>NW_024044915.1:4437758-5138213 GCF_015852505.1 Tachyglossus aculeatus | reverse complement strand
GGTTTAGAGGGATGAAGAGGCAAAGACTTAAGGGAATCAGACAACCTCAGGGCCCAACTCGGACATTGGCAACAAAATGACCATTTAAGTCCCCTTTACCCTTCCCTGAGGAATTAGGTATATGGAAAAGAAAGGGTTATGCCCTACTCCTCACTCTCTCATCTCCTCCTACCCCCTGCCACCAGGGCTGCTGTCATTACAGGCTGTTTCTTCCTCACCCCAACTAACAAGGTAGCAGTACGTAGAATTCACTGGTACCACCCACTCCTCATCAATCTGCTACACAATCAATGTACTAAGCCCTGGGGTGGATACAAGCAAATCGGGGTGGACACAGTCCCTGTCTCATATGGAGCTCACAACCTCAACCCTCATTTTACAGATGAGGTAACTGAGGGCCAGGGAAGTAAAGTGACTAACCCAAGATCACACAGCAGACAAGGGACAGAGCAGGGATTAGAACCCATGGCTTCTGACTCCCAGGCCTGTACTCTATCAACTACACAGTAGGCAGTCTCATTTAACTCTCATTTAACTGTCCCCCTGCCCAGTCAGTAGAACCCCACCCCCAGAAGGTAAGCTTCACTCAATCAATTAGTGTTTGCTGCAAGGATGGGGTGCTCAATACTTATGTGTTGGATTGACTAGCCAGGTCCCCTCACAAATCATCTCATTCCCCAGAGCAACCAGACATTTTACCAAGGGATTAGAGGTTAGCAAAACCGTAGCCCCTTTTCAAAGGCCATGTTCCACTGCCCCAAATTTTGCATACTGTCCGGTTAGAAAACCATAGGCAGACGCAGGGTCAATCAATAACTCCCCATCCTGGCTCTCAGCTAGTCCACTCCAAACTTCCCAGGGTCTGCCACTGTGGTCCAGTTTCATGAGGATACAGGGCCAAACCTCCTCATTCATAAAAAAGACTGTGTTGAGTGTACTGTTGCCCACCCTCCTCTTGCTCTTCCACAACCACCTTCACCCCTCTCATTTATCTGGCACCAAACCTAAAACATTTATCATTCCTGGTGAAATCATGTGTTCTATAAAAATAATGGTATTTGTTAAGTGCTTACTATGTGCAAAACACTGTTCTAAACGCTGGAGCACTGTTCTAAGCCTCTAGGGAACAAATCAGATCTCCAGGTCTCATACTGATAGCAGCCCCCCTTCTCTCTGTTGTGGTTCCAGGGCAGAATTCTCATTTTGATTTGGAGGAGTCATGTCGGCTCCTTCAGGCCCATCCAATGTCCTCCCATCGTCTTTCAACAACCTGTAGTTGTATATTATAAAAGTTGGTTACTGCATTCTGTAACTCATGTACCTAGGTTTGCATTTCCAGTATATCCCCCCCAATACTCCAACCTGCCACAAATTCCAGTCCCTGTTTTTTGGGTTCAAAATTAGTCCTTCTTCCTTAGCTGGGAAAGTCCACTATGCTAGCCGACCTCGACGTAATGACCAGGAATTTCCTAGACTGGGCACTTTGTGACAAGTTCAAAAATGCAAAACTTAATTCAATTCCAATTCTGATTGAAGGGGGAAGCACACACACACACACATACACACACATGCACACTACAAACTTAACTACCAGTCTGACTGCTTTGCCCCAAGTTCGTGGAGATAGTCTCATGTCAGAGGAGCTTGTCGAGTTCGGCTGATTTTTGCGTGGCCGTGATGGCTGTGAGCGGCAGCGTGGACTCCCGGTGCGAGTCTTAGCTGCTTCACAGTTAACAAGGGCCAAGCTACCTCGCCATGGCCCATGTCACATTCTGATTCTTAGCTCATGGAGACCGCGTTTTCTTCAAGTCATCTCATCTCTGGCCGGCTCCTCATGACTCAAGACAACTGCCTCTCCCTTGGGCATCACAGTAGTTCGCTGTTTTGGGCATCAGAGCAGCTCCTAGGTGGTGGTTGTTGATTGGTCCAGACCCATTACTGGGTAAAGTAGGAAGAGAAGGCTATTTCTCCCCCTATGTCTACCCCACAGAGCTACTCTGCAACGATCTGCCCTGGAGCAGAGCAGCCCAGCTCCTTTCTCCATGTCGTTGCTCACAGGTTCAAAAAAACAGTCACTTGTGAAAAGGCTTCTTGGCTAACAAAATGGCCTCCGAGGGCTTACCACACAACCATTGGTCTCTTTTCTGCTATCTTAATTTTCCACTAAGCCCCTGCCTTAACCAGGTAATTCTGTAATTTTTGTGCTACCAAGTCTCCATGTGGAATCTCGATTCCCTCCTAAGTTCAGGATCAATAAGTTTTCCCCAAGCTTCCCTGAGACATTCCCCCAAGTCTCGTCTCTCTACTGAACCTACCCTCCATTCTTCTGGGCAGGATGGTATGGTCAACTGACTCTGGTCAAATGTCCTCCAACATTCAAACACACATATATATCCTATGCACTAGGGCCTAAGGGTGTTGTCCATCTTGTTGTCTCATCCTCCCTACTCTAGCACTCAATCCATACTTCACTCTGATTCCCGGATAACTTTTCTACACAAATTTTCAGGACATGTCATCTCACTCTGCAAAAAACGCCGGTGGTTACCCATCCAACTCCACATCAAACAAAAACTCATCATCATTGGCTTTAAAGTACCTTACCCGCTCCTACCTCATCTCACTACTCTCCTACTACAACCAGCATACACACTTTGATCCTCTAATGCCAACCTTCTCACTATACCTCGATTTCACCTATCTTGCCATTGACCCCTTGCCCACATCCTGCCTCTACAATGGAATTCCCTCCCTCCTCGAATCCCTCCTCGAAGGCACATCTCTTCCAGGAGGCCTTCCCTGATTAAGCTCTCCCTTTCCTCTTCTTCAACTCTCTTCTGCATCTCCCTGACTTTCTCCTTTTGTTCTTTCCCCTTTCCAGCTCCAGAGCACTTGTGTACATATTTGTAATTTATTTATTTATATTAATGTCTGACTCCCCCCTCTAGACTGTTAACTCGTTTTGGACAGGGAGTGTGTCTGTTTATTGTTGTATTGTGCTCTCCCAATTGCTTAATAAAGTGCTCTGCACACAGTAAGCACTCGGTAAATATGAGTGATTGAATGAATGAGTGAATATAACCCAAATCATGTTTTTACCACTTGTTTTGCTGTTTGGGCAAAACTGCCCTCCATCAAGACCCATGCCATCTTGGGTCCTAACAAAGTCTTCACAACTTACCCTGGTCAGCAGAAGCATAGTCCACCTTTGCTTGCTTACCTTTACCAACGAACATGTAAGTGCATTCTATTCCCATAGCCCTCTAACACCCAAAATTCATTCTTTATACACTGCTTCCCTCACCTGCAGAGATAGGCAAGTGACCACCACTTGATCAGATGCCGAGTTCTTCTCCATTCCACTTCCCAGGGGGCTGGTGATAATTTCGGCATGAAGCCTCTAGTGGGGCAGAGATGCAACACAGTGCATCTTGTGTATTTGGATAAATCCTCACTTTCATTCATTCATTCAATTGTATTTATTGAGCACTTACTGTGTGCAGGGCACTGTACTAACCGCTTGGGAAGTACAAGGTGGCAACATATAGAGATGGTCCCTACCCAACAGCGGGCTCACAGTCTAGAAGGGGGAGACAGACAACAAAACAAAGCATATTAACAAAATAAAACAAAGAGCATAAATATGTACAAGCATAATAAATAAATAAATAAATAGAGTAATAAATATGTACAAACATATATACATATATACAGGTGCAATGGGGAGGGGAAGGAGGTAAGGTAGGGGATGGGGAGGGGGAGGAAGGAGGGGGCTCAGGCTGGGAAGGCCTCCTGGAGGAGGTGAGCTCTCAGTAGGTCTTTGAAGGGAGGAAGAGAGCTAGCTTGGCGGATGTGCGGAGGGAGGGCATTACAGGCCAGGGGGATGACGTGAGCCGGGGGACGACGGCGGGATACGTGAGAACGAGGCACAGTGAGGAGATTAGCGGCAGAGGAGTGGAGGGTGTGGGCTGGGTTGTAGAAGAAGCCTTCTTCTTCGTGCCTTCTCAGAGCCACGTGGTCTGCGGTGATAATGGCATCAGAGAGGCATCCCCAAAATTCCAAGGCACTGGGGAAACACAGAGCACTAAGGGTCAATCCCAAGATGTGATGGGGCAGGAGTTGAAGGGGTTTCCTCCTCTCTCAGTCTCTGAATCTCCAACTTGAAAAATAATAATAATTATGGTATTTGTTAAGCACTTACTATATACCAGGCATTGTATTAAGTGCTGAGCTGGATACAAGCCAGTCACATTGGACATAGTCCCCGTTCCACGTGGGGCTCACAATCTCAATCCCCATTTTATGGATGAGATAACTGAGGCAGAGAGAAGTTAAGTGACTTGCCCAACGTCACACAGAAGACAAGTTGTGGAGCCGAGATTAGAACCCATGACCTTCTGACTCCCAGGCCTATGGTCTATCCACTATACCAAGCTGCTTCCCATTCTAACACAGCTCCCTTGGGCTCTCCAGAAGATGTTCCCCTCAGGAATAAACACTTATTAGTCCTTATAATCTCAAATGGGTCTGTGGCTTCTCTTTGGTAGCTGAGCAGGAAGCTGGCATCACTCAGTCTCCAATGATACCCGTTCATCACCCTTAGTTCCACCTCAAATAAATTGTCCATTGATTTCCACTTTGTTGGCTGATCTGTCTTAGAGCTACATGGTCTGCGGGGCTAGTGGCAGCAGAGGGGCATCCCAAAATTCCAAGGCACTGGGGAAACACAGAGCACTAAGGGTCAATCCCAAGATGTTATGGGGCAGGAGTTGAAGGGGTCCTACAGTGGCAGTGGCTCGAGAAATCACTGAGGGCTGCACCCCGGGAAAGGGGCTGGAAGACACACCTCAGCATCAGGATGTGTGTGGGAAGGGGACAGCGGGCTTGGACCACTGGAGCAAATCTGACAATGGAGCCAGGCCCCAGGGCTGGTAAGGGGTGCGGGCCACCAATGAGTAGGGACACTGAACGTAGGCAAAGAGGCACCTGCTAAAAACTGCGGGGACACTCTGAAGTGTCAGCAGATCAGGCTTTCAGTGCCGCAGGTAAGAGGGAACACGGGGAGGGGAGAGGAGGTCTCATCTTCACAGCAATGGTATCTCGGAATGCCCTCTCCTCATGTGCAGGGCCAACTTATTTTATGGTGATACTGAATATCGTGGATTGTTCTATCACTAAAGCTGTGTCGCGAGCCCCTGGCCCAACCCTAATTGGCTCTATTGGAACATAACAGCAGCAGACTGAAATATACACAAGTTGAGAGAGACAGGAGGCAGGAAGAACAGCAAGGAAACTGATAGAGTAATCAGGGCAGGATAAGATGAAACCCTGAATTAACAGTAGTAGTTTGGATGGGGAGGAAAGGACAGATTTAGGCGATGTTATGAAGGCTGAACAGACTTGATTTAGGGATAGATTGAATATGTGGGTTGAATGAGAGAGAGGAGTTCAGGATAATTCCAAGGTTTGGTCTTGTGAGACAGGAAGGATGGTGGTGCTGTCTAAAGTGATGGGAAAGTCACGGGGAGGACAGTTTGGGTGGAAGATAAGGAGTTTTGTTTAGGAAATGTTAAGTTGGAGATGATGGCAGGATATCCAATTAGAGATGTCTTAAAGGCAGGAGGAAATGTGAGACTGTAGACGCGGAGAGAGGTCAGGACTGGAGATATAGATTTGGGTATCATCAGCATAGAGGTGGTAGTTAAAGCCATGAGTTCTCCAAGGGAGTGAGTGACGATGGACAATAGAAGAGGACCTACAACTGAACCTTGAGGTACTCCCGCAGTTAGGTGGTGGGAGGCAGAAGAGGAGCCAACGAAAGAGATGGAGAATGATTGGTCCGAGAGATAGGAGGTGAACCAGAAAGGGACAGTGTCAGTGAAGCCAAGTTTGGATAATGTTTTCAGGTGAAGAGGGTGGTCGAGAATGACAAAGGCAGCTGAGAGGTCGAGGAGGATTAGGATGGAGAAGACCGTTGGATTTAGTGAAAAGGATATAGGTTTTGATATTTTAACAGGCTGTTTCTGTGGGGTGGAGGGGACAGAAGTCAGATGAGAGGGGGTCAAGGAGAAAAATGGAAGAGAGGTACTTGAGGGCAGCAGGTGTAGATAACTTACTCAAGGAGTTTGGAGAGAAATGATTGGAGGGAGATGGGGCAATAACTGGAGGCAGCATGGGGTGAAGGGAGTGTTTTATAGGGTATGGGAGACATGAGCATGTTTGAAAGAAATGTGGCCTCCTGTTCAACTTCCCTGTGACAGCCCTCACCAGATCTGGATATCCACCTCCAGCAGTTAATGGACTACTTTTCTATAAGGACGTGCCAAAATGACCTCAGGGCCTCATGAGGCCCAGATGCCTTCTGGGAACAGAGCCATTAGCAGAGCTTGGTTGAAATTTCACTGTCCTTCTGTTAACTAGTTTCAGTCCCTCAAGCCGCTTCATTCATTCATTCATTCATTCATTCAATCGTATTTATTGAGCGCTTACTGTGTGCAGAACACTGTACTAAGCGCTTGGGAAGTACAAGTTGGCAACATATAGAGACGGTCCCTACCCAATACTGGGCTCACAGTCTAGAAGGGGGAGACAGACAACATAACAAAACATGTGGACAGGTGTCAAGTCGTCAGAACAAACATTTCCCATCTCTGTTCTTTGGGAGCATCTCCATCTTCTTCTCTAGAGCCTAGACCCTGGGCACCACAGCTACTACCTGAGGTGGGTAGAACCTAAAGTGTAGCATTGGTAATGGAGCAACAAAGGGTAGGATTTGAGTGGAAAGTGGAGGGAACAAGAAAAAAGAAAAAGCGGGAGCCAGAGAAAGAGAAGGGGTGTGTTTCTATCAGCTCTATTGTACTCTTCCAAGGCATTGGTACAGTGCTCTGCATGCAGTATGTGCTCAATAAATACCATTGATTTATTGATTAATTGGAGGAATTTATAGGGAAGAGAAGAGAGGTAGAAGGAGATGAGGAAGCTGATAAGTGGGAGGAAGCTGGTGAAAGGGAAGGGAGCAAATTAGGGTGGGAGAAATTGGAGATATCTGGGAGCTAGTTTGAAGGGGAAATCAAGAGAGACATAGAGAAGTCAACAACCTACCAGGATCTCTGGAAGAGAACCCACAAAACTCCAGGACTCCTTTCCATTCCCAGCATTCCAACATTGTTACTTAAAGAATGAACCAAAACTCCAGAGGTCTGATACAGTGCTGTGTACTTGAAGAAGGTGAATTGGAGCTTGGTCAGTCCATATTAATACCTGCTGCCAGTGTTCCCCTCAATCTAATGGGTCAGGAGATGCCCCATTTTTATGGTATTTGCTAAGTGTTTATTATGGGCTAGGTACTGGCTGGACACATTACATGTCCCACAAAGACTCACAGTCTTAATCCCTATTTTACAGATGAGTCATCTGAGGCAGAGAGAAGTGAAGTGCCTTGCCCAAGGTCACAAAGCAGAGAAACGTGACCTCAAAAAACTTCAGTGGTTGCCCATCCACCGCCACATCAACAAAAACTCATCATCATTGGCTATAAAGTGTTCAATCACGTGGCCTCCTCTTACCTCACCTCTCTATTCTCCTACTACAATCCAGCCCATGCACTTTTCTCCTCTAATGCTAACCTTCTCACTGTGTCTCATTCTCATCTTTCTTGCCTTTGACCCCTCACCCACATCCTGTCTCTGGCCTTCAATGCCCTCCCTCCTCAAATCTGGCAATTACTCTTACCCTCTTAAAAGCCTTATTAAAGGGATTTTCTCTCCAAGAAGCCTTCCCTGACTAAGCCCCCATTTATTCTTCTCCCACTCCCTTCTGAATCAGGTAACTTGCTCCCTTTGTGTATCCCCCCTCCCAGCCCCACAACACTCATGTAGATATCTGTACATCTGTAATTTATTCATTTAGATTAATGTCTTTCTCCCCAGCTCTAGACTGTAAACTCGCTGCCAACAGGGAATGTGTCTGTTTATTGTTTCATTGCACTATCCCAAGCACTTAATAGAGTACTCTGCACACAATTAGAGCTCACTAAATATGATTGAATGATTGAATGAAAGTGGCAGAGTTCAGATTACAACCCAGGTCCCTCTGATTCCCACGCTCAGGCTTTATCCACTAGGTCATGCTGCTTCTCCCTATTCCCCTTTTACCTCTTCAATGTTCCATGCCCCTCCTTGGTTCTGCTCTGGTGACAGGTTTCCTGTCCTCCAAAGTCACTCTGGGACAATCGGGGTCATTTCCAAGGTATGTCTGCGTATTTTGGAGTGATCCCTTATAGAGTCAGCATATTCCTTGCAATTGGCATGGTCAGATCAGCTGGCATGACCTCTGTACCTTGAAAATTCCCTATCAATCAATCAATGATATTTATCGAGTGATTACTATGTACAGAACACTGCACTAAACGTTTGTGAAAGTACATTGCAAGAAAGTTAGTAGGCATGTTCCATGCCCAAAGTAAGTTTTCAGTCTAGAGGAATATTAGGGTTTCTTCCATAGATGGCACTACCATCCTTCTTATCTCACAAGCCCGTAACCTTGGCATTATCTTGGACTCCTCTCTGTCATTCAACAAACATATTCAATCTGTCACTAAATTCTCTCCATTCCACTTTCACAGTATAGCTAAAATCTTCCTTTCCTCACCATCTAAACTGCTATCACGTTAACACAATCACTCATCCTAACCTGCCTGGACTACTGCATCAGGCTCCTTGTTGATCTTACAGCCTCCTGTCTCTCCCCACTCCAGTCCATACTTCACTCTACTTCCTGGATCATTTTTCCACAGAAACAATCAGGACATGTCACCCCACTCCTCAAAAAACTCCACTCAATGTCCATCCACCTCAACACCAAACAAAAACTCCTCACCATTGGCTTTAAAGAACTCTACTGCTTTGCCTTCTCCTATTTCACTCGCTTCTCTCCTTCTATAACACAGCTGCACACTCTGCTCCTTTAGTTCTAGCCTTCTCACTGTGCCTCAATCTTGCCTACCTCACCACTGACCTGCAACACATGTAATGCCTCTGGCCTGGAGTGCTCTCTCTCCTCAAATCTGACAGACAGTTACTCCCTCTCCCTCAAAGCTTTATTAAAGGCACATCTTCTCCAAGAGGCTTTCCCAGACTAAGCCCCATCTTTTGTTATCTCCCACTCCTTTCTGCATCACCCGGGCTTGCTCCCTTTTTTCTTCCCCCTACCAGCCCCACAATACTTGCACATATCTGTAATTTATTTATTTGTATTGATGTCTGTCTCCTCAGCTCTAGACTGTAAGCTTGTTGTGGGCAGGGAATGTGTCCGTTTATTGTTGTATTGTACTCAACCAAGCAGTTAGGTGTGTTCTGCACACAATAAGCACTCAATAAATATGATTGAATGAATGAATGATTGAATGATCACCTGGAGACAGGAGGAGTTTTCTTGTCCCTCTGTGATTACTGCTTTCAATCACGCCCCCCACCCCGCCCACCACACACACCACCTTCACTTTCTTCCTTTTGTAAATGTGGTTTTGAGGCTCTTTCTGGACATGATGGGATCACGTCATTCTTGCTGCAGTTCAGTTGTCATTAATGGCTTTTGCCAGTAGCTGTTGTGATCCCATCATCTTGCCTTGTGCTTCTTTCACTGCTGTGCCATGAACGTGTCTGATTCACCCTGTCCTCCTGTTCCTTCTCATAAACCGCTTACCTATACAATTTGAGTAATTCAATCATTTCCCTCTCCACCAGCCTCAAATGGTCAGCCACCTTAACAGGGAGTAGGGAAGGGACCTAGTAGAGGATGAAAAGAGTTAGTTAGAAGCGTAGAAGGGAGCTAGTTTCAGACATTAAGGGAGTTACTTAAGAAGAGAAGGGACCTTACAGTTCCACAGTGCTTTTCAGGACCGTGTACTGTGACATGCTAATGAAGCATAATTCTTCGAGATGATCCCATTGAGCAGCGATTCATGGAGTCACCCCACTAGGCCTCTGTGAACTTTATATTAGGAGGTCTCTAGACTTTCTGAGCAGGAAGGCTGTACTGGGGAAGAGGGAGATGGGACTTTGTGTTGAAAGTCATATAATGCGATCCAGATCCCAGGTCTACAATTGTGAATTTGTAGAAGATATCTTAAATACAAATCCTATTAATTAATTTCCAAATGCTTGAACGTTTCAGTACAGATGACTAACAGACTCATCTTACCTCTGGAGGGAGGGAAACTGTAAATTCTCCAGGGGTTGGGGAGTGGATGGGGAACAGGCAGTTGGAATTGCATCAAAAGACTCAGGAAAAGGCAGAGGTGGGCAGGGGAGGCAGGGCCATGTAGGATAGTAATCAACCCATTTGCCTTGCAGTTGATAGACTTGACAGGACACAAGGACAAATTAGGAAGTCAACGACGTGGTTGTTACCACTCTGGCAACACTGACCCAGCCAAAAGGGGAAAGAAGTTAGCTAGAATAGGAAAGGAACCTCTCTGGGTGAGGAGAGAAAAAGATATGTGGAGAGTTTCACAAAGGCACATATCCTCCAAGAGGCCTTCCATGAATAAGCCCTTCTTTCCTCTTCTCCACTCCCTTCTGTGTTACCATAACTTGTTCCCTTTATTCATTTATTCATTCAATCATATTTATTGAGCGCTTACTGTGTGCAGAGCACTGTACTAAGCACTTGGATCCCTCCCTTCCAGACCCACAAAATGCATTTACATATCTATAATTTTACTCATTTATATTAACATCTGTATCCCCCTCTAGACTGTAAGCTCAGTCTAGTAGTCAGGGAATGTGTCTGTTCTATTGTTGTATTTTACTCTCCCAAGCGCTTAGGGCAGTGCTCTGCACACAGTAAGCACTCCATAAATACAGGTGACTGACTGACTGCCAGATTGACTTAATCATTAATGGTATTTACAGTACTTACTGTGCCCACAGCACTGTATTAAGCACTTGGGAAATAATAATTCAAAAGAGTTGGTTGACATGTCTCCTGTCCTCACTGAATTTACACTCTAAAGGAGGAGGAGGGCAATAATGAAAATAAATGATTTCTAATTTATAACTTAGAGATAAGTATGTAAATGCTGTGGAGCAGAGGGTTGGGGGAATATCAAATGCCCAAAGGTCACAAATTCAAGTGTAAGAACCGTAAAGACTTGTACTTGTTCTCATGGAGAAGAAGCAGTGTGGCTTAATGGATAGAGCACGGGCCTGGGAGCCTCAAGGACCTGGGTTGTAATCCCAGCTCTGCCCATGTCTGCTGTGTGACCTTGTGTAGTCACTTAACTTCTCTCGACCTCAAATAACACATCTGTAAAATGGGGTTTAAGAGTGTGAGCCCATGTGGGACAGGGACTATGTCCAACCTGATTGACTTGATCTACCCCACTGTTTAGAACAGTACTTGGCACATGTTAAGTATTTTCAATGTGCCAAGAAATGTTCCAAACATTGGGGTAGATCAAGTCAATCAGGTTGGACATAGTCAGTGCTTAACAAGTACCATTATTATTATTACTTATGATTGTTTTTGTTAGAGGAATTATGGCTTAGATTCAGCCATGGCTAGATCTTTCGATTATAGTCATTGTGCCTCAGGCTGGTTTTGTGACCTTGCATAAGTCACTTAACCTTTCTAGCACACAGTTTCAGCAAATAGGTATAAAATACCTGCTCTGACTGCCACTTAGATCATGAACCCTCACGTGACTTAAGTATCATGTTTGTTCTGATTTTCTTGTTTATCTTGTATCTAGTACTGAGCTACGCACAACATAAACAATAAATGATTAAATAACTGTCTTTCCACAGGGATTAATTTTCCCTCCTTTTGAAAATGCACAAGTTGATCCTGGTGTTAGAGATATTGAAGTGGCAATTTGGGCCAGAGCCAAGTTTGTAGTATTACGCTCAAACCTTCTGTGAGCTTCCTGAGGGCAAAGAATGTTAATATTAATAATAATAATAATAATAATAGCATTTGTTAAGCACTTGTTATGTGCCAGGAACTGTACTAAGCACTGGATCTGTCTTCCTATGCTTGATTTTCCTTTGTGGGCTAGGGATGACTCAGGGATGTGATCTTCCAATAAGCATTACTCTTTCTTGGCAGGGGAGTCTCATATGACCCATGGTGAATAATAACAATAATTGTAGCATTTGTTAAGCACTTTACTATGTGTCAGACACAGTACTGAGCGCTGAGGTGGATACAAGCAACTCGGATGGGACACAGTTCCTGTCCCTCATGGAGCTCACAGTCTCAATCTCCATTTTACAGATGAGGAAATTGAGTCCCAGAGAAGTGAGGTGACTTACCTAAGGCCATACAACAGACAAGTGGCAGAGCCAGGATTAGAACTCATTATCTTCTGACTCACAGGTCCATACTCTAACCCCTATGCCATCAATGATGACAATAATGATCATGATGAAAAGGAGGAGGAGGAGGAGTAAGATGATAATGATTTTGATGATGGTGATTGGGGAGAATGGACTGACCCTCCCTACAGGAGGCTCAAGTCTAGTACCCCTACTCCCCAGCTCTGTCCCTCAACATACACCTAGCATCATGACCCTAGGATGGCCCCACACTGGTGTTCCCCAGATCATTCCAGTGGCAATCAATCAATGGCATTTGAGTGCTTTCCACGTGTTAGACACTGTACTAAGCAAATGGGAGTATACAACAGCAAGGGACATGCTCGCTACCCTCAAACAACTTCCCATTTAATGGGGAGATGTTATTTACAAGCAGCATAACCTAGAAGAAAAAGGATAAATCAGGATGTAGTACAAACATATCAGCATGTAACAGTTGAACAAATAATTGAAAGTACACATTAATATATGAATAGAATACATACATAAATAAAAATATACGTGCATGAGTGCTGAAGGTAACAATGTAATACACAGGTTTGTTAAGTATGGGTGTTGGGCTGACAAAATTGTAATGTTGGGAAATAATTAGAAAAGCTTTCTGAAGGCAGTGAAATTTTAGGAGGACCTTGAAGATGGGGAAAGCAAATTGGGTTTGGGGAAGGGGGACTCCTCCAGATGATAGATGAAAATCAGTCCAGTCTCAAAGTCTTTGGGGCTGAGAATCTTTGCGAAAGAATTTATTAGATAGTCAATGGTTCGCTCAGCACCACTTGTACACTCTCATATGTGTCAGTCCTATTCCTGATGCATCAGTGAGTGCAGTGAGGAAGTAAGCAGGCCGGAGTGTAACACACTGCAAACTGCACAGGAAGGGATTTGACCATAGCATAGTGGCCAAAATGTACTTTGGTACTTAACCCAGGAGGCAGCTACCTTGGTAGCCTTTGTAGTCTTCACCACCCCTCAAGCCAGTTAATTTTCAGGATTCCTAATGAGCTTGTCCACAATGTGAGACATCCTGGGTGGTCTGCAGTCCCCCCAGTGGCATAGATCCGATAGGCATTCCATCATTTCTGGCTGTTTCACCACTTCTACCCACCTCCCCTTGCCACCTCCTACCATAATGAAAGTATGGGCAAGAATTTGGGAGAAGTAAGGGGAGCACTCCTTCACAAAAATCAAAGTCGTTTAAGATGTGTTGCCAGAAGAAGGGGTGACTCTTGGGTGAGAGAGCTAGGGTGGACATCTGCTTTTGGTCCTTGTTTTCATTCAGTCACTCAGTCACCTTGCCCTCCTCTTATCTCACCTCACTACTCTCCTACTACTATCCAGCCTGCCCAGTTTGCTCCTGCAATGCCAATCTACTCATCATACCTCAATCATATCTATCTCACCACTTACCTCTTGCCTAAGTCCTGCCCCTGGTCTGGAATACTCTCCCTCTTCATATTCATCCATCCTGCTGCCAGCACACACTCTCCAGCTACTGGAGAGAATCTGAGGGAAAACGAACGGCTGGGCCCCCCAGGCTGTATCCTGTTCCACAAGGAAGACCCAATCTTCTTCCTTCCATTAATCTCCAACTCTTGAGAGAGTTGTTTACATCTGCTGTCTCCTCTTCCTCTTCTCCTCTTCTCTCCTACATCCCCTCCAATCTGGCTTAAGTCCCCTTAACTACACAGAAACAGCCCGCTCCAAGGGAAATAATGACCTTCTTCTCACAATTTCTGATGGTCTTTACTCTGCCCTAATCCTCCTAGACCTCTCAGTTGTATTTGACACTGCAGACCATCTCCTTCTGGAATCTTTATCCAACCTTGGATTCACTGACACTGTCCTCTCTTGACTCCTCCTGTCTGTCTAACAACTCCTTTTTAATATTTTTCACTGGCTCCTCCTCTGCCTCCCACACTCAGTCAGTAAGCATCCCTCAAGGCTCAGTTCTAGGTCCCCTTCTATTCTTTATCTGCACGCACTCCCTTGGAGAACTCACTTGCTCCCATGGCTTAATTTACCATCTCTATGCAGTTGATTCCCAAATCGACATCTCCAGCCGTAACATCTCCTTTCCTGCAAACTCTCATTACCTCCTGATTTCAAGGCTATATCTAATATCCCACCAACAACTCAAATTAAACATGACCAAGACTAAACTCCTTATTTTCCCTCCAAAGCCCTGCCCCCATGTCTTTCCTATCACTGTAGACAACACCACTACTCTTCCTATCTCAGAAGCCCCTAACCTTGGCGTTGTCCTTGACTCATCTCTTTCATTCCTCCCGCATATTGTCTGTCACCAAATCCTGTCAGTTGAACCTTCACGTCATTTCTAAAATCCACTCTTTGTTCTCCATCCAAACAGCTCCCAAACTAATCCAAGCCCTTATCCTATCCCACCTTGACTACTCCATTTTCTGCCTCGCTGACCTCCCAGCCTCCTGTCTCTCCTAACTCCAAACCATACTTCACTCTGTTTCACGGATAATTTATCAACAAAAATGTTCCGTTCATGACTCTCTGTTTCTCAAGAATTTAGAATGGCTGCCCATTCACCTCAGCATCATTCTGAATCTCCTTACCATTGACTTTTAAGCACTCAATTATCTTGGCCTATCCTACCTCACTTCACTAATCTCCTACTACAGCCCAGCCCGCACACTCGATTCCTCTAGTGCCAGCTTATTCACTGTGCCCCGATCTCGTCTATCTCTCCATCCATGTCCTCCCCATAGCCTGGAACTCCCTGCCCCTCCATATATGTCAGAACACCACTCTCTCCCCTTTAAAAGCATTACAATGGTCACATATTCTCCAAGAAGCCTTCCCCAAATAAGCCCTCTATTCCTCTGCTCTTGCTCCCTTCTGTGTCACCTGTGCACTTGGATCTGTGACCTTTGGACATTTAATATTCACCCCACTACCAACCCCACGGAACGTATGAACATATCTTTGAATTATATATTAAGTTATTTATTCATATTAGTGTCTGCCGCCCCCTCTAAACTGTAAACTTCTTTTGGGCAGGGAATGTGTCTATTATAATTATTATATTGTACTCTCCCAAGTGTTCTGCACACAGTAATCACTCAATAAATACATTTGATTGACTGATTGAGCATTTACTGTGTGCAGAACACTGTACAAAGCATTAGGGAAAGAACAACATAACAAAGTTTACAGGCACCTTTTCTGCCCATAATGAGCAGGAGAGACACACAGTAATGCAAATAAATGAATTATGATCTGTACATAAGTGCTGTGGTGATGAGGGAGGAGTGAATACGTGGTGCAAATCCAGGTTTATGGTAGTTTACATATGAGCAAAGAGGGGATAAGTAACTCAGTTTAAGGTTTTATAAGAAACAAGAAACTATAGACTGTTTTTCGGTGGTTGGCACCATCTTCTTTAATCCACCCTTTCAATTGATCAATCAAGGAATGGTATTTAATGAGAGCTTATGCTAAGCACTGGGAAAAATGCATCAGAAGGAAGACACAATTTCCCTGTCGCCAAGGGGATTACAGTCTAACGGGGGAGACAGACAGAAATTATTTACTAATAGTGGGATTAGGAGGGAATGTAAGGATACAATTGGGAGTAGCATGATTCTGTCATGATGAACTAGTTGAATCAATATCTAATGTACGTTTAAAATATTTCTATTCCTAGAAGGTGAAAATGGATATAAAAACATAAATGCTGAAGTTGACTTTTGGTCTGATGGGGGTTGGGCTGTTGAGCATAATAGGTGTCTTGGAAGAGGTGGGATTTGAGAAGGGCTCTGAAGGCTGATAGAACTGTGGTCTAGTGGATTTGAGTTGTGAGAGAGCTCCAGACCAGGGAAACAGCATGAGGAAGAAGATGGAGTCAGGAGAATCTAGAACAGTGAGAAATTGATCTGGAGGAGGTAAAGAGGGAGAGCTGAGGAGAAGCAAGGGAAGACTACTGTTCTATAGCAGGTAGGAGTCTCTTTCATGGGGCACTCCAATCTGATTTTCTCCTCCTCAAGGAAACGCCTCCCAGGATCATCTTCTTCAGTGCTCCCTTCACCTCCTGGATTCTCAGGGTGTAGATGATGGGGTTGAAGGTTGGAGTGACCATGGTGTAGAAGAGGGAGACAGATTTGCCTTGGTCTTAGGAGTAGTTGCCTCCAGGCTGGAGATACATGAATATTATGGTCCCATAGAAGATGATCACGACCAGGAGGTGAGAGGAGCAGGTGCTGAAGGCCTTTTGTCGACCCTCAGAGGTCGAATAATAATAATAATCATCATCATCATCATCACCATCATCATCATCATCATCATCATCGTCATCATAACCCTTAGCACAGCCCGGGCAATGAAGCCATAGGAAACCAGGATGAAGGCTGGAGGGACGAGGACCACAAGGATGCTAAGGGTGAAAAGGACAAGTTCGTTCATGGTAGTGTTCACACAGGCGAGCTTGATGAGGGCTGTGACCTCACAGATGAAGTAGTCCAGGTGGCGGAGGCCACACTGAGGCAGCCTCAGTGTGAGCATGGTATGAACAAGTGAGTTGGTCACCCCACTCAGCCAGGATACAGATGCCAGCCGCTCATGGGGTGCATGAGCATTGCATAGTGCAAGGGCTGGCAGACTGCGGCATAGAGGTCCAGAGCCATCAAAGCCAGGAGGATGCACTCTGTGGAGCCTAGGGCCAGGGAGACATAGATTTGGATACACAGCCCCCGAAGGCAATCGTCTTTTGGGGTCCCCTCAGGTTCACTAGAATCTGAGGGACCAGGCTGGTGGAGAAGCAGAAGTCCAGGAAGGAAAGGTGGCGGAGAAAGAAGTACATGGGAGTGTGGAGACGAGGGTCCAGACGGGAGACCACCATGATGACTGTATTGCCCAACAGAGTCAGGAGGTAGAAAAAGAGTACAAACACAAAGAGCGCAGCTTCAAGGTGGGGTTGGTCTGAAAAGCCCAGGAGGATGAATCCCTTAAAGGAACTTTCAGTGGTTTCCACCATTACCCTGGGATCCTACTCCGCTACAGAGAGAGCAGGATTATAGACTGTGCCCTTTGTGGCAGGCGTTTGAGGCATGTTTTGGGACGTCTGAAGTGTCAGTCTCAAGAGTGACGATACCCCTTCCACTCTTTAGCGCTTAGAACAGTGCCCAGTGCTTAGAACAGTGCTCAGTGCTTAGAACAGTGCTTTGCAGATATTAAGCACTTAATAAATGCCATTATTATTATTATTTTTATTATTATCATTATTATTATTATCCAAACTGCTACCACATTAGTGCAAGCATTTATCCTGTCCTGCATTGATTAATGTGTCTGCCACCTTGCTGACCTCGCTGCCTCCTATCTCCCCACACTCCAGTCTCTTCTCCACTCTGCTGTCCGAATAACTTTCCTTCAAAAACGTTCAGACCAAGTTTCCTCACTCCTCAAAAAACTCCAATGGGTGCCCATCCACTTCGGGATCAAACAAAAATTCTTCACCTTTTGCTTTAAGGTACTTAATCACCTTGCCCCCTCCTAACTCACCCTGCTACTCTCTAATTACAACCCAGCCCGCACATTTCTTTCCTCTAAAGTTAACCTCACTGTACTTCGAACTCATCTGTCTTTCAGCTGACCTCTTGCCCACATCCTGCCTTTGGCCTGGAATACCCTCCCTCTTCATATCAGGCCGATAATTGTTCACCCCCATTTCAAAGCCTTATACAAGGCACATCTCCTCCAAGAAGGCTTCGTTAAGTCCTCCTTTCCTCTTCTCCCATTCCCTTCTGCATCATCCTGACTTGTTCCTTGCATTCATTCTCCCCACAGAACTTTTGTAAATGTCTGTAGTTTATTTATTAATTTATTTATGTATAGTAATTCCTTTATCCCTTTCTAGACTGTGATCTTGTTGTAGTAAGGGAATGTGTCTGTGGTTGTACTCTCCAAAGCACTTAGTAAAGTACTTTGTAAACAGTAAGCACTCAATAAATTCATTCATTCATTCAATTGTATTTATTGAGCGCTAACTGCGTGCAGAACACTATACTAAGCGCTTGGGAAGTGCAAGTCGGCAACATATATAGATGGTCCCTACTCAACAACGGGCTCGCAGTCTAGAAGGGGGAGACAGATAACAAAACAAAACATGTAGACAGGTTTCAAAACCGTCAGAATAAATAGAATTATAGCTATATGCACATCATTCATACAATAAATAGCAAATATGTACAAGTAAAATGAATAGAATAATAAATCTGTACAAATATATACAATTGCTGTGGGAAGGAGAAGGAGGTAGAACAGACTTGGGGGATGGGGAGGAGGAAAGAAAAAAAGGGGTTCAGTCTGGGAAGGTCTCCTGGAGGAGGTGAGCTCTCAGTAGAGCTTTGAAGGGAGGAAGAGAGCTAGTTTGGAGGATGTATAGAGGGAGGGCATTCCAGGCCAGGGGAAGGACATAGGGCTGGGCGTTGACGGCAGGACAGTTGAGAACAAGGCACAGTGAGGAGGTTAGTGGCAGAGGAGCGGAGGGTGCAGGCTGGGCTGTAGAAGGAGAGAAGGAAGGTGAGTGAGGAGGGGGAGAGGTGATGGAAAGCCTTGAAGCCGAGAGTGAGGAGTTTTTGCTTGATTCGTAGGTTTACATGCAACCACTGGAGATTTTTGAGGAGGGGAGTGACATGCCTAGAGCGTTTCTGTACAGAGATAATCCGGGCAGCAGAGTGAAGTACAGACTGAAGCAGGGAGAGACAGGTGTATGGGATATCAGAGAGGAGGAGGATGCAGTAATCCAGTCAGATTAGGATGAGAGATTGAACCAGCAAGGTAGCAGTTTGGATGGAGAGGAAAGGGTAGATTTGGCGATGCTGTGGAGGTGGGCTTTGGTGATGGCTTGGTTGTGGGGGTGAATGAGAGAGCGAAGTCGAGCATGACACCGAGGTTGTGGGCTTGTTAGACGAGAAGGATGGTAGTGCCGTCTACAGTGATGGGAAGGCCGGGAGAGGACCGGGTTTGGGAGGGAAAATAAGGAGCTCAGTCTTGGACATGTTGAGTTTAGATGGTGGGCAAACATCCAGATGGAGATGTCCTGAGGGCAGGAGAATAAACGAGCCTGGAGGGAGGGAGAGAGAACAGGGGTGGAGATGTAGATTTGGGTGTCATCAGTGTAGAGATGATAGTTGAAGCTGTGCGAGCGAATGAGTTCACCAAGGGAGTGAGTATAGATAGAGAACAGACGGGGACCAAGAACTGACCCTTGAGGAACCCCTACAATAAAGGGATGGGAGGGTGTGGCAGACCTAACATCTGGGCCTAAGTAATAAGCCAGGCCCCCCGGCCTTCCGTGCTCACAGGAAGACCGACAAGGAACCATGAAGGAAGTCAGGCTGCTAGATAAATAACTTGGCGCTGGTCTGAGAATTGCCTTAGGAACCTGCCGATCTAAGCATGAGCTCAGCCTTGCTGATAAGCTCAGCCTTGCTGATAAACTTGCAGTCATCCGCCTGTCACCGGACTCCCTTGAGGCTCCTCACTGTATAAAATCCTCCACGGTGTGCTGAATAAACAGTCTCCTTGTCCACCTTGAGACTCGCCTGGCCTGTGTAATTCCAGAGCGCGTGCCCGTCTCCCCACTGCGCCGGACGCGTGGAGACAGACGGCAACAAATGGCGCCCGAACAGGGACCTGAACCCTGGACCCTCTGACTCAGCACCGCAACCCTCACGGAAAAACTCACCACTGCTCAGTGACTCACCAAAGAACGGAAAAGGTGAGGGCATTTAAGTTTACTTTCGTTTTCAAACACCAGGCTTACTACAGGGAAGAAAATGGGACAGATACCCAGTACAGAACTCTGAGCATGGTAGGGGCCCTGGATAGCACTCTGAATATGGAAGGTATCCTGTACAATACCCTACATGTGTTAGGTACCCCGTATGGAACTCTGAACATTAATTCATTCATTAAATCGTATTTATTGAGCGCTTACTGTGTGAAGGGCACTGTACTAAGCGCTTGGGAAGTACAAGTTGGCAACATATAGAGAAGGTCCCTACCCAACAGCGGGCTCACCGTCTAGGAGAGGGAGACAGACAACAGAAACAAAACATATTAACAAAATAAAATAAATAGAATAGAAAATATGTACAAGTAAAATAGAGTAACAAATCTGTAAAAACATATATACAGGTGTTGTGGGGAGGGGAAGGAGGTAGGGCGAGGGGATGGGGGAAGGAGGGGGCTCAGTCTGGGAAGGCCTCCTGGAGGAGGTGAGCTCTCAGTAGGGCTTTGAAGGGAGGAAGAGAGCTAGCTTGGCGGATGTGTGGACGGAGGGCATTCCAGGCCAGGGGGAGGACATGGGCCGGGGTCGATGGCGGGACAGGCGAGAACGAGGTACAGTGAGGAGGTTAGAGGCAGAGGAGTGAAGGGCGCGGGCTGGGCTGTAGAAGGAGAGAAGGGAGGTGAGTTAGGAGGGGGCGAGGTGATGGAGAGCCTTGAAGCTGAGAGTGAGGAGATTTTGCCTGATGTGTAGGTTGATTGGTAGCCACTGAAGGCAAGGGCTGTGGGGTCTGCAACTGGGGAACCCCTCTCATCAGCAGGTGGAGCTGGGTTGGTTTTGGGGTGCTCCCATCAGCTCTCTCCTCACCATTTTTTTCTAGACATGGGAGCTTTTGGGATTTGATCTACCCCTGAGCTCTGAAACCAACAGAAGCAGTGGAAACAGTTTTTATGAAAACATAGCTCCCCTCCTCCTTGGAGCATGGGCTCTTGGGAGCCAACTTATTTTTTCCAACTTATCCCTGGCCTGGAGAGTTCCCAAACAAGGCTGGCTCCATAATAATAATAATAATGATAATGATGGCATTTATTAAGCGCTTACTATGTGCAAAGCACTGTTCTAAGTGCTGGGAAGGTTACAAGGTGATCAGGTTGTCCCACAGAGGGCTCACAGTCAATCCCCATTTTACAGATGAGGGAACTGAGGCACAGAGAAGTGAAGTGACTTGCCCAAAGTCACACAGCTGACAATTGGCAGAGCCTAGAAGGATTCTCTCCTCAGAGCTTGCCGCCATAGACGCCCGGGACTCCGTTCCCCAGAGGTCCGCCCGCCCGCCCGCCATCACACCAGGCGGCCTTGCTGCTCTCGGAAGGATCCTCTCCCCAGAGGGCCCCCATAGACGCCCGGGTCTCCGTTCCCGAAAGGCCCGCCCGCCCACCATCACACGCATGGATCCCGCTGCTCCCGGAAGGATCCTCTCCTCAGAGCGCCAGAGAGGCCCGCCATAGACGCCCGGGACTCCGTTCCCGAGAGGCCCGCCCGCCCGCCCGCCATCACACCGCGTGGCTCCCGCTGCTCCCGGAAGGATCCTCTCCTCAGAGCGCGCCGCCATGGACGCCCGGGACTCCGTTCCTGAGAGGCCGGCCCGCCCGCCCGCCCGCCATCACACCGCGCGGCCTTGCTGCTACCAGAAGGATCCTCTCTTCAGAGCGCCCCCATAGACGCCCAGGACTCCGTTCCCGAGAGGCCCGCCCGCCCGCCCACCATCACACCGCGTGGCCCCCGCTGCTCCCGGAAGGCTCCTCTCCTCCGAGCGCCGCCATAGACGCCCCCTGCTTCCACTGCCCACCTCCACTTAAGCGACCTTCCTTATAGTGTCTCCCAACCCCCCTTCCCGGTCCGGTCCTGACTGACTCTCCTCCCCCACCCCGCACCCCGGGGAAAAGACCCTTGTTATCACCAAGTTCCATTAACGACAACCTCATTCGCACCTACTCAGCCTTGCTGTCCCGCCATCGACCCCGGCCCACGTCCTCCCCCGGGCCTGGAATGCCCTCCCTTTGCCCATCCGCCAAGCTAGCTCTCTTCCTCCTTTCAAGGCCTTACTGAGAGCTCATCTCCTCCAGGAGGCCTTCCCAGACTGAGCCCCTTCCTTCCTCTCTCCCTTGTCCCCCTCTCCATCCCCCGCATCTTACCTCCTTCCCTTCCCCACAGCACCTGTATATATGTATATATGTTTGTACATATTTATTACTCTATTTATTTATTTATTTTACTTGTACCTATCTATTCTATTTATTTTATTTTGTTAGTATGTTTGTTTTTGTTCTCTGTCTCACCCTTCTAGACTGTGAGCCCACTGTTGGGTAGGGACTGTCTCTATATGTTGCCAGCTTGTACTTCCCAAGCGCTTAGTACAGTGCTGTGCACACAGTAAGCGCTCAATAAATACAATTGATTGATTGATTGATTGATTTGAACCCATGATCACTGACTCCGAAGCCCGGGCTCTTTCCACTGAGCCACGCCCAAATGAACAGGTGAAGCACGATGGGGAAGGAGGGTTGGGAGCACAGGAGAGGGAAGGGATGTCCAGACCCCAGTCTCACTCATCCATTAGGACCGAGGCCCGAGAAACTGGACCATGGCCACCCATAGAGACAGTCCCAGAGGTTGCACTGGAGGCCAGGAGGCCAGGCTCCCTGCTTCCCCACTGTCCAAGGAGTCCTCACTGTTGCCTCAGAGGTAGTTGGAGGAAAGGAGTTAATATCCACCACATAGAGGCAGAGAAAATGGGGCTGGTTGTCCCAGCCCTGTTCCTGGCCTTTTGATTTACTTAGGCCAAGCCACTTAATTTATCTGAGCTTCAACTTCCTCATCTATAAAATGAAGGGAAGAACTTTGTTCTCCCTCCTTCTTACACTATGAACATCATGTGGAACAGGGGCTGCATCTGATGTGACTATTTGTCCCTAAACTGGCTAAATACATGCTATTATCATTATAATAATAATAATCATTATTACCCAAGTGACAGAAAGGGAGTCTCTTAATTTCCTACATTTGCTCAGCCTATTAACCAGGCAAATGGAAAGCAGGCCGAACAGAGAGAATGGAGATTTTTCAGATAATTCCAAAAAAATAAAGTTAGTATGCACCAAGAACTTATTGTGTGCAAAGCACTGTATTAACCATGATTATTAGACATTATCCTTAGATGTCTTGGGAATCACCATCTAGGAATAAGTGGGAGGGTAAACAATGAACCTGAAAGAAAAGATGAAATGATAAAAATCAGAAAACAGCAGGAAAAAGATAAAGATCATAGGGATTGCAGAACACTGCATGTAACAGAGTACTTTCAATGTTTTCACCACCCCGGTTGTATTGTCCAGAGTCCAAATGTCACAATTACCACAACAACCACAACAAACACAGTCCTTGGAGGAAAGAGCAGGATGGTGCCTGGAGACACACTTCAGTCAATCGTTTCAACTGTTCAATCAATTAGTCAATCAAAGGCATTTATTGAGTGTTTACTGTGTGCAGAGCACTGTACTAAATGCTTGGGAGAGTATAATACAATAGAGTTGGTAGACACTTTCCCTGTCCACAACAAGCTGGAGGGGGATACAGACATCAGTATAAATAAGCAAATTATGGATATGTACAAAAATGTTGAGGAACTGAGGATGGAGTGCCCAGATGGTCCAGATTCAAGTGCTAGTTCCCCCACTAACCTTTCCAAAGAGCAAAATCTAACTTTTCATATCGAATCTCTTTGTCTGGGGCAGTCAAAGGGAAGAGAAAGATGACTGAAAATCTCACAGCTGATAGTAACAGTAATGATAACATTAAGTATCAAAATTCTATACTGTGAGCCCATTGTTGGGTAAGGGTTGTCTCTATTTGTTGCTGAATTGCACTTTTCAAGCGCTTAGTACAGTGCTCTGTGCACAGTAAGCACTCAATAAATCCAGTTGAATGAATGAATAATATAATTGTGGTGTTTGTTAAACATTTACTCTGTGCCAAGCACTGTGCTAAGCATTGGATTAATCTTGTACATATTTATTACTCTATTTATTTATTTATTTTACTTGTACATATCTATTCTATTTATTTTATTTTGTTAGTATGTTTGGTTTTGTTCTCTGTCTCCCCCTTTTCGACTGTGAGCCCACTGTTGGGTAGGGACTGTCTCTATATGTTGCCAATTTGTACTTCCCAAGCGCTTAGTACAGTGCTCTGCACATAGTAAGCGCTCAATAAATACGATTGATGATGATGATGATGATGATTAATCAACTGCTCCAGAATGAAAGAAAAGTTGCAGTTTGCAGCTGGGGCTAGAGTTGTGTTGCTTTGTTTCGTGTTGCTTGTTAGGCGGTTGTTATATACTAAACACTGCTCTAAGTGCTGGGATAGGTACAAGTCAATTAGGTCAGACAGACAGAGTTGTGTCTTCTCCGTCCATGTGTACTCTCTCAATAATAATAATAATAATAATTGTGGTTATTTGTTAAGCACTTCCTATGTGGAAGGCACTGTACCAAACACAAGGGTGGATACGAGCAAATTCGGTTAGACACAGTCCCTGTCCCATGCGGAGCTCACAGTCTTCATCCCCATTTTACAGATGAGGGAACTGAGGCACAGAGAAGGGAAGTGAGTTGCCCAAGGTCACATAGCAGACACTTGTTGGAGCTGGGATTAGAACCCAGTTCTTCTGACTCCCAGGCCTGAGCTCTACTCACTAGGCTACACTGCTTCTCTCTAGTGCCCAGCCTAGCACGCTTTTCACTAGACACCCTGTACAGTGCTCTCCAAACAGCAGGCACCTGGTTCAGTTGTCGTGACACTGTAGATGCCCAGTATAGAGGTTTACTTGAAGAAAAGGCAGCTTTACTTGGGAGATTTTGTCTGGTCGTGGTGAGTGAGAAGGGTCGCTGAGTCCTGTAGCCAGGATCCCCGGTTTCTGTGCAGCTCTGCACCTTGCAATTAGGAATTCCAGACGATTTCCAAAAGCTTCCCCTAGACCGTAAGCTTGTTGTGGGCAGGGAATGGTTCTGTTTATTGTTATATTGTACGCTCCCAAGCACTTAGTACAGTGCTTTGAACACAATAAGCACTCAATAAATATGACTGAAAGAATGAAGATTTTCTAGTCTGGAGAAAACCTGGGCCAGTTCACTGGAGCCTGGACAGCCACAGACTGAGAGGTGGGGGAACATTGAAGTTTTCAGAGCTAGAGAGGATGTAGGCAAGTCAAACACGGAATTGCTGTTTCTCAGATCCCATCCCACCGGGGTCCAGTGGGGTCCCCACTGGAGCTGGAGGAATGCGGGTTCAGAAAAAATAGCAATAAACTTTTCTTCCCCCAGTAGGAAATTTTCACTGTGAACCCACTCCCCTGGGAAGTTGTATAACCAGAAATACCTTAGCAGGTCCCACGGGGACTTGGATAATTCCATGGTCAGTGATGGTTCACTGGGAGGGGCATAGGAGAGAGGAGAGAATCAGGGAGCAAAGGAGAGGGATGGGGCATTGGATGGTGTTTGCTGGTCCATGGGGGTAGAGTTGGGGATGGAGACAGGTGAGTTAGGTGTGTTGGATGGTTTATGCTGGGAAACTGAAGGGAGATTCAGGGATGGAGATGGGAGAGGTAGATGTGTTATATGGTTCCTGCTTGGTTACAGAGAGGAGAGTTGGGAATGGAGGGGGAAGTGTTGGTGGTATTGGGTGGTCTATTCTTCACCTGAAGGTGGTATTCAGCAGGACACGTAGAACACAGTTATTCCCAGGGTCCTCTGGGCCTTCAGTCAATCAACTGTCTTTATTGAGCACTTTCTGTGTGCAGAGCCCAGTAATAATAATAATTATTACTATGGTATTTGTTAAGCACTTACTATGTGCCCGGAACTGTACTAAGCACTGGGGTAGATCCAAGCAAATCGGGTTGGACAGAGTCCTTGTCCCACGTGGGATTTACAGTCTTAATCCCCATTTTGCCGATGAGGGAACTGAGGCCCAGAGAAGTGAAGTGACTTGCCCAAGGTCACATAGCAGACAAGTGACCAAGTGCTTGGAAAAGTACAATATAACAGACACATTTCCTGCCCTGTTGAAAGTTTAATCTTGGGCTGCACAGGCCAAGGAGCTGAGCCAGGTGAGTATTTGTTCAGAAGTTGTTGTTGAGAAGCAGTGTGGCCTAATGGAAAGAGCACAAGCCTGGAAGTCAGAGGACCTGAGTTGTAATCCTGGCTGTCACTTGTCTGCTGAATGACCTTGGGCAAGTCACTTCACTTTTCTGTGCTTTAGATTCCTTATTTGTAAAAATAGAGGGATTAAAGTCTCCTGCCTAGTCTGTGATCCCCATGAGGTACATAGACTGTGTCCAATCTGATTACCATATATCTACTCCAGTGCTTCTTACAGTGTTTGGCACATAGTAAGCACTTAATAAGTACCACTAAAAAAAGGAAAGGGTAGAGGTTGGGATAGCATCTCTCTTTTTCTGGTGCAGAAACATGAACCTATTCGTCCAGTTCTACAGCCCTCATTATCCCTACTTTCCCTCCCTTCTGTGTCACATATGCACGTGGATCTGTAACTTTAAGCACTTAAGCAGCAGCGTGGCTCAGTGGAAAGAACACGGGCTTTGGAGTCAGAGGTCTTGGGTTCAAATCCCGGCTCCGCCAACTGGCAGCTATGTGACTTTGGGCAAGACACTTAACTTCTCTCTGCTTCAGTGACCTCATATGTAAAATGGGGATTAAAACTGTGAA
Organism: Tachyglossus aculeatus; assembly: GCF_015852505.1. Classification (NCBI taxonomy): domain Eukaryota; kingdom Metazoa; phylum Chordata; class Mammalia; order Monotremata; family Tachyglossidae; genus Tachyglossus; species Tachyglossus aculeatus. Next base: position 5,111,292 of record NW_024044915.1, on the reverse strand, counting down.
CCCCCCGCGGGACAACCTGATCACTTTGTAACCTCCCCAGTGCTTAGAACAGTGCTTTGCACACAGTAAGCACTTAACAAATACCATCATTATTATTAGGGGAGCAGCGTGGCTCAGTGGAAAGAGCACAGGCTTTGGAGTCAGAGGTCATGAGTTCGAATCCCGACTCCACCACATGTCTGCTGTGTGTCCTTGGGCAAGTCACTTAACTTCTCTGAGCCTTAGTTACCTCATCTGTAAAATGGGGATTAAGCCAATGAGCCCCCCTTGGGACAACCTGATCACCTTGTAACCTCCCCAGCTCTTAAAACAGTGCTTTGCATATAGTAAGCACTTCATAAATGCCATTATTATTATTATTATTATTATTATTATTATTATTATATCCCTAATTTGTTTTAATGTTGGTCAATCAATCAATGCTATTTATTGAGCACTTACCATGTGCAGAGAACTTTAGTAATCACTTGGGAGAGTACAGCACAACAAAGTTGGTAGAAATGTTTCCTGCCCAAAAGGAGCTTCCAATCTAGTCAATCAGTCTATCATAGCTATTGAGTGCTTGCTGTGTGCAGATCACTGTATTAAGAGTTTGGGAGTGTACAGTGTATCAATAAACAGATGCATTTCCTGTCCACAAAGAGTTTACAGCCTAGGGGAGGGGAAGACATTAATGTAAATAAATAAATTACAAATATGTACATAAGTGCTGTGGGACTGGGAGGGGGGATGAGTAAAGGGAGCAAATCAGGACAATGCAGAAGGGAGTAGGAGAAGAGGAAAGGAGGGTTTAGTCAGGGAAGGCCTCTTGGAGGAGACAGGCCTTCTATAAAGCTTTGAAGCAGGGGAGAGTTATTGTCTGTGAGATATGAGGCAGGAGGGCACTCCAGGCCAGAGGTAGGATGTGGGCGAGAAGTCAGTGGTGAGATAGATGAAACTGAGGTACAGTGAGAAGGTTCGCATTAGACGAGTGAAGTGTGTTCTAGTAGGAGAGTAGCTAGGCAAGGTAGAAGGGGTAAAGGTGATTGAGTGCTTTAAAGCCAATGATGATTTTTTTGTTTGATGTGGAGGTGGCAACCACTGGAGTTTCTAGAGGAGTGGAGAAACATGGCCTGAATGTTTATCTAGAGGGGAATCAAAAATGAAAAAGTAATGCCTAGACTCTAAGTTCCTTATGGGAAGAGGGTGTGTTTACCAGCTCTGTTGCACTCTTCCAAGTGATTGTTATAGTGATCAATAAATATCATTGATTTCACTGATTGACTGAGGCCCGTGAGAGATGGCAGGGTTTATCTCTCCCTGGTGGTGAGTGGAAAGGCCAAGAATGGACTGGCCTGGCTGGAAATAAAGGGTCTGGTTGTCCCACAAACCCTCAGGGCCCCATTCCAGTGTAGCCAGCCTTTGAACGGCACCCAGGTGTTTCAGGTGAGTGGATTGTCAGATTGCTAAGTGGATTATCTGCTTATCCACAGTGGAATTCAGGACTGATTTTTGGGTTTTCATTCATTCATTCATTCAATCGCATTTATTAAGCACTTACTGTGTGCAGAGCACTGTACTAAGTGCTTGGAAAATAGGATTCAGCAACAAAGAGAGACAATCCCTGCCCACAACAGGCTCACATTCTAGAAGGTGGGAGACCAACATCAAAACAAGAATCAGGCATTGATAGCATCAATAGAAATGAATAGAATTACAGATTTACAACAGAATTACAACTAAACATGTCAACAGTCAGTAGTATAAAGAAATGGAATTACAGGTATGTACATATGTACACAAGTGCCTTGGGGATGTGGGGGTAGAGCAAAGGGAGCCAACTGGGACAATGGGGAGGGGAGGGAGAGTTGAGGTAAAGCGGGGTTTAGTTTGGGAAGGTCTCCTGGAGGAGGTGTGCCTTCAAATATGGCCATTTATGGGGACCTGTACACGGGTGGCATGGGGTCCAGCTGGGCTCACAACATCATCTTCTTCGTTATTGTTCCCTCAGCAGGAGGACCTGCCGAGTGGCACAGACTGTCGAACTAGGTTCTTGGGGGACAACAGGAAAGTTGCTCCATTTTCCTGCTTTGAGAAGAGGGAAAAGGATTTCTCTGCTCCAAATTCCAGGCTGAGAACTTCCAGGATTCCAGGGACCCGCCCTGCTCATGCTGGAGCAGCTTCTCTATCTCCTGATCCAGCAGTGGATACCAAGTGAGGCTGTGTCCCCTCCACCCATAGCCTGGCAGTGGTGGTTGTAGTGGCTGCAGCTCCCCACAATTGGCTGGGAGAGCCCCAGGAATCCCCACTGCCCTGCCACAGGGGTCAGCTCCGGGTTCATCCACACATGCTTTGATTTCGGAGGAAACTCTGCACTCCTCTCCCCAGTCTGTTCGTTCCCTACACTAGTTCCTTCCTCCTCTGGAACTTCACAGAAAGTCCTGCCTCCTTTTTTCCCAGAGCCTCCTCCTCCTTAGATTATCAGGTGACCTAGCAATTCAAACTATGAGATGGATCATTTAGTGCACAATAAAAAATGTCCATTTGTCATAGGATTTTGAAAGATTTAGTTTGAATAATGTTCATAGATCAAAATGTGCCAACACATTATGGAACCCTCCCATCTTCTCCCTTCTTCACTTCTCCCGAGCTCACCTTCTAAACTGCTCCTTCTAACTCTCGATGCACTGGTTCTCTCTTCACTCATGCTTCTCCCCAGCCTCGAACTCCCACAGTGTATTTCTTCTTTCCTCTGCTTTTGGGTATATGTGATATAAATATACAAATAGAAGAAGTAGCATGACATATCAGAAAGAGCATGGGCCTGGGAGTTAGAGGACCTTCATTCTAATCCTGGCTCTGCCAATTGCTTGCTGTGTGATTTTGGGCAAATCAGTTAACTTCTCTGTGCCTATGTTTCCTTATTTGTAAAATGGAGATTCAATACCTGTGTCCAACCTGATAAACTTGTACCTAACCCAGCACTTAACAAATAAAATAATTATTCATTCAGTCATTTTTGTTGAGTGCTCACTGTGTGCAGAGCACTGTACTAAATGCTTTGGAGAGTACAACAATACAATAAACACATTCCCTGCCCACAGTGAGCTTACGGTACTTATAGAGCTTACAGTACTACTACTACTACTAAAAAGCTTTATTTACATATGAAACTGTACATTCAATTATTTCTTCGGTGTTTTTTTCCTGATGTGCTCAGTCTGCCTATCACTATAATTGGTCTTCCTCCAGCTTCCACTATTGATAAAGAATTTTTGTCTGTCTCCCTCATTGGAATGTGAACTCCTCAGGGTCAGGGAATGTGTTATTTGCTACTTTTCCACTCTGCTAAGTGCTCAGTATAGTACTGAGCCCCCTACGATGCCAGTTATACTTGATTGCTTAGTTGCTTCAGCGATTTCCATAAAGTTTTTGATAAATCTGAAAGAGATTTCCAAACTGGCTATACGCTAATTTTAAGAGTCTTGCAAGGAAATTCATTTTCAATTCTGCCAGCTGCTGCTTCCTACTTGCATACTATAATAACTCTTGGGAAACTAGGCAGGAGATGGGGCTGGTGCCAGCAAGGAGAGAGGTTCCAATGGGGAGACAGAAATCTCAGGTGCCCTGAGGCATTGCAGGTGTGTGAGAAGCCCTTGAGGCTGTCCTATGTGGTGGCCTGGGCCAGCTCTTGGCAGGGTGGGCAATGAGCTGAGCTGTGGGTGAGTTGGTGGAAAGTCTTGAAAAAGGAAATCAGTAGTCAATCAATAAATCATATTTATTGAGCCCTTACTGTGTGCAGAGCACTGCACTCAGCACTTGGGAAAGTACAATATAACAGAGTTGGTAGACATGTTCCCTGACCACAAGGAGCTTACAGTCTAGAGGGGGAGACAGACATTAATAAGAGTAAATAAATTATGGATATACTGGGGGGGGGTGAATAAAGGATATAAGTCTACATGCAAGGGTGATGCAGAAGGGAGTGGGAGAAGAGGCAATGAGGGCTTAGGTGGGGAAGGCCTCTTGGTGGAGATGTGCTTTTAATAAAGCTTTGAAGGTGGGAAAAGTCATCACCTGTCAGATGTGAAGGAACAGGGAGTCCCAGGCCAGAAACAGGAGGACATAGACGAGGTGGTGAGATAGATGAGACTCAAGTGCAGTTACTAGGTTGGCATTACAGGAGAGAAGCGTGTGGGCTGGGTTGTAGTAGGAGAGTAGTGGGGTGAGGTAGGAGGGGGCAAGATGAATGCATGCTTTAAAGCCAATGGTATAGAGTTCCTGCTTGATGCAGAGGTGGATGGGCAGCCACTGGAGGTTCTTGAGGTGTTTGGAAACTGGCCTGAACGGTTTTGTAGAGAATGATCTGGACAGCAGAGTCAAGTATGGACTGGAGTGGGGAGAGACAGGAGGATGGGAGGTCAGCAAGGAGGCTGATGCAGTAATCAAGGGAGGGATAGGATAGGATTAATGTGGGGGTTGTTTGGATGGAGGAAAAGATGGATTTTAATGATGTTGTGAAGGTTGAACAATCAAGATTTGGTGACAGATTGAATATATGTTTTGAATGAGAGGGTTGAGTAGAGGACAATACCAAGGTTATGGGTTTGTGAGACAGGAAGGATGGTGGGATTGTCTAAAGGTATGGGAAAGTCATGGGTTGGACAGGGTTTGGGTGGGAAATGAGGCAGTTTGCTTTAGACATGTTAAGTATGAGATGTCAACAGAACATCTAACTGGAGATGTCCTGAAGGAAATTCAAGGAAGAAACTTGAGACCACAGACAAGGAGAGATCAGGGTTGGAGACGGAAATTAGGACATCATTTGCACAGATAGTTGAAGCCATGGGAGCGAATGAGTTCTCCAAGGGAGTGGTGTAGGTAGAGAATAGAAGGGAACCCAGAACTAAACCTTGAGGAACTCCCAATTAGGGGATGAGAGACAAAGGAGGAGCCTAAAGAAAAGACTGAGAATGAGCATTCTGAGAGCTAAGAGGAGAACCAGGAGAGGACAGTGTCAGTGAAGCCAAGGTTAGATAATGTTTAAAGGAGAAAGAGGTGATTGATTTTCTACTGAGAGGTCGAGGAGGATTAAGATGCTGTAGAGGCTTTTGGATTTGGCATGAAAGAGTTAACTGGTGACCTTTAGAAGGCAGTTTCAGTAGAATGAAGGGGGCCGGAGACCAGTTGGAGGGGGTCAAGAAGGGAATGTAGCTGAGAGAAGCCCATTTTCTGGTGGGTAATACCACATGGGCCCACACAGGGCACACACAGGGCAGAGACTGGTTTAGTGGAACCTGGTACAATCCCCGGTTCCATAAGGACCAGTCCAGTATCTGGTGCAAGCCCTGGTTCCATGGGATCCAGTGGAGTCTCATCTCCATAAGACCCCTGGTTCCAGAGGACCCAGTGCAGGTCCAGATGCCAGTTGAGGTTCCATATGTCCCAGGGCAGGTCCAGGCTCCATGGTCTTAGTTCTATAAGACCCCATGTAAGTCCCTGTTCTATAGGGCTGGGAGCAGGTCCCAGTTGCATAGAGCCCGGTGAAAGGCCGATGCAGGTTGCAGTTTCACAGCCTGTAGATGAAGGGGTTGAACAGGGGTGTCAGTACTACATCTAGCACCGCCGCCACTGAGTCCTTCCCGGATGAGGGCAAGAAGTAAACGTCGACGATGGTCCTGTAGAACAGAGAGAGCACAGCCAGGTGGGAGCCACAGATGGTGAAGGCCTTGAATCTTCCTCTGGCTGAGGGCACCCTGAGGATGGCAGCGACGATGCGGGTGTAGAAGACCAGGATAAGGGAGAAGGGAACTGCATTAGATGACCCCACCCCCGATCAACACCACCAACTCGTTGACGGAGGAGTTCGAGCAGGACAGCTGCAGCAACGGGGTCAGGTTGCCGAAGTGGGGGGATGGTGCAGTCAGCACAGAAGTTTTGTCTCCAGGATGGTATGTAGCAGGGAAATGAGATTAGTAATGACCCAACAGGCGGCCACCAGCAGGAAACAAAACCGGGGCCCCATGGCCACGGTGTAGCCCAGAGGCCAGCAGATGGACATGCAGTGGTCGTAAGCCATCACGGCCAGGAGCAAATTGTCCAGATCCGAGAAAATAAGAAAGAGTATAACTGGCTCAGACAGCCGACGTAGGAGATGGCCTGGGCTGACGGTCTGCATGTTGTCCAGCATCTTGGGGATCGTGGTGGAGGAGAAGCAGACATTGACCAGGGACAGACTGGTGAGGAAGAAGTACATGGGGGAGTCGAGGTGTGAGTCAGTGCTAATGGCAAGGATAGTGAACAAGTCCCCCCCCCGCCACAGTAACCAGGTACAGAGTCAGGAGTGGGACCAAGAGGAGCCACTGCTATTTGGGATCGCTGAACAGGCCCAGCAGAATGAACCCCGACGCCCAAGTCTGGTTCTCTGAGCCCATGGCTGGGATAGTTCTGCAATCAGAAATACACAATTGAAAGCAGCAACATACACATACATAGGCACACAAATACATAGTCATACTTTTGCACACACATATATGCCTGCTAACCTACACAAATATGTTTGCACACATAAACAGATATATATGTAAACGCACAGACACATACATTAGATGCCTACATGCATTAGAAGCATACATACACGCTTAGAGATGCAGCATGGATCAGTGGAAAGAGCACAGGCTTTGGAGTTAGAGATCATGGGTTCAAATCCCCGCTCCATCAATTGTCAGCTGTGTGACTTTGGGCAAGTCACTTAACTTCTCTGTGCCTCAGTTCCCTCATCTGTAAAATGGGGATTAAGATTGTGAGCCCTATGTGGGACAACCTGATCACCTTGTATCCCTCCAGCGCTTAGAACAGTGTTTTGCATATAGTAGGTGCCTAACAAATATCATCATCATTATTATTATTATACATGCATCTGCTTGCATACATACATTTGCTTGAACATATGCACAAATACATATGTACGTATGCGTGCACAAATGCACACAAGCATATGATACACATGTATATTATATGTATATATGTATATCATATGTATATATGTATATGGATCTGTGTTTCTATTTGGTCGTTTTATTAGATGAGAGCCTTACAGTAGTTATTTTTATTTACTCCCCACAACACCCTTGAGAGAGGGGGTGCAGGTACTAGTATCACCAATCTACATCTGGGGAAACTGAGGCACGGTAAGTTTAAGTGGCTTTACCATAGCTACACAGGGAATGAGTTGCAGAGCTGGGGCTAGAACCCAGGATCACCAACCTCCAAGACCTCAGCTCTCCCACTATGCCACACTGCCTCCCCAAGCCTGCCTCCTTCAGGTGCACACGTTTGCACATACATACACGTACATGTTCATATGCATGCAAATGCCTACATGTACATATACAGACTCATAAAGGAGGGTCTGAGCTCCCAGGCTGTCCCTAATCATTGGTTGATTGGAGTCATGGGAGCCTTGCCCTGGTCCTGAGCCTGCATTCGCCATCCTGCCCACCCCCTCCCATTTTCATGCCTCCCAAACTCCAGAAAATGTTTCTCTCCTTTCCTCCGTCTCTCCTACTGCCCACCTCTCACTCAGCTAGTCCTTTTCTGAAGCCCCATCAGGCACCGTCTTTGCTGACTTTTGAACTTGGATCTAGGTAATGTTTGGGTCTGTCTGGGGTGAGGGTGGGGGGTAGGGGAGCTATCCCATGCCTCCTTCTCCAACACCAGGGTCAATAAGGTAAGGACTTCCTGTCATACAGCAACTGTTACATGGGGAGGGTCACCTGTTGGGTCACTGACAATCCCTCCAATCCCCTCTCCTTGCTCCCTCTTCCAGGTACCAATCTCCTGGACTTGGGCCAGGAAGGTGCTCAAATCGTGGAACTCTAGGCTCCTGACTCCTCTTTTCTGCTGCTACAACTCTGGCCCCTGCTCTGCCATGACCCCAGCCCCCAGAAACCCTCTCTCGCCATTTTTAGGGAAACGTCTGTCAACTGGAGCCCCTCCACCCACTCCACCCACACTGTTCCTGCCATGCTGTTCTACACACACACACACACACACACACACACACACACACACACACACACACACACACACACACACACACACACACACACACACCTTCTTTCAGGGGACTTTCTGTCTCTGCTCTGATGCACTGACTCCTTGAACCCTCCCCTCTGTTCCTCCCAGCTCCCAGCCCCTTGTTCTATCAATGCTCTATTCTGGTCCCAGAATTCCAATCCTGCTCTTACCTCTCCCTAACCTGTCCATCCCCTAAGGCTCTGATGGACCTGTCCCCAGACAGCCCTGTTCATGACCCCAGGACCCCTCGGCCCCCAGATTCCCTTGGAGGGAGGAGCAAGGTAGGGCTGCCAGAGGGAAGGGACTGTCCTTGCCCAACAGACACTGTCCTCTGCTCTCTGCTCTCTCGAATGCTCTCTCACTGTGTCCATTTTCCTGTCCAGGGATTTTGAGAATTACTGTCCTACAGATATGCTAACTTCAAACTCTTCAATGGATCAGCTGTCTTCGACACTGTGGACCACAGCCTGTTCTTGGAAACCCATTAACCTTGACTTCATTGACACTGTCCTAATTGTCCTCACGTTATCTCTGGCCACTCCTCATGCTCTTTGGGAGATTTCTCCTCACCCCCACGCTCTCTGATTATAGGGGTTCCTCAAGTTTCAGTTCTGTGTCCCCTTCTATTCTCTGCCTAAACCCATTCCCTTGGAGAACTCCTTGGGTCCCACACCTTCAATTACCATCTCTTTGTGAACAATTCCCAAATCTGTTTCCCCAGCCCTGACCTCTCATGATATCTCTTCTTTGACGTCCCTCCATCATCTCAATATTAACATGTTCAAAAACAGAACTTATTATCTTCAACAGAAATTATTATCTTCCCACCCAAGCCCTGTTCTCCTGCTACCTTTCCCATCATTGTAAGCAACACCACTATCCCCCCCAACCCAAGCCTGTGACCTTGGTATTTTCCTCCATTTATCTCTCTCTAATTCAACCCAACTATTCAATATGCCTCCAAATCCTGTCGGTTCTACTTCATTCATTCATTCATTCACTCATTCATCCAATCTTATTTTTTGAGCGCTCACTGTGTGCAGAACACTGTACTAAGAGCATGGGAGAGTACAGTACAACAACGAACAAACACATTCCCTTCGCACAAGGAGTTATACCATTAATATCTGCCCTTTCCTCTCCATACAAACTGCTGCTACACTGATCCAAGCACTTATCATATCTCCCCTTGACAACTTCATCAACCTCCTCGCTGACTGCCAGGCCTCCCATTGCTCCCCATTCCAGTCCTTACTTCACTCCACTGCCCAGAATATTTTTCTAAAACAACCATTCGGTGCATATCTCCCCAATTCTTAAGAACCTACAGTGGTTGCCCATCCACTTCTACAACAAACAGAAACTACTTACCATCAGCTTTAAAGCCAATTGTCAGTTCTTTCCTTATCTTACCTCACTGATTTCCTATTTTGACCAAGCCCACACACTTCACCCCTGCAACACCAAACTACTTACTTTACCATTATCTCATCTATCTCATTGCCAAACCCTCATCTACGTCCTGCCTCGGGTCTGGAACTCCCTCCCCTTTAACATCCAAATGACCACCATTCTCCCCACCTTCAAAACCTTACTAAAATCACATTTCCTCCAAGAAGCCTTCTCCGTTAAGCCCTAATTTCCTCTCCTCCTTCTCCCTTCTGTGTTTCCTCTGTTCTTTGATCTGTCCCCTTTACGCACTTTGTAGTTATCCCGCCCTTAGTTCAGCAACTCTTGTGCACATATCCATAATTTATTTTAATGTCTGTCTCCCCATATAGACTATAAGGTCCTTGTGGGCAGGGATGATATCTGCTAACCCTGTAGATAGAACATGGGCCTGGGAGTCAGAAGGTAATGGGTTCTAATGCCAGAAGGATCCTCTCCTCAGAGCGCCGCCACAGACGCCCGGGACTCCGTTCCCGAGAGGCCCGCCCGCCCGCCCGCCATCACACCGCGTGGCCCCCGCTGTTCCAGGAATGATCCTCTCCTCTCCTCAGAGCGCCCCCATAGACGCCCGGGACTCCGTTCCCGAGTGGCCCGCCCGCCCGCCCGCCATCACACAGCGCGGCCTTGCTGCTCCTGGAAGGATCCTCTCCTCAGAGCGCCGCCATAGACGCCCGGGACTCCGTTCCCGAGAGGCCCGCCCGCCCGCCATCACACCGCGTGGCCCCCCATTCTCCTGGAAGGCTCCTCTCCTCCGAGCATCGTCATAGACGCCCCCTGCTTCCACCGCCCCCCCCACACACACTTAAGCGACCTTCCTTATAGTGCCCCCCAACCCCCCTTCCCGGTCCGGTCCTGACTGACTCTCCCCCCACCCGCCGCTACCCCGGGGAAAAGGCCCTTGTTATCACCAAGTTCCATTAACGACAACCTCATTCGCACCTACTCAGCCTTCCTGTCCCGCCATCGACCCCCGGCCCACGTCCTCCCCCGCGCCTGAAATGCCCTCCCTCTGCCCATCTGCCAAGCTAGCTCTCTTCCTCCTTTCAAGGCCCTACTGAGAGCTCATCTTCTCCAGGAGGCCTTCCCAGACTGAGCCCCTTCCTTCCTCTCCCCCTAGTCCCCATCTCCATCCCCCACATCTTACCTCCTTCCCTTCCCCACAGCACCTGTATATATGTATATATGTTCGTACATATTTATTACTCTATTTACTTATTTATTTTACTTGTGCCTATCTATTCTATTTATTTTATTTTGTTAGTATGTTTGGTTTTGTTCTCTGTCTCCCCCTTCTAGACTGTGAGCCCACTGTTGGGTAGGGACTGTCTCTATATGTTGCCAACTTGTACTTCCCAAGCGCATAGTACAGTGCTCTGCACACAGTAAGCGCTCAATAAATACAATTGATTGATTGATTGATTGATAATCCCTGCTCCACCACATGTCTGTTATATGAAACCTGGGCAAGTCACTTTACTTCTCTGAGCTTCAGTTACCTCATCTATAAAATGGGGATTGAGACTGGGAACCCTGAGTGGGACAAGGACTGTGACCAACCTGATTACCTTGTATCTACGCCAGCACTTAGACTAGTGCTTGGCATATAGTAAACACTTAACAAATACCATAATAATAATAATAATTATTATTATTCTATTGTACTCCCTAAAGAGCTTAATACAGTAAGTGCTTAATAAGTATCATTGATTGATTGAGAGATGCCGCCCACAAAGAGGATTCTGGTGGGTGAGAGAGAGGATTGAGAGAATGTGTGTGCATGTGTGTGTGTCTATGTGAGACCCCTTCCCCCCACTTCCCTTCTTTTCATTACTGACATGACTGGTCAGTCCAGGTAACCTCAGAACACCATCACCAAGGGCTGTGGCTCTGCTGCCTTCAAACTCTTCTCTCCTATGGAAGAGCCAGTTGGACTTGGGGGAACTATGTGTCCCCATATGAAATTCTTCAGTCACTCTTCTTGAAGTTCCAATCTGGCTGGTCAAAGCCACCAACCGAGACCTGTTTGAAATCACTGGCTCTACTGCTGATCCTTTTTGAGATGGAAAATTCCATACAAGATGAGGCCTGGGCCCTGGCCTCCCAGAGATAAATTCAGATGGAGTCAGGGGATGGAGATTGGAGATGGAGGAGACATTTCCTTAAATTCTGGAGAACCAGGGGGCAGAAAGATAAAGTTCTTATGAGAGAAGAAAGTGGTTTTGGAAGGGGGGTGGCACTATGCCGGTAAACCAATCCCCAGCACTTCTTGTTTGAGTGAGTTTTCAATCAGTTTCCTGGGTGCTGCTCCTCTCCTGGGGAGACCATCATTTTGGGGCCATTAAGGAGGCTTTGTCCCAGGGGCTTCCCCAACTCTGGCTGTCTCCCCTCATTCCTGAGTCTAGGGAAATTGCCGCATCCTGGCCTGTGTATTGAGCCTCAGTGGTTGAGTAATGATTGAGACTCCAGGGTCCCTCTCTTACCTGTTCCTCTTCTCCCTACTGGTAATTTCTTTCAATGTCTGTCTCCACTGCTGGATTAATAATAATAATAATAATAATAATAATAATAATAATAATATTGATAGCTTTTATTAAGTGCCTACTATGTACAAAGCACTGTTCTAAGCACTGGGGAGATTACAAGGTGATCAGGTTGTCCCACAGGGGGCTCACTCTCTTAATCCCGATTTTACAGATGAGGTAACTGAGGCACAGAGAAGTGAAGTGACTTGCCCAAAGTCGCACAGCTGACAATTGGTAGAGCCGGGATTTGAACCCATGAACTCTGACTCCAAAACCCGTGCTCTTTCCACTGAGCAACACTGCTTCCCCAGCGTGGATTGATCTCGTCGAGGGCAGGAATCATGTCTGCTAACTCTAGTCTCCCAAATGCTTTGTAAAGTGCTCTGCACATAGTAAATGCTCAAGAAAAACTACAGATGTATTTTTTTATAGTATTTGCTAAGTGCTTATTATGTGCCAGGCACTATTCTAAGCAACGGGGTAGGCACAAGTAAATAAGGTTGGGTGCAGTCCCTGTGCAATATAAGGCTCACAGTCTCAATTCCCATTTTGCAGATGAGGTAACTAAGGCTCAGAGAAGTTAAATGACTTAGGTCACACAGCAGACAGGTTGGGGAGTCAGATTAGAACCCAGGTCCTTCTGAGTCCCTTGTTCCTGCTCCCCGCTCCCTAATCTGGATCTTTCCTCCACACTTACTTGTGGGTCCTCCTGTCCCCAGTCACTAAGTCAATCAGCAGCAGAGGCCCAGGGAGAGCCACACTAACTACCTCCCAAACCTCCCTTTGGAAGGGCCTGAGATTGGGGGAATGGGCAGGAACTGATCAGGGTGACTCTTTGCAGAATGAGCCAGGGAAATGTCTGAGCACCATTTCCTGACTGAGCTGGAAAGTGATGAACAGTAAGCAGCTGCCTGTGCCCAGGAAACATTGCTCTCTGGGATGGGCCACCAAGCCTCTGAGGGGATTGGGGCTCTGAGAATATGTAAATCTCCCAGCCCCTGGAGCGAGCTTAGTTTCCAGAACCTTGGGCATTCTGACTGGACCCCCGAGGAGAAACAGTTAAATGCCCAGGAGCATGGGGATGGTGGCTTGGACTAAGGCAGCCAACTCCAGGTGCCAGAGAAAACCAGGCCCACAGCCCCCATCCTTGGGTGCACCTGCTAGCACCTGCCAAAGGCAGGAAGGAAAGGGAGCAGTTAAGAGTCCAAAGAGGCCACAGAGTTTCCTATTAGACAATGGAAGGACAAGGGCTGGGCCCATAGAGGTAGGGGTAGAAGAGGACACAATGAGGAAAGGAGGAAGGCGTGTATGTGGGGAGATCCATTCTGAGGCAGGGGTCTGCACTGGAGACATAGGGGACCACTGAACCATCAGATGTATAGAGGGAAGGTCAGTGGGGTGGGGAGATGGTCAGAGACTAGGGAAGTGGTCAGTGGAAGATCAGAGAGGCTGGATGGGTTGGGGAGGAGGGACTCTGAAGGGGGAGGCTATGGTTGAATACCCAGTGAATTCCCAGGAAATCATATACTTCAGATTCTTTGGGAAAGTCTATTGGTCTCTTCGGTGCTCACTCTCTGTGAAGAAGCAGGGAGGTTGGGTCCGGAAACTGAGCTGGTTCCCCAATTAACTCACGATTGCTACATACGGTCCAATTCTCACTGCCCCTTACCTCATCATCATGGTACGAAGAATACGATCCTCAACCCCCGAGTTGACCCTTAGCCCTGTCCCACCCTCTGCCCCATCTCCTGCTGACCTGGAGTGACAATCAGTTGGTTTCCTAAATGTGGAAGGGAAAGGGTAGGACCTGGCAGGGAAATGTGATTCTGAGCAGGTGGTCGAGGCTCCGTAGAATTTGGAAAATCTGAGCTAAATCCCCAGAGGTCTGGCTTCGGCTTCAATAGAGCAGAGAAGCAGAATAGCAGAGTGGAATGAGCACAGGACTGAGAGTAAGAAGGCCTGGGTTCTAATTCTTGCTGTGGGACTTGCCTTATCTGTGAACTTGGACAAGTCATTCAATTCCTTTGTACCTCAGTCTTTTCATCTGTAAAGTGGGGATTTAATCGTCGGTATCCTTCCCCTTTAGATGGTGGGATAGAGTGTGTGTCTGGACTAATTATATAGACTCTACCCCAGGACTTAGTAACGTGCTTGGCATAGAGTAAGGAGCTAACAAATATGAAAATTATTACAGTTAGGGGTATGGAATCACTGTTGTATAATAGAGGGAGTCCTCTTGCTCAAGAATGTGTGCAGGGCCTGGTGATGGTCATGGTTGCGAAGGCTGTAAATGAAGGGGTTCAACAGAGGAATCACCAATGCATATGACACTGCAGCTAGGCGCTGCTGTCATCGGAGGAGCCTGGGGGAGGGGGCAGAGGTAAACACCAGTGACTGTCCCATAGAACAGTGAGACCACAGCCAGGTGGGAACCACAGGTGGAGAAGGCTTTGTGCCTGCTTCTCTCTGAGGGCATTCTCAGGATGGCAGAAATTATGTGGGCATAATTTAGAGGAATTAAAATCACCGCTCCACTCACGGGCATTAACATCATCTCATTGATGGAGGTGTCGGAGCAGGACAACAGCAGCAGCAAAGCCAAGTCTCAAATGAATCAAATGCTATCTGACCTTGGCTTCACAGACTCCGTCCTCTCCTGGTTCTCCTCTTATCTCTCCGGTCGTTCTTTCTCAGTCTCTTTTGCAGGCTCCTCCTCTCCCTCCCATCCTCTTACTGTGGGGGTTCCCCAAGGTTCAGTGCTTGGTCCCCTTCTGTTCTCAATCTACACGCACTCCCTTGGTGACCTCATTCGCTCCCACGGCTTCAACTATCATCTCTACGCTGATGACACCCAGATCTACATCTCTGCCCCTGCTCTCTCCCCCTCTCTCCAGGCTCGCATCTCCTCCTGCCTTCAGGACATCTCCATCTGGATGTCTTCACACCACCTAAAGCTCAACATGTCGAAGGCTGAACTCCTTGTCTTCCCTCCCAAACCTTGTCCTCTCCCTGACTTTCCCATCTCTGTTGACGGCACTACCATCCTTCCCGTCTCACAAGCCCGCAACCTTGGTGTCATCCTCGACTCCGCTCTCTCATTCACCCCTCACATCCAAGCCGTCACCAAAACCTGCCGGTCTCAGCTCCGCAACATTGCTAAGATCCGCCCTTTCCTCTCCATCCAAACTGCTACCCTGCTCATTCAAGCTCTCATCCTATCCCGTCTGGACTACTGCATCAGCCTTCTCTCTGATCTCCCATCCTCGTGTCTCTCTCCACTTCAATCCATACTTCATGCTGCTGCCCGGATTATCTTTGTCCAGAAACGCTCTGGGCATATTACTCCCCTCCTCAAAAACCTCCAGTGGCTACCAATCAATCTGCGCATCAGGCAGAAACTCCTCACCCTGGGCTTCAAGGCTCTCCATCACCTCGCCCCCTCCTACCTCACCTCCCTTCTCTCCTTCTACAGCCCAGCCCGCACCCTCCGCTCCTCCGCCGCTAATCTCCTCACCGTACCTCGTTCTCGCCTGTCCCGCCATCGACCCCCGGCCCACGTCATCCCCCGGGCCTGGAATGCCCTCCCTCTACCCATCCGCCAAGCTAGCTCTCTTCCTCCCTTCAAGGCCCTGCTGAGAGCTCACCTCCTCCAGGAGGCCTTCCCAGACTGAGCCCCTTCCTTCCTCTTCCCCTCGTCCCCCCCTCCATCCCCCCATCTTACCTCCTTCCCTTCCCCACAGCACCTGTATATATGTATATATGGTTGTACATATTTATTACTCTATTTATTTATTTATTTATTTATTTATTTTACTTGTACATATCTATCCCATTTATTTTATTTTGTTAGTATGTTTGGTTTTGTTCCTTGTCTCCCCCTTTTAGACTGTGAGCCCACTGTTGGGTAGGGACTGTCTCTATATGTTGCCAATTTATACTTCCCAAGCGCTTAGTACAGTGCTCTGCACATAGTAAGCGCTCAATAAATACGATTGATGTTGATGATGATGATGATGAATGTGTTCAGCACAGAAGGTTAACTGAGCCAACAGGAATTGAACTGAGAGGTGACCCAGCAGGCAACCACCAACAGGACACAGCACCAGGCGCTCATGGCTGTGACATAGCTCAGGAGTTGGCAGATGGCCATGAAACGGTCATAGGCCATCACAGCCAGGAGGATGTCGTCCAGGCCTCCAAATAAAAATGAGAAATACACCTGGCTCAGACAGCCGGCATAGAAGATGGTGTGGCTACTGGTCTGCATGTCGGCCAGCATCTTGGAGTTGGTGGTGGAGGAGAAACAGACATCGACCAGGGACACGTTGGTGAGGAAGAAGTACATGGGAGAGTGGAGGTGGGAGTCTGTCCGGATGGCCAGAATGATGAGCTGGTTCCCTTCCACCGTGATCATGTACAGATCCAGGAAGAGCACAAAGAGGAGCTGCTGCTGCCCAGGGTCATTGGACAGGCCCAACAGGATGAATACCGAGATGCCTGTCTGGTTCGCAGAGTCCGTGGCTGTGATGGTTCTGCAATGAGAAAGTCAGGGTTCAGAACAACTACGTTTACCTCTATAGGCACATACATATATGCACATGCCCACTCAGAAACACACATATGTATTGGCACATATGCATACACATGTACAACATGCATATATGAATGTGTAGACATATACATGCATAATCTTGCACATCTACACAACTATGTACAAATATACAATTACATATAAATGCATTCATTCGTTCAATCATATTTATTCAGTGCTTACTGTGTGCAGAGCACTGTACTAAGCGCTTGGGAAGTACAAGTCAGTATGCACAAACACATATATGCATGCACATATATACACACACACCAATGCATGCCATATATTCATATGCATGAACAAATACATATTTGTGAATATATACATTCACTTATATGCATGCAAATGCATACATATACACATACACCTGCATGAGGGAGAATCTCAGCAGATAGAAACCCCTCTGACTGACTCACAGGCTGTACCTAGCAAGTGATGGGTCAGAGTCATGGGAGCCATTTGCTGGCACTAAGCTAGTCCTCGCTTGCCTATCCAACACCTGCCCCTTCCTCCAGCCTCTCTGCTTGTGATCTGCTGGTAATGCCTACCTCCTCTCCCCCTTTCTCCTGCTACCTGCCCTTAGCCAGCCCTTAACTGCAGCCCATTCGATGCCATCTTTACTTAGTGTTACCCTTGTTTTGGCAGGAGGTGGGGTGGGGATGGAGAGATGCTGAGTGTGTCTGTGAAGGAAGGAGGCCTGCCAAATTCCTCCTCTCCAACACCAGGGTCAATGAGAGAAGGACTTCATGTTACAAATCCCTCAAATCTCCTCTCCCTACTCCAATTCCCAGTCACCCATCATGAACCAGGGCTGGGAAGACACTCAGTCTAGGCCACCAACACTTCTCTTCCACTGACCTCACTCCAGTCCCTGCTTTGCTAGGACCCCAGCCCCCAGCCACCCCCTCCCCATTTCCAGGGACAGAATGTCCAATGATTGGATCCCAATCTCTGATCCACAACTGATGAACCTAACAGAACACAGTTGCCCCCAGGACTACCACCTCATCCGCCTGGCCCCTTTCTACGGGAGTAAGGTAAGGGCTGCTGCTTCAGTAGCAGAAACCCACCTTGGAGTCATAGGCATCCTTACTACATTGCTCAGGTGCGTTCTGCTCCCCTTTGCTTCTCCTTTTCCCCACAGCGTCCAAACTGAGGAATAAGATTGAAGGCTTTTCCTGACATCCATACCACCCTCTCCACTGTACCCTCCATGCCCTACCCCATCCCTTCTACATCTCTCTACTGATCATCTCCCCCCACCCTCCCTGACATTTTTCTATCAACACTGTTCCTTCCTTTTTAGTCTGCACACGATTCAGGCACATGCATACACAAACAGACACAAATCCACATACATACAATCACACAAACAGAAACATACACCTCTAAAATATATTTCCTTCTTTGCTGTGGTCCACAGAGACTTCCCACCCGCTTCTCACTGTCCTGACAATGCTTTAATCTGGTCCTGGAATCCAAATCCTGCTCTCACCTCTCCCTCAAGGCTTTGATGAGCCTGTTCCCCGGCAGCTCTGTTAACAGATCCAGTGTCCTTCAACCTCAAACTCCCTCAGGGGAGAAGGAGGGTAAGGGCTGAAAGAGGAAAGGGGCTGCCTTTTCAGGCAAACCTGGAGCCCCTGGCTTCTGCTCTGCTTCTCTCTGGATTGGCCATTGTCCTGTCTGCTGTCTGGGCGGATATGAACATGACTGCCAAGGATATGCTGCCCACAGGGAGAGAGGCAGTTAGTGTTGATGGGGAAAATGTTGGTTAGGGAAAGGGATATGTGTGTGGGGTGTGTGTGTGTGTGTGTGTGTGTGTGTGTGTGTGTGTGTGTGTGTGTGTGTTCATGAACGAGGGAAAGAGAAAGAGAGAGAGAGAGACCTGTTTAAAACTGCTGCCTCTGCTGCCTCATGCTTATTGGAATGGAAGGTTCCAGAGAAGACGTGTGTCTAAGGATGGAGATGGGGGGGTCGAGAAGCCTATCCTCTAATTCCAGAGGACCAAGGGGCCGAGGGATAAGGTGCTTATGAAAGGATGAAGTGGGGTATGAAGGGGGCTGGCACTGCACCTGACAATCCAATCCCCAGTGGTCCTCATTAGGACCAGTCCTGAGTTTGTGCCCTGGGCTCTACTCCTCTCTGGGGAGACCATCGCTTTGGGGAAACCTTGTCTTGAGAGCTTCCCCAATCTAGCTATCTCTCTTAACCCCTGAGTCTAGCGAAACTGGCTCAATTCTTGGGCCCTAGTAGCCAAGTAGTAGTGGAGTTACTCTAGGGTTTCTGTCTTCCCAGTCCCCTCTTCTGGCTACCTGTAATTTATTTCATTGTCTGTCTCTCTAGCTAGTTTGTGAGCTCCTCGAGGGCAGTGGTGGTATTTACTAACTCTATTGGTCTTTGGTTATAACAAGAGCTCGGTTTAGAACCCAAGTCCCCTTACTCCCACCCCTGACTCTTTCCAGTTGGCCGTTCTGGTTTTCTGGTTTTCCAGGTTTCTCCAGAACAGAAATTTTGTCTACTTACTCTATTTTAATCTTCCAAATGCTAGACCACTGCGCTGCATGTAGTAAGTGCTTAATCAACAAGTACAACACTTCTGTAAATAATAATTAGAATGATGGCTTTGTTCATTCATTCATTCATTCATTCAATCATATTTATTGAACGCCTACTGTGTGCAGAGCACTGTACTAAGGACTTGGGAAGTACAAGTTGGCAACATACAGAGTCGGTCCCTACCCAACAACTAGCTCACAGTCTAGAAGGTGGAGACAGACAACAAAACAAAGCATATTAACAAAATAAAATAAATAGAATAGTAAATATGTACAAGTAAAATGAATAGAGTAATAAATCTGTACAGACATATATACAGGTGCTGTGGGGAGGGAAAGGAGGTAGGGCGAGGGGGATGGGGGGAGAGGAAGGAGGGGGCTCAGTCTGGGAAGGCCTCCTGGAGGGGGTGAGCTCTCAGTAGGGCTTTGAAGGGAGGAAGAGAGCTAGCTTGGCAGATGTGTGGAGGAAGGGCATTCCAGGCCAGGGGGAGGACGTGGGCCCGGGGTCGACGTCGGGACAGGTGAGAACGAGGCACAGTGAGGAGGTTAGTGGCAGAGGAGCGGAGGGTGTGGGCTGGGTTGTAGAAGCAAAGAAGGAAGGTGAAGTAGGAGGGGGCGAGGTGATGGAGAGCCTTGAAGCCTCTTTGATAAGGTACTTTGAAAAAGTACACTACCTGACTTCTTCACAAAGATCACGTAGTTGATTTTTCATCTTGGTCCCAAAAATTATTTTCTTTTCTGCAATTTCCCAAAGGATAAGTGCTTACTATGTGCAAAGCATTGTTCTAAGAACTGGGGAGGATACAAGATGATCACGCTGTCCCACGTGGGGCTCTCAGTCTTAGTCCACATTTTACAGATGGGGTAATTGTGGGTCAGAGAATTTGTGACTTGCCCCCTATAATAGCTATATTATCTACCATTGCCCCATCCATAATTTATTTTAATGTTTGTCCCCTGCTTTGTACACCATAAACTCTTAATGGGCAGAAGTTATGTCAACAAAATTTATTACATTGTACTCTTCCATGCTCTTAATACATTGACACAGTAAGCGCTCAATGAATACCACTGATTAATTGATTGTTTGAAATGCTCTCTTCTCTTTAGCCGTTCTCCCTGGACTGATACTTCTCCTCCATACCCACTGTGGGTCCTCCTGTCCCGAGTCACTATGGAAGGGCCCAAAGTCCGGGCCAAAATCATGAATTGGCCAACATGACCCCTGCAGAAGAAACCAGGAAAACTCTAAGCACCATTTCCTGAATTAGTTGGAAAGTGACAATGGGTCAGCAAATGCCCATTTCCAAGAAGCCCTGTTCATCGGACAGGTCCACAGAGTCTCTGGGAGGAGTGGGGGTCTGGGAGTGGGCTAATACCAGCTTCTGGATAGAGCCCAAGCTGCGGGAGCAGGGGGCACACTTAATGGCTGCCCAAGGGAAAACAGTAATAATAAGAAGAATAATAAGAATGGTACGTGTTAAGCACTTACTATGTTCCAAGCACTGTTCTAAGTGCTGGGGTGGATACAAGGTAATTAGGTTGTCCCACACTGGGCCACATTCTTAATCACCATTTTACAGATGAGGTAACTGAAGCACCCAGTATTTAAGTGACTTACACAAAGCAAACTGCTGATTAGTGGCAGAACCGGCATTAGAACCCACGACCTCTGACTCCCAAGTCCATGCCCTTTACACTAAGCCATGCTGCTCAGTAAGATGTCCAGGTAACAGGAAGAGGATAAGTGATGGGAAAGAAAAGGACACAGTGAGAGAAAGAGGAAGAGGTAAGTGTATGGAGCCTGTCCTGAGATATGAGTCAGCTTGGGGAGCAGAGGGGGCCATTGGTCCATGAGAAGCATAGGGGGATGGTGAGGAGGGTGGTCAGGAGATGGATGAGAGACTGGGGCGAGAGGTAACAAAGGACCAGAGAGGTTGTATGGGTCTAGGAGGAGGTGCCCAGGAGGGCAGAGGTCAATGCGGAGGAATGCCCAACCAACTCCCAGGAAATTGTGTACTTTGGAGTCTTTGTGAAAGTACACTGGCCTCATCTGTACTCAATCCCTGAGGAGAAGCACGGAACTCAGGCGCAGGCACTGTGACTTCAGATGATCTGCCCCTTGCTGCCCCTTACCTTAACATCCTCTTACAGTACACATGATCCTCAAACCCCTAGTTCACTGTTCGCCCCCTACCTTCTCCTGCAGGCCTGGAGCCACAATCAATGGGTTTCCTGAATGTGGAGGGGAAAGGATGAGATCTGACAGGGAAATGTGATCCAGGGAAGGTAGTCCAGGATCCAGGGAGTTTGGGAAATCTGAGCTGTAGACCAAGAGGTCTGGTTCCAGCTCCAGGGGAGCAGAAAAGCAGCATAGTTTACTCAGTCAATCAGTCAATCAATAGTATTTACTGAGCACTTACTTTGTGCAGAGGACTGTACTACTTGCTTTGGAGAGTATAATATAATAGAGTTGGGAAGAAAGTTCCCTTCCCACAAGGTACCTACAGTCTAGAAGGGAAGACAGACTTAAATATAAATAAATTAAAGATATGTACATAAGTGCCGTGGGATTGAAGGTGAGGTTAATAAAGGTGTAATTCCAAATACATCTGCGATGCAGACGGGATTGGGAGAAAAGGAAATGAGAGCTTGGTTGGAGAAGGCCTCTGGGAAACGTGATTTTAGTGGAATGAGTTCAATGTAACAAGCTCAGTATTGAGTCATGAGGCCTGAGAGCCAATTCGTGCTGCAACACTTGCCTGATGTGTGACCTTGGACAAGTCACTAAACTTCTTTATGCCTCAGTCTCTTAATCTGTAAAGTGGGAATTAAGCAGCTGGTGACCCTTCTCCTTAGACTGTAGGACAGAGTCTGTGTCAGGTCCAACTATATTGTATCTACCCCAGTCCTTATACTGGTGCTTGGCATAGAGTAGATGCTTAACAAATATGAAAATTATTGCAATTAGGGGTCTGAAATCATTGTTACAGATTGGATGGTTTCCTCCTGCAGAGAAACCTGTACAGGGCCCGTTGCAGGTCATGGTTACGCAGGCTGTAGACGAAGGGGTTGAGCAGTGGAGTCACAACTGCGTATGACACTGCAGCTAGCCTGCTCTCATCAGTGGAGCCGGGGGGCGAGGGGCACAGGTACTCACTTATGGCTGTCCCATAGAACAGTGAAACCACAGCCAGGTGGGAACCACAGGCTGGAGAAGGCTTTGTGCATGCTTCCTGCTGAGGGCATTCTCAGGATGGCAGAGACTATGTAGACATAAGAGCCCAGGATACACATCAGAGGTAGTAAAATCACGGCCCCACCAACAGATATTAGTGCCAGCTCATTGATTGAGGTGCTGGAGCAGGACAGTAGCAGCAGTGGGGCCAGATCACAGAAAAAGTGGGGAATAGTGCGGTCAGCACAGAAGGTTAACTGAGCCAACAGGATGGTGTGTAATAGGGAATTGAGCTGAGCTAGGACCCAGCAGGCGGCCACCAGCAGGACACAGTTCCGGGGACTCATGGCTGTGGTGTAGCTCAGAGGTCGGCAGATGGCCATGAAGCGGTCATATGCCATCACAGCCAGGAAGAATTCATCTAGATCTCCAAATAGAAATGAAAAATACACCTGGCTCAGACAGCCAGCGTAGGAGATGGCCGAGCTGCTGGTCTGTATGTTGGCCAGCATCTTGGGGATGGTGGCGGAGGAGAAGCAGATGTCATCCAGGGACAGATTGGCGAGGAAAAAGTACATGGGGGAGTGGAGGTGTGAGTCGGTGCCGATGGCCAGGACAATGAGTAGGTTCCCCCCGACAGTGACCAGGTATAGAGCCAGGAAGAGCACGAAGAGGATCTGCTGCTGCCCGGGGTCACCTGAAAGGCCCAGCAGGATGAACACTGAGTCGCCCGTCTGGTTTGTGGAACCCATGGCTGAGATGGTTCTGCAATGAGAAAGTCATGATTGAAAGTAACAACATGCATATACACAGGCACAAATATGCACACACGCACATACACATATATATCTGTTCACCACATATGTACAAACATACATACAGAAATGCACAGACATATGCCAACATAGCATCAGTCAATCAGTGGTATTTACTGAGTACTTGGCTGAGTGCAGAACACTGTAGTACATGATTGGAAGAGTAATAATAATAATAATAATAATAATAATAATAATAACAATGACATTTGGTAAGCTCTTACTATGTGCCAGGCACCCTACTAAGTTCTGGGGTGGATACAAACAAATAGGGTTCGATACAGTCCCTGTCCCATGTGGGGTTCCCAGTCTCAATCCCCAATATACGGATGAGGTAAGTGAGGCACAGAAAAGTTAAGTGACTTGCCCAAGGGCACACAGCAGACAAACGGCAGAACCTGGATTAGAACCCCTGATCTTTTGACCCTCAGGCCCAAGCTGTAACCACTATGTAATTCAGCACAATTAATGGACACTTTCATTCCCCTTAATGAGCTTACATGCTTGCAGACATACATATGTATGCACATATACACGAATACCTGCATAAGCATATTTTTATATGTTAACATCTATGTGGGTGTGTATGTATGTGTAAATATATTTATATGTGTATGTGTATATACATGCATGTATATGTATGCACACATATGTTATCATGCTTACTTTTACATTTGTATACACATACATGCTCATATGCATGCAGTTGCAGACATATACATATATACACATTAATTTGCATGAGGGAGGGTCGGGGCAGATTGAAAACCCTCTGAGAGATATACGGGCTATCCCTAGCCAGAGGTTGGTCCGTCATAGGAGCCACTTCCTAGCACTAAGCCTGCCCTCACTTGCCTGATCATTGCCTTCCCCTTGCTCTGGCTGATCTTCTGGGAATGACTCCATCTTCTCTTCCTTGGCCCTTGCAGCCCACGCCCAGGCAGCATTTAGCTGCAGCCCAATTGCAATATTGTCTTTCCTTAGTGTTACCCTTCTACAGGGGTGGTGGGCAGAGGTGCTAACTGTGTCTGCAGGGGTAGGGATCCTGCCCCCTGCCTCTTTTGTCAACACCAGTGTCAATGGCCTCCTTCTTCAACACCGGGGTCGGTGATGGAAGGACTTCCTGCTACACAGCAACCACTATGCAGGGAGGGTCACTCGCTGGGTCATTGACCATCCCTCCAATCCCTTATCCCTGCTCCCTGTCCCATGAAACAATCTCCCAGACCAAAGCTGGGAAGATGCTCAGCTGTCCATGGAAGTCTAGGCCACAGGTACTTCTCCTCTGCTGCCCCTGACTCCTATCCCTGCCCTGCCAGAACACCAGCCCCTAGCCATCCCCTCACTCCATTTCCAGGGACAGCAAGTCTGGCGATTGGAGTCCAGGCACGGACTCACAACCCATGGGCCCAGGAGAACACAAGGCTCAGGAGAAGTAGTGTGGCCTAGTAGATAGATCACAGGTTTGGGAATCAGAAGCACTAGGGTTCTAATTCCAGCTGGACTATGCACCTGCTGGGTGACATTAGGCACGTTACTTAACTTCTCTATATCTCAGGTAACTCATCTGCAAACGGGAATTGAGAGCATGAGTGCCACGTGGGACATGGACTGTGTCCAACCTGATTAGCTTGAATCTACCCCAATGTTTACTACACTGCCTGTCACATAGTTAGTGCTTAACAAATACCATTAAACACCATTACCATTGGGGCCAGAGTGGGCAAAGGCTGGGGTTTCGGCAGCAGAGACCCAGCCTGACACCACAAACAACCATAGACAATGCTCCATAGGTTCTATCCTTCTTCCATCTCCTCTTTCTCACAGCCTCTGAACCATGGGCTACGATTGAAAGCTTTTCCTGACACCATGCTGCCCTCTACCCCTTACACTCCACACCCTGCCCCTTCCCTGCTGTCATCAACTCCACCCTTCTATTATTTCTCCACCCACTTTGCCCCATCTGTGTTAGTCTACACATTGTTCAGGGGCATGGACACACACATGCACACAGTCATACAAACAATAACATGAACTTCTCAAGGGAATTCCCATCTTTTCTCTGGACCAGGGACCCTTCCCACCCCCTTCTCTATTTCCCTCCACCACACCTTGCCCTTTGTCCTGTCAATGTTCCATTCTAATCCTGGAGCCCAAATCCTGCTTTTGCCTCTCCCTAGCCCATGCCTCACTCAGGGCCCCAAAAGACCTGTCCCCAGGCAGTGCTGACAATAGATCCAGGACCCTTCACACCAAACTCCCTCGGAGGGAGCAGCTGGATAGGTTGTGATATGGAAAGGGTTTCAACTGCCAGGCGACCTTGGATCCCCTGGCTTCTGCCCCGCTGCTCTCTGGAATGGCCACTTTGTCCTGTCTGTTATCCAGGGGATTTTGAACATTATTGCCAGGGAGATGCTGCCCACAGGGAGAGAGGCAGTTCGTGGTGGTGGGGAGAGGGTTGGATTAAGGGTAAGGGAAGGTGTGTGTTTGTGTGTGTGTGTGTGTGTGTGTGTGTGTGTGTGTGTGTGTGAGAGAGAGAGAGAGAGAGAGAGAGAGAGAGTCGCCCTTCACCCTTCCCATGATTTCTGACCTGACCAGACAGTCCAGGTAACAACAGACACTGTCACCAAGATCCCGGGCTCTGCTGCCTCCACTCTCCCCTGTCCTACGGTAAAGCAGGCTGGGCTGGGGAAAGCTATGAGACCCGCTGTGAGATTCTTCAGTCTCTCGTCCTGCAACTCCAATCTTGCTGGTCAACGCCACCATCAGAGACTTGTCTAAAACTGCTGCTGGCTCTGCCACATGATGCCTTTTGGATGAAAAATTACAGCGAAGGTATGGGCCTAAGGATGGAGACGAGAGATAGAGGACCTTTCCTCTAATTCCAGAGAACCAAAGGGCCGAGGCCAAAGATGCTTACAAGAAAATAAAGTGGTTTATAAAGGGGACAGGCGCTCCACCCGGCTATCCAAACTCCATGCTCCTCATTAGAGTCAGTCTTCGGCTCGTGCCCTGGCTCTGCTGCCCCCTGGGGATGCCATCACTTCAGGGGGACCTTGTCCCAGAGGTCCCTTTACCCCTGAGTCTAGCAAAACTAGTTCAAATGTTGGACCCCAGACACTGAGCAGTGGATTAATTCTAGGGTCTCTGTCACTCTTTTCACTACACTAAAAAGCAGTGCGGCTCAGTGGAAAGAGCCGGGGCTTGAGACTCAGAGGTCATGGGTTCAAATCCTGACCTGCCACTTGTCAGCTGTGTGACTTTGGGCAAGTCACTTAATTTCTCTGTGCCTCAGTTACCTTATCTTTGAAATGGGGATTAAGATGGTGAGCCCCACGTGAGACAACCTGATCACCTTGTATACTCCCCAGTGCTTTGAACAGTGCTATGCAAATAGTAAGCACTTAACAAATGCCATTATTATTATTATCATGATTATTATTATTGTTATTATTACCCCATTAGTTTCTCCTGCTAAATTGTTAGCTCCCTGAGGGTTAGGATTGTATTTCCTATGTCTACTGTACTCCCCCAAGCGCTTCGCACACTTCTCTGCACTAGATTCTAAACTGGCCGATAAGAGAAATCTTGTCTATTTACTCTATTGTAATCTTCCAAATATTAGCACAGTGTTCTGCACCTTAGTAAGTGCAAATGAAAAGTACACCACTTATGTAAATATCCTTACACTCTACTTTTTCTCCTATCGATAATTGTGTTTAATGTCTGTACCCTCTGTAAATGTAGGCTTCTTGTAAGGAGGAGTCTTGTCTACCTACTCTATCATATGGTACTCTCTCAAGCACCGAGTGTTTGGGACACGGTAAGAGCTCAATGAATACCACTGATTAATAATAACAAGAATAATAATAACAATAGTGGTATTTGTTAAGCACTTACTGTGTGCCAGGCACTGTAATATTAATAATAATAATAATAATAATAATAATTCTGATATTTGTTAAGCACTTACTATGTGCCAGTCACTGTACTAAGTACTGGGGTGGACACAAGCAAATCAGGTTGGACACGGTCCATGTCCCACATGGGTTCACAGTCTTAATCCCCATTGTACCGATGAGGTAACTGAGGCTCAGAGAAGTTAAGTGACTTGCCCAAGGTCACACAGCAGACAAGTGGTGGAGCCGGGATTAGAACGCACAACCTTCTATTGTACTAAGCACCGAGGTAGATACAAACAAATTGGGTTGGAAAGAGTCCTTGTCCCATGTGGAACTCACAGTCTCAATCCCAATTTCACAGATGAGGTAATAGAGGCACCGAGAGGTAAAGTGACTTGCCCAAGGTCACATAGCAGACAAATGGTGGATCGGGTATTAGAACCCATGACCTTATGACTCCCAGGCCTGTGCTCTATCAACTACGCCATGCTGCTTCTCAAATATGATTTAGCTGTGTCCTTCTACTTAATAATAATAATAATAATAATAATGGCATTTAATAAGCACTTAATATGTGCAAAGCACTGTTCTAAGCGCTGGGAGAGATACAAGGTGATCAGTTCTTCCCATGGGGGGCTCACAGTCTTCATCCCCATTTTACAGATGAGGAAACTGAGGCACAGAGAAGTGAAGTGACTTGCCCAAAGTTACACAACTGACAATTGGCAGAGCTGGGATGTGAACCCATGACCTCTGACCCCAAAGTCCGGGCTCTTTCCACTGAGCCACGCTGCTTCTCAAAGCCACGCTGCTTCTCTACTTGCCCCTGTTCCCTGGGCTGGATACCCTTCTCCAGACTCACTGTTGGTCCTCCTGTCCTTAGGCACTAAATCAACTTGGAGCAGGGACCCAACTTGCTCGCTGCCCCCAAAACTCCCTACAGAAGGGTCCGAGGTCCAGGGAAGGGTCGGGAACTGACCAGTGAGACCCGTGCAGTAGAAACCACGGAAAGGTCTGAGCACCATTTCCCAAATTAGCTGGAAAGTGATGACTGTCAAGCACCCCACCCCCAGGAAACGATTTTCATCGAGAGGGAGCACTGAGCATATGGAGGGGAATGGGGGCTTAAGCATGGTGGAGCCCTGGTCCATGGATGGAGCCCAATGTGTGGGAGTGTGGTGCACACTGACCAGCCACCCATAGAGGAACAGTTAGGGTGTCCCATGGGGCAGAAGAGGACACAGTGAAAGACAGAAGAAGAGGCGAGCGTATGGAGCTCCACCCTGAGGCAGGAGTATGCATCGAAAACATAGAGGCCCACTGGACTATCAGAGATATGGGAAGATGCTCATCTGGGTTGGGAGATGGGTGTGAGACTGGGTTAGGGGGGAGCGGAAGACCAGAGAGGCCAGATGAGTTTAGGAAGAGGTGTCCAGGAAGATATGGTGGAATGCCCAATGAATTTCCAGGAAACTGTGCACTTTGGAGTCTTTGTGAAAGTCCCCTGGCTTCATCAGTGCTCACTCCCTGCAGAGAAGCAGAGAACTCAGGTCCAGGCACTGAGGTTGGTTTCCCAGTGAAGTCATGATTGCTTCAGTTGGTCCTTCTCTTGCTTCCCCTTACCTCATCATCACCATCCAGAGGTTATAATCCTCCAGCCCCAAATTCAACCTTTGCTCAACCCCACTCCCCTCCCCATCTACTGCTAGCCTGAAGCCACCAAAATTCAAGCTGAATATGGAGGGGAAAGGGTGAGACCCGAAAGGGAAATGTGATCCTGGAAAAATGGTCCAAACTCCAGAGAGTTTGGAAAATCTTAGATAAAAGCCCCAGGGATCTAACCCAAGTTTCAGAGAAGCAGCGCAGCTCAACTGATCAATCAGTCACCTAAACAATCAATCATTTAACTTTATTTTTCGAGCATTTACTGTGTGCAAAGGACTATATAGATAGATAGATAGATAGATAGATATATGTTTTTACGTATTTTGTATATATGTTTTTATGTATTTAATACTCTATTTATTTTACTTGTACATATTCTACTTATTCTACAGGATGAAATAGCTGGTATTCCTTAACCCTTAGAATGCGGGCTTTTTTAAATGGTATTTATTAAGCGCTTACTGTGTGCAAAGCACTGTTCTAAGCGCTGATGAGGTTACAAGGTGATCAGATTGTCCCACAGGGGGGCTCACAGTCTTCATCCCCATTTTCCAGATGAGGTAACTGAGGCACAGAGAAGTGAAGTGACTTGTCCAAAGTCACACAGCTGACAACTAGAGGAGTTGGAATTTGAACCCATGACCTCTGACTCCAAAGCCCGGGCTCTTTCCACTGAGCCACGCTGCTTCTCTATTTACCCCTGTGCTTAGTATGGTGCTTGGCATAGAGTAAGTGCTTAACAAATACAGTCTATTTAGGGACCTGGAATCTCTCTAGCAGGATAAAGGGCATCCTCTGGCAGAAGAGCTTATTGAGGGCCCAGTGCAGGTCGTGGTTGTGCAGGCTGTAGATGAAGGGATTGAGGAGTGTGGTCACAACTGCATACAACACTGCAGCTAGGCTGCCCTCATCTGTGGAGCCAGGGTATGAGGGGCAAAGGTATACACCAATGACTGTCCCGTAGAAGAGTAAGACCACAGCCAGGTGAGAACCACAGGTGGAGAAGGCTTTGCGCTTGCTTCCTGCTGAGGGCATTCTCAGGATAGCAGAGATTTTGTGGGCATAAGAGCCCAAGATGCATGTTAGTGGGATTAAAATCACCACCCCACCCACAGACATTAGCATCAGCTCACTGATGGTGGGAACAGAACAGGACAAAGCAAGCAGCAGGATCAGGTCACAGACGAAGTGTGGGATGGTGTGGTCGGCACAAAAGGTTAGCTGAGCCAACAGGATTGTGTGTAGCAGGGAATTAAGCTGAGCAATGAACCAGCAGGTGGCCGCCAGCAGGACACAGCTCCTGGGATTCATGGCTGTAGCATAGCCCAAGGGCTGACAGATGGCCATGAAGTGGTCAGAAGCCATCACGACCAAGAGGAAGTCATCCAAACCTCCGAATAGAGATGAAAAATACATTATAGCCGGCATAGGAGATGGCTGGGTTGCTGGTCTGCACGTTGGCCAGCATCTTGGGGACAGTAGTGGAGGAGAAACAGATGTCGACCAGGGACAGGTTGGTGAGGAAAACGTACATGGGGGAGTGGAGGTGTGAGTCGGTGCTGATGGCCAGGACGATGAGCAGGTTTCCCCCCACGGTGACCAGGTACAGAGTCAGGAAGAGCAGGAAGAGGAGCCACTGCTGCCTGGGCTCGCTGGAGAAACCCAGCAGGACAAACGCTGAGTCACCGGTCTGGTTTGCTGAACCCATGGCTGTGTTGTTTCTACAATGAGAAAGTAATAATTGAAAGCAGCAACATGTACATACATTGCCACAGACATACATATGCCTACTCGTAAATACATGGACATATACCCCAAAACACAAATGCATTTTCCTAAATATACTCAAACATATGCATGCACACATACACACCTACCAATGCAACTTATTCACATGCATATGCATTCAAAAATGCTTTATATTATATATATATATATATATATATATATATGTGTGTGTGTGTGTGTGTGTATGCATGTATATATATATACTGATCCATTGACCTGCTGGGAATGTCTCCTTCATCTTCTCCCTTCCCCTGCTGCCCTCCCTAGCTAGCCCTTATCTGCAGCCCCATTGGATGTCATCTCTGTTTAGTTGGGCGCTTGGAATTTGGAGGAGGGAGCATTGGAAGGGGCTAAGTGTGTCTATGAGGGTAGGGGGCCTGCCCAATCCTTCCTCTCCAACACCAGGGTCATTGAGGGAAGGACTTCCTGTTACACAGTAGTCACTACGCTTGGAGGGTCACCTGCTGGTTCACTGACCCAATCCCCTCTCCCTGCTCCCTCTCCCAAACACCAGTCTCCTGGACCAGGGTTGGGAAGATGCTCAGCTGCCCATGGAAGTCTATGCCACCGACTCCTCTCCTCATCTGCTGCCACTCCAGCCCCTGCTCTGCCAGGACCCCAGCCCTCAGTCATTCCCTCTCCCCATTTCCAGGGACAGTGTGCCTGGCTATTTGCAGCCCAGGCTCAGATCCACACTGATGGGCCTAATGGAACCCCATTGCCAGCCAGGATTACCATCCCATGGACCCGACCCCTCTCCACTGAACCTCTGGGGCCAGAGTGGGTAAGCAGCGTGGCTTAGTGGAAAGAGCCTGGGCTTGGGAGTCGGAGGATGTGGTTTCTAATCCTGGCTCAGCCACATGTCTGCTATGTGACCTTGGACAAGTCACTTCACTTCTCTGTGCCTCAGTGACCTCATCTGTACAATGGGAATGTGAGCCCCACATGGGACACCTTATTACCTTGTATCTACCCCAGCACTTAGAACAGTGCTTGGCAGACAGTAAGTGCTTACCAAATACCATAATTATTCATTATTATTAAAGGCAGGGGTTTTGGCAGCAGAAATTCAGGCTGATTCCAGGGGCATACATAGAAATTACTCGGTTGGGTTCTGCCCCTCTTCCATTTCCTCTTTCTCAACACCTCTGAAATGAAGACTAGGATTGAAATTTTTCCTGACACCAATGCCACCCCTTCAACCCTACCCTCCATGCCCTGCCTGTTCCCTGCTGTCATCACCCCGACCCTTCCTGCTATTCCTCCACCCACACTTCCCCCTCCTTGCTAGTTCATTCATTCATTCAATCAATCGTATTTATTAAACATTTACTGTGAGCACAGCAGTGTGTTAAGCACTTGGGAAAGGACAATACAACAATAAACAGTGACAACCCCTGCCAACAATGAGCTCAGAGTCTAGTCTACTCACTCTTCAGACTGACACACACATATAAACACTCACGATCACACAAACAACATCATAAAACACTCAAGGGAATTCCTATTTATTCTCTGGCCCACAGACCCTTTCCACCCCCTTTCGCTATTCTCTTCCCTCCTTCCCTGCCCTGGCCCCCTGGCCCTTGTGCTGTCAAGCTCTACCTATGGTCCCGGAATCGAAATCCTGCTCTCACCACTCCCTAATGCACCCTTCACAAAGGACTCTGATGGGCCTGTTCCCTGGCAGCTCTGTTAACAGATCCAGTGCTCTTCAACTCCAAACTTCCTCGGAGGGAGCAGCAGGGTGGGAGCTGTCAGAAGAGAGGGGCTGCACCTTCCAGCCCTTGGAGCACCTGGAGCACCTGGCTAGTGTTCTGCTGCTCTCTGGAATGGCCACTGTGTCCTGTCTGTTTTCCGTGGGAATTTGAGCAGGACTGCCTGAGAGATGCTGCCCACAGGGAGAGAGGCAGTTGATGGTGGAGGAGAGAGGGTAGGGATAGAAGATGAACTGTGTGTGAGTGTGTGTGTGCGTGTGTGTGTGCGTGTGTGTGTGCGTGTGTGTGTGCGTGAGAGAGAGAGAGAGAGAGAGAGAGAGATTTCCCCATTTCTTTTCCCATCCATCATTTCTGACCTGACTAGTCAGTCTGGATGAGCTCAGAGACCATCACCGAAGGCCCTGGATCTGATGCCTCCATTCTCCCCTGTCCTGTGGACCAGCCAGCTGGGTTGGGGGAAACTATGTATCTCTGTGTGAGATTTTTCAGTTACTGTTCCTGCAGCTCCTATCTGGCTGGTGAAAGCCACCAATCCAAAACCTGTCTAAAACCACTGGCTTTGCTGCCTGATGCCTTTTGCGATGAAAAGTTCCAGATAAGGTGTGGGTTTAAGGAGGGAGGCAGGAGATAGAGGAGCCTATCCTCTAATTCCAGGGAACAAGGGAGCTGAGGGATGAGGTGCATATAAGAAGAGATATTTGTTCATAAAGGGGGAAGGCACTGCACCTGGCTATCTAATCCCCAAAGCATCTCATTAGGGCCCATCCTCAGTTTGTGCTCTGGGCTCTGCTCCTCTCTGGGGAGACCATTGCTTCAGGGTGATTTTGATCCAGTGGTATTCCCACTCTAGCATTCTCCCTTAGTATTTGGGTCTAGTGAAAGTGGTTCAAATCTGGGACCCCAGGGGCCGAGCAGTGGAGTTACTCTAGGGTCTCTGTCTTCCCATTCCCCTCTTATCACTACCTGTAATTTATTTCTGTGGCTGTCACTCCTGCTAGATTGTGAGTACGTTAGGGCATGGTTTGTGTATGCTATCTCTACTACATTCTCCCAATGCTTAGTTCACTGCTCTGCACTAAATAAATTGAAAGTTGCTCTATAAAAAGAACTTGTCTATTTATTGTAATTTTCCATTACTACAGAGTTCTGCACAATAGTACATATTTACTATTCTGTTTATTTTGTTAATAATGTGCATCTAGCTTTATTTTTATTTATTCTGATGAGTTGACACGTCCACATGTTTTGTTTTGTTGTCTGTCTCTCCCTTCTAGACTGTGAGCCCATTGTTGGGTAGGGACCATCTCTATAATGTTGCCAACTTGTACTTCCTAAACGCTTAGTACAGTGCTCTGCACACAGTAAGAGCTCAATAAATACGATTGAATGAATGAATGAATGAATGAATGAATAGTAGGGGCTTAATTAAAAGTACAGACTTATGTAAATATCCTTATGCTGTACTATTTCCCTTATTGGGATTCATGTTGATGTCTGTCCTTGTCTGTAAACTGTAAGATCCTTGTGGAGAGAGGTCATGTCTACCAACGCTATTATATTGCACTCCCTGAAGCACCTAGTATAGTGCTTGGTACACAGTGAGCACTCAGTGAATACCATTAGTTGATTGATTGACTGATTGAACTGTGCCCTCCTTGGCCCAGCTCCCTGGGCTAGATTTCCTCCTCCAGACTCACTGTGGATCCTCCTGTCCCCAGTCACTGCAGCAGGGGTTCAAGGGAAGCCATACTCACTGCCCCCCAACTTCCCTTCTGAAGGACCCGAGGTCCCGGCAAAGGTCAGGAACTGGCTGGTGAGACCCCTGCAGTAGAAATCAGCGAGAAGTCTGCAGATGACCAGTCGGCAGCTGCCCATCCCCAGGAAACTCTGCTTATTGGGAAGGACTACTGAGCCTCTGCTGGGGGTTATTGGGTTCTGGGGTTGGGTGAGTTCCAGCCCCTGGATAGAGCCCTAGGCACCAGAACCTGGAGCACGGTCTCCAGTCACCCAGGGAGCAGCAGTTAGATGCCCAGGTGCCAGGGGATGGGGTGTGTGATGATGGTTTAGAAGAAGGGAGCCAAGCGCACGTGCCAGGAAAAAACAGGCCCACAGCCCCTAGCCCAGTACATATCTGCCTGCACCTGCCATAGACAGGAAGGAAAAGGAGCAATTAAGGGTTCAAAGGAGGCCATGAAGTGTCCCGTTGGACAATGGAAGGACAAGGTCCCAGAGACGTGGGGGTAGAAGAGGGCACGATGAGGAAAGAAGGAAAGTGTGGGTGCAGACCCCTGCACCAAAGTGGGTCTACAAGGGGCCATTGGACCATCACAGTACTGGAAGGATGGCCAGGGGGGCCGGGAGATGTGTGACAGTGGGGAGAGCATCAGCAGAAAAACAGGGACACTGAGTGGATCAAGAAGGATGGCCCAGGAATGAGGTAGCCAATGGAGGCTGAGGCTAAGGATGAATACCTAACCAATTCATTTATTCATTCATTCAGTCGTATTTATTGAGCGCTTACTGTGTGCAGAGCACTGTACTAAGCGCTTGGGAAGTACAACTTGGCGACATATAGAGACGGTCCCTACCCAACAGTGGGGTCACAGTCTAGAAGGGGGAGACAGACAACCAAAAAAAACATATTAACAAAATAAAATAAATAGAATAGTAAATATGTACAAGTAAAATAGAATAATAAATCTGTACAAACATATATACAGGTGCTGGGATGAGGGGAAGGAAGTAGGGCGGGGGGATGGGGAGAGGGAGAGGAAGGAGGGGGATCAGTCTGGGAACGCCTTCTGGAGGAGGTGAGCTCTCAGTAGGGCTTTGAAGGGAGGAAGAGAGCTAGCTTGGTGAATGAATTCCCAGGAAATGTGCACTTCAAAGTCATCATGAAAGTCCATGAAAATCTCATCAGTGCTCACTCCCTGTGGAGAAGCAGGGAGCTCAGGCCCGGGCACTGAGGCCAGTTTCCAAATGACCTTGTGATTGCTCTAGATGGTGTCCATCTCTGGCTGCTCCCTACCTTGTCATCATCCTCCTGGAGATATGATCCTCAACCCAGAAATTCATTCTTCACTCCATCCTATCCCCCAACCCATCCCCTGTGAGCCTGAAGCCACCATCAATGCTGCATTTGGTTCTGCTGCATTTGTTTTCCTGAATTTGGAGGGGAAGGTGTGGAATTTGGCAGTGTAATGCAATCCTGGAGAGGTTTCCCAGGCTCTGGAGAGTTTAGAAAATATTAACTATAGCTCCCTGGGTATGGGTCCCATTTGAGGAACCAGAGGCATAGAGACACAGCATAGCTCAACAGAATGGGCACAGGACTGAGAGTCCCGAGGCCTGAGTTCTAATCCTGACTGCCATTTTTCAGTTGAATGCCTTATTCTCCTTATCTGAAAAATGAGGATTAAATACCTGTTCTCCCTGCCCCTTATATTGTGAGCCTCATGTGAAACAGGGATTCTGTCTTATATGACTGCATTGTACTCATCTCAGCATTTAGTACAGTGCTTGGCATATAGGAAATGCTTACCAAATACTATGATTATTGTATTTTGGGGCCTGGAATGTTTGTAGCAGGATAAAAGGAGTTTTCCTGCAGACGATTGTGCACAAGGCTCGGTGCAGGTCATGGTTGCACTGGCTATGGATGAAGGCGTTCAACAAGAGGGTTATGACCATATACCGCACTGTGGCTAGGCTGTTTTCATCAGAGGAGCCAGGAGGTGAGGGGCCCATGTACTCGCTGATAACTGTGCCATAGAACAATGAGATCACAGCGAAGTGGGAACCGCAGGTGGAAAGGTTTGTGCTTACTTCCCACTGAAGGCATTCTCAGGATGGCAGAGACTATGTGGGCATACGAGCCCAAGATGCATATTAGAGGAATTAAAATTCTCACCCCACCCGCGGACAATAGCACCAGCTCATTGAAGGAGGTATCAGAAAAGGACCGAGGCAGGGCCAGGTCACAGGAGAAGTGGGGGATGGTGAGGTCATCACAGCAGGTTAGCTGAGCCAACAGGATTGTGTGTAACAGGGAATTGAGCTGAGAGATGACCCAGCAGGTGGCCACCGGCAGGATACAGCGCCATGGGTTCACGGCCGTGGCAGAGCACAGGGACCGACAGATGGCCATGAAGCCATCAAATGCTACCACAGCCAGGAGGAAGTCATCCAGATCTCCAAATAGAATGGAGAAAAAACATCTGGCTCAGACAGCCAATGTAGGAGATGGTGTGGCTGCCAGTCTGCATGTCGGCCAACATCTTGGGGACGATGGTGGAGGAGCAGCAGACATCGACAAGAGAGAG
Organism: Tachyglossus aculeatus; assembly: GCF_015852505.1. NCBI lineage: Eukaryota > Metazoa > Chordata > Mammalia > Monotremata > Tachyglossidae > Tachyglossus > Tachyglossus aculeatus. Next base: position 5,074,729 of record NW_024044915.1, on the reverse strand, counting down.
GTGGGTGAGGAAAAAGTACATAGGGGAGTGGAGATGTGAGTCGGCACCGATGGCCAGGATGATAAGAAGATTCCCACCGACGGTGACCAGATACAGAACCAGGAAGATGAAGGAGAGGAGCGGCTGCTGCCCTGGGTCCGTAAACAGGCCCAGCAAGACAAACTCTGAAGCACTGGATTGGTTAATCATCCGTGTTTCCAGGATAAAACAATTTGATGGATAGAGATGAGAGAAAATGTTTCAGAGGCAAGAAGGATGCAGTAAATTTTTACTCACTGGGCTCTTTGATGTGACCTTAGGTTTCAAACGTTCAGTGGAAAAAGTGTTTCCAATCAAAGTTCAGTGCATCACTGATCCTGGCCCTTTTCTCAGCACGTTGCACTCAATTAACCAATTTTCTAGCCAAGGGTCCCCTACTGTGGAAAGGGCATCTTCTTCTATGCAGTCCACGTCCCTCACAGCATTGCATCAGCCTCCAGCTTCACCGTTGCCCCAGTCCCTAATCCCCTCAATCCCTGATCTCTTTACCTCTCTGAGCACCACATCTCCCCTGCTCCACCCCTGCACCCCACCATAATAACAATAACAATAATAATAATAATTATAATGGCATTTGTTAAGTGCTTACTATGTGCCAAGTACTGTTGTAAGCGCTGGGGGAGATACAAGGTTGTTCCAGGTGGGGCTCACAGTCTTAATCCCCATTTTACAGATGAGGTAACTCTTGGGCAAGTGACTTGCCCAAGCCAACAGCTGACAAGCGGTGGAGCTGGGATTAGATCCCACGACCTCTGACTCCCAATCCCGTGGTTCTTTCTACTATGGCCACCCTGCTTCTCTAAAAGATTCCTTGAGATTCCTGGATGCTCCAGGAGTCCAGACCAGAGTAGCAGGTTGACCCATTGCCTCACAAAAAGAAGTGCCTAGGCCCTAATTCGAAAGTCCTTTATTATAACAGTACTGAGGGAAATGAGACGTGCCTTGGTCTCCTATCCCAGATCTTATTTCCTGCATTGATTTGTCCACCTGCTAGGGTAAAAGGAGAAAAGTGAGAGTAGAGTGAAATCTAAGGGAACTAGACTGAGTCCTCACGTGCTCTGTCCCTGATACAGCCTCCTAATGAGTGGGATGCCTGTAGATAAGAGGGTGAAGGAGAGAAATTTATGCCTTTTCCTCATCCCCATTTGTGCAGGTCCTGCTTTGTCACTCTCCATATCTGCACACACACACACACACACACACACACACACACACACACACACACACACACACTCACCTCACACACATACAGTCCTTTCTTACTGCTTTCAAACATGCCCATGCATCCCCTATCCAAAATCCTCCCCCCCCCCATAAAAAACCCTCCCTTGAACACTTGGAATCAGTTTTTGCCCCATCTTTCCCTTGACATTCCTTTCCAAACTAATTGAGCAAGTTGTCAGCACTCGCTACCTCCACTTCCTCTCCTTCATTTATCTCCTGCTCCCTTGAAACTTGCCTTTCACCCCCTTCACTCCATAGAAACTTACCCAATGATCTCCTTCTTGCCAAATCCAACGACTTTTATTGCATTCTAATCTTCCTTGACCTTTCTGCTGCATTCAACCTATAGGCCATCCCTTTCTCCTAGAAACATTATCCAAACTTTGGTTCACTGACACTGTCCTCTCCTGATTCTTCTTCTAACTCTTTGGCTGCTCCTTCTCAATCTGTTTGACAGACCCCTCTTCTCCCTCCTATTGCCTAACTGTGGAGGTGCCTCAAGGCTTAGTTCTGGATCCTCTTCTTTCCTGCATCTCCCATGGTTTCAACTAATCATCTCTACAGTGATAATTCCCAACTCTACTTCTCCAGCCCTGAACTGTGTTCTCTGCAGTCTTGCATTTTCTCTCGTCTTCAGAACATCTCTATTTGGATGTCCCATCAACACCTCAAACTTAAAAGGTCTGAAACAGAAGTCCTAAACATCCCACCCAATCCCTATCCTCCCCGTGGTAATGTCATCACTACTGAACACTCCACCACCATCCCTTTCTCAGACACACGTAACTGTAACCTTATCCTTGACTCATTTCTATCATTCAACCACATAGTCAATCATCCCAATTCTACCATCACATCTCTAGAATCTGCCCTTTCCTCTCCATCCAAACTGCTGTTACACTAATCTTGAAATGTCTCATACTCCTCCTTGACTACTGCATTAGCCTCCTCCCTGACTTCCCTGTCTCTTGTCTCTCCCAACTCAAGGCTCTATTTCACTCTGCTCCCTGATAATTTTCTTCAAATAAATTCATGCCACGTCTCCCCACTTCTCAAGTAACAGCAACTGTTTCCATCCACCTTTGCATAAAATATGAACACCTTGTCACCAATTGAAGCCACTCAATTAGCTATACCACTCCTACCTTACCTCACGGACTTCCTACTACAACCCAGTCTGCACACTTCATTCCTCTCATGCCCACTGACTCTCCGTACTCACCACTGACCCCTTGTCTATGTCATCCTTCTGGCCTGGAACTCTCTCCTCTTTCTTATTTGACAGACCACTACTCTCCCCACATGCAAAGCCCTCCTAAAATCGCATCTCCTCCAAGAGGCTTTCCCTAGTTAAACCTTCCTATCCTCTACTCACTTTCCCTTCTGTGTCACCTGTGTACTTGGATTCACACACTTTAAGCACTTGATATTAATCCCACCCTCAGCATCACAGCACTTATGTGCATTTTCTTATATCCTTCCATTTCCCCCATGACTGCCATTTCAATGTCTGCCTACTCCTCTAGAAGCTCCTTGAAGGCAGGAAAGATCATTATCAACTCTATGGTATTGCACTCTCCCCAGCACTTAATTCTGTGCTCTCTGCATAGTAAGTGTTTTCAATACAATTGTTCAATACACTCACAAATGCACATATACCCATCATTCAGTGATTGAGGTATCCCCATCTCTTCAGTTCTCCACTGCCCTTTGACTCTGCCATCCATTTAATCAATCATTCTGTTTCTAGGCAGTCCTGTCCATGGGCTCAGGACCCTCTCAGCCCCATCTCCCTCAGAAATAGCAGCAGGAGTGGAAGTTGCCAGAGGAGATGGACCTCAACCTTAAACAGAACCTCCAAGGGCTGCACTGGCCTGGAAAATGTGAAGCCTCTGTGATTCTCCCCTCTGAATTTTGGGATGGTCATTGGGTTCTGGATGTTTTCCAGGAGGTATTAAGGAAGGACGACCTGAGAGACTCTCCCTTTTAGAGTCTGGGGTTGGGCTGGGAGAGAGATGGATGAGGAATGGTTCGAAATAGGGGAGGATCAATGACATGTGTCTCTGAGTAAGGCCCTCCCAAGTCACTCCTCAGCATTACTGAACTGTCTAGTCAGTCCAGCTGATTTCAGTGCCTTGGCTCTGCTTCTTCTAGTTTCCCTCAGCCTGTGATAGAGGGCAGCTGGACTGGAGCGAAGCTGGGTGCCCCTATGTGAGATTCTCCAGTCTCGCTTTCTGCAATCTGGCTGGTCCAAGCCAGCATACGGTGACCTGCTTCAAACTTCTGGTTCTTCCACCTGCTGTCTTTTGGGATGGAAAATTCCTAGGAATTTTCCTAGGAATTTCTGCCTGCCCTCCCATAGGTAAATTCAGGGGGAGTCAGAGGCTGGAGACTGGAGATGAAGGAGCTGTTTCCTCAGACCCCAGAGAACAAAAGTGCTGAATGGTAAAATGCTTATAAGAGGAAAAAGTGATTTATGAAGGGAGCCGGCCCTGTGCCCTGCGATCCAAACCCCAGTGCTCCTCATTAGGGCGATTCCTCAATCAGTGCCCCGGACTCTGTTCCTCCCCAGAGAGGCCATCACCCTGAGACCTTAGAGGAGAAAGTGCTCCTGGCGTTAACTTGCTCTGGTACCTCTTCTCCACCCCTGAGCCGAGGGTCTCAAATCCAGCCTCAAAGACAGAATCCTCCACTCTTCCTCTCGCTAAACAGGGCCTCTTGCTCTCCAGCACTAAAGACAGAGACCTCACTCCCTGCACCCACCACCCCAGTCTCCAGCCCCTAAAATTGTGCTATGCTTCCATCTCCAGTCTCAACAACCCGGCTGTCACCCGTCATCCAGGGATGGGTTTGTTCAGTAATCAGCGAGGTGACAGAGAGAGAGAGAGAGGGGTCGAGGACGGAAAGTCCGAGTTTTACATAAAATTTATTCCATGAGGCGAATTGAATTATTTAGTTGTTTAGGTGCAATGGATTGAGCTTCCCTTTCGGGAGGAATGCAATCAATTAGCAATATTCGAGCTTCCCTAACGGGAGGAACACAATCATATGTTAATCGCATGTGGGAGGCTAGCTCTCACCCATGTGCACCTCCCACTCGGAACAAATCCACTTACTCTCCCACACAAGAAGAATCCACTTATTTTCCCACACGGGACAAATCCATTACATTACCTGTGAACGTGGTGGGCGGCTAGCTCTCACCATGTATTCTCCGTACATGGGAGGAATCCACTTATGATCCCCATCCGCAGAGGGGCACCTGGGTCCCACCCACGAGACACTAACCCGTCCCGCGGCCCTTGCCTCAGTGTGTTGGTTCCGCTTGCAGAGTGGGCATCTGGCCTTCTGAGCAGAGAAAAACACATGGGCCGCTGCTGCTGCAGCAGCTACTCCTCCTCCTGTGGCTGTCTTTCTCGGAGTTCTGCCCTCGAAGGTCAGATGCGACAGGTATATATCACCTGTGCTCCTAGGCCATTCCAGCTTCCGGTCTTAGTTTATCCAATCTCTGCCCTCCCCCCTCCTCCATACCTAATTTGTTGGCACGGGGGCAAGGACACCTTCTGTACTCCTGGCTTGGGCAGTCAATCTAGCAGTTTTGGTTGTGGGGGCGGTATCCCACCTTTACTTCCGAGTTCCACCTGCTAGCTCAGGTGGTCACCTTGGGAAACGGGCCCTTTGATCTCCAGCAGCAAAAACCGAGCCTCATTCACCAGAGTCAAGAGAAGCAGCGTGGCTCAGTGGAAAGAGCATGGGCTTTGGAGTCAGAGGTCATGGGCTCAAATCCTGGCTCTGCCAATTGTCAACTGTGTGACTTTGTTCAAGTCACTTACCTTCTCTGTGCCTCAGTTACCTCATCTGTAAAATGGGGATTAAGACTGTGAGCTCACCGTGGGACAAGCTGATCACCTTGTAACCTCCCCAGTGCTTGGAACAGTACATTGCACATAGTAAGCGCTTAATAAATGCCAAAAAAGGACAAAGTCCCCATCACCAGACTTAAGGACAGGCCTCTTCCATCTGCATCCCTAAGGGCAGTTTTCCTTAGTCTCTAGCATCAAAGACAGGACCCCCATGTTATCATCTCCTAGTACAGGGCGCCATTCTCCAATCCCAAGGGCAGCAACTCTAGGTTTTTATCTGGAAGAAAAGTGTCTCCTTTACTTTAGTGCTAAAGAGAGGGCCCCATCGCCATTCCTTCAGACAAGGCCTGGTTCTCCAGCATCAACAGCAGTGCCCTTCATATTTGACAGTCAGTTATCCTCCCATTCCCCTTCAAAGCCTTATTTAAAGCATATCTCCTCCAAGAGGCTTTCTCTGACAAAGCCCTCTTTTCCTTTCCTTCTACTCCCTTCTGGGTTGCCCTGACCTGCTCCCTTCATTCATCCCCTCTCCCAGCCCCACAGCACTTATGTATGTAGAGGCACACACTTACCTGTAGCCACTGCGCAGTCTCTACCCTCACCATCTCTGAAATCCCTCTATTTGACCACAACCTCCTCACTTGCCTTCTCTCCCACATACCTCCTCCTATCTATACTATTCCTCCACAGAGACTTCTGATTTTTAGACCCCATCCAAATTTCTCAACTCATAATGTCCCGCTTAGCCTCCATGCCTAAACTACCTTCCCTTGATGACCAAAATTGACACTCTCAACACCGCCCTCTCTACCGAATTCAAATCACTCATTCCCTTACTCCTTCATTGATCTTATATCACTAATCCACAGCCCTGTATTACCTCTACAATCTGCCTTCTTCGCTCTTGTGCATGAGCCACAAAGTGATGTTGGTGGAAATCTAAATATCAGGCCGACTTCTTCCACATCAAGTCAGTAAGTGCTGAATAAATATGATTGAATGAATGAATCCTTGCATGCTTTAACTCTGCCCTCTCCTATGCCAGGAAAAATTATTTCTCCACCCGTATTGACACCCATGCCCATTGCCCTCATCAGTTGTTCCAGACACTTAACTCCCTCCTCAGGCCCCCATCCCCACCTCCCTACCTCTCCCATCTCTTGCCCCCAATGACCGGTCTACCTACTTTATTAAGAAAATTGACACTATCAGACACCATGTCCCTAAAATCTCCCCTGCCCCCTTCAAATCTCTCATCGTTCCCAGAGCAGAGGCGATCTCTGGAGGAGATCTCCAGCCTCTTCTCAAAATCCACCCCCTCCTTCTGTGAATCTGACCCTATTCCTTCGCACCTTATCAAGCCACTTGCCCCTTCCCTTCTCCCCTCTCTAATAGTCATCTTCAACTGTTTGCTCTCCAATTGCTTCTTCCCCACTGCTTTCAAGCATGTCTATGTCTCCTCTATCCTAAAAGAAATACCCTCCCTTGACTCCACGGCTTCCTCCAATTATCACCCCATCTCCCTCCTCCTTCCTCTCCAAACTCTTTGAGAAACTTGTCTTCACCTGCTGTTTCAAATTCCTCTCTTCCTATTCTCTACATAACCCCCTTTAATCTGGCTTTCATCACCTTCACTCCACAGAAACTGACTACTCAAAGGTCACTAATGATCTCCTTCTTGCCAATTCCAATGGCCTCCACTCCATCCTAATTTTCTTCAACCTCTCAGCTGTCTTGGACACTCTCAACCACTTCCTTATCCTGGAAACGTTATCTAACAGTAATAATGATAATAGTAATAATAATTATGACATTTCTTAAGCACTTACTAGGTGCCAGGAACTGTACTAAACACTAGGGTAGATACAAGCAAATCGGTTTGGAAACAGTCCCTGTCCCTCATAGGGCTTCTAGTCTCGATCCCCATTTTCCAGATGAGGTAACTGAGACACAGAGAAGTGAAGTAATTTACACACAACAGACAAGTGGAGGAGCCGGGATTAGAACCCGTGACCTTCTGACTTCTAGGCTTTTGCTCTATCTACTATGCCAGGCTGTATCTCTGGCTTATCTTGGCTTCACTGACACTGTTCTCTCCCGGTTCTCCTTATCTCTCTGGCCTCTCATTCCCAGTCTCCTTTGTGGGCTCTTACTCTCTCTCCAACCTCCTAACTTTGGAGGTCCTTCAAGATTCAGTGTTGGGTAATCCTCTATTCTCCATCTGTATCTACTCCCTTGAAAAACTCATTCACCCCCACGGCTTCAACTGTCAACTCTATATGGATGACACTCAAATCCATATCTCCAGTCCTGATTGCTCTCTCTCTTTCTCTCTGCAGTCTCACATTTCCTTCTGCCTTCAAGGCATTTCTACTTGGATTTCCTTCTGCCACCTCAAGCTTTCCATGTCCAAAATAGAACTCCTTATCTTCCCTCCAACCCCCTGTCCTCCCCGTGAATTTCCCATCACTGTAGACAGTGCTGCCATCCTTTCTGTCTCACAGGCCCATTACCTTGGAGTAATTCTTGACTCCTCTCTCTCAGTCAACCCATATATTCAATCCATCACTAAATCCTGTTGGCTCCACCTTCACAGCATCGCTAAAATCTGCCGTTTCCTCTCCATCCAAACTGCTACCACCTTAATACATCACTTATACCCCCTTCATTACTGTATCAGTCTCATTGCTGACCTCCCAGTCTCTTGTCTCTTCCCACTCCAGTTCATACTTTGCTGCCCAGAGCATTTTTCTTCAAAAACGTTCAGGACATGTTTCCCCACTCCTCAAGAAACTCTGGCAATTGCCCACCCACCTCCACATAAAACAAAAACTCCTCGCTATTGGCTCAATCACCTTGCTCCCTCCTACCTCGTGGTATTACTCTCCTACTACAACCAAACCCACACACTTCACTCCTCTAATGCTAACTTTCTCACTGTACTTCAGTCTCATCTATCTCACTGCTGACACCTTGCCTACATCCTGTCTCTGGCCAGGAATGCCCTCTCTTCTCAAATTCAACAGACAATAACTTTCCTACCCTTCAAAGCTTTATTGAAGGCACATCTCCTCCAGAGGTTTTCCCTTTCTAAGCCCCCCTTTCCTCTTCTTCCACTCCCTCTGCATCACCCTGACTCTCTCCCTTTATTCATCCCCCCCCAGCCCCTCAACATGTATATATCTGTAAATATTTGACATTTATTTATTTCTATTAATGGCTGTCTCCCCCTATAGAATGTAAGCTCATTGTATGCAGGGAATGCTGTGTTTATTGCTATAGTGAACTCTCCCAAGTGCTTAGTTCAGTGTTGTGCATACAGTAATTGCTCAATAAATATGATTGGATGAAAAGCTGTACTTTATTTAAATTAATGTCTGTCTTCCTCTCTAGCCTGTTAGCTTGTTCTGGGCAGTGAATGTGTCTATTATATTGTACTCTTCCAAGCACATAGTACAGTGCTCTGTACACATTATTATTATTATAATGGCATTTGTTAAGTGCATACTACGTGCAAAGCACTGTTCTAAGCACTGAGGGGGATACAAGGAGATCAGGTTGTCCCACGTGGAGCTCATGGTCTTAATCCCCATTTTACAGATGAGGTAACTGAGGCCCAGAGAAGTTAAGTGACTTGCCCAAAGTCACACAGCTGACAAGTGGCGGAGCTGGGATTAGAACCCATGACCTCTGGCCCCCAAACCCATGCTCTTCACACTGAGCCACGCTGCTATCAATAAATATAATTGACTGACTGATAATAATACTCATAATGATTATGGTGTTTCTTAAGCGCTTACTATGTGCCAAGCACTGTTCTAAGCGCTGGGGTAGGTGCAAGGTAATCCGGTTGTCTCACATGGGGCTCACAGTCTCGATCCCCATTTTACAGATTAAGTAACTGAGGTATGAAGAAGTGAAGTGACTTGCTCAAGGTCATATATACAGCAGGCGAGTGGCAGAGCCAGGATTAGAACCCAGGTCTTCTGCCTCCCAAATCCATGCTCTTAACTCTAGGCCATGCTGCCAGTGTCCCCATCTCCAGGCACGAAGACGGAGCCCCAGCCTCCAGTTACTTGGAGAGGGTTACCCGGTCTCAAGCATTAAGGACAGGGCCCCATTTCCCAGTCTCAACGGCAGGGCCTTTATCTCCATCCTGAAGGGCAGACCCCCTGGGTCTTCATACTCATCGAAGGAACGTTTGTTCTCCAGAGCCAAGGACAGGGCCCTTATCTTCAGCCTCAAGGACAGGGTCCTTCTGTCTTCCTCCCCATAAACGTAGTTCTTATCTCCAGCCAAGGGCAGGGCCTATACATTCAGCCCAAGAATATGGCCCCATTGTCCAGCCCATGTCTAGCCTCAAGGATAGGGCCTCTCAGACTTCAGCCCTAAGGACAGGGCCTCATTCTCGAGAATCAAAGGCAGGGCCCAATTCTTCAGCCCAAGGTAAAGGTCCCATTCTTTAAAAGAAGCAGTGTGACTTAGTGGCAAAAGCACAGGCTTGGGAGTCAGAGGTTCTCAACCCCGGCTGTGCCACTTGTCAGCTGTGTGACGTTGGGCAAGTCCCTACCCAACAACGGGCTCACACTCTAGAAGGGGGAGACAGACAACAAAACAAAATATGTGGACAGGTGTCAAGTCATCAGAACAAATAATTAAAGCTATATGCACATCATTAACAAAATAAATAGAATAGTAAATATGTACAAGTAAAATAAATAGAGCAATAAATCTGTACCAACATATATACAAGTGTTGTGGGGAGGGGAAGGAGGTAAGGCGGGGGGATGGGGAGGAGAGGAAAAAGGGGGCTCAGTCATTCGTTCATTCATTCAATCGTATTTATTGAGGGCATACTGTGTGCAGAGCACTGTACTACGAGCTTGGGAAGTACAAGTTGGCAACACATAGAGACGGTTCCTACCCAACAACGGGCTCACACTCTAGAAGGGGGAGACAGACAACAAAACATGTGGACAGGTGTCAAGTCGTCAGAACAAATAATTAAAGTTCTATGCACATCATTAACAAAATAAATAGAATAGTAAATATGTACAAGTAAAATAGAGTAATAAATCTGTACAAATATAGATACAAGTGCTGCGGGGAGAGGAAGGAGGAGAGGAAAAACGGGGCTCAGTCTGGGATCCAGCTAAATCTAAATGCCTGGACAATCTTCAACATTTTCTCCCCCATCTCATTCCTTTTCAGGAGACAGGAATTGACAATTGGGACTAGTAAGGAAACTTTCAACCCTCTCTAGGGCTTGACTTTTGATTACTCAGGATCCTAGGGACCCAGAAGAATGTTGAGCACTGAAATCCAGTGCTTACTGTTTTTAATAGTGGTTGTTAAGCCCTTACTATGTGCCAGGCACTGTACTAAACCTTAGGGTAGATATAAGCTAATCAGGTTGGACACAGTCCCTATACCACATGGGGCTCACTGTCTTAATCCCCATTTTAAAGATGAGGTAATTGAGGCACAGAAAAATTAAATGACTTGCCCTAGGCCAACAACAAACAAGTGGTGGAGCTGGTACTAGAAACCAGGTCCTTCTGACTCCCAGTTCCATAATCTATCCACTTGTCCATGTGGCTTCATCCACTAAGACAGATTGCCTTGTTTACTATGTGCTGAACACTCCTACAGTTAGATGGGGGGAGGCTGAAGAGGAACCTGTGAAAAAAACTCCTTCTCTATACAGAATAGCAATCCTCAGGCCTAACAGCTATGAAGTAGCAGTGACATAGCCTGTAGGACACACCTTCCCATGCTTAGAAAAGTGCTTCGCACATAGTAAGCACTTAACAAATTCCATCATTATTATACAGAGGAGCAATCTCCTCTATGTAGTGACACAGCCTAGAGGAAGCTCAAGCTCAATATACAGAAGAGCCATATAAACCCCATCAGCTGTGAAGTGGCAGTGTCACAAGCCTAGAAGTGATTTTTTTCATGGGGGCCACGCTGGATTGGGGGCCATGGATGTAGGGTATGCATGTGCTTATATGTGTGTGGTGTTTGGCCTGTGGGTGTGTGTGCAATATATGGGTGGTGTGTGCAGGTTTGTAAACAGATCCAGCATGGGAATTTCTATAAATAATTCCCATAAATTATTCTCATAAATAATTTATATTTATTACTATTTATTCTATTTATTTATTAATTTATTACTATTACTTTATTACTAATTACTATTGCTCTATTTATGTATTAATACTCTATTTATTTATTATTACTCTATTTTACTTGTACATATTTATCCTATTTATTTTATTCTGTTAATATGCTTTGTTTTGTTGTCTGTCTCCCCCTTCTAGACTGTGAGCCTACTGTTGGGTAGGGACCGTCTCTATCTGTTACCAACTTGTACTTCCCAAGCGCTTAGTACAGTGTTCTGCACACAGTAAGCGCTCAATAAATATGATTGAATGAATGAATGAATTTCCTCTCTGTGGTCTCACTTTTTTCCAAGAAGACTCTCGAGCGCCTTCTGTACAACCTATCCTGCCCTTCCTGTCCCTCCAGCTCCGTGCACACACTTCCCCCAGTGCTCCTGTTCCTCTTCCCTTGCTAGCAGATGCTGGCACAGTCCTAGTCCTGGAAATGGTGAGCCAGGCTCAGAGCCACCAGCTGATAGAAAGCAGAAAGACTCATGGGCGGGGAGAGAAAAACATCTCCCTGAACCAATAGCTGAGGGCGGGGCTCTCCTTGGGACCTCTGCCAGAACATGGGTGATTGCTGCATGCCAGTACACGCAGAGAAACTCTGGGTCCCTAGAGCTGGGATCGCTGGCTGAACACAGCCGGGAAATGAGGCAGGGGGAATGTTTAGCACACGGGAATGACAGAAGAGACTATGGGGAACAGGGAAACACTAGAAGCCACTAGGGAAACAAACAACCAAAGCAACAAGTAACTGAAGCAGCGATAATAGGCAATTAAAATTTGTCTCAGAGTATGTGAACAAATAGTTGCCAAGTTAAGAAGTTGAAGTTATATTCAGGGTGGAAAAACAAGCCGAGATTGCTGTCTCTGAAGGAAATTGCCAAAGCACCTGAGTCATCAGGAGGGAGGAAGAAAGGAGGGCGAGTGCGAGGGAGAGTGAGTGGGAGGGAACAATATGAATGTCTGGGAAATGACAGCAATCTCGATCTGGCCTTCTGAGGCAGGCCATCAGTGGAGTAGAACGTTGCTGACCCTGAGCCAAATTTCGGGAACTCAGCACCACTGCCTGGCCTCTATTATTTCGTCTTGCTGAGGCCTCAGGAACAGGACGGGGGTAGGGCCAGAGGTGAAGGAGGTGGGGAGGGGCAGTCTCTGAGTGGATAGATTTGAGGGGGACCAAGCCCAAGCTATACAAGAAGGGATCGGCCCCCTCATGCCAGCTACCCCAAGGGTGGAGATGGGGGTAGGGACTCCCCCTTTTCCACTTCAAACCCTCGCCAGGTCTCCCCTCTGCTGCAACACCTAGGGAAGGGAGAGAGAAAGTGTCAGGAACCCGGGGAAGAGAAGGTGGGATTCAATCAGGATGGGGTGAATGGGCGCGAACTAGAGTAGGATGGGAAAAACTGGGGTTGAAACACTTGAACATTACTGGACGATGCCTAGGCTGATTGCTCCCTGCGAGTTGACCAGGGGTTTCCTAACTTCCCTAGTTGGAGAGGGAAACTGTTGGGGCTTTCCTGGGGCAGCCCTCGGCAGGCCCCCCAAAGTGGGCAGGAAGGAAAGGAAGGGAGGAGCCCAGAATAGGTCTTCCCATCCACCATGGGGAAGGCAGGTGCTGGAGAAAGCAGGTTCTGTATGGGGAAGGGGGTAGTTCTGGGTCCACAGCCTGGATCCCTCGGGGGCCGGGGATAGGGAGCAATCTGGGTTACTGTGGCAATCAATCAATAAATCAATAATTCAATCAATCATATTTATTGAAAGCTTACTATGTGTAGAACATTGTACTAAGCACTTGAGAAAGAACAATACAACAGAACTATTAGATGTGTTCCCTGCCCATAATGAAGTTACAGTCTAGAGGGGGAGACGGATTTAATATGAATTAAAATAAAAATTATATCATTGGCAGAAACCAGACCCAATGGGAGCCTTGGAGAGAAGCAGCCATGGATGCAATGGCAGGCAGGAAAGTCAAGCCCAGGCCAGAAACAACCTGTCTTGGGCATTCATTCATTCATTTAATCGTATTTATTGAGTGCTTACTGTGCGCAGAGCTCTGTACTAAGCGCTTGGGAAGTACAAGTTGGCAACATATAGAGATGGTCCCTACCCAACAACGGGATCACAGTCTAGAAGGGGGAGACAGATAACAAAACATAACATGTGGTCAGGTGTCAAGTCATCAGAATAAATAGAAGTAAAGCTAGATGCACATCATTGACAAAATGTGGAATGCTTCACAAATTGCTTCGACCTTTGCCATCACACAATAGCTCTTCTTCAGGGTTCCAGAAGGAGGTGTCACAGGGCCCTCCTCATGACCCAGGTGTCACCAGGGGATACCAATTAATCAATCAATAAATGGTATCTATTGAGCATTTACTTGGTGTAGAACACTGTACTAAGCTCTTGGGAGGGTACAATTCAATAGAGTTGGTAGACAAGATCTCTGCCCTCAAGGAACTTAAAGTCTAGTAGAGATAGCAGCAGCCCCGGACAGAATTTCCAGATGGGAGACAGGGGACAAATGGCCTAACATCACAACCCCAAACAAACTCGCCATCATCTCCTAAAACTGAGCTCACAGTATTTAAGGAAAGCTTTAAAGCCAATGATTAGGAGTTACTGGTTGAAGCAGAGAAGAATGGGCAATAATTGGAGGTTTTTGAGGTTTTTGTGGGAAGATGTAGATAAAATGATGGTACAGGAAAATGATCAAGGTGGCAGAATGAAGTATGAACCAGAGAGGGGAAAGACAGAAGGCAGGGAGATAATAATAATTAATAACAACGATGGTATTTGTTAAGCGCTGACTATGTGCAAAGCACTGTTCTAAGCGCTGGGGGATACAAGGTGATCAGGTTGTCCCACGTGCGGCTCACGGTCTTAATCCCCATTTTACAGATGAGGTAACTGAGGAACAGAGAAATTTAGTGACTTGCCCAAAGTCACACAGCCGATAAGTGGCAGAACACGGATTAGAACCCATGACCTCTGACTCCCAAGCCCGTGCTCATTCCACTGAGGCACACTGCTTCTCTGATCAGTGATGAAATAGCCAAACCAGGATATAAGAAGTTCCTGGACCAGCATAGTGGCAGTTTGGCATTGAGGATAGGTGGATGTTACAAATGTTATGGAGGAAAACCCAACAGTATTTGGCAACAGACTGAATATAATAATTGTAATAATGATGACATTTATTAACAGCTTACTATGTGCAAAGCACTGTTCTAAGAGCTGGGGAGGTTACAAGATGATCAGGTTCATTGTCCCATGGGGGGCTCACAGTCTTAACCCCTATTTTACAATGAGGTAACTGAGGCACAGAGAAGTTATGAGGGTGGAAGAAGGGAGAGGAGTCAAGGATGACCTGAGGGTTATAAATTTGATACAGGGAGAATAGTGGTGCTGTCCATTATAAAGGGAAAGTTAGTTGGAAAGGAAGGTTTTGGAAGGAAGTTGAGAAGTTCAGTCTTGAACAAGTTGAGCTTGACCTGTCAGTGGAATATCTGTGTAGAGATGTCCTGGAGGAAGGAGGAGAAGTTAAATTAGGCTACCAGTCTCAAGGTTAACAAGACTCTCAGAATTTTCAGGGCTCACAAGATAGATTTAAGGTGATCCCTGCACTGGACTACCAATCTCACTCATCCCAGATTTCTGACAAGACAACTTTCCAATCAAGGCTGAAAAGACCCAAAATGATGGTCTGCTGTTTGCTCTTTGAAGCCTACCCCCTCCTAGTTCTCATCCTCATAACCAATGCCTGCCCTGTTCCACCTCTATACTCACAGTGAGAAGTTGGAATCTATGTTGCCAGTGCAGGCTGGGCACAGAGCCACCTCTGGCCTTTGGGGAACACACAGTGATAAGCACTTTGGACTCACACCCCCAACCCTAAAGCACTTAGTCAGTCAGTCAATCAGTCAATTGTATTTATTGAGTGCTTACTTGGTATAGAGCACTGTATTAAGTGCTTGGGAGAGTACAATATAAAAATAAACAGACACATTTCCTGCCCATTAATTTAATTGTATTTATTAAGCCGTGACTGTGTGCAGAGCACGGTACTAAGCACTTGGAAAGTACAATTCAGCAACAGAGACAATCCCTCCCTAACAATGGGCTCACATTCCGAGCTTACAGTCTGAAGGGGGAGACATGCATTAATGTAAATAATTATCAACATATTAATCTAAATGTATATAATATAAGTGAAAATTATTATATCCATAGAAGTAAATATTAGTAGACATTATTATAAACATACTTATGTACATATCTTGTCAAGGTCGCACCTGGAGAGTTTCCAGTACTCTTACCAGTCTCAACTAAGGGAGGGAGAGTCAAGCAGAGGCCTACCCATTCCATTCCTAGCTTGGGCAGTGGCTAGCTAGTGGAAGGAAATCTGCTAGAAGTCAAAATTCACCCATGCTAGGCAGCAGCGACACTGGGAGATAGTCAAGGGCAGAGATCCGAGTTTACTGTGCTGAAGGCGGCAATGGTAAACCACTTCCGCATTTTTTACAAAGAACACTCTAAAGATACACTACCAGAACGATTGCAGAAGGAGAGTAGGGCGTTCTGGTGTCGCTATGGGTCAGAAACAACTCGACGGCATAAGACAAGACAAGACATACAGTGTTGCTTCCACTAATCTGTAATTTTCTTCAATATCAGTCTCCCACTCTAGATTGTAAATTCCTAAAGGGCTCAGATTGTGCCTACCAACTTTAATTTATTATCCTAAGCACTTAGTACAGTCTTCTTCAAACAGTAAGTCATCAATAAATACTATTTATTGGTTGATTGAAGGTTAATAATAATAATAATGATGATGGTATTTGTTAAGCACTTACTATGTGCCAAGCACTGTTCTAAGCGCTGGGGGGAATACAAGATGAATACAAGTATTATGAATACAAGTCCACGTGGGACTCACAGTCTTAATCCCCATTTTACAGATGAGGTAACTGAGGCACACAGAAGTGAAGTGACTTACCCAAAGTCACACAGCTGACAAATGGTAGAGCTGGGATTAGAACCCATGGCTTCTGACTCCCAAGCCCGTGCTCTTTCCATTGAGCCATGCTGCTTCTCTAACATTCTCATAACATTCTCTCCGTAGTCCCCTAATTTTACAAAAGTGAAACAAAGGTTGTGCATCTGAGGCTATCTGGTCTACCCAGATCCTACGAACTCGGCCCCAACCCCCATGTTGGTGATTTACAGAACTCCTGCTCTGCTAATGTTGACTGGGTGAGAGGGAGTGAGTTATGGCCACGGGTTGTGTTGGGGGCTGCTCCTACACCCGGGGATCTGTTAGGACCTGGGATATCCTGGGTTCCCCCCCTGCAACAAGTGGAGACAGAACACTCAGTCCTGCCTGGCCTAGAGCATAGGCCTGGGAGACAGAAGGACGTGGGTTCCAATCCTGGCTCTGCCTCTTGTCTTCTGTGTGACCTTGGGCAAGTCACTTAACTTTTCAGTGCCTCAGTTACCTCATCTGTAAAATGGGGATAAAAACTGTGAGCGCTTTGTGGGACGGGAATGTGTCCAGCCCAATTACCTTGTATCTACCCCAGTGCTTAACAGTCCCCTGCATATGTTAAGCACCTAACAAATGCTCTTATTATTATTATTATTATTATTTATCTTTCAAGGAGCTGTGCCAAAGGGCTGGCAGGAGTCAGCCCCACTCACCTCAACTTCATACTGAGACTAATAACAATAATTGTGATATTTGTTAAGTGTTTAATCTGTGCCAAGCAATCTGCTAAACTGTCCTGTAGATACAAGGTAATCTGGACACATGGGGCTAACAGGCTAAGGGTTAGAGAGAACATGTATTTAATTCCCATTGTACATATGAGGAAATGGAGGCACAGAGAATTTGAGTGACTCACTCATGGTCTCATAGCAAGCAAGTGACAGAGCTGGGTTTAGAACCCAGGACTCCTGTGTCCTAGTCAATCAATGGTATTTATTGAGCACTAACTGTTTTCATCACATTGTTCTAAGCTCTTAAGAAAGGACCACATCAGTAGCATGGTCTAATGGATAAAATATGGGCCTGGGAGTCATAAGGATCTTGGTTCTAATTCTGCTTCTGCCACTTGTCTGCTATGTAACTTCGGACAAGTCACTTCAGGTCTCTGAGCCTCAGTTACCTCATCCGTAAATGGGGATCAAGACTGTGTGCCCATATAGGACATGAACTGTGTCCTACCTGATTAACTCTAAACATATAGTAAGTGCAAAACAAATGCCATGAAAAATAGAGCTGATAGACCTGAACCCTACCCAAAAGGAGCTTACAGTCTTCAACAGAAGAGAGACACCAAAATAAATTACAGATAGGAAAAATAGTAGAGTATAAGGATATGAACAAAGGTGCTTAAAATCAGGATAAATACTGTGCTCTTTCCTCTCTTCCTCACTGCATTCTATGCAATAAAGGGTGAGCAAGGAGCAGAGTCCACCAGGGTCTCAGTATGGGAAGTGGAGGGCTGGGGGAAGCCAATGAGCTTGGAGATGCTTGGACAGAGATTGGATCTTTGTGACAAGAAGGAGGAGATTCTGGTACTGCATTTGACTAGGTGCTTAACAAGACCATGATCATGGCTCAGTGGAAAGAGCAGAGTTTTGAGAGTCAGAAGTCATTCATTCATTCAATCGTATTTATGAGCGCTTACTATGTGTAGAGCACTGTACTAAGGGCTTTGGAAGTACAAGTTGGCAACATATAGAGATAGTCCCTACCCAACAACGGGCTCACAGTCTAGAAAGAAGTCGTGGGTTCTAATCCTGGCTCTGCCACTTGTCAGCTGTGTGACTTTGGGTAAGTGACTTAACTTCTCTGTGCCTCAGTTCCCTTATCTATAAAATGGGGATTAGGACTGTGAGCCCCACGTGGGACAACCTGATCACCTTGTATCCCCCCAGTGCTTAGAACAGTGCTTTGCACATAGTAAGTGCTGAACAAATACCATCATCATTATTATTAGATAATTGGGCAGTTTTGTAAGGAAGTGTTTTGATCTATGGTGGCAGAAAGCAGAGGTCCCGATCACCTTGTAACCTCCCCAGCGCTTAAAACAGTGCTTTGCACATAGTAAGCGCTTAATAAATTCTATTATTATTATTATTATTATTATTATTATTATCATTCTCAGCCTCGACCCAGATTGCTTTGCTTTTACCCCCACATTGGGGTGGGGGACTCCCAAGACTGGAAACAGGCTGGAAATCCTCTCCCCATCCAATGCACCCGTATATGGACTGTCACTGGCCTCAGCCCCAATCCCCACGTCTTGCCCAGACCCCCAGGGAGCCCCAGGAGAAGCCAGACGATTATCTACGTTTAGAATAGAAGCTGTGGGGGTTGGGTCCCTAGAGTCCCCAGCCCTGTAAATAGTTGTGGGGGACCATGAAACCAGGGACAGAACAACCATTTCAGCCCGCCCATTCCAATCCACCAGGATCTAGAAGCTTCACCTGGACCCTGGGGGTGGGAGCAAAGGCTTAGAAATGAAAAAACAGCTGCTTCCTCTCCAGCCTGGTAAGTGCTTTGGAGACTCTCCCAGGGTGCTCTGTCCTGCCAGTCAGGGGCAAGGAATCTGGAGCTGTTCTGGAATCACCAACACCTGCAGCTCTGACTCCACCTCCCTTGCAGCTGCTCTTTCCTAGGCTTCCATTGTCACAACTGCTCTGTCTCAGACTGTACCCCACATCTCTTCTTTCCAAACCCCCAATCCACAGCTGCTCCATCTCAGACCTCGTCCACAGCTGCTCTGTTCCAGCTCCTACCTCTCAGCTGCTTGAGCCCAGCTCCCATCCTACAGTTACTTTGGTCTTGTTCAGGCCAATCAGACTCCCATCCCCTTCTCCAGCTAGAGCTGAAGAGGACATAACTGCAATTATGAGTTCCTCCCCACCCTCAACCTGGTCCTGGACTATGTCAGAAGACAGACAGCCCCGACCAGCAACCACCACCATCCACCAATAGCTGCTCCCATACATGGACTCTGAGGTGGAAAATGAGGTCAACACACTGGAAAGCCTGAGCCTTTTCTGGGCACTAAGCTTGGCCTCCCTGCCTCCCCTCCTCCAATAATAAAACACTCCCTTGATGGATCTAAAAGCTAATTTCATTCTTTATCCTGTGCAGTTGGACAAACAGAAAGATCCAAAATAGAAAGCCAGGCAGCCAATCTGAGGCAGACAGGCAGGGATTTGGGGTCAGTTAGTCACAGGCAGACGGGCTGGTGAACAGGAAGTCAGTCAGTCACAGGAAGGTAGTTCTCAATCACTGTTGGACTCTGCCATAGCTTCACCCTGAGTGGACACTTCTTGACCCAGATATCTATCTTGGCTGTCTGCTTCAGAGGTGCCTCAGGCTCAGTCTTGCTTCACAGGCCCACTGGGCAGAGAAGAAGAAGGGATGATTTGAAACAGCTTCCTTTTCCTAGCCAAGAAACCAGTCACTGAGGTTGTGGAGGGGACAGGGAGGTCATTTCCTCTCACATCACTGTCCCTCACAGGAATCTGGGGAATGTCAAGGGGTCTCCCAGACCCTTTGGAGTGTGAGGTGTGGGTGGTGATGGTGGTGGTTGGAGAAGAGGATTGTCTTCCCCACCTGACTCCAATTCCCAAAGGGGTAGATACAAGCTAGTCAAGCTTGACTACATCCATGTCACACATGGGGCTCACAGCCTTAATCCCATTTTACAGATGAGGTGACTGAGGCACAAAAAATGAAGTGACTTGCCCAAGATCACACAGCCAACAAATGGCAGAGTCAGGATTAGAATCTACGTCCTATTGACTCCCAAGTCCATGTTATATCCACTAAGCTATCACCTTCTCTGTTGTCTCTTCTCCATTTCACAGAATCTAGGGGTCATTGATCCTCTGGGCAGCTTCCCTCGCTGGCACACATCTCTTCTGCATTATCGCCCTCTGAACCTAGAGGAGGACTCCCTACTCCAGCCTCCAGACATTGGCTGAGCTTCTCTGACTTGGTGGCAAATAAAGAGGCAGTAGTAATAGTGATAATATTTACTGAGTGCCTTCTGGTTGCAAATTACAGTACTAAGCACTTGACAATGTTCCAGTGAAGCATGAGATATGTTCTCTGCCCTCAAAGAGATTTCAGCCTAGAGAGAGAAACAGACAAAAACATATTTACAAATAAAGTAATTATAGAATAAATAATCATAAGTTCAATTAGTTGAACCTTCATTCAAGAGGGCCAAGGATGGACATAAATAAATACATAAGTGCTAGAGAAAACTGTTGGGTTGATACACCTCCTGGTGTTGGGAGTTGATTGGGGAACGTTTGTTGGATGAGGTGAGATTTTAGGAGGGCTTTGAAGGTAGGGAGAGCTGAGATGAGGTGGATCTTTTGTTGGGGGTGGGAGTCCCAAGGCAGGGAAGCAGAGTGAGCAACAGGTGGGAGTGGGGGGAGATTAGAGCAGGGGACAGTTGGAATATGAACATGGGCAGAGCAAAGAGTGATGGCTGGGGATTAGTGGGTAGAAAAAACTGAAACTTAGGAGTGGGGCAAGCCGGAGGAGAAATGTGAAGTCAATGGTAAGGAGGACTGTTTGATGAAGAGGGAGAGGACAACCACTGGAGGAGTTTGGGGAGTAGAGAGAAGTCTACTGAGCAATGTTTCAAGAAGATGATCTGGCCAGCAGGTCCATGTGGATCAGAAAATGAGAAAGACTGGAGATGGGGAGACTAGTGAGGAGGTTGATTTGATAGTTCAATCATGACACGATAAGTTCTTCAACCAAAGTGGTGACAGTATGGATGGAGAAGACCATGGATCTGGACGATTTTTCTGAGGAAAAATCAGGAGAGTTTAGAAGTAGATTGGGTGGCACAGCAGAATGACAATGATGTCATCCAGGTCATCAATGGTGTCATCGAGGATGACACCAAGGTTGCAGGCTTCAGGTACAGAAAGGATAGTGATATCTTTTTCATGGTTCTTGGTAAGTACACACTATGTGCCAGGTACAGTACTAAGAACTGAGAAGCAGCATGGGTCAGTGGAAAGCGGACAGGATTTGGAGTCAGAGGTCATGAGTTCAAATCCTGGCTCCATCATCTGTCAGCTGTTTGACTTTGGGCAAGTCACTTCACTTCTCTGGGCCTCAGTTACCTCATCTGTAAAAAGGGGATTAAGACTGTGAGCCCTCCGTGGGACAACCTGATCACCTTGTAACCTCCCCAGCACTTAGAACAGAGTTTTGCACATAGTAAGCACTTAATAAATGCCATCGTCATCATCCCTGAGGTAGACATGAGATAAGAAGGTTACACAATCCCTGTCCCACATGGAGCTCACTGTCTAAATTGGAGGGAGGATTATTTAATGTCCATTTTCTAGATGAGATACTGACTCACAAAAAAGTTAAATGACTTACTCAAGGTAAGTTAATTGTTACTTCATTGTTAAATGACTTACCCGATGACTTACTCAAGGTAAATTAAATTACTTACCCAAGCTGACAAGTGAAAGACTTGGGATTAAGACCCAGATCCTCTGACTCTCAGACCCCTGCTCTTTCCACTAGGCCATGCTTCTTTCTTGTAGAGAAGAGAAAATTGGGAGGATAGGAGGTCTTCGGGGGAAAGATGGGAAGTTCAGTGTTGGGCATATTGAGTTAGAAGTGTTATGCTTGCCATGTGGAGATGTCTTGGAGGCAAGAGGAGATGAAAAATTAAGTAGCTGGAGAGAAGTCAGGGCTAGAGATAGATTTGGGAATCACTGATGGAGAAGGGGTACCTGAAGCTATACAAGTGAAGACAAGAAGTAGGCCTAGGGCAGAGCCTTGAGGGATACTCACCAAGAGGGGATGATGGGTATAAGTGGAGTTAGAAAGGGAAACTGAGACCCAGTGGTAGGAGAGTACAGAGGTGGCGAAACAGAGATTAGAAATAATTCTAAGGTGAATTGAAGTTGGTCAAGAGGTTGAATTTTCTGTAGGGCAGTGGGAAAAGGGGACAATAAAGGTTAAACCCAGGGACTTCAATCACTTCACTTTCTGATGTTCAAGGAAGGCTTCCTGAGCTAGATGGGATCTGAGAGGCCAAGGACTGGGTGGGCTGGATGAGGAAGGACTCTTGGGCTTAATGACATGAAACCTGGAACACAGGAGGCTCAGCTTAAGTGGTGGGAAGACAGACACACAGGTAAAGATTATAAGGATCAAGTCCATGAAGCAGCCACGATTCAACAACAGAACCAACAACAAGAGAAAAGTTTCCATTGCTATGAGAAGCACGGGCTTTGGAGTCAGAGGTCATGGGTTCAAATCCCGGCTCTGTCAGTTGTCAGCTGTGTGACTTTGGGCAAGTCACTTCACTTCTCTGTGCTTCAGGTACCTCATCTGTAAAAATGGGGATTAAGATTGTGAGCCCCCCGTGGGACAATCTGATCACCTTGTATCCCCCAGCACTTAGAACAGTGCTTTGCACATAGTAAGCGCTTAACAAATACCATCATCATTATTATTATTATTATTATTATTATTATTATTATTATTATTACAGGGGGGAACACTCCTTGGTCTCCATTTGACTCCAGGTAGAACAACTCCTAATTTAAACAGTCAGAACATTCTTAATGTCCTAACAGTTATCAGAGGAGGTCCTGCCCCATCCAAATCCCATGTTACAGGGAATTCAGGCCCTCCTCTATTCCCCATTCATTCATTCAAGCATTCAATCGTACTTATTGAATGCTTACTGTGTGCAGAGCACTGTATTAAGTGCTTGGGGGAATACAGTACAACGATAAACAGATACATTCCATGCCCACAATGAGTCTAGGGTCTAGAGGGGTGGAGACAGACATCAATACAAATAAATAAATGACAGATATGTACTTAAGTCCTGTCGGGCTGGGAGGGGGATAGAACAAAGGGAGCGTGCGAGATTGATGCAGAAGGGAGTGGAAGAAGAAGAAAGGGGGGATTATTCTGGGAAGACCTCTTGGAGGAGATGTGCCTTTACTAAGTCTTTGAATTAGAGGAGAGAAATTTTTTGTTGGATTTGAGGAAGGAGTGCATTCCAGGCCAGAGACAGGATATAGGCTAGGGGTGGGTGGTGAGATAAGGAAGATTGAGGCACGGTTGAGAAGGTTAGCATTAGAGGAGTGAAGTGTGCTAGCTGGGTTGTTAAAGGTGAGTAGTGAGGTGAGGTTGGAGGGGGCAAGGTGGTGGACTGCTTTAAAGCCAATGTTGAAGAGTTTTTGTTTGATGTGAAGGTGGGTAGGCAACTACTGGAGTTTTTTGAGGAGCGGGGTGACATGTCCTGAGTCTTTTTGCAGAAAAATTAACTGGGCAGCAGAATGAAGTAAGACCTGGAGTGGGAAGAGACAAAATTCTGGGAGGTTAGTAAGGAGGCTGATGCAGTAATTCAGGTGGGATAGAGTGAGTGATTATATTAACAAGGTAGCAGCTTGTATGAAGAGGAAGAGGTGGATTTTAGCTATGTTATGAAAGTGGTACTGACAGGATTTAGTGATGGATTGAATATGTGGGTTGAATGAGAGAGAGAGCAGTCAAGAATAGCGCCAAGGTTATGGGCTTGCAAGACACGGAGGGTCGACATAGGAGATTCTATGCCCCCTGCCCGCCACCCACACACAATCAAAATATTCCCAACATTTTAACCATCACAGGATCCTGCCTCCATCGTACACAGTCTAACATTTGGTACAGGGAATTCTATTCATCCATTCACCACATTACTAGATTCTTCAGTCTCCAATCTCCATGTTCTAACAATTTTCACAAGGGATAGTGCCCTTCCATTCTCAGTAATCTAACAGTGGTTACAGAGAATGTCATTTCCCAATCTGTACAGTCCTACATTCACTAAGGTATTCACTAAGCCAGGTCTCCGGGCTTCTCCATGGTGGTGGTGAGTGGGATGGAAGGAAGGCCCTATCCCGTCTGTGGGCAGCTTGTCCCAGATCCCTGTCTCCAGTGGCAGTGGCACCTAGCATTCCCTGACTACTTAGCTCTCCCTTCTGCACTCAACTCAATCTGTTGCTCCTAGTTCCACCCCACGCCCTACCCCAGGGCTCAGGGGCATCCCTGCTTCCACTAATGTCCTCAACCATGATGATTTCATTTCCCTCCCGCAGCTAGTCCAACAGAGCATGGAGTTGAAGAGCCAGAGCCACATCACTGAGTTCATCCTGCTGAGACTACCCACCCCGCCAGGGCAACAGGAGCTGTGCTTTGTGCTGTTCCTGGCTCTGTACCTGGTCACCGTAGCGGGGAATCTGCTCATTGTTCTGGCCATCGGCACCGACTCACACCTCCCCTCCCCCAAGTACTTCTTACTTGCCAACCTATCCTGTGCTAACGTCTCCTTCTTCTCCATCACCGTCCCCAAGATGCTGGCCAGCATGCAGACACACAACCAGCCATCTCCTACACTGGATGCCTGAGCCAGATCTGCTTTTTCCTGTTATTTGGCAATCTGGACAATTTCCTCTTGGCTGTAATGGCATATGACCGCCATGTAGCCATCTGCCGGCCCCTGAGTTATGTCACAACCATGAGCCCCCGGCTTTCTGCACTGACTGTTGCCAACTTGTACTTCCCAAGCGCTTAGTACAGTGCTCTGTACACAGTAAGCGCTCAGTAAATACAATTTAATGAATGAATGAATGAATGAAATGATGGTGGTCACCTGCTGGGTCCTCACTGCTCTCCATGCACTTGTCCATACCCTCCTGATGACTCGGTTGTCATTCTGCACAGACAGGTTGGTCCCCCACTTCTTCTGTGACCTATCCACTCTGCTACATCTCTCCTACTCTGACACCTCTGTCTATAAAGTGGTCATCATCATTGTCAGGGAAGCAGTGGTGGTGGGCCCATTCTTGGGCATCCTGGTCTCCTACACCCACAGCTTCTGTGTAGTCTTGAGGGTGCCATCTGTCCGGGGGCTGCTTCGAGCCATTTCTACCTGTGACTCCCACCTGGCTGTGGTGTCCCTTTTCTATGGGACCATAACTGGTCTTTACCTGTGCCCCTCCCCTAGCCGCTCAGCAGAGCAGGGGTCTGTGGTGGCTGTGCTGTACACGGTAGTAACCCCATTGCTCAACCCTTTCATCCCCTTCAGTGCCTGTGCAACTGTGACCTACTCCAGCAAATGTGCCGGACCCTGAGCATGTTCTGCCGAAGGAAAACTCTCTAGTAATTCAGCAGCCCGGGGACACCGCCACTTGCTTCACACGTTGAAGCAGAGAGTTGAAAAGCTTGGCTGCACACTCAAAGCCTGGCTATGTAGCAGCTGAAGGAAAGACGAGAAATTAGTTACCAGTTAGTCATCTATTTCCTACAGAGAGGCAGGTTTGTTCACCCACTGATTTGAACAGGAAATCTAATGCGGAATTCGGGTACACATCCATTGTGCTTGTATGGTGGAAACAGGAGGAAACATGCAGATATATATGGAAATAGCAATGGTGAAAAATGAATGAATAGATAATGCATAAGTAGAAGAAACAAAGCTGTTTCTCAAGGAAAACACCATTAATGGTGAAATTCACCCATGGAGGTTCATGGGCCTGCAAAACTCCACCATTTGTCTGCTGTGTAGCCTTGAGCAAGTGTATGTCCACAGAACATCGTGGTTCCCAGAATCCCTCACTTTGTTGTGATACCCAGAATTCCTTGCTCTGCTTTCCACTCATGTGCCATCTATTTCTAACTGTGCCACACTTATATAGGCCTTAGATAAGCCTTTGGCAAGCAGCCACCTCTGTCCGGTTCTGTATAAAAGCCCGCCCCTCACCTGTTGCGGGTGCGGATGCTCTACGGATGTCCCATGGAAAGAGGCTGTCCTTGCACCAGTACCTCGACTGGCCACCGCGAGATTAAAGGTGATAAGAACCCCATTGCAAATGTTCCTCTCTCTTTCTTCGGTCTCGCCGAATCCAGAATAAATCTGCTTGGAGCTAAGCTCCTGCGTTACGCTTGGCATAGTCGGCAGGATTCGCCACAGACTGAAGGCATGGAGTCGAGCAGGGGTGCTGGGGTGGCTATCCCTGGGTGGCCACCGACGAGTATGTGGTTTAAAGTGGCCACGGTATTAGATTCCAGGGCGCCCCCCCACCCCAGGGAATGGAGCCATATAGGCGGAACCCCCAAGGATTTAGGAGAAGCCCTGTTGAAGTTATGGGAGTCCTTAGAGAAAAAAGGGGAGCGAGCGGCAGCAGCTACTGTGGGTTGGTTATTTTTAACCACCTTGCATAAGACCACTGATGAGGCCCTCCAAACGGAGATGCGGCTATGTGAACTCAAGGAATAATTGCAACGGGAACAAAACAGGCGTATGGCATGGGAAAAGACCCGTGACTCATTAAAAGCAGAGGTTTCTGTTCATTGGGGTTGGGGGCAGATGGCCCGAGGGCGCCCTCGGATGAATCCTCAGAGGAAGAGGGAGGCTTTGAGGTGGTAGGGGGAGGATCCCCCGGGTCCCCAGTTTCATGCCAGGCCTGTGGTATAACAAAAAATAAAAACCCAGCAGCCTCGGATGCTGCAAAGCCAGATGCAGCCCCCTCCCCAGGTGGTGGAACACTCCACATTTCGACTTTACATGCGTGTGTAATTAGTGGATTTGGGTTCCAGATTTAGGCAAAAATCCTCGGAATCTTTGGCATCGTGGTTGCTGGGGCTGTGGGATGTAGCGGTGGATGGAGTCCTGCTTTCTGGCACAGAAATTTGGCGTTTAGCTTCTACTACCACCCATCCTGCCCTCAGGCAGCATTTGCAAAATGTGCAACAAATGCAAGGGAATGACTCCCTATTGGAGTGGATTATGGCGGCAGCCCATAATACGGGGCCGAATCAAGGGGATTTACCATTTACTCCGAGCTGCTGGCAGTCATACGCGGAGTTACAGCAAATTCTGCGGGAGTTGGGTATGTGAAATGCTGTGTACAATATCACTGCTCATGGCCCAGATGGTGAGCATTATATGGCCGGGATGAGGGATCATATCCTGCAGTCTGCCCCAGACTAGTATTTTGGCCCTTTGGTAGCTATATTTGCCCCATATATACGGCAACCGATAAATACTGTAATGCGGATGATAGCTGATTTGGGCAAAGCGGAGGTGGTATGTAAGTGGAAGGGAGTGTGTGCCGTGGTCGAACGGCGATCCCTTAAAGGCCCCGTGAACGTCACCTGCACACAGATGTGGGTGGATCTCATTGAGGCTGGGACAGATAAGGAAAAGTTTAACGGGAAGTCCAACAGAAGTCTTTTAGAATTATGGCAACAACTGAAACCGGAGCAACGTTTTCGGCCATTGCGATCCAGACGACAGGGCAGAGAAGCCCCTAGGAAACCGACACGTGTCCATACAGTCGCCCTGCAAGATTTCCTCCTGCCACCAGAGACACCAGTAGAGACGGGAGCAGCGGATACTGATGCATGGCAACTCCGGTTTGACTGAGGGGAGGGCCGAGGAACCCACTTTTCAGACTCAGGCGGGGACCGGAGGCCTCATGTTGAGTTGGCAATACATTGGTCTTCTAATAATATATAAGGATCCCGGAGGATCCATTCGGGAGCAGCGAGGGCCACGTGGCAAAAACTCCTCACCCTTGGCTTCAAGGCTGTCCATCACCTCGCCCCCTCCTACCTCACCTCCCTTCTCTCCTTCTACAGCCCAGCCCACACCCTCTGCTTCTCTGCCGCTAATCTCCTCACTGTGTCTCGTTCTTGCCTGTCCCACCGTCGACCCCCGGCCCATGTCATCCCCCTGGCCTGGAATGCCCTCCCTCTGCACATCCACCAAGTTAGCTCTCTTCCTCCCTTCAAGGGCCCACTGAGAGCTCACTTTCTCCAGGAGGCCTTCCCAGACTGAGCCCCCTCCTTCCTCTCCCCCTCCCCCCATCTTCCCCATCTTACCTCCTTCACCTCCCCACAGCACCTGAATATATGTGTATACATATATATATATATATGTATATACTGGGGATTGATATACTACAAGGTCTGTTTTTACATACCATAGCTGGGGAGTTCCGGCTTTGAGTGTGTGTGGTGAAAGCAATTGAACATGGGCTTCCAGCACCCAGACGGGTGGTAACAACTAAACAGTATCGTTTGCCTGGGGGACAACAGGAGATAACAGATACTATCGGGGAATTAGAAAAGGTGGGCCTTGTACGAATTGCCTGAAGCCCATATAACTCCCTGGTCTGGCCAGTACAGAAGCCAGATGGCACCTGGCATATGTCGGTTGATTACCGTGAATTGAATAAGGTGACTCCTCCTTGGCATGCTGCTGTACCGTCTATCTAGGATTTGATGGACAAACTAAACCATGAATTGGGCACATATTCTGTTTTGGAATTGGCTAATGCGTTTTTCTCTGTTGATATCACCGCTGATTGTCAGGATCAGTTTGCATTTACGTGGGAAGGGCGGCAATGGACATTTACCATCCTCCCGCAGGGATATATTCACAGCCTGACAATTTGTCACGGGCTGGTAGCAAAAGACCTTATCTTATGGTCCCCCACCCCACCTACAGAATGCTCATTTAAATCATTATATAGATGATATGTTGTTAACTTCTGACTCTCTTTCAAATCCGGAAGCTGCTGCTCTGGCTCTGTTAGAGCATTTATGGGGGAGAGGATGGGCGACAAACATGGACAAGGTCCAGAGACCTGGGATCTGGCCTCTCAGTTAAAGTCTTGGGGGTCGTCTGGTCAGGTAAGACAAAGGTGATACCAGAGTCCGTGATAAGTAAGGTGCAGGCTTTCCCCACCCCCACACTTGTGTGTCATCTGCAGGAGTTCCTAGGGCTCTTGGGGTATTGGAAAGTATTCATTCCTCATTTAGTGCAGATGCTAAAACCCCTATATCGTCTAGTGAGGAAAAGAAGTCCCTGGGATTGGGGTGAAAACCAGCAGTCTGCCTTCGCTGCAGCGAAATGGGCAGTAAAAATGGTTCAGGCTCCGGTACACTGTGGCCCCCATACAATTATAGATCCATACTACTGATGATCAAGCCAGGTCTGGGAACCCAGAATAATATACTACTCCCAGCGCCTACTGACCTCCATCCAGGGGATATGGTGCGATGGATGTGGCCTTGGACATTCAAGACACCTGACCACTGGTGGATTGCACTTATGGTGCCATGGGGACAGGGGATTGCAGCAGAACTTGCATGTATACCATGGGTAGTGACAGATTGGCCTCCAGTTATCATGGTACTCTATCCCCGTTCAGCTCAGGGAACGGTCATATTGCGAGGGAGCTTTGTATTAACGATGTGGCCATTACATGCCCCTCCCATAGCATTGTATGTGGATCCCTCAGTCACTCCCATGGCTAGGGAGGTGAAGGTATGGTATAACAAACCAGGCCGGGATCCTACCCCGGCCACTGTACTATCTGAAGATCAGACACTGGCAGTTGCCACCGCGTCCGCAGGATGGCGTGGTGGTATTACCCGCTGGCCTTCTTTATGCCCTCCGCTGCGATTTTGGTAACCCAAACAGAAATCACTGCTTTTGCCCTGCATATGGCCCGTGTACTTCATGCATCCCATCGGGCTTTGTCCTTACTTAACGATGAGGTAGCCCAGATGCACAAAGTGGTCCCACAGAACCGTATGGCTCTGGACCTTCTTACAGCTGTGCAGGGCGGGGTGTGTGCTCTTCTCCACACCGAATGTTGTGTATATATTCCTGATGCCCATCATAACATGTCCCTTACTTTAGCAGCTCTACGACAAGAGATGCAGTGAATCACCGCACTATCCTATGACCCTGTAGGTAATTGGTAGCAGTCGCTAACTTTCAGGTGGCGTACTGCCATCCTTACGGTACTTGGCTTAGCACTGGGAATCCTGGTATGTTGTTGTAGCCTTCATTGTTGCTGTGGTATCTGGATGCAATATTCCAGTTTCCTCGCCAAGGGATCTGCGTGGAAGATAACCATGTAGATTGTAAGGCGAGGATACTGGAGGGGTGGAGTGTATGTCCAGAGAATATCGCGGTACCAAGAATCCCTCGCTTTGTTGTGATACCCAGAATTCCTTGCTCTGCTTTCCGCTCTTGCACCACCTATTTCTAACTGCTTCATACTTATGTAGGCCTTAAATAAGCCTTTGGCAAGCGACCACCTTTGTCCTGTATAAAAGCCCACCCCACACCTGTTGCAGGTGCGGATGCTCCATGGATGTCCCGGGGAAGGGGGCTGCCCTTGCACTGGGACCTCTACCGGCTGCCGTGAGATTAAAGGTGATATTTTGCAAACATTGCAAATGTTCCTCTCTCTTTCTTCAGACTCGCCGAATCCAGAATGAATCTGCTTGGAGCTAAGCTCCTGCTTTACAGCGTCACTTTATTTCTCTGTGCCTCATTCACTCATTCATTCAATCGTGTTTATTGAGCACTTACTGTGGGCAGAGCACTATACTAAGCGCATGGGATGTACAAGTAGGCAACCTATAGAAACGGTCCCTACCCAAAAGTGGGCTCACAGTCTAAAAGGGGGAGACAGACTACAAAACAAAACATGTACACAGGCGTCAAAATCGCCAGAAGAAATAGAATTATAGCTTATTTACCCTACCTGCAAAATGGGGATTAAGACTGTGAGTCCTATGTGGGACATGGACTGTCCCACATGGACCTGTTCATCTTTTATCTACCCCAGAGTTTAGTACAGTGCCGGGCACATAGTGAGCAGTTAACAAATATAAAATATGGAACTGAAAGCTCCACAACATTGTGCACTCACACACACACACACACGCACACACGCACACACACAAACACAAACAGAATCAGGCTGAGGCTAAGGCTGAGGTGGCACAACAGGGAGAGGCACAACACCTTTCCACATGTGTTCTTTTGTTGTCTGTCTCCCCTTTCTAGACTGTGAGCCCATTGCTGGGTAGGAACCATCTCTATATGTTACCAGCTTGTATTTCCCAAGCGCTTAGTACATTGCTCCGCACACAGGAAGCGCTCAGTAAATAAGATTGAATGAATGAATGAATGAATGAATGAATGAACAAGGGAGACGGGAATTAGCTGAGAATCCCCCTGCAGGAAGCTGCATTTCAGTGCTTTCTGGCGGGAATAGAAGTGGTTTGGTGGGTTTCCCAGGAGCCAGGGAAAATTCCAGGCAGGGTAAAAAGGAGTGAGCCAGGAGGATGGAGGCAGGGAAGTTGGAACAAGTGACTTAAGCCCTTTTGCTAAGGCTCAGTCCAGTACCCGAAATAATCCCCAAAACAATCACTGCTCAGTTGAGACTTCAAGTCACTTTATCTGCTAGGAGTACAATTGCAACTCTGCTCTGCCTCAAAGCCTACTCAGATGGGTCCTTACCTACCCCAGGCTCCTCCTTGTGGTCCAGGCAGGGGGCCCCTTTGTGTAACCTCTAAGGAAGTGAGGGCTCTGCTTTCTATGTCCGGACAAAGTTTCTTCCGCTCTCCTGGATTATGTACCCCATCTTCTGGCCTCTAGTCCACACAGAGGCCTTCCAAGGCCTGGCACATGGCAGGAGGAAGACTAGCCTGGTGTGTGTTCAAAGATGTGTCCTGGCATGTGATTCACAGGCAGGGACAGGAACAAGATTTCTGTTATTCCCCATGGGGCTAGGGCTTTTGTGGCTATTCTTCCTTAAAGTCACCACAAGCTCATGACCACATTTACTCCTGTTTACTCTGTGCTCAGTCCTGGTGGTCTTCAAGCAAAAGAGGTTGTGAACCACATGGTTTGCTCTGCCCTGCAAGTATCATTTTAGTGCTCCTTTCTGGGCTCTCGGCTACGAGAACCGTCCACACCTGACATGGGAACATAATGGGTGTTGGAGGTGGAGAAGACTCTGTTGGGAGCCGAGGGAGCCCTGGCTCAGAGGATATGAGGATTCTGACCCCGAGGTTCACCCAGCCATAACTGATTCTTTGAGTACCAAGGTGGGTGAGGGTCTCCTGAGCTGCTGGACCTACATTGCTCAACAGTCCCTCGGCAAACTGTATCTGCCCATTAGTGCTACGGGATGTGAACCTAGATCACTTCTGTTTTGACCAGGAATAGCCCCCTGTCCAGTAGAGCCCTCAGACACTGCTCGGTTGCACCAAGGGAGGGATGGGTGGGCCTTTATGGGACTTCACACCCACCCAACAAGGTCACGCTGAGGTGCGACATCACAGCATTAGAAACAAATTTCAAAGTGGTTTGTTCCTCACTGGGTGGAAATTGGGACCACTTTACTGTATCCCATCGAACCAGGGCTAAACTCTCCAACAACCCTTTCTTCATTAGCCCCCAAAGCCAAGTCACACCATCCCATCAGCCATTTCTTGTTCATTCATGTTTGTTTATTTATACTCTCCCTTATCACTTATGAACACAGCAAGATTGGGGATTGTAGCAATAAAGGATATTCTTGAACAAGCCATGTGGCTCAGGTTTGGGGTTTTTTTTACCCCCACATTTGATAACCGCATTTGTAGATATTTTTGTCTGTTTAATGTTTTTCTCTCCAGTTAGAATAAGAACTACTTTGAAATGTGCTTCGTGTTTCTCTTGTACTTTCCCAAGTGCTAAGTATAGGGCATCACACCCAATGTGCAGTCAATAAACAACTAGTAACTAATAACAACTATTGCTACTACTCTCTACACATCTTCTGCCCCAAGGGGTCAGCACAGGATTGGTGATGTCCAAGCTAGGGGACTGACACAGGGGCTGGCTTCACTTTGGGCACAGGGGATCCACTGGTGGCTGAGTAGCTATACAAGAGTCAGAGAGAGACCCACGTTGTGCATCTCGGGGAACAGGGGAGTCACAACTAGTTGACAGCCATGGATGGAGAGACCTTGAGTTTGGTTGAGAGGTAGTAGACGTGGCAGATGGGGAGAGGTACAGACACAGGGTACTGGTGTGTGCGCGGGGGCGGGGGGGGGTGGAGAACGCAAAGTTCTTGACACTCAATGTTTCCACTTCTGCTTCACCAACTCATTCCAAGGATTTGGGACCACTTAGCTCCACTGAGAGTTTTGGGCCTCTCCAAGTCGTGAAAGTCACTACTCTGTTCTAACCCTCCTTGACCTTTTGACAGCCTTTGATGGAGTGAACCACCTGCTATGGAAAAGCTTATTTTTGGTGGCCAAGAGCTCCCACAGCCGTCTCTTCCATAGCCCCAATCCCTAAATCCTGAGCCCCATGGTTGGTTCAAGAATATCCTTTATTGCTACAATCCCCAATCTTACTTCAAGTGCCCAGTGAAGGGAGTCACACAACCCGTTAACCCAACAGTATTCTGTTTTGATGCTTCATCACCCTGCCCTTTTACTTTGGGCAGACTTCGAAGGGAGCCTCTCAACCTAACCTACAGCAAGCAAGAGGACTTGATACAGGATGAATCCTTTTTTATCTAGTCCTGGCACTTGGCTCCATGGCAGAGTGGTGTGTCATGGATTTTCTTAAAAGTTTTCCATTCTTCCCAAAGAAACAGGACATGAAGAGTCAGGCAGTTTCAAAGGTAGTTGAGTTGTTCCCCTTCATTGATCCTTGTCTCCTGGTTGTCTGTATCTTTTCACAGCAGTTGGCCCTTCACCTACATTGCAAGTTTGACATTTCTTCTTACACACAATCATTACATCTTGTCTGCACCCTTGGTTCTGCATCTGACCTTCTGCCATACATCTTATCTGTGTTCCCTGATTTTCATCTTATATCATTTTTTTCAATTTGCCCTTCTACCTTACATTCTATAGTCCTATTGGGGTCAGGCAAGATCCAGCATCTATGGTCACCCCTCTTTTTGGCGAGATCATGTTTCCTTAACACCACACTCTCCACCTCGAAACTCTTTCAGGTCTTGGTTTTGTGGACATGGTACTAACCTGGTTCTCCTCCAATTTTTCTTACCCCTTCTCAGTTTAATTTGTTGGCTGGTTTTCTGCCCCACAATCTTTAACTGTTTTTGGTTCTCTGCTCTTCTTGTGCAAAACCTACCCTCTCAGGAAGCTCATTCATTCACAAGGCTTCAGGTACCACCCCTATGAGGATAATTCCCAAATCTGCCTTTCTGGTCATAATGAGAAAGCACTCCATCACCTAGCCCCCTCGTACTTAACCTCATTTCTCTCCTTCTACAAACCTACCCACAGACTTCGCTCCTCTGCTGCTAACCTTCTCACTTTGCCTCGATCTTGCTTTTGTCACCGCCGACTCCTGACCCATGACCTACATCTGGCCTGGATCACCCTCCCTCCTCAAATCTGCCAGACAATTACTCTCCCCTTCTTCAAAGACTTACTGAAGGCACATATCCTCGAAGAGGCCTTCCTAGACTAAGCCCCACTTTTCCTCATCCCTCACTCTCTTCTGCATCACCAGGACCACCTTTTGCTCTTCCCCCATCTCCCTGCCCCACAGCACTTGTGTATATATCTGTAATTTTATTTATTTATATTGATGTCTGTTTACTTGTATTGATGTCTGTCTCCCCTCCTCTAGACTGTGAGGTCATTGTGGGGAGGGATTGTCACTATTTATGGTTGCATTGTAGTTCCCAAGTGCTTAGTACAGTGGTCTGCCCACAGTAAGCACATAGTAAATATGATTGAATGAATGAATGAATGGACCATGGATCGATTATTGTATTAGCCTCATCACTGGCAGTAAGCACATAGTAAATACAATTGAATGAATGAATGAATGGACCACGGATCGATTATTGTATTAGCCTCCTCACTGGTCTCCCATCAACCAGCCCCTTCCCACTCCAATCTATTCTGTAAACTGCTGTTTAGATCCTTTTCCTTAGACTTTGAGTTCTATAGGGGATAGGGAATGTGTCTTATCCGTTCAACTTGAATCTTCCCCAGGGCTTAGAATAGTGATTGACATAGCATAGGCTATGCAAAGTGGCAGGGCCTAGTGGATAGAGCCCAAGCCTGGGAGCCAGAAAGTCTATAGGTTCTAATCCCAGCTCCACCACTTATCTGTTGGGTGACTTTGGGCATGTCACTTCACTTCTCTGTGCCTCACTACCTCATCTGTAAAATGGGTATTAGGACTGTGAACCCCATGTGGGACAGGGACTGTGGATTCCCCTCCAGTGCTTAATACAGTGCCTGGCACAATAGTAAGCACTTAGCAAATACTGCAAGTACCACGTATTAAGTGTTTAACAAATACCATCACTATTATCTTTGTGAAATTTCACCCAGAACTCACTTCTTCACTTCTCAAAACCCTCCTCTGTCTCCCCGTGACCCACCACATCAAGCAAAAAGTATTCACAATTGTGTTCAAGGCTATGTGCTCTCTCACCCCATTCATCTATTTACTCCCTTCACCTTCCACTCCCTAATCCACTCTATTCGTTCCTCTTAAATTTACCTTCTGATTCTACTTCACTCTCTATTCTTCCTGTTCTCTCCTTTTGTTCTCATTGTTCCCATGACTTAGAACTTTTTCTCCATGAATCCTACAGACCACAGCTCTCCCATATTCAAAGCATATTGAAATGCTTTCTCTTCCAAAATGTTATCCACAATGAATTTCTAGTGTAAGACATATAAACTTATCAACCATCAGTAGTACCAACGTAACTATTTATACCAAGTCTCAGCTCTCGTGTTTACACGCTGATTCAACTGTACATTCAATGACCAATTTTGGTTATGGTTTGTAAATAATTTTGTATCTGCCTCCACAATTAGTGTGTAAGCTCCTTGTGGGCAAGGAGCGTGCCACTTGCTTGGTTTGTACTTTCCAAGAGCTTAGTACAGTGCACTGCATTCTATAAATGCATTCCATAAATGCTACTACTACTACTACTACTACATAGTGACAGTGGACCATAAGACATGTTGGAGGACAGACAAAGGTGCCAAAGGATAGGGACAGATGTTGAGGGGTAGGACACACACCGGAAGATGAGGACTGTTGCTATAAAATTGGAATGGATGCTGGGAGACTGGGATGGAAGTTGAGGGATGGGGAAGAATTCTGGGAGATTGGCTTGAATGTTGAGGAATAGGGACGAGTGCAGGAAGATGGGGATGAATGTTGGAGAACCAGGATGGATGCTGGGGGAGTGGGATGCATCCTGAGGTAGGGGGATGGATAAAGGGGGAGGAAGATAGATGTCGAGGGATGGGGACAGATGCTTTGAGATTGGGATGCATATTGAGAGGTGGGGACAGATGCTGGCATACTGGGATGGATGCTGAGGAATGAAGATGGATGGTGAGAGATCAGGGTGGATGTTGAGGGATGGGGACAGATGAAGGGGGATAGGGATGAATGCTGAGGTACGAGGATGGATACAGGGAAATTGGGATGGATTCTGAGGCATGGGGCTGGATGCAAGGGATGGGGGTGGATGCTGAGGGATGGGACAGATTTTGGACAATAGATGCAGGAGAATGAGGTCGGTGCCTGGGATGGGGCATAATGGAGACGATGATAGCTAGCCATACCATGCCACACCGTCCTGGACTGGGAGACATTATCCTCAGCAGCTGCAATCCAGGTAGTCAGAATAAGAGTTGCTTTTAAAAATAACTGATAATTATGGTTTTTGTTAAGCGGTTACTATGTGCCAAGCACTGTTTTAAGCACTAGGGTCGATACAAGGTAATCAGGGTATCCCAGGTGGGGCTCAAGGTCTTAATCCCTATTTTTCAGAAGAGGTAACTGAAGCCCAGAAAGTAAAGTGACTTGCCCAAAGTCATACAGCTGATATGTGGCAGAGAAGGAATTAGAACCCATGTCCTCTGACTCCCAAGTCCGTGCTTGTTCCACTAAACCACGCTGCTTATTGGGCAGAAGGAGTTCAGCCGCATCTTGGGGACAAGATCTGTGTCAATGGTCTTTACTTAGCACTTATTACGTATGAAGAACTGTGATAGGTGCTGGAGTAAATATGAGATAAATAAAATAGCCTGGGTCCCAGCTCCGCATGGGCTCCCAGTCCAGGCCCAGAACAGTGCCTCTATACCGTAAGCTCGTTGAGAGCAGATAATGTTTTTTATTGTATTGCACTCTCCCACTTAGTACAGTGTCCTGCAATCAGTAAGTGCCGAATAAATATGATTGAATGAATGAATGAATGAAAGCAACAACAACAATAGTGGTGAAGGTAACAATGAAGGATAGTAGGAATGTGACGCAAAGTTGCTTAACAGATTTTGGAGAAGGAGTGCTTGCACTCCCCTTGACACCACTCGCCATCTTGGGTCCATGTTCAGGTGTGGCTTCATTTGTGGTGATGGTGTGATGCCAATGTCAGTGCCTTACAGTGGAGAGGAACACATGCCCTGGGTGTGGATGTCGAAGATGGTCAGGACGAACACAGTCGAACTGTCTACAACACTGATCTAGACCATTGGAAGGTAGAGAGGGAAGGTCGACCCCCGGAAGCTGCCATGATTTGTGCTGGGAGATGCATACTTCCCTCTGAGAGTGGGGAAGACCATCATAGTGGGCTGCAAGCTTCGAAACCGTGTGGCTATCAGCTGTAGCAACCCAACCCAACTCCCTGTTCGGGGATACAATTCCTGTCCTGTGCCCATCGCTGTCCCAACATCCAGGACATTTCCTGGCCGGTGATGACCTGCCAGATTGTATGTGCAAGTGCTGAGAGGGAGTGTATTGTCAATAAAAATGTCAGAGACCCGTCAGATAGCGTCTCTGGTGGGCTCATGATCCAAGTTCCTGGTCTTCGAGTGTGGCTTCCCGATCAATGACCCGTCTGCCAAGAGCAGGGAGTACAGGGTCCAGGGATGCAGAGTTGGGGGCACAAGGTTGGAGGTGTAAAGCAGGGGACACAGAGCTAGAATCGCAGGGTCTGAGGCACAAGGTTGAGGGTGCAGGATCGGGTATGCAGGGTCGGGGGCACAGTCTAGGAGTGAAGGATTGGATTGGAGGCACAGGGCCCAGTTCGCCAAGTCTGGGGACTTAGGGCTGGGGTCTCAGGAACCTGGGGACCAAGGCAAGGGATTCAGGGTCTGTGGGCACACAGCCAGAAGCGCAAGGCCTGGTGTAGGTCTCTATTACGCAGGCTGTAGATAAAGGGGTTCAGGAGCGGGGTGATCGTTGTGTAAATGACTGTGGCTATGGTGTCCCGCTAAGAGGAGAAGCTGGATGATGGCTGGAAGTAGACCCAAGTGACGGTGCCATAGAAGAGCCAGACTGCAGCCAAGTGAGAGCTGCAGGTGGAGAAGGCCTTGTGCTTCCCATGGGCCGAGGGCACCCGCAGAACCGCGGGGATAATGTGGGCGTAGGAGGCCAGGACCATCAGAAGGGCACTGTTGACTATGGCGGCCCCTTCTGTGTACACCATAAGGAAATTGATATGGGGATCGGAGCAGGAGATCTTCAGCAGGGGGAAGATGTCACAGAAGTAGAGAGGAATTTCACGGGAGGCACAGAAGGTCATCTGGGTCATCAGGACGGAGTGCAGCAGGGAGTGGAGGTGAGAGACCAGCCAGCAGGCAACCACCAGCAGGACACAACGCTGAGGGCTCATGACCACCGAGTAATGCAGCGGATTGCAGATGCGGATGCAGTAGCGATCATAGGCCATTGCAGCCAGGAGGAAGTTATCGGTGACACCAAAGGCAATGAAGAAATACATCTGGGCCAGGCAACCACTGTAAGAAACATCCTGGTGTCCAGTGACGAGCGTTCCCAGAAGGCTGGGCACAGTGGTAGAGGAGAAGCCGATGTCTACCAGAGACAGGTTGGAGATGAAGAAGTACATGGGGGAGTGGAGGCGGGAGTCTGTTCGGATGGCCAGGATGATGAGCAGGTTCCCCACCACGGTGACCAGGTACAGACCCAGGAAGAGCACGAAGAGGAGCTGCTGCTGCCCAGCATTTGCGATGCTTTGGAGCATGAATGTAGAACCACTGGTCTGGTTTCTTGTCCCCATGGGGAAATGATAGAGCTGGAAGGCAAGGAGCATGAGAAAGAGATCTGGAGAGGCATGGTCACAGTAAACAGCTGGAGGGGCATGGGAACCAGAAGCAACTAAAGGCAAAGGGGCACTGGAAATAACTAGAGAAAAGAGGTTCAGGAAACAATTGGAGGGAAGAGGCACGGGAAACAGACTTCACCCTAAGATGAAGAAATCCTGATGGCAAGCAGGGAACAAAAAGGAGAAGTGCACCACCACCCTCACCAACACACACACACACGCACACACGCACACACACACACAAACACACACACACACACACACACACACACACGCATCCTTTAGGAACTTCCCATCCATTTAGCTATACAAACTTCCTGGACACACCTGGGCATATCACTGCACAGGTTGCTGGGTGAGTCAGGGGTACTGTACGGTCTTTATTGGGTCACTGGGGGCGTCTCAGAGGTGGGGTGAGAGAGTCAGGTGGGTTTGTATGGAATGTGTTGAGCCACTGGAAGGAGAGTCAGGGATGGAGAGGAGACAGAGAGTGTAGTGGGGTGGTTGTCCCGAGGTGACCCTTGGGTACCGGCCATCTCAAGGTCAAAAGCTATCTCTGGACCACCTGAGCCAGCAGGCGGAACTCGGAAGTGAGGGTGGGATACCGCCCCCACGACCAAATCTGCTAGATTGACAGCCCAAGCTGGGAATACAGGTGTGCCTTGCCCCCGTGCCAATCAAATTAGATGTGGAGGAGGGGGGAGGGCAGAGATTGGATAGACTGAGGCTGGAAGCTGGAATGGCCTAGGGGCACAGGCAATAAATACCTCTCGCCTCTGACCTTCGGGGTCAGAACACCAGGACACGCAGCAGTAGCCGCTGCAGCAGCAGCAGCAGCCCACGTGTCTCTCCCTGCCCAGAAGGCCAGATGCCTGCTCTACAACCAGAACCAACACACTGAGGCAAGGTCCGCGGGATGGGTGAGTGTCTCGTGGGTGGGACCCAGGTACCTCACTGCTGATGGGAATTATGAGTGGATTCCTCCCATGTAGGGAGAGCGCACTGTGAGAGCTAGCCGCCCACCACCTGCGCGGGTAATGTAATGAATTCTTCCCGTGCGTGGCCCCCGCTGCTCCCGGAATGATCCTCTCCTCAGAGCGCCAGAGAGGCCCGCCATAAATGCCCGGGACTCCGTTCCAGAGAGGCCCGCCCGTCATCACACCGCATGGACTCCGCTGCTCCCGGAAGGATCCTCTCCTCAGCGCCATAGAGGCTCGCCATAGACGCCCGGGACTCCGTTCACGAGAGGCCCGCCCGCCATCACACCGCGTGGCCCCCGCTGCTCCCGGAAGACTCCTCTCCTCCGAGCGCCGCCATACACGCCCCCTGCTCCCACCCCCCTCCCACTGAAGCGACCTTCCTTATAGTGCCCCCCAACCCCCCTTCCCGTTCCGATCCTGACTGACTCTCCCCCCCCCCCCAACCCCAGGGAAAAAGGCCCTTGTTATCACCAAGTTACATTAACGACAACCTCATTCGCACCCACTCAGCCCTCATGTCCCGCCATCGACCCCCGGCCCACGTCATCCCCCGGGCCTGGAATGCCCTCCCTCTGCTCATCCGCCAAGCTAGCTCTCTTCCTCCCTTCAAGGCCCTACCGAGAGTTCATCTCCTCCAGGAGGCCTTCCCAGACTGAGCCCCTTCCTTCCTCTCCCCCTCGTCCCCCTCTCCATCCCCCGCATCTTACCTCCTTCCCTTCCCCACAGCAACTGTATATATGGATATATGTTTGTACATATTTATTACTCTATTTATTTTACTTGTACCTATCTATTCTATTTATTTTATTTTGTTAATATATTTTGTTTTGTTGTCTGTCTCCCCCTTCTAGACTGTGAGCCCACTGTTGGGTAGGGACTGTCTCTATATGTTGCCAGCTTGTACTTCCCAAGCGCTTAGTACAGTGCTCTACACACAGTAAACGCTCAATAAATACGATTGATTGATTGATTCCCGAGTGGGAAGCGCACATGGGTGAGAGTTAGTCAACTCACCCACGCACGATTAACGGATGATTGTGTTCCTCCCGTGTAGGGAAGCTCTAATATTGCTAATTGATTATATTCCTCCCGAAAGGGAAGCTCAATCCATTGCGCCTAAACAATTACATAAATTCAATTCACCTCACGGAATAAATTTTATATAAAACTTAGGTTTTCCGTCTCCGGCCTCTCTCTCTCTCTCGCCTCGCCGATCACTGAACGAACCCATCCCCGGACAACGGTTGACAGTGGTCCACCCCAAACTTTGAAGGCTGGTGTCCAGGAAGACAGCAGCACATGTT
This sequence comes from Tachyglossus aculeatus, assembly GCF_015852505.1. Classification (NCBI taxonomy): domain Eukaryota; kingdom Metazoa; phylum Chordata; class Mammalia; order Monotremata; family Tachyglossidae; genus Tachyglossus; species Tachyglossus aculeatus. Next base: position 5,033,135 of record NW_024044915.1, on the reverse strand, counting down.
ACCTCCCAGCATCCTGGAAGCCCTGTCAGAGACAGCATTCTGAGCTGGCTTACCCCTGGTCTGGGGCGACTCAGGTCATTCAAAGCCCCCATTACAAGCTCACCGCCTCCAGAAAACGTTCTCTGATTCCCACCTCCGTCATTCTCTCAACTCATCATGGGACGCCCTCTAGGGTCACCAGTGACCTTCTTCTTGCCAAATCCTGAGGCCTCTATTCCGTCCTAATCTTCCTCGACCTTTCTGCTGCCTTCAACACTGTCTTTCACACACTATCCCAGAAACCATCCAACCTTGACTTCACTGACAAGGTCCTTTCCTGGTTCTCCTCCTATCTCTCTGGTATCTCCTACTCAATCTCTTTCACAAGCTTCTCCTATGCCTCCCACTCTTTAACTGCGAGGGTACTTCAAGGATCAGTCCTGGATCCCTTTCTGTTCTCCATCTACCCCCATTCCCTTGGAGAATTCATTCACTCTCACAGCTTCAATTTTATCCCTATGTGGATGATTCCCAAATCTACATCTCCAGTCCTAATCTCTATCCTTCTTGGCATTCTCACATTTCGTCCTGTCTTCAGGATAACTCAAATTTAATGTGTCCAAAACAAAACTCCTTATCTTCCAACTCCAACTGTAGAGAGTACCATTATTCTCCCTGTCCCATACCATTGGTACTATACTTGATTTAACTCTCTGATTTTCTATTACAACCCAACCCACACTCTCTGATCCTCTAACACCAAACAATTCCCTGTACCTCAGTCTTATATATCCCACACTGACAATTGCCCATATCTTCCTTCTTCTGGCCTGGAACTCCCTTCCACTTTATATTTGACAGTCCACCACTCTCCCCATTGTAGAAACGCTCCTAAAATCACATCTCCTCCAGAAGGTCTTCCCTGACCAAGCCCTCATTTCTCCTACCTGCCCTCCCTTCTGTGTCACCTAGGCACTTGACCATTTACACCTTAAGCACTTTGATACTCACCCTAGCCCCACAGCACTTATGTACTTATCCTTATACTTTACTATTTCCCCTATCTGTAATTTATTATAATGTCTGTCTCCTACTATAAATGGAAAGTTCATTGTGGACAGGGAACTTGTCTACCAACTCTTTTGTAGTCTCCCAAGTCCTTAGTATACTGCTCTGTACGGAGTAACTGTTCAATTAATAACATTGAATGATGACTGATTGTTGATTGATTGGGAGTTGATGGAGCCCTCAGTGAGGACTTGGGTTTCCTGGAGGGGAACCAGGGATTTATAGGCCTCATGTCACATCCCCTGTTCCTTCTGCTCCCCATGACCCTCTTGACCAGATTTTCCCCAGCAGCCAGCAGAGCAAGGCAGCACATGGGCACAGGCAACCAGAATTCAAACCAATACCTGGGGCAAAGTGGATGGGAAGATGCAAATGTTCTGCCCATTCATGGGGCAGCAATTCTTCCCTCCCAGCTGCCCCTGCCATCTGTCCTCAGTCCCGAGGGAGTGCCAATCCAACCATGTTCACAGAGGATGAGGACTGAGCTCCCAGGGTAACCACATGACATGGACAATGGCGAACTTGGACCCCACCTCAGCCCCTCTTCTATCACATTCTCTGCTCCACTCTGTAGGGACAATTCCCCCAGTCTCCCCAAAAGTCCCTAGTATCTCCCGTTTTCCCCAATTTACCCAGGTCTCCATAGTCCCAAAGTTTCCCAGGTGTTCCTAATCTTCACAGTCTTCCAGGATTTCCCATCTCTCCTCAGATCCCTCCAAGTCTTCCCAATCTCCTCACACACCCAAGCTGGGGTGAACCAGATGCTCCCAGAATTAGTACTTTGATACTCCATCCTTTGACACTTCCCTCCTCCCCTCCTTAACTTCCACCTTCAACTGCTCACTCTCCACTGCTTCCTTCCCCTCTGACTTCAACATGCCCATATCGCCCTCATCCTAATAAAAGCTCTCTTGACCCCACCTCCCCTTCTAGTTATTGCCCTATCTCACTCCCACCCTTCCTTTCCAAACTCCTGGAACGAGTCGTCTACACTTGCTGCCTCGAATTCTCCTTGACCCCCTCCAATCTGGCTTCTATCCCCTACACTCCACCGACACTGCCCTCTCAAAGGTCTCCAATGACCGACTTCTTGCCAAATCCAATGGCTCCTACCCTTTCCTAATACTCCTCGACCTCTCAGCTGCCTTCGACACTGTGCATCACCCCCTTCTCCTCAAAACTCTATCCAACCTTGGCTTCACAGACTCCGACCTCTCCTGGTTCTCCTCTTATCTGTGGCCGTTCATTCTCAGTCTCGTTTGCGGGCTCCTCCTCCCCCTCCCATCACCTTACTGTAGGGGCTCCTCAAGGGTCAGTTCTTGGTCCCCTTCTGTTCTCTATCTACACTCACTCACTTGGGGAACATATTAGCTCCCACGGCTTCAACTATCATCTATACGCTGATGACACCCAAATCTACATCTCTGCCCCTGCTCTCTCTCCCTCCCTCCAGGCTTGTATCACCTTCTGCCTTCAGGACATCTCCATCTGGATGTCTGCCTGCCATCTAAAACTCAATATATCCAATACTGAACTCCTTATTTCCCTCTAAAACACTGTCCTCTCCCTGACTTTCACGTCACTGTAGATGGCACTACCATCCTTCCTGCCTCACAAACCCACAACCTTGGTGTCAACCTCGACCCCGCTCTCTCGTTCACCCCACATATCCAATCCATCACCAAAACCTGCTGGTCTCACCTCCTCAACATCGCCAAAATCCGCCCTTTCCTCTCCATCCAAACCTCTACCTTGCTGATTCAATCTCTCATCTATCCCGACTGGATTACTGCATCAGCGTCCTCTCTGATCTCCCATCCTCCTATCTCAATCCATTTCAGTCTATACTTCACTCTGCTGCCCGGATCATCTTTGTGCAGAAACGTTATGGGCATGGTACTCCCCTCCTCAAAAATCTCCAGTGGCTGCCTGCCAACCTACGCATCAAGCAAAAACTCCTCATTTTCAGCTTCAAGGCTCTCCATCACCTCGCCCCCTCCTACCTCACCTCCCTTCTCTCCTTCTACAGCCCAGCCCGCACTCTCTGCTCCTCTACCGCTAACCTCCTCCCTGTGCCTCGTTCTCTCCTGTCATGCCATTGATTCCTGGGCCATGTCCTTCCCCTGACCTGGAATGCCCTCCCTCCACATATCTGTCAAGCTAGCTCTCTTCCTCCCTTCAAAACCCTACTGAGAGCTCACCTCCTCCAGGAAGCTTTCCCAGAATGAGCCCCCTTTTTCCTCTCCTCCTCCCCATCCCCTCCACCTTAATCCCATCCCCTCTGCACAGCACTTATATATTTTTGTACAGATTTATTACTCTATTTATTTTACTTGTACAATTTTACTATTCTATTTATTTTGTTAATGATGTGCATACAGCTATAATTCTATTTGTTCTGATGATTTTGACACCTGTCTACATGTTTTGTTTTGTTTTCTGTTTCCCCCTTCTAATAATAATAATAATAATAATAATAATAGCATTTATTATGTGCTTACTATGTGCAAAACACTGTTCTAGACTGTGAGCCCGTTGTTGGGTAGGGACCGTCTCTGTATGTTGCCAACTTGTACTTCCCAAGTGTTTAGTACAGTGTTCTGTGCACAGTAAGCACTCAATAAATACGAATGAATGAATGAATGAGGATAAACTTTGTCTCTGAAATCAGGGAAGCAGAAAAAGACTGTTCATGGCTTGGAGAAGAAGTGTAGAGTAAAGATCCTTGTGTTTCTTATAATCTCCCTTGGAGAACTCATTTGCTCACACAGCTTCAAACACTACCTTTATACACATAATACCCTAATCTATATCTCCAGTCCTGATCTCTCTCCCTCTCTAAAGTCTTGCATTTCCTCCTGCCTTTAAGATATCTCTATTTGAATGTCCTCCCTTCTGAACGTCTTACCTTCCCACCCAAACCATGTCCTCCTGCTTACTGTCTCATCACTGTTGGCGACACCACCTTCCTCCCGTCTCACAAGCCCATAACCTTGGCATTATCCTTAACGTCTCTCTGTCATTCAACCTACATATTCCCACCATCACTAAATCCTGTCAGTTCTACCTTCACATCTCTAAAATCCGCCCCATCATCTCCATCCAAACTACTATGACATTATTGATTCACCCATTCATTCAGTTGTATTGAGTACTTACTGAGTACAACACTGTACTAAGCACTGTACTAAGCACTTGGGAGAGTACATTATAACAATAAACAGACACATTCCCTGCCCACATGAATTTACAATCTGGGGAGTGAGCCAGGCATGAATACAAGTAAATAAAACTACAGATATGTGAGGCTGGGAGGTGGCAAGAGTAAAGGGAGCAAGTCAGGGTGATGCAGAAGGGAGTGGGAGATGAGGAAAGGTGGGGCTTAGCCTGGAAAGGTCTCTTGGAGGAGATCTGCCTTCAGTAAGGCTTTGAAGTGGGGGGAGAGTAATTGTCTGTTGTATTTGAGGAGGTAGGGCATTCCAGGCCACAGACAGGATGTAGGCTAGAGGTTGGCAGTGAGATAGGCGAGATCTAGGCACGGTGAGAAGGTTAGCACTAGAGGAGTAAAGTGTGTGGGCTGGGTTTAGAAGCAGAGAAGCTAGGTGAGGTAAGACGGAACAAGGTGGTGGAGTGTTTAAAAGCTAATGGTGAGGAATTTTTATTTGATGTGGAAGTAGATGGAGTTTTCTGAGGTGCGGGGTTACATGTCCAGATTGTTTTTGTAGAAAAATGATCTGGGTAGCAGAGTGAAGTATGGACTGGAGTGGGGGGAGACAGGAGGCAGGAGGGCAGCAAGGTGGCTGATGCAGTAATCTAGGAGGGTTCATATGAGTGATTGTATTAACATGATAGCAGTTTGGATGGAGAGGAAAGGGCAGATTTTAGCTATGTTATGAAGGTGGGACCAACAGAATTTAGTAATGGATTGAATGTATGGGTTGCATGAGAGAGGAGTCAAGGATAACACCAAGATTATGAGATTGTGAGATAGAAAGGATGGAGGTATAGTCTACAGAGATGGGAAAGTCAGGGGGAGAACAGAGTTTGGGTGGGAAGATAAGGTGCTCTGTTTTGAACCTGTTAAACCTGAGTTGACGGGAGGACATCGAAGTAGAGATATCTTGAAGGCAGGAGGAGATGTGAGACTGGACAGAGGGAGAGAGATCAAGTATGGAGATGTAGAACTGGGTATCATCTGCATAGAGGTGGTAATACAAACACTTATGCTTCCTTGATTACAGTATCAGCCTCCTTACTGACCCCCCCTTCCTCCTGTCTCTCCCCACTCCAGTCCATATGTCACTCTGCAACCCAGATCATTTTTCTCCAAAAACGTTCAGGACATGTCACCCTGCTCCAGTGTTTTCTCTTCCACCTCCACATCAAACCAAAACTCCTCACCATTGGCTTTAAAGCATTGTCACCTTGACCCTTCTCCCTCACCTCATTACTTTCGTACTACAACCCAATCTGTACACTTGGCTCCTCTAATGTTAGTCTTCTCACTCTACCATGATCTTATTTATCTCACCGCTGACCTCTCACCCACATCCTGCGCTGGCTTGGATTGGCCTCCCTCCTCAAATCAGATGGATAGCTTCTCTTCAAAATCTTATTGAAAGCAAATCTCCTCCATGAAGCCTTCCCTGACTAAGCCTTCCTTTCCCACTCCCTTCTGCATCACCCTGACTTGCTGTCTTCATTCATCCTACCTCCCAACCCCAGAGCACATATGTATATACCTATAATTTATGTATTTATTCATTTCTTGATTTATGTATATTAATGTCTTTCTCACCCTCTAGACTGTGAGCTCACTGTGGAAAGGAAATATGTCTATTTGTCATTGTATTGTACTCTCCCAAGGACTTAGTACAGTGCTTTTAAATATGATTGAATGAATGCATTGAATCAATGAATGAAATTTTCTTCCTCCAAACTCCAGATCCCGGGAGTCTAGAGTTTCTCATGTGGGGAAACTGAGGCAGAGGGAAGGAAGAGGAAGAAAGAGACATAAGGCTCCTAAAAACACAACTCTATGCTCCTAGGCTCTGCCACCTACTGCTTATGAGAAGCAGCGTTCTCTAGAGGATAGAGCATGGGCCTGGGAGTCAGAAGGAGCTGGGTTCTAAACCCAGTTCTGCTACTTATCTGTTGTGTGATCTTGGGCAAGTCACATAACTTCTCTGGGCCTCACGAACCTCATCTGCAAAATGAGGATTAAGACTGCGAGCATCATGTGGGACAGGGACTGTGTCCAACCTGATTAGCTTGTTTCTACCCCAGCCCTTACTTAGTACAGTGATTGGCACATAGCAATCGCTTAACAAATGCCATTGTTATTTTTAAATGAGCTGGATGGACCGACGCTCATCGGGTCTCTGGACCAGCCCTGCCACCTCTCGCAGCCTGGCTATGTTCTGCTACCCACACCTGGTGCCCAGATGCTCCTGGGACTCTGAGTGGTTTTAGGACATTTGCTTGGAGTGGGTAAGAACCAGACTAATAATAATAATAATTATAATAATAATTATAATAATGGCATTATGAAGAGCTTACTATGTGTAAAGCACTGTTCTAAGCGCTGGGGAGGTTACAAGGTGATCAGGTTGTCCTACGGGGGGGCTCACAGTCTTAATCCCCATTTTACAGATGAGGTAACTGAGGCTTAGAGAAGTTAAGTGACTTGCCCAAGGTCACACAGCTGACAAATAGCATAGCCAGGATTTGAACCCATGACCTCTGAATCCAAAGGCTGTGCTCTTTCCACTGAGTCACGTTGCTTAGCAAACCTAACAGGGGACTAGCAACCCCTGTTAGGTTTGCTAAATTCTTTACTGCAGTAACCTTTCTTGATTTCCAAATTTGCTCTTGCTGTTATATCTCCTTGTTCAAATTTTCTCTTACTGTCCCATGGGCTTTTGCTTCCCTACATGGGGGTGAGTCCTGTTTGGGCAGAGGCCATGGTGAGGCAGGCCACTTGTCACTCACCACAGCACTTAGCATAATGCCCGGCACCGAGTTAGAACTCACAAATACCACTACCGACCGACTCAAGTGACCCAGTGTGAGTATGCAGAGCTGCTGTTGGGTAGGATCCATAGGGATAGTGGAAAGATCCAGTCTGCCCATTGTCCCCAAACCACGGTTGGATGCATGTGTGTACATGCATATATGTTTGCAAGTGTGCATGCATGTGTGTGTTTTGTCTATGTGTGGGGTTTGGAGAGGGGATGTGTATGTGCCCAAGTGTTTGAGTGAGTCCCTTCCACCTGCCTTCCCAGCATTACTAACCTGTTCAGTCGGACCAGCAATCACCATAGCTGCCACTGCAGGCTAGAATCTACTGTCTTCCCTGAGATCCACCTGCCTGGATGGCGGGAAGACTCAGAGCAGGGTTCAATCACTGGGAATATTTACCATGGTGCAGGACCACTGAGATATGCAGCTAAGAGTGCCCTCCACCCTCCCAGGGGTACACCCTGAGTCATGGTCCTCTAAAGCCCGGCCCCCAGGGAGGGACAGGAGCAGCTCGGGATCTTCCTTCCAACGAAAAGCCCTCCTGGCCTCCCTGCCTCCCCGCCTCTCCAGCTTACTGGCCTGGGACCTGAGCCGACAAGGAGCCGTGCTCCCGAGGGGAGCGTCCACACCAATGTGTATCGCTCTGTCCAAGTACTGGGCCTAAAAGGAGGCAAGGATTCTAGTGGGGGACAGGGAGGGACAGAAATAACCAACCGGAAATCCCTGCTTTGGGCGTTTTCAGCGCTGACTGATTCAGCTGATTCAGTGCTGTTCTCGGTAAGACACATGGGGTGAGTGGGTCTAGCACTCCAGTTGGCCCAGACTTAGGGGCCACTAGCCTCCTTCTCTTTTTCACCTCATTCCCCTGGCCCTGCCCTTGCCTCGTGTAGGCATGGCCCAGCCCGGGGTACTTTGCCAGGGGGGCACCCTTCCCTTCTGTAGGATGCCTGCAGGGAGGCAAAGAGTAGGGAGGGCTCACCACATCCAGATCCACTACTCAGGAGCAAAAGTGCTCAGAGTGCCAGAGAAAGGCCTGAGGTATAGGATACCTGTGTTGCACTGATAATAATAATTGTCATGGTACTTGTTAAACGCTTATTATGTGCCAAGCACTGTTCTAAGCACTGGGGTAAGTGTGAGGTAATCAGGTTGGACACAGATTGGTAGCAGGTTCCCCCTGCCCTCCTACAGCAACCAGCTACAGACCCAGGAACAGCACATAAAGGAGCCACTGCTGCCCTTTGCCTGAGTGAGCTGGATTTGAGGGAAGGAAAAGCAGGAAAATTGATGCTGGACTGATTAGACTGTCTGTTACATTACAGGATCCTGAACTCTGTAATGAGGCTGTATATCTACGTTGCTTGGACCTGGAGGATTTGGGAGACAACCCCAAATCCCTAGTTATATGGAACACATGAAAGTATAATCTACTTCTCAGTGATTGCCATTTCTCAGCGTTCGACCAGTAGGTCCAGAGGCACATCTCGATGTCTGGACAAGGGCTAGGGTGGAAGGCCTGTTCGCCATATCCACGATTCTCCATCACTCTTTCACCAAAACTGGCCCATCTCCCTCGACCTCACCTCTGACCGAGGGACCTTCTTCTGGGGGTTAACTCTCAGCTGTGCTGTGATGCTGGGGTCTTAGCTGTCCAAAGTGGTCAAGGGGCTCAGATAGTTCTCTCTGTCTCTCTGCCTGGCCTAGTTCCTGTTAGGCTGGAAGCTCACAAGAGCAGGGATCGTGTCCTTCTGTAAATTTCACAGAGCAGGTACCTGACTCCCACCATCCTTCCTGTAGCTGGGCCTGGCCCTGGACAGTCCTGCCCACCACCCCAGGATCTTTTCATCCCTTCTCCCTTGGAGGAAACAGCAGGGGTGAGTCTGCATGCGGGAGGGACTCCATGCTAAACAGGACCCCTAGAGTCTGTGCTGGTTGGGCAAATCTGAAATTCCTGGATGCTGCCCCTCTGGTCTCTGAGACCGTCACTGGGTCCTTGTCACTTCCAGGAGGCTTTGGGGCAGGTCTCTTGGGAAATGCTGTCCACATGGCCCTGGGGGTGATCTGGGAGAGTGTGTGAGTTTGCGGGTGTACATGTGTGTGTACATGTCCCTAAGTGTGTGTCTGTATATGTGTTTGTGCATTGTGTGAGCGAGACTTACCCCTCTGCCTCTCCAGTGTTACTGATCTAGTCTGTCGGTACCGTGATCTCTGACATAGTTACCGCATCCAATGGCTCTTCTATCTCCAGTCTCTGCCCGTCTGACTGGATTGACAACACGGAGACGGCTGGGCCTCCAGGGTTCTGCCTCCCAGATGTGGAGCACGGCCAGAGCAATGGCCCAGGATGCTCCAAACCATTTCGTACTCCTGAGACCAGGTTCTGAGTTCTGGGACCAGGCCAATCTGAGAGAATCTGAGCCCTCACAATGGAGATTTCAGCTTCCCATAGGTCCACTCCACCAAGCCCCCTCTTCTTTCCTTTCTGTGTAGCTTCCACTCGGTGTTCCCACGTTGACTCCACATCACCCCCTCTGTGTCTTAGCCTCACCACGTGCTCCTGTGTATCTGGCTGTGGTACCCGCAGGTCGGTGAGTTGTCTCAGGGTGGCTTAGCAGGAGCTGCCCTTGGGGACATTGATCCTGCTTGTGGGAAGGGCCAGGGTCATTCTGGGGGGACCCAGTCCTATATGTAGATGTGGTCCAGGGTGGAGAGCGGTCTGATGGTGTCTGTCCAGTCTCTTAATAATAATAATGGCATTCATTAAGCGCTTACTATGTGCAAAGCACTGTTCTAAGCGCTGGGGAGGTTACAAGGTGATCAGGTTGTCCTACGGGGGGGCTCACAGTCTTAATCCCCATATTACAGATGAGGTAACTGAGGCACAGAGAAGTTAAGTGACTTGCCCAAAGTCACACAGCTGACAATTGGCAGAGCCAGGATTCGAACCCATGACCCCTGACTCCAAAGCCTGTGCTCTTTCCACTGAGCCATGCTGGCTCGGGGTTGTGGGTGGGGTTAGAAGAGGAATAAAGTCCTGAGGGGATGATTAAGAGGGTAGGTGAAATCTTGGAGGGCGTTTGGGGGGGTGCTGGGCCTAGAGCCTGGGAGATGGGGTTGGGGCAGGGCCTGGGGCCTGGAGGTAGGGGCACTAGGGGATTTGGAGTTGGTATGGTTAAGGTAAGATACACTCTCTCTCATTCCATCCTGACTGGCTCTTTCTCCATCCACCCTGGAAACTGAGGGAACAAAATAAAATCTACTGCTCAGAGTGCTGTACTTAGTGCCTGCTGTGGGTAGAGCACTGTACAAGGCATCTGCTGTGAGCACAAAGGTGTACTGGTGTCTCTTGAATGCAGACCCTTGTACTGGAAGCCTATTGGTACAGGGTCCTCACTGGATGCCGTGCATTGTCCTGGTGCTTACTGTGTGCATAGCACTCTCCTGGATGTTTGCTGTGAGGAGCTTTTCATAAAAGTAATTTTATCACCATCAATGGTATTTATTGAGCTCTTGCTATGTGCAGAGGACTTTACTAAATGCTTGGGAGAGTACAATGCAACAAAGTTGGTAGACACATTCCCTGCCAACAAAGAGCTAATGGTATGCCCTTAGCTAGGTCCTGCCTGCTCCATCCAGGCCCTCTCAGATGCTGGAGAGCCGAGAGGATCATGGGAGACTGGCAGTTTGGCTTCTGCCTGGTCCTGTCAGGCTACCTGTCCTTTCAGGTAGGATCTGTCTGCTCCCTGATAATTGGGCACCCACAGGGCTCTAGGGTGGCAGCGATGCCATCCAGAGGCAAGAGGAAATGATACTTCAGGGGCTCTGGGAGATGGCACCATGAGGTCCCAGGAAGATGGCATGCCAGAGGTTGGGGAGACGGCATCCTGGAGGACTCAGGAAGTTGGAATGCCAGAGGCTCAGAGAGATAGCATCCTAGGGGGCCATAAGAATGGTATTCCAGGGGCTCGGGAAAATGGCATCCTGGGGGCTTGGGGAGATGGCATGACTGGTACAGTGGGAGATGGCACTCATATCATTGTTCTTTCATCCCTCCTGCTGTACTTATCCTACTGTTTCTTTCCCAGGGGGATTGCCCCGGCTTAGATCTTGCCCTTTGGGGCAAGAGCTAGGCCTCCTTGATCATCTTGAAGCCTTTTTCCAGTGCCAAGTGCTTGGCCCACAGAAAGGCTCAATAAACGAAATAAATAAGTAATAACAATAGTCAATGCCTGACTAATCAGAGACACTCCAAGGCTGAATACTAGGAGGAGGGGCAAGGAGGAGAGTGAGCAAAATGGGATTAGGTCAAACATTTTCACTGCTTACCTGGTCCACAGCCAAGGGTCACACAATTAATCTCGTGATGGTGGCAGCGGGGGTTTTGGTAGTAGTGACGTTTCTTGAGCCGACACTAGGTGCCGCGCCATTCCCTTCATATCTACTCCAGCCACCTGTCCATTCGCCCTTGACAATTCCCAGGGAATGTTCATTCTTCGCTGTTGTCTGAGGTGGGCTCTTGGGGATTCACCTTCTTTCACAAGGAAATGACTTCCTGCAGGTGCAAAAAGGTCCTGAAATCCTTGCAATTTTCCTCAGGGAATAGGTTCCCTGCCCTGGTGGGTGACAATCATAGATGGACACGGTCAGCTCAATTGAAGGCTGAGGAGTGGTCAGCATAGACCATGAATTCCTCATCTTTACATTAGTCTGAAATATTGTATTTCTGACACTGGAGTGTATGCACGCAGCCACGCACAATCACACCCTTGTGATTGTGCAGTATTTCCTAGTCAGCAATGGTTGTAGCAGTTTTCAGTGGGTACTGAGAGAGGGCGTCTCCTTGTGGATTCTTGCAATACACCCACTAATTTGGGGAGTACATCTGCTCCCATGGCTTCCATTACCATCTCCACCCGAATGATTCCCAAATCGACCTGTCTAATAATAGTAATGATAATAATTGTACTTGTTAAAGACTTACTATGTGCCAATCACTGTTCTGATCACTGGAGTAGATACAAGTTAATCAAGTAGGATGAAGTCCTTTTCCCACAAGGGGCTCACACTCTTAATCCCCATTTTACAGGTGAGGTAACTGAGGCACAGAGAAGAGAAGTGACTTGCTCTAGGTCACACAACAGGCAAGTGGCGGAGCAGGTATTAGAACCCAGGTCCTTCTGACCCCCAGGCCCAAGGTCTATCCACTAAGCCACGCTGCATTTCAAACTCTAACGTCTCACCTAACCTGCAGTCCCACATCTCTGGCCTCCAGGTCATCTCCCCATGGGTGTCTGGCCGGTACTTCCACCTCAATATGCTGAAAATAGAATGACTCATTTTATCTCCTAAAACTCCCAATCTCGCCTAACAATTTATCTTCCTTACTTACCGATCTCAGACATTAAAACTCACGATGCTCTCTATCCCAGAAGTCCATAACCTTGGAACTCTTCTGGATTCCTTGCTGTCTTCCAACTCCCACATTCAGTCTACAGCCCAAACCTGCCAGTCTTCCTCCCAGATTTGTCTCTTCCTCTCCACTCAAACGGTTGCCCTTCTGGTGGAAGCTCTGGTTATATATCACCCCTGGACTATTGTATCAACTGCCTTGCTGATTTTTCAGCCTCCAGCCTCTCACCTCTCCAAGGTATAGCTCAAGTTGTTACAAAGATCTTCTTCCTAAGAGTCCCTTGGCATATCCCCCTCTCCTCAAACCATCCACTGACTCCCTGAGCCCTTCTGTATCAAACAATTCAGTTTCAAAGCTCTCCACCAATTCACCCCATTTTACATAACTTCCCTCATCAACCTCTATTCCTCAATCCACTCTCTTCATTTTCCTAAGATAACCGTCTAACTGTTCTTCACACTTGATTCCCCTGCCCCCATCCTCGTGCTTATGCTTGTTTTCTCTACCCAACAACAAATCCAACAGACCATAGTCTTCCTCATATTCAAAGTCCTCCTCTTGCAACAAGCCTTCCCCAATTAATTCCTGACATCCCAAGTCATATAAATTCATCAGGCATTTCTAACATTTATATACTTGCTTATGCCCTTCCTCAGGTATTCAAATCATTTATTTTGATTACTCTGTAAATGCTTATATGTCTGCTTACCCAAAGAGGACATAAGCTCCATGTGAGCAAGGAGCATGGCACTTTGCTTTGAACTCTCCAAGCTTTTAGTAATCAATCGCTCAATCAATCAATCGTATTTATTGAGCACCTACTATGTGCAGAGCACTGTACTAAGCGCTTGGGAAGTACAGGTTGGCAACATATAGAGACGGTCCTTACCCAACAGTGGGCTCACAGTCTATATATTGCACACAGTGGCACTTACTAATCGCTATTACTGCTATTATCTCTCCATCAGTTGATGCTTGACACATTTCCCTGAGCTCCTCCAAATGGCTTAGTGTCACCTATGTCTGTTTGATATCACCAAGAGACTGCTTGGGCCTGGCTGAGGGGTGGTTTCTGTATTTGCGGATTTGATGCTGGTAGGGGTGAAGGAGACTCCAGAAGCTGAGGGAAGGCTAATGGCAATGGTGGGGCGGCTTCCCTTTGAGGGATGGGACGGGCCCAACAACACTAGCTGACCTGCTAGGGCCACAGCAAACTTGTTGAGGGAAGGGCCGGTTTAGGGGAGAGCCATGTAGGTTCAGAAGTGGTTTCCAGGGCAGAGAGTCTTTTGCATTTGTCTTTTCCATCAGGGTTCGTCTCCTCCTCTGGGCTGGGGTCTGCAGCCACGTTGCCTCTGAATAGAATGCCTGGAGTTGGTGTGCATATTCACTGCATCATCAACTTTGAAAGTCCTGCTATCAGGTCAGCATTTGGATAAAGGGAAAGGAGTGTCAACAATTAAACTTTGAACAATATCAGGTGGAGGAAGCAGAATGTGTGGAATGAGAAAGCCCATTTGGCCTTCTCTTCCCAGAGCCAGGGAGGGAACAAGGTGAGGGTGGGAGCCTGACCAGAGAGGGAGCATGAGCAGGGGAGCAGATCTGGGAGGGACTGTGGGCAGGGAAAAAGCATGGCCAAAGACATAGCATGACCAGGGAGGGAGCAAGAATAGGGTGAGAGCATGTGCAGGGTGGGAGCATGGGCAAGGAACGAGCATAGTCAGGAGAGAGCATCGGCAGTTTGAGAGCATGGGCAGGATTATGGAGAATAGCGATGGGGAACATGGCCAGAGTGGAAGCAGGGCCAGTGACAGGCCTTGGCCTCTGACTCTTCCCTATTTTGGTCTTGGAAAGTCCATCCCTTCCATCTTCCTGACCAGTGTGATGGGGGTTTCTTATGAGAGTGGGTGGGTGGTCAATTGGACAGTACAAATCAGACCCCAGCCCTGTGGCAATCCAGCATGATGTGGAAACTGTATTCTCACTGCAGCGTGGCCTCTTGGAAAGAGCACGAGTCTGGGAGTCAGAAAACCTGAGTTCTAGCTCTGGCTCTGCCACTTCTCTGCTGGGTGATCTTAGGGAAATCACTTAACCTTATCTGTGCCTCAGTTTCCTCAACTGGAAAATGTGGTTTAAATCCTACTCTTTCCTATGTAGATTCCCTCCTACCTAGTCCAATCTGATTATATTGTATCGGCCCCAGCGCTTAATTCAGTGCTTCACACGTAGTAGGTGCTTACCAAATTCCATAATTATTATGAATTATTAGAGGGAACAACCTGATGAAAGCAGAATCCCTACTGTCGTTGCAATGACTGTTTGCTGGTCTCTGCTGCTGGGTCAACTACATTGATTAGTTAGTTGGGTATTGGTTGCTTACTGAGGTGCCTACAGTGTCTGAACAAGTAACCAAGGCTGTTACAATGTATGAATGACTAACCAAGGTGGTTATTGGTATCTGGACCACTAACCACAGTGACTAAGGTGTCTTTACACCATAGACACAGTACGAGAATTCTCTCCTTGTCATCTACCCCATGTTGGTGATCTCTGCGGGGCTGCCTTCCTCAATATCCAGCCTGAGATACTGCAAGATCTCTCTTCTCGTTGTCCATCCTAGGTTGATGATCTCTGCAGAACATATATCCTTGATGTCCACCCTGGGTTAATGATCAATTCAGGTCCACTCTTCTCGACTTCCACCCTGACCTGGTGATCACTGTAGATCCTCTATGTCGACCCGAGGTTGGTGATCACTTCAAGGCCACTCTCCTGGATGTCTGGTCTGACTGCCCCCCCCCACCCCCTAAAGGCTTAGAGAGACTGGGTGTTTGCAAGGGCTGACCGGTGGGGATTGAGCTTGGGTCAGCTCTGGTCACTGACTTGTTCAAGGAGCCAGGTGAGGGCATATCTGAAAATGGCATTATACCAGGCAGATGGAGGATAGTTACTTGGGGGCAGGGTTTTGCTAGTAGTTTGGTTTCCTCACGAGTGGTCTATCTGTATTGCAAAATAGCCCTACTAAACCAAGATGGAATCTAACAGGGACAATTTAAAGATTGTGCACCCAGGAAACCCAGGGAAGAAATTTTCAGCCCACTGGCCTTTTGAGGTGGTGAAACACAGGCTCACCACTAAATGATTAAGGGTTTCAACTTGATGACAAGCTGAATTTTCTGGGTTGAAATTCCCAACAGAGCCTGGCACTATGGCAGGCTGGCATGAAAGAGTTTTAACATCCATGCTATTCTGGAAGGGGATGCAGGAGGGAGTGGTATGGTCTCCATTTTCAGAGACCGGAGGACACATTCTCTGCCTGGATAGGATAGCCGTTCACTGGAAAAGTACTAGTGCACGGGGAGTGTGTCACCTACT
The DNA here is from genome assembly GCF_015852505.1 of Tachyglossus aculeatus. Classification (NCBI taxonomy): domain Eukaryota; kingdom Metazoa; phylum Chordata; class Mammalia; order Monotremata; family Tachyglossidae; genus Tachyglossus; species Tachyglossus aculeatus. The sequence continues at coordinate 5,017,285 of NW_024044915.1, read as the reverse complement.
TTCTTTGAGCTTCCCAAATAGTACAGTGCACCACACCAAGTGGGTACTCAGTAGAGTGCCTCACACAGAGTAGGAGAGCACTACATGATATTTTTCGGTGTGACAGTGGTTTTGGGACTTGTCCAGATATGGGCAGGTGATTGTACTCTGAAGACTCTTGGCAGAAGCCCTGCAGTCCAGTTAAAGAGCACTGGAGCCTTTCTCTCCCCAACCACCCATTTCCTTCTGATTATCTCACTTTCTATTTTCTGAACGACCAGGGCTGTGCCTTTTACTATTATTTACCTCCCTCATGTGCCCAGCAAAATGTTCCAAATGAAGTAGGCACTTAAAGCAGCACTCTGCACACAGCAGGGGTCCAATTGTGTGCTTTTCAGACAGGAGGCAGACAGTACAGTGCTCTGCACAGAATAGGTACCAGTTTAGACTGTGTCCAAATTCATTACTTATTTCTACCCCAATGCGTACATAGTACAGTGTGTGGCTCATAATAAACATTTAGCAAACACCACAATTACTATTATTTTAAGTGCACAGTACAGCACTCTAGTACTGTGAGTGCCCAGTACAGTTCTATACCCACAGCAAGAGTCCAGTGCAGCGTTCTGCACATAGTAGGTGCCCAGTAAAATGGACTGAATACAGTAGATGCCCAGTACAGTGTTGTACACACAGTAAGAGCTCAGTGCAGCATTCTACACACATCCAGCGCTTAGAACAGTGCTTTGCACATAGTAAGCGCTTAGCAAATGCCATCATTATTATTTTTATGTGCCTAATTCAGTGGTCTACACACAGTGGTCACAGTACCATGTCCTATACACAGCAAGAAACTATTACAGCATTCTGTACACATTTGGTGGCCAGTACAATAATCTGCACAGAGTAGACTCACAGCACAGGGCTCTGCATGTAGTAGGAGGCTAGAACAGCCCTCCATACCTTGTAGACATCCAATGTAGTGCTCTCCACATGGTAGGCACCCAGAATGGCTTTTTGCACACATAATTTCCCAAATAAAAGTTATCAGTGATACTGTGTTCTCTGATGGTTTCTCAGTCCGGGGAGCAGATGAGGGAAACAAACCTCTAGATGCTGGCAGCTGCCCTCTTGGAGGTCAGCCTCCTTAGGGCGCCCTGGACCTCGTGGTTCCTCAGGCTGTAGATGGGAGGGTTGAGCATGGGCGTGACCAGGGTGTAGAAGATGGCCACCTGGTGCTCTCGAGCCTCAGAGGCACTCGCTGCCAGGCGCAGGTGCATGCACATGCCTGGGTCGTAGAACAGTGTCACCACCAGCACATGAGAGCTGCAGGTGGAAATAATAATAATAATAATAATAATAATAATAATAATAATAATAATGTTGGTATATGTTAAGCGCTTACTATGTGCAAAGCACTGTTCTAAGCGGTGGGGGGAATACAAGGAGTTAAGGTGGGGCTCACAGTCTGAATCCCCATTTTCCAGATGAGGGAACTGAGGCACAGAGAAGTGAAGTGACTTACCCAAGGTCACACAGCAGACATGTGGGGGAGGCGGGATTCGAACCCATAACCTCTGACTCCCAAGCCCGGGCTCTTTCCACTGAGCCACGCTGCTTCTCTATGGCCTTGCACAGCCCCGCGGCCAAGTGCAGGCATAGCACAGCGGCCCCAATGCTGGCATAGGACGCAGGATGAAGAAGAAAGGCCCCAGGATGATGGCCGTGCCCTCGGTAAAGATGAGCATCTCATTGAGGAAGGGGCGGCTGCAGGAGAGCTGGAGCACGGGCATGATGTCGCAGAAGAATTGCAGGATGCAGCAGGAGCAGAACGCGAGGTGTGCCATGAGCAGAGTGTTGAGCAAGATGCTCTCGAGCACCACGAGTCCCGACCCCACGATGATACACAGGCAGAGGCCGAGGATCACCAGGGTGACCGTACCACAGTGGGTCTCAGACGGCCATGTCACAGTCGCAGGCCATGGAGGCCAGCAGGTAGCCCTCCATGGAGCCGACAGGCAGGACGAAGAAGAGTTGGGCCAGACATTTGGTGAAGGGGATATCCTTGCTGGTGGAGAGGACGTGGGCTAGCATTTGTGGGGTAGTGACAGAGGCAAAGGCCATGTCCACAAAGGACAACGGGCCGAGCAGGGAGTACATGGGGATCTGCAGCTTGGGGTCAATCAGGGTGACCGTGATGATCAGGGTGTTACTAGTGACCATGCGCAGGTACATGGCCAGGATCAGCCCGAAGATGGCCAGCTGCCACTCTGGGCGCTCAGACAGACCTAGTAGGATGAACCCACTGACCGGGTTCTGGTTCCCAGGGACCATGGGGCTCAGTCCCAGACTCATATCACCTGCAGGAGTGGGAGGGGAGGGATGGAGAGGGGGAAGAAGGGGGCCAGAAAGTGGACGAGCGGAGGGAAGGGTACAGAAAGAGGGGAGGGGAGAGAAGAATGGAGAAAAGATAGGGGAGGGAAGAAGAGAAAAAGCATAGGGCAGAGAAGAGCAGAGAAAGAATAGGGGAAAAAATCCCGAAGAAACAGGGGATGGGAGAGAAGGGCAGAGAAAGGATAGGGGAGAGAAGGTCAAACAAATAAGAGGGGAGAAGGGACCGAGAAAGCCAAGGGGGAGGGGAGGGAAGAGCAGAGAAAGGGGAAAGGGAAGGAAAGGCAGAGAAAGAGAGTATGGAGGAAGGAGAGGAAAGGGGAAAGAAGAGCAGAGGAGAGGAAAGGGGAAGAAGGGTGGAGAGAGTAAGAGAAAGGCATAGACAGAGGAAAGCAGAGGTAAGGATAGATGAGTGGCTTGGGCACCATCTAGGACACTGGCCCGCCAGCCATGAGCATCCCATAGCCCTTATATCCCCTGCTGTTTTGGGTGACATTGCCTCAGTTTCTCCTTGTGACTTCCCTTGGCATACTTGCCTAACAACCTGAATAAATGGAGAGGCATTCCCATTGTCCTTTGCCTGAATAACTACCTGGACAGCTTCCAGGCAGGACGGGTCTCAATCTCCCATTCCAGGACTCCTTTAGCACCTGAGTGGAGCAGGGGAAAGCTCGCCTGGGACTCCCATTCCAAAGGATAATGGACGAGAGCCCTGCCCACCATCCATGGATAACATGCCCAGGCTCACAGACCACTTTACCATCTCCAGCCCAGCCTGGCTGCAGGGCCCAGTCCAGCTCAGTAGTACAGGCCTGGGTTCTCTGAGGTCGTGGTCCAGCTGTGTCCCCTGATGCTGACCCTAGTCCTAGAGCTACCCACCTTTCACGGCTGGGCTGAGCTACATCTCAACCGACACTGCCCACCTCCTCCCTGTTTGACCTTTTTTTGGGGGTGAATCTGGAACAGCCCTGGCTCGGAGCCACAGCCCAGTGTGGGCAGAACCAGACTGAACCTGCTAGAGACTGAAATGAGTGTGTCATACCCACCCTCACTGGGGGTATTTCTTTTGGCCAGAGTCCCTAGTCCCCAGTCCCATCTCACCTCTCCCACACGCACACACTCCCTCTCACAGCATGTTGTATGAGCACAGCTCCTACAGACTACTGCCCTGCCCGCTCCAGATCCACATTTAACCACCTGCATTAGGCCCTGAAGGTTGGAGCTCTCCCCCTGCATAGCCTCCCCAATGCCCTCTCCCCAAGACATGGCCCTTTCCTCTAACCTTAATCACTTCACCTCCATGGGTGGGTCCTGTCTGAACCGGATCCTGAGGAGTGAAGACCCTCTGTCTCGGGCCCTACTGCATCCACCCAGTGTTAGCTAGAAAATGGGCAAAGATCATGGCAACCCCCACACACAGAAATCCATTGGCTGCTAGCTCTGGGGGTCACAGAGGATTCTGGCTCGAGCTCTGGGAGTTCGGGTTTCCTTCTGGGTGGGACAGAGGGAGCACCAGGGTAACCCAGACTTATCTGGGCCAGGTTGTTCATACTCCTATCCTCCCTCCCTCTCTGCCTACACCCATCTTCTTGCTGCCCACTCCACTCCCCTCTCTGAGAGAGGATGCTCCTGCACTATTCCTTGGTTACACTGGCGAGTAGATTCACAGCACTGTGTCACCTGCCACCCACAGCTAGGTGCCTAACCTTCCAGATTCCCCTGCCTGCCCAGGAGGTGGATAATGATTGTTCAACCTCCCCACTGGTGGCCATTACTGACCACACAGGACACAGGCCAGGGCAGACACGCTGAAGTGTTCATAAGCTGGGTGTTTATGAGTGGTTTGTTCAAGAGTGGCATAGAAGGGAGAATTGCCAGTACCCGGAAAAAAGGAAAGTTGCTAAGCCCAGCCTTCTGTTTTCTTTCCCCAAACTAACCCCCTTCAGGGATCTCTTGCCCTCCTCCCAGAAACAGGGACAGTTCTTTTCATTTCACAGAGGAATGTGAGACCCAGAGAGGTTAGTTGACTTGTCCGAGGTCATCACAGCAGACCAGTGTAGTGCTGGGACTAGAATAGAGGTCTGTCTCCAAACTCTGAGAACTCAGGGAATCCAGGAATGTGACTCAGCTGAGCCTCCTGGCCCTGACCCTGGCCCTCCCTTCCCCTTTGCAACCCCAGACTCAAGCTCTGTCCTGACTCAGTGGGGCCCCCAGACTTACCCAGGTTCTCCAACTCTGCCACCACCCCTCAGAAGCGAGGTGATCTCTCCATGGCCCCCAGGCAGCATGGATGAGGCTGCTGACTCAGCCCCTTATCAATCAGCCCTCAGAGGGGTGACAGACGGGTAACTGCCATGGGTGGGCATCACGCCACTTGATGCAAGGTGATCCTGATGATCTCCCTGATTATCGCGCCAAGGTGGTGCTGGAGATTTCCAGGGCTAATTAACCTCTAGGGTCAGATCTTTTCACCAAGCTTCAGTAATGGGGCCGAGCCGTACCAGCCCAACTATGCCATTCCCCGAGAAGCCTGAGAGGTGACTCAGGGGAGAGGTTGGGTCTCGGAGATCCCTGGTGACCATGATTCAGAGGAGTCTGTTCAGGCAGCGGGTGATGCTGCCACAGGAAAGACTGCTCAGGAGTAAATTCTACTGTCGCAACAGTGGTGTGTTCATGAGTGGCATGGAAGGGAGAATTGTCAGTACCCGGAAAAAAGTAAAATTGATATGTCCAGCCTTCTGGTTTTTTTCCCCAAACTGTCCCCAATCAGTGATCTCTTGTCCGCCTGTCAGCAGCAGGAACTATTCTCTTCATTTCATTGAGGGGAGTGAGACCCTACTCCTAGTGGAATTTGCTGAGGAGACTGAGGGAGACACCAGAAATCCCAGATTCCCTGAAGGCAGGAGTCATTTCCTTTACTTCTCTGTCATGTTCCAAAGTGCCCAATACAGTACCCTGCATACGGTAGGTGCCTAATACAGCAGTCTGCTCCCAGTAGGTGCCCAGTCCAGTATTATGTCCACAATAGGCACCCAGTATAGCACTCCATGAACATTAGAGGCCTGGTAAACCACCCTGCATCTAGGAATGCAGCATGGCATGGTGAAGAGAGCCCAGGCCTGGGAGTCAGAAGGTCATGGGTTCTATCCTGGCTCTGCCACTTGGCTGCTGTATGACTTTGGGCAAGTCACTTCATTTCTCTGTGCCTCAGTTACCTCATCTGTGAAATGGGGATGGCAATTATGAGCCCCTCATGAAGGACCAGGACTGTGTCCAACCCAATTTGCTTGTATCCACCTCAGTGCTTACACAAATCTACGTCTCCACCCCTACTCTCTCTCCCTCCCTCCAGTCTTGTATTCATTCATTCATTCAATCGTATTTATTGAGCACTTACTGTGTGCAGAGCACTGTACTAAGCACTGTATTGAGTGTTTGGGAAGTACAAGTTGGCAACATAGGGACCGTCTCTATGTGTTGCCAACTTATACTTCCCAAGAGCTTAGTACAGTGCTTTGTACATAGTAAGCGCTCAATAAATACGATTGAATGAATGAATGAATAAAGACAGTCCCTACCCAACAGTGGGCTCACAGTCTAGAAGGGGGAGACAGACAACAAAACAAAACATATTAACAAAATAAAATAAATAGAATGAATATGTACAAGTAAAATAAATAGAGTAATAAATATGTACAATCATATATATGTACAATATATGATTGTACATATTTATTACCCTATTTATTTATTATGCATATATTATTTCCTATTTATTGTTATAATCCTATTATATATATATATGTGTGTATATATATATATATATATATATACAGGTGCTGTGGGGAGGGGAAGGAGGGAGGTAAGGTGGGTGGATGGGGAGGGGGATGAGGGGGAAAAGAAGGACGGGGCTCAGTCTGGGAAGGCTTCATATCTCCTCCTGCCTTCAGGACAACTCCATCTAGCTGTCTGCCGACCATCTAAAACTCAGTATGTCCAAGACTGAACTCCTTATCTTCCCTCCCAAACCCTGTCCTCTCCCTGATGTTCCTGTCACTGTAGACGGCACTACCATCCTTCCCATCTCACAAGCCCACAACCTTGGTGTCATTCTCGACTCCGCTCTCTCGTTCACCCCACATAGCCAATCCGTCACCAAAACCTGCTGGTCTCACCTTCACAACATCGCCAAGATCCGCCCTTTCCTCTCCATACAAACCGCTACCTTGCTAGTTCAATCTGTCATCCTTTCCCGACAGAGGCCTCCTCTCTGACCTCCCACCCTCCTGTCTCTCCCCGATTCAGTCTATACTTCACTCTGCTGTCCGGATTATCTTTGTATAAAAATGCTCTGTGATCGTTACTCCCCTCCTCAAAAATCTCCAGTGTCTGCCTGTCAACCTACGAATCAAGCAAAATGTCCTCTCAGCTTCAAGCCTCTCCATCACCTCACCCCCTCCTACCTCACCTCCCTTCTCTCCTTCTACAGCCCAGCCTGAACCTTCTGCTTCTCTGCAACCAACGTCCTCACTGTGCCTCGTTCTCACCTGTCCGGCTGTCGACATCCAGCCCACGTCCTTCCCCTGGCCTGGAATGCCCTCCCTCCACACAACCGTCAAGTTAGCTCTCTTACTCCCTTCAAAGCCCTACTGAGAGCTCACCTCCTCCAGGAGGCCTTCCCAGACTGAGCCCCCTTTTTGTTCTCCTCCTCCCCATCCCCACTGCCCTACTTCCTTCATTTTCCCACAGCACTTGTATATATTTGTACAGATTTATTACCCTATTCATTTTACTCGTACATATTTACTATTTATTTTGTTAATGATGTGCATATAGCTATAGTTCTATTTGTTCTGACGATTTTGACACCTGTCTACATGTTTTGTTTTGCTATCAGTCTCCCCCTTCTAGACTGTGACCCCGTTGTTGGGTAGGGACCGTCTCTGTTGCCGACTTCTACTTCCCAAGTGCTTAGTACAGTGCTCTGCACACAGTAAGCACTCAATAAATACGATTGAATGAATGAATGAATGAATGAATGCTTAGTACAGTGCCTGGCACATAGTAAATGTTTAACAAATACCAGAACTAGTAGGGTCACAGCAAAGAATCAATCACTAAATCAATGGACCTAATTGAGTTGTTACTGTGTCCTAAGCGCCTGGAATAATGTAATGCAGCATAGTTGGAAGGCAGTAGTTCTGGACCTGTACTCATTCTGGTAGTTGAGCACAACGGGTGCCCAGTAAATATTCAAAATGGTGAGGAAGATAGCGGTGTTGGTAGGGCAATTGTCACAGGTTGACCAAGGGGCCATATTCAGTGCATGTCTCCCCACTCCACAAAATCCTCTAATGGCTGCCCCTCCCTCTCCATATCAAGAATAAATTCCTGACCATTGACTTTAAAGTTGTTCAATCGGTCCTCTCCCTATTATTTATCTTTGCTCCTCTAACACTGCAACCCAGATTGCATACTTCACTCTTCTCAAGCCAACCTATTCACTGTGTCTCATTCTTGTTACTGTCTCTGCCCATCTCTTTCTCATGCCCTCCCACCTATATGGTGCTCACTCCTTCTTCACATCCAAAACACCACTACTCTCCTCAGCTTCAAAACCCTTCTGAAATCACATCTCCTCTGGAAGTCTTCCTTATTTGATTCCTAATGTCCCTGTGCCGTATTTCCTCTTCTGGCAATTCAGCATTTCCATGTCACTTAAGCACTTAACTTTTGGCAATCTCCTGTAGCACTTACATGTATATCTTTCTACTCTATTGCAGAATTAACTTTACTGTCTCCCCGGCTAGATTGTAAAGCATCCAGAGCACTGAGTACTGTATTAAGTGCTCTTTCTCAGCAAGTCACACTGAGCCCTTGGAAAAACCCACTGAAGCCAGCCATTACACAGGCCAGGCAGGACAAAGCTGGGTGATGGGACCAGGAATGGACAAGAGATCAGAACAGGGAACAGATCCGGGGCTAGGGGGTATGGGTGGCTTCCTTCTCCTGACCTTCCACACCCCAGTGTCAGACTTGGGCCAGGTTCTTGAAGTCCTAACTGCTCCTCCTGGCTCTCATTCCTCTCCTCTCCCCCATGCCAGCCCCTCCTCCCGCCCCGCCCACCCCTCCCAGACGTCAACACAGCTGATTCCCGTTGTTCTTCTGCCTGTGGATAAAATACTTTGGCCTCCTTCCCTGGCCATATTTCTGGTGTCCAGCTGTGGCCTCCGTAAACTGTAAACTTTCGCTGATACTTCATGGATTTACATCCTGCCCCAAGACTCAGTTTAGGTGCTCGCACCCTTCCCAACTGTCCCTGCTAAGGCAGTTTGTGGAAGTTGGATCCCAGTGGAGACAGGGATCAGAGCCGCGAAAAATGGCCAGAAATTCCCCATGTTCACTCCAAACTGTAGATTCCCTCTATTCGGGGATCAAGATTAGCCAAAGGGGGTCAGACCATTGTGTCTGACCAACCCGGAGCTCTATATCAACTCTGGTGTTCTGCCTTGCCATGAACAGGGGGCTCAAGGCGTCCGAGGACATGTAGGACTCGGGATAAGGGGAAGTGGGTCTGATCAGGGTTTGGTCCATCAGCTGGGCCCCCGAAGGCCCTTCCTCAGAAGCCTGCGCATAGTCCCCTGGATATCGTGATTCTGCAGGGGGCAGATGAGTGGGTTCAGCGTGGGCGATGCCACGGTGTAGAAGATGGCAACTTTCCGGACCTGTTCCAGGCTGGAGTGACCGCGGGGCTGGAAGTACAGGTGGATCACCGTGCCATAGAACAGCATCAGCACTAGCACGTGAGAGCCACAGGTGGACATGGCCTTGCGTAGGCTGGCAGTTGAGCGCAGGCTTAGCACAGCAGCCCCGATGCGGGCATAGTAGTCCAAGATGAAGAATAAAGGGGAGATGACCACGCCGATGCCCTCGGTGAAAACCTCCAGGTCGTTGAGAAAGGGCTTGGGGCAGGCAAGCGGCACAAGGGAGGGGATGTCACAGAAGAATTGCAGGATGTGGTTGTTGCAATAGGACGACAAGGACAACCGGATGCCATACAGGGCACTGTGGAGGGGCACCAGGATCCAGGACTCAGCCACCATGCACACGCAGAGCTCGTGGGTCAATCATTCATTCATTCATTCAATCATATTTATTGAGCGCTTACTGTGTGCAGAGCACGGTACTAAGCACTTAGGAAGTACAAGTTGGCAACGTATACAGACGGCCCCTACCCAACAACGGGATCACAGACTAAAAAGGGGAGACACAACAAAACAAAACATATGGACAAGTGACAAGTCATAAGAATAAATAGAGATAAAGCTAGATGCACATCATTAACAAAATAAATAGAATAGTAAATATATACAAGTAAAATAAATAGAGTAATAAATCTGTACAAACATGTATACAGGTGCTGTGGGGAGGGGAAGGAGGTAGGGCTGGGTGATGGGGAGGAGGAGAGGAAAAAGGGAGCTCAGTCTGGGAAGGTATGGAGGAGGTGAGCGCTCACACACTTCATACTACAGAAGGATTTTGCGACTAATTTACTTGTAGCCACTGGTATTTTGTTCATTACTTAAGTTATAGTTACTCAGTGCTTAGAACAGTGCTTTGCACATAGTAAGCGCTTAACAAATACCATTATTATTATTTTATGTCTTGGGGCGCTATTCTTTTGCCCACAGGCTGGGGGCACTATACCTTCTACTGTGGTAATCAATAAAATTTTCTCTGCTCTTTATGTGATTTTAGGTCGTTTTCTTTTGTGCTTTTCCCAACGGTAAGAGTAAATAGATGATCAGTATCCTTTTTATTCACATGAAAAGTAATTTGATTTTAAAGCTATGTAACTCAAAATAAGCCTTTCCTAAAAGACACTGCTTTCCAAACCTCTAATTATTGTCATTGTCCTCAAGATGATACCAAGTAGTCACAGTATTCTTAACAAGTAATGCACCAACAATACATGCCATTTAGCAAATTCATTACTTTTTAGGGCCGATAATGGACTGTGTCACCTCAAATAATAATAATAATTATTATTATGGCATTTGTTAAGTGCTTACTATGTGCCAAGCACTGTAGAATGTGATACTTCTGCTTTACATTCAGTATATAAGCATGGCTTAGAAGTCATGGCTGCCACATAGTGCAAGTGCCTGCAGATGGCCACATAGCGGTCATAGGACATGGTAGTCAATAAGTAGCCCTCCATGTTGCCCACAGCCAGGAAGAAAGTCATCTGAACAAAGCAGCTGCCATAAGGGATGGCTTTATGCTTAGAGAAAGTGTGAACCACGAACTGTGGGACAGTGATGGAGGCAAAGGCCTTGTCCACGCAGGAGAACTGGCTGAGTAGCAAATATATGGGGATATGTAGCTTGGGGTCCGTCCAGCCGACTGTGATGATGAGGCTATTTCCAGACAGGTTGACCAGGAACATGGTGAGGATCAGAGCAAAGATGACCGGCTGCAACTCTGGACAGCTGGACAGAACCAGGAGGATAAATTATGTCACGGTGGATTGGTTCTGCTGATCCATGATATGGTTGGGTCTCCGGCATCTCCTGCAGGTAAGGGGAAGGGAGGAGTCGAGGGTTAGAATGAGCATGGATTCATCCATCTGTGAATCTTCTTCCCAAAGCCCACCCCGCTTCACCCAACAAAGAACTCCTGGACTGGGATGCCAATCCCCACCCCATCTATGTCCTGATCTGGATGGTGTGGGTCCATGTCCTGAAAGCACACCAAGTGTAACGAGTGCCCCAGGGGTTGTTCTGTCCCCTCCTTTTCCCAGCCTCCCATCGCCTTCCTGTTCCCAGATCCCTTCAGACTGTCCTCTCCCATTCTCCCCGACTATATTCACCAACTCCTCCAGGCCCCACGCCCCAGGGGGATCCCAGGTTGCTTCCAGGTGTTGCACTGAGGACCCTGCCTGGTTAGATCTTGCCAGAAGTTTTGTCACCCCATAACACAAACACACACATAAACACACGCACATGTGTCCTGCATTTTCTCCCAGGACACCCTCTCTCAGGGCCCTGACACAGTACTGCAGGTGTCATGTCCAGGCAATGGTGTGAAGGCTGCTCCTATCCACCCCACAACACCATACAAGAATATACACATCAACACATGCAAACACACACTTATGCACATCAACAAACATAAGTGCACACATCCAAATACACCTGAAAACACACAAAAACATGCAACCATGTACGTAAACACCAGCTCTTTGAACCTTGTGACCCCAGCTCGCCCCAGCCACCACTGTCAGAGTGGAGGCCTCACTGCTTGGAGTCGCACATAAATTTGGTCAGTGTCGTGGACGTTGACTGTCTGTTGCAGGAGTAAGACCACTTTAAGAGAGGTAAGAACCTTGGGTTGAACTGTCTAATGGGCGCCCCTCTCTCCTTGCCCTCAATGATGTCATTTTGCCACCCCCAGACAGAGTGGTGACAGTGATGGAAGTCAGTTAGTGGCCCCAGCAATGGGGGCAGAGATCTCTTTATTTGGGAGAGGGAGGAAGGAAAGAGCAGGAGTCCAGAGTCATGTAGATGATGACACCCTGTGATGCCATCGCCTACTTATATCATTGCTACTGTTTTATTGCTTCTGCATCTCAATTGTTAACCTCCCGCTGTACTGTCAATCACCCTGCTGACCTCACCATGAACTTTCAATTCCCTTGCTCCCAACTGCCATTCCCATTCCTCACCTTCTGCTTCCCCTCTCCCACCCAGCTTTTTCCCTCCCTCTCACCCACCAAGACCACTCTCCCTCACCCCCTACCAAGAATCCCTCTGTACCAGCGCCAGTCCTCCACTCCTCCCTCCCGGGCCCCTCCCTCTCCTTCTCCCCGCCCCCACCCCATCCCAGTTCTCCTTTCCCATCGCCACCCCCCTTCCCACTCTCCGCGCACAGGCCCCCGCCAACTCATCCCAATCCAAACCCTCCCCACCCCTCGCACCCTTCCCCTCCCTCCCCTCCCTCGACAGCTGCTGCCAAGTGTGGCCTCTGGAACCCCCGCTCCGTTTTAAGTAAGATCCCTTTCATCCTGGACCTATTCCTTTCCAGCTCTCTACTCCTCCTCGCCCTAACTGAAACATGTCTGTCTCCAGACGACACGGTCTCTTCTGCTGCTCTCTCCAGTGCAGGCCTCTTCTTCTCCCACTCCCCCAGACTCACCGGAAAAGGAGGAGGTGTCGGTTTCCTTCTCGCCCCCCAATGTCGCTTTCGCACTATCCCTCCTCCCACTTCCCTTTCCTTCCCTTCCTTTGAAGCCCACATTATTCGCCTCTACCACCCCCTCCAGATTCTTGTAGCCGTCATCTACCTCCCTCCTGGCCCCACTTACAACTTCTTTAACGACTTTGACCCCTTCCTCACCTTCCTTCTCTCCTTCTCCATGCCCTCCCTGATTCTCGGAGACTTCAATATCCGCATGGATATCCCTAACGACTCCTCTGCCACCCGCCTTCTATCTCTCCTTGACGCTGCCAACCTCTTCCTCCACCCCACCTCACCCACTCACCAACTTGGTCATACCCTCGACCTCATCATCGCCTATCGCTGCACTGTGTCCACCCTCACCAACTCTGAAATCCCTCTCTCTGATCATAATCTTCTCACCTGCCTCCTCACTCACACTCCTTTCCCCTGTAAATCCATATTACTCCCTCACAGAGATCTCCGCTCTCTGGACCCCACCCATCTTTCAGAGCGCCTCACACCCCACCTCGCCGCCCTCTCCTCTCTACCCAGTCTTGATGATCTGATTACTGCTCTCAACTCTACCCTTTCTACTCAGCTAGACTCACTCGCTCCCCTTTCCCTTCGCCGCTCTCGTACCACTAACCCACAGCCCTGGATCACTTCCACTGTCCGCCTCCTTCGCTCTTATGCTCGAGCTGCCGAACGCTGCTGGCGAAAGTCTAAACACCATGCCAACCTCGTTAACTTCAAGTTTATCCTTTCTTGCCTCAACTCAGCCCTCTCTTCTGCCAGACAAAACTATTTCTCCTCCCTTATTGACACCCATGCCCATCACCCCCGCCAGCTCTTCCATACATTCAACTCCCTTCTCAGGCCCCCGGTTCCTCCCCCTCCTCCTTCCCTCACCCGCAACGATCTGGCCTCCTACTTCATTAACAAAATTAATTCCATCAGGTCCGACCTCCCCAAAGTCACTTCCCCCCTTCTCCAAACCCCGGCTCTCAACACTCTCTGCTACTCTCCCATCCTTCCCAGCAGTATCCTCAGAGGATCTCTCCTCCCTCCTCTCAAGTGCTACTCCGGCCACCTGTGCTTCTGACCCCATTCTCCCTCATCTCATGAAATCTCTCGCTCCATCCCTTCTCCCCTCCTTAACTTCCATCTTCAACCGCTCACTCTCCACTGGTTCCTTCCCCTCTACCTTCAAACATGCCCATGTCTCTCCCATCCTAAAAAAACCCTCTCTTGACCCCACCTCACCTTCTAGTTATCGCCCCATATCCCTCCTACCATTCCTTTCCAAACTCCTTGAACGAGTTGTCTACACGCGCTGCCTAGAATTCCTCAACAACAACTCTCTCCTCGACCCCCTCCAGTCTGGATTCCATCCCCTACATTCCACGGAAACTGCCCTCTCAAAGGTCACCAATGACCTCCTGCTTGCCAAATCCAACGGCTCATACTCTGTCCTAATCCTCCTCGAACTCTCAACTGCCTTCGACACTGTGGACCACCCCCTTCTCCTCAATACGCTACCTGACCTTGGCTTCACAGACTCCATCCTCTCCTGGTTCTCCTCTTACCTCTCCGGTCGTTCATTCTCAGTCTCTTTTTCAGGCTCCTCCTCCCCCTCCCATCCCCTTACTGTGGGGGTTCCCCAAGGTTCAGTGCTTGGTCCCCTTCTGTTCTCGATCTGCACGCACTCCCTTGGTCATCTCATTCGCTCCCATGGCTTCAACTATCATCTCTACGCTGATGACACCCAGATCTACAGCTCTGCCCCTGCTCTCTCCCCCTCTCTCCAGGCTCGCATCTCCTCCTGCCTTCAGAACATCTCCATCTGGATGTCTGCCCGCCACCTAAAGCTCAACATGTCGAAGACTGAACTCCTTGTCTTCCCTCCCAAACCTTGCCCTCTCCCTGACTTTCCCATCTCTGTTGACGGCACTACCATCCTTCCCGTCTCACAAGCCCACAACCTTGGTGTCATCCTCGACTCGGCTCTCTCATTCACCCCTCACATCCAAGCCGTCACCAAAACCTGCCGGTCTCAGCTCCGCAACATTGCCAAGATCTGCCCTTTCCTCTCCATCCATACTGCTACCCTGCTCATTCAAGCTCTCATCCTATCCCGTCTGGACTACTGCATCAGCCTTCTCTCTGATCTCCCATCCTCGTGTCTCTCTCCACTTCAATCCATACTTCATGCTGCTGCCCGGATTATCTTTGTCCAGAAACGCTCTGGACATATTACTCCCCTCCTCAAAAATCTCCAGTGGCTACCAATCAATCTGTGCATCAGGCAGAAACTCCTCACCCTGGGCTTCAAGGCTGTCCATCACATCGCCCCCTCCTACCTCACCTCCCTTCTCTCCTTCTACAGCCCAGCCTGCACCCTCCGCTCCTCTGCCGCTAATCTCCTCACCGTACCTCGTTCTCACCTGTCCCGCCATCGACCCCCGGCCCACGTCATCCCCCGGGCCTGGAATGCCCTCCCTCTGCCCATCCGCCAAGCTAGCTCTCTTCCTCCCTTCAAGGCCCTACCGAGAGCTCACCTCCTCCAGGAGGCCTTCCCAGACTGAGCCCCTTCCTTCCTTTCCCCCTCATCCCCCTCTCCATCCCCCGTCTTACCTCCTTCACTTCCCCACAGCACCTGTATATATGTATACATGTTTGTACATATTTATTACTGTATTTATTTGTTTATTTATTTCACTTGTACATATCTATTCTATTTATTTTATTTTGTTAGTATGTTTGGTTTTGTTCTCTGTCTCCCCGTTTTAGACTGTGAGCCCACTGTTGGGTAGGGACTGTTTCTATATGTTGTCAATTTGTACTTCCCAAGCGCTTAGTACAGTGCTCTGCACATAGTAAGCGCTCAATAAATACGATTGATGATGATTGATGATGATGATGATGTAGATCCCCAACTCATGTCTGAGTGGTGTTTTCTTACTCTCTTCTTTTCCCTTCAATCTCTCCATGCTTCTTCCTGTTCTCTGCTCTTTCAGAAGTGAAGATGGCAGTGGGACTGTCTGTAGATTGTATTTATTGAGCGCTTACTGTGCAGAGCACTGCACTAAGAGCTTGGAAAGTACAATTCTGCAACAGAGACAATCCCTACCAAACAGCGGGCTCACAGTCTACAACGGGGAGACAGGCAACAAAACAAAACAAGTAGACAGGCATCAATAGCATCAAAATAGATAAATAGAATTATAGATATATGCACATAAGTGTATAAGTTAAGTGAGATGCCCAAAGACACACAGCAAGCAATTGGTAGAGCTGAGATTGGAGCTGGAGGAGAGGGTTGGCAGACAGCCCCCAACTTTCCCCGACCATATTCACCTCAGGCCACAGGGCAACAGCCCGGTGGATATACACACAAAGGGCCAACCAGCAAGGGTCACCTCTATGTCACTTACACAACTCAATCACGCCTTCCCATCTCAATGTCATAATAATAATAATAATAATAATAATAATAATAATAATGGCACTTGTTAAGTTCTTACTATGTGCAAAGCACTGCTCTAAGCGCTAGAGTTACAGGGTGATCAGGTTGTCCCACGGGGGGGCTCACAGTCTTAATCCCGATTTTACAGACGAGGTAATTGAGGCACAGAGAAGTTAAGTGACTTGCCCAAAGTCACACAGCTGACAATTGGCAGAGCCGGGATTTGAACCCATGAACTCTGACTCCAAAGCCCATGCTCTTTCTACTGGGCCATGCTGCTTCTTGGTACCACCTAGGGACCTCTCCTAGCCATGGAATCACCAGTCTCCTTCCTGTAGATGAACAACCAGGGTCTGGCGTGATCAGCATTGGTGAAGAGCATCTATTTGCTTTCCTCACTCCAACTGCAACCCCTTGGGTGGGATGCCTGAGATGAAGGGAGAGGAGGTGGAGGGTACACAGGTTTTAAAGACGCTTCTGGACATGCAAGCTCCTCTCACGTGCTGCCCATACCCTGCCTTGCATGGGGTAGTGACCCCTTTGAGCTAGATGTGGTGGGAAGGGCTGTGTTGTGACTGCTGTTTTAAACAGGACATGATCTACATCCTGGCCTGAGCTGCAACTTCGTTGGTCAGGTTGCGAGGAGATGTAATTTTAGGAGTCAGACGGGACCCCTGTATACACGACCCCGGGATCTGAGCTCTTTTGAGCCACTGAACTAATCTGTCCCCGTGAAGAGAAGGAAATGGATCCAGAAGTCCCCTCCCCAATAACACCATGAAGCCCCCAGCTTCTAATTTGGGCCACAGCTTCTGAGATGGGTAGATTTCCCTCCCTGCCTCCCACAACAGGATGTCAGATATTCTCCCCAGACCCAGAAGAGTTCACCACTACCTCACTCTGCCATAGCCCAGGATCCCCAGCTTCCTCCTCCTCCCGACCCCGTACTGTCCTATGCCCCATGAAGACAAGTCGAGGGATACAGCAGAGACTACTGCCTGCTCCGCTTCTCAACACCATGCCCGCTCTGCTCCATGCCACTTTCAGAGCCGCTCATCCCCTCTGCTGGCTCCCGAGTCCTTATGAGGCTGCTGGTGGCCAGGATCCGCAGGGGAAAAGTCCTGCAGCCCCAAATCCTCTCTGACTCCAACCAATATGCCTCCCGGGGGCTGGATGCCAAACTGATTGTGCCCTGGAAGATCCTTCCCTGACTCCCCAAACATCCCGCCCACAACTGCGGGTCACAGCTGGCACCATGGGCCCACCCACACTTTTGGGGCCCATCTTATCTCTGGGACCTAGTCATGGTGAAGTTGAGCATGGAGCAGGTGCAGGGCCCCTAAACCCATATTCCTATACTCTCCCATACCTCCATCAATAATTTATTTTAATTTCTGCCTCCTCCTCTATATTGAGAGCTCTGTGGGAGGAGCGAACATGTTCACCAGCTCTCTTGCACTGTACTCTCCCAATAGCTGAGTGCAGTCCTCTGCATACAGTAAGAGCTCAATGGATACAATTGATTGATTGATGAAGTGAGAGAACAACTGACTGAAAAGTGAGAGACTCATCCACTTGCCCTACTTGGGAGCCACTTTTAGTTAGCTAGCTGCCCACTTCCCCTGGGCAGGGCCCCTTATATCATTTCGTGCCTGCTGCTTCCCCCAATATACTGGAAGCAGTTCGAGGATGGAGGCCATGCCTTTAACTTCTGTCTATTCTGCAAGTACTTGGGACAGCACTCTGCACTCAGAATTGCGCTCTGCATGCAGTAAGCACTGCATGCATTAGGCACCTCGAACAGATCTCTGCAGACAAAATCAGTCATTAACTAAATAACTTTTAGTACTGTATGAGGGGTTTGTGAGAGATCAGTACGGTATCGTTGGAAGACACGTTCTCTTCCCACAAGGAACTCATAGTCTCGGGGGAGCACATTTAAATATTTTAATATGGGGAAATGGAAGTGTGTAGATATATATACTTTAGTGTTCTGGGATTGGGGTGGGGGTAAAAAGTGAGCTCTTAAGGGGTACAGCTCCAAGTACCTAGGCAAAATAGAAAGGAGGGCAAATAGGAGAAATGGGGTCCTAATCAGGATAGAAGTCCTGAAGGAGATGTGATTTTAGTAGGACTTTAAAGGTAGGGAGAGAGGTGATGGGGAGAGTAGTGGGCAGTAAATTCCAGTCAAGAGAAAGGATGTGGACAAGGAATCAAGACAGAAACAAGTGAGATTCAGGTGCCATGAGTAGGTTATACTTATAATATTATTGGTATCATTATTGTATTATTTTAATATTATCATATTATAATAGAATAATTACAATATTATATAATAATGTAATTGTAAATATTATAAATTATGAGTGTACTTATAATCATAATAATTAGTAGTAGCAGTATTGCTATATTTGCTAAGGGTTTACTATGTGTCATGCACTGTTCTAAGCACTAGAATAGATTCAAATTAATAAGTTTGACAGAACCCCTGTCCCACAAGGGGCTCACAGTCTATGTAGGAGAGAGTAGGATTGAATATTCATTTTTCAACTGAGTAAACTGAGGTACAGAGAATTTACGTGACTGGCCCAACATCACACAGCAGACACGAGGCAGAGCTGGGTTTAGAACCAAGTCTTCTGACTCGTAGGTCCCTGTTCCTTCCACTAGCCTAGGCTGCTAGGTTAGCATTACAGAAGAGAAATGCATAGTTTGGGTTGTATTGGGAGATCCGTGAGGGAAGGTAGGAGAAGTAAAAATGATTGAGTGCCTTACAGCCGTTGGTGAGGATTACACATTTGCTAGGGAGGTTGATGGGAAACGGTTAGATGTTTTTGAGGAGTGGAAAGACGTGGGCTGAATATTTTCATAGGATAATGATCCAAGCAGCTGCGCTACATTTGGACTGGAAATGAGAGACAGGTGTCAGGGAGGTCAGTGAGGAGGCTGATATAGTAGTTAAGGTGGGATTGAGAAAAGATTGAATCAGTGTGATAGCATTTCAGATGGAGAGGAAGGGATAGATTCTAGAGCTCTTGTGAAGATAGAACTGACAGGATTAGGTGACAAATCAAATATGCCTATTGAATGAATTTGATAAGCAGGGGATAATGCCAAGGTTGGCAGCATGTGAGACTGGGAGGATGGTGGTGCTGTAAACAGTAGCAAAGCAGCATGGCTTAGTGGATATGACATGAGCCTGGGAGTCAGAAAAACCTGGATTCTAATCCTGGCTCTGCCACTTATCTGCTCTGTGATCTTGGACAAGTCACTTAAATTCTCCGTGGCTCAGTTACCTCATTGAAAAGTGGAGATTGAGACTGTGAGCCCCATGTGTGCCATAGACTGTATCCGACCTGATTAGCTTGTATCTACTCCAGTGCTAAGTTCAGTGAAGTAGTATGATGTAGTGGATAGAACATAGGCCTGGGAGTTCAAAGGCGGAGGGTTCTTAACCTGACTCTGCCACGTGTGTGCTGTTTGACGTTGGAGAAGTCACTTGAGTTCTCTGTGCCTCAGTTACCTCATCTGTAAAATGGGGATTAAGATTGTGAGCCCCATGGGGGACTGTGGCAGACCTAACATCTGGTCCATCAATTACTGGGCCTAAGTAGTAAGCCAGGCCTTCCGTGCTCACAGGAAGACCTACAAGGAACTGAGAGGAGAGCTGTGGACAGGCAAGAGTTACTTGTTATCGGCCCTACGGCCTTGCATAGACGGGTGTTGCTTGTTACTGGTTTTGAAGGTTACAGAACTGCTGTGTTAGTTATAAACACAGGAACATGGAAAAATACAGAATGTGACTGAAAGATATAAAAGTCTTGCTGCTTAACCCAATAAACAGTCTCCTTGTCCACCTTGAGACTCGCCTGGCCTGCATTCTTCCATTGCGTGTGCCCGTCTCCCCACTGCGCTGGACGCGTGGAGGCAGATGGCAACAGATGGCGCCCAACGTGGGGCACAGCACCGCAACCCTCACGGAACAACTCATCACTGTGCAGTGACTCACTAAGGAACCGAAGAGGTGAGGGCATTTAAGTTTACTTTCATTTTCAAACACCAGGCTTACAGCAGGGAAGAAGATGGGACAAATTCAGTTTCGTTCTCGGGATCATTATATCCAGTTACTTAAGGATGTTGTAAAGGAGCGTGGGTTGATTATCACCACTGCCCAGGTTGAACAATTTTTGGAATGCGTGGAAAAATGCTGCCCTTGGTTTCCAAAGGAAGGAAAGTGGAATTCTTTCACTGACCCAGCTTCTTCTGCAACACCCCCTCCAGCACCCCCTCCATGAGTCCCGAAACCAGCACAAACACCTCTGCAGCGAGCGATGGGGGCTGCTATGGAAGGGGGAGAGGAGATATCTATTGAACTGTTGATGGGTTTCCCTGCGATGGAGCAACCTGACCCTGCTAATCCTGGTCAGTTAATACGCACCCACGAACTCCTGAATTTCAAACTATTAAAAGAAGTGAAACAGGGTGCTGCGACATATGGGCCCACGGCTCCTTATGTTCTGGCACTCATAGAAAGTATTGCTTCCTCAATCCTTTGCCCGTATGATTGGCAAACCTTAGCCAAGACTGTCCTGGATGGCGGAGACTATTTGCTTTAGAAGGCAGAATTTTTTGATTTGTGCGCGGAGCAAGTGCGTCGCAATGATCGTGCCCGACCTCCAGTTCAAATCACTTTCGAGATGCTTACAGGGACTTACAGGGAGCTACAGACTCGTGAAAGCTTGTCCCAGCCCCTACCCAAAGGGGTACTATTACATGGAAAACTGTTTTTATAGCGCTGCGGGCGCTGCATCCCGCCGGAGATGCAGGAGACGCCAGCGGCGCGCGACTTGGGGGCAGGGAGTGATCAGGAGAACCCCCTGTCCTTTGAAGTTTTGTCACCAACAGAAGAATTGGAGCCGGTGTACGCTACTGTTCCGGATCCCGAGGACTTGTATCGGGACCAGGATCATAATGACTCTGGCGATCCTTCTGACTCTGGGACTGCAGACCCGAAAGAGGGATCTGATCTATACCCGCCTTTGGCCCCTCTTACAACGACGGCTGCTGCCGCACCCACAGCAAAGGACAGTTTGCAGACCCAGTGCCTGAAGGCGGTATCCCGTTTGTTGATCGTTCCCCCTCCCCCCCTTGCTCCCCCTTTGTCTGCTGCGCCGCCGTATGTATATGCTGTGCCTGCTACGGTGCAGCCTGCCTATACCGGGGCCCTTTCGGGCTGCCGACAGGAGGCATTGCGCCGAGGGGATGTACAGCTACTGCAAGCGATGCCGGTGGTGCATCTTCCCGGGCGGCCGGCTCAGTATGACTCTCTCCCTTATGAGTTGATTAAGGAGTTGCGGAAGAGTGTTCGTGTATTGCTCAATTGGTGATTCTCCCCTTTTACGCTTTAGGTTCTATCTGAACCCAGGACCCACGGGGCTCGAAAGGTTTTGGCAGCTCTGGCATAGGTGCTTTTTGGTCTGCTGTTATTGGGCAAGACCGACTGAGACTGACGGTCCTTTTAAATGGGCGAGAGTTTATTGGTTTAGTAGACACAGGGGCTGATTGTTCGGTCCTTACAAGAAAGGATTGGTCCCCGGAATGGCCACTGCAAACCGGGGCTGCCCCGTTAGAAGGCATCGGAGAGGTTACCCTCCCCTCTCAAAGAGCCGCTTACCTACACTGGGAGCTTGATAGCCGATCAGGATACATTCAACCATATGTGTTAGATCGCCTCCCCATTAATTTATGGGGGCGTGATCTTTTAGGACAAATGGGGGCCGTAATTACGACCGACGATTGTCACTCGTGTAATTCACCGTGCCCTTTTCCTTCGTGGCCACTGCAAAGGTCGGGATCAACCACCCAACCGCCCAACGAATAACGTGGGCTTCTGATACACCAGTATGGGTGGAGCAGTGGCCGCTACCAACCCTGAAATTGGCTGCTTTACAAGTGATAGTCGTGGAACAATTAGCGGCGGGGCATATTGAACCCTCCGATAGCCCTTGGAATTCCCCTGTCTTTGTGATAAAAATGCGCTCGGGGGCCTGGAGGATGTTGACTGATCTCAGAGAAATCAATAAGACGATGCAGCCGATGGGAGCGCTGCAACCTGGGCTCCCAAACCCGGCTATGATCCCTAGGAATTGGCCGATATTAGTAGTAGATATTCAGGATTGTTTTTTCTCTATTCCGCTCTGTTTCCCCATATCCGACTTTGGTAGCCCAGTTATTGGGTCGTTTAATTCGGCGCATTATCGTCCTTTCTGGGACCGGACCCTCTGCATTATACCAACCATATACTTCAGATCAACTTGCCACACTTCTTGGCAACGATCCCGATTGGCAGATCCTTTTGGCAATGCATACCGGGGCTTGGGTTACTGGTCTCCCGGATATTCCACGATTAAAGGTTTTCTCACCTTTTGCATGGGTATTCCCCTGCATCACGGTTCCGGACCCAATACCGGGGGCTACCACAGTTTTTACAGATGGAACAAAAGGCCAAGCCACCTATTATTGTCCTCTGGACACTTCCCACGTTATCCCCATTCTGTCCCATTCTGCTCAACACGCGGAACTTGTAGCTGTGATGTCAGTCCTTCGCGATTTCCCTCAATCACTTAATATTATCTCAGATAGCCGGTATGCATGCTTTGTTACTCTTCACATTGAGACTGCAGCGCTCCGGTTTTCTGAGGCAGCCATTTTTCCTTTGTTCCAGGAACTTCAAGCAACGATTCACGCTCGTTCTCATCATTTTTATATTTCTCGTATTAGGGCGCATTCGTCCCTCCCCGGACCATTGGTTGAGGGTAATACTTGTGCGGACCTACTTACTAGGGAAGTTGCTGGTGCACCAAGGGCGATTATTTTTGTTGCACCACTGTTGGCTCCGGCACTTCTCCCTTTAGACACTACAGCCGCAGCCTCGCAAGCCCACCGGCGCTTCCACCAAGGGGCAGGAATGTTGCGCCGTCAATTTGGCATTTCTTGGGAAAGCGCGCGGGCTATTGTGAAAGCTTGTAACTCCTGTGTTACTACATTACCTGCGGCCTCTGAAGCCACGAATCCCCGTGGTCTTGCACCAAGAAAGCTGTGGCAAATGGACATCACACATTACCCTCCCTTTGGCAGATTGGCTTTTATTCATGTTACTGTTGATACCTGTACATTATTTACTTTTGCATCGGCTCACACTGGAGAATCAGCCAAACATGTTATGGATCATTTGTTTCTTGCTTTTGCCTTTATGGGAATTCCACAGGTATTGAAAACCGACATTGGCCCCGCATACACTTCTAAGGCGTTCTGGTCTTTCTGTAATACTTTTGCTATCCGCCTTGTTACGGGTATTCCATACAATCCCACGGGTCAAGCCATTGTCGAAAATCATCATCGTTGGCTCAAAGCCTTTTTGGAAAAACAAAAAGGGGGAGATGAACTGACCTCTCCCCATAGACAATTACAATCCGCTATAATTAATTTTATAACTTTTTTTTAACTTTGGATGACAAAGGCCTCACCCCCGCTGAAAAATGGGGTGGTAGGGAAACTAAGGAACACCCAGAAAGAGTAAAATGGAAGGACCCCCTCACGCGACAGTGGCGAGGGCCAGATCCCTTATTAACGTGGGGCCGAGTTTATGCTTGTGTCTTTCCAGAAACTGAGGACCGCCCGATCTGGATACCTACAAAGAACATACGCTGCATCCTTTCTACAGTGCGTTCTCCCTCACCCTGCATACTTCAGGAGCTGACCGAGAACCAGGAGACAGACTCCGCAACTTTTCCTCTGGAGGATCAGCAGCCCAGTTCCCCAAAATGATGATTGCTTTTCTGATCCTCACTTTTTCCACCGTTGTGATTACTGAGAACTATTGGACTTTTGTTCCATACCCTCCGTGGATGCGGCCCATTACGTGGCAGGACCCGGTGGGAGATATTCTCACTAATGCTTCTGATCTTGTAGGGGGGGATGCGATTCCATGGGAAGGACCAGGGGAAGAGGCAATTGTCAATGTCTCCCTCCTTGCTACTCGCACTCCTATATGTTTCTCTGCAGCTCCGACCCCAAGTCCGTGTCTGTCTCTGCTCCCCTTCACTACTTGGGCTCAGGAAAGAGAATTGCGTGAACCCCAGCCCCATTCGGTGTACTGTGGGATTACCCGTTTGACTGCTGTATCCCATCGTTTGGGAACCTCACCTTTGGTACCCGAACTTCCTTCTTGTGTGTTTGCCAGCTCGTCTTGGCCACCATCAAAGTCTGTGTTGCCTATCTGGCAAAACGTGCCGACAACCTTTTCCCACGGTTATTCTTTTGTCCTCTCACGTATTCCCAGCCACCCTACTGAATTGGGGCAGACATGACAACCTTACTTGTTTATCCCCTTTGCATGGTTATCTTGGGTTTCTGCCCACGGATGCTTTCCAGGCTTTAGGTTCCTCTCGTGCCGGAACTTCCTCCCCCTTGTACCCTAGTCTTTGGCGGGTTTTTGCTGCTTTGGGTCCAATCACACTTGCTTTTGCTCGATTACAGGTCCCTTTCGATTCTATCCCAGTCCATATGGAAGAACGGCAAATAAGAGCATGTATATTGCCACCGCAAGCCTTCCTTGTTGGCTACCCGTCCCTTATCCCCTTCCCTTCCCTCTGGAATATTACATGTGATAACTGTAGAGTTACCCAATGTATATCCGCCCATGATGCCACTGCTACTATTCTTGTAGTAGAACAACCTCGTCATGCTATACTACCCACCTCATTATCCCACCCTTAGGCTGAGTCCCCTGCAGATTCTGCCCTGCAGATGCTAGCTGATCATTTTCGTATTCCAAAACGGCGACATCGTCAGTTTGTTGGATTGTTAATTACTGGGTTTATCGCTTTGGCATCCCTTATTATTGCTACCACCTTATCCTCTATTACCCTGCATACTGAAATAACACAGGCCTCCTTTGTTAATTCCCTTGCAAGAAATGTTTCTGATGCTCTGCAAACACAGTTACGATTAGATAAAGACTTTACCACTCACCTCTCTCTTCTACAGCATTCTCTTATAGAATTAGGAATTGAGGTTGATGCTCTGCGCACTCAACTTTCTTTTCAACGTTGTGATTATCGTTACCCTCATATCTGTGTGACCCCATATTATTATAATGCCACATTTCCCGGGTTTTCGTGGTCCGTGATCTGAAATCGGCTCCAAGGAGCCTGGCATTCTTCAAATGTCTCCCTTGATTTGTCACACCTTGCCTTACTCTCCGAAGCTATGCAAAATACCCCTCCCTTGACCATTCTTGCCGATAGTGCTTCACCGATCATTTCTGCCCTTGAGGCGGTTAATCCTTTTAATTGTCTCTCAATGCTGCTTCATAGTCTCCCATATATTATTTTGTTGAACTTGGCCCTGTTTTGCCTGCCCTGCCTTGCCCGATGGCTATCTGTCTTCCTTTGCCCGCTTCTTACTCAACTCCATGCTTTGCAATTGTTTCAAAAACAAAAAGGGGGACTTGTGCCAGACCTAACATCTGGCCCATCAATTACTGGGCCTAAGTAGTAAGCCAGCCCTTCCGTGCTCACAGGAAGACCTACAAGGAACTGAGAGGAGAGCTGTGGACAGGCAAGAGTTACTTGTTATCGGCCCTACGGCCTTGCATAGACGGGTGTTGCTTGTTACTGGTTTTGAAGGTTACAGAATTGCTGTGTTAGTTATAAACACAGGAACATGGAAAAATCCAGAATGTGACTGAAAGATATAAAAGTCTTGCTGCTTAACCCAATAAACAGTCTGCTTTCCACCTTGAGACTCGCCTGGCCTGCGTTCTTCCATTGCACATGCCCGTCTCCCCACTGCACTGGATGCATGGAGGCAGATGGCAACAGGGGACAGGGACAGTGTCCAACCCTATTTTCTTGTATTCATTCATTCATTCATTCAGTAGTATTTATTGAGCACTTACAGTGTGCGGAGCACTGTACTAAGCGCTTGGGAAGTACATGTTGGCAACTTATAGAGAACGGTCCCTACCCAACAGCGGATTCACAGTCTAGAAGGGGGAGACAGACAACAAAACAAAACGTATTAACAAAATAAAATAAACAGAATAAATATGTACAAGTAAAATAAATAAATAGAGTAATAAATACGTACAAACATATACATATATACAGGTGCTGTGGGAGGGGAAGGAGGTAAGGTGGGGGGAGGGGGGAGAGGAAGGAGGTGGCTCAGTCTGGGAAGGCCTCCTGGAGGAGGCGAGCTCTCAGAAGGGCTTTGAAGGAAGGAAGAGGGCTACCTTGGCAGATGTGCGGAGGGAGGGCATTCCAGGCCATAGGGAGGACGTGGGCCAGGAGTCGATGGAAGGACAGGTGAGAACGAGGCAGAGTGAGGAGGTTAGTGGCAGAGGAGTGGGGGGTGCGTGCTGTGTAATAGCCCCCACCAGACACTGTGGTCCTATGTAGTAGGTCTAAAGGAAATCAGGCAGCTGGTCCATCTACTGTCCTGTCTCAGGACTTTGGGGCTGGGGCTGGATTGAAGATGTGGCCAATCACAGAAGGGGCTGGAGACATGGGATTGGCCAACAGGTCAGTCCTGTCTTACATGGTTAGGGAGTGCCAAAAGCACTTCAGATGGGGATCCCCCATATGAACACCTAAAGTAAGGAGAATGAACCACTAGAGTATTCATCTCCCTGGCCCAGACCTCAGCTCGTCCACCTGATTAAGATACAAATGTTGGGCATGAAAGAGCAGAATGGTGCTTCCCATTTTGGAGGCAGGAGATAAGGCTGAATTCCAACTTCAGTTTTCGTGGGAATGCGAATCACTTGTTCAACCGAAATTCGTTCCACTCTGGAATCACCTATTTGCTTTTATGCACATCCTCACACATAATCTGGTCTCCCAGTATCTCAACCTTCCCTTTTTGATGTTTGGGTTCGTTTTCTGGATTTTGTTTTGAATATTTTTCCATCAATAGCAGGTGCTATTGAAATGGGGAACTTCTGAATGGGGAGACCATGATTCATCTTCATGGAGTCCAGGGACAGTTTCCTAGTATCTCATTGCCAGTCTCATAAACGCTTAGTTCAGAGCTCTGTACACAGTAAACGCTCAATAAATACGATTGAATGAGTTTAGCCAAGCTTTTCTTCATCCCAGGCCTGCAATATAAGAGTCAGAGTCACAAGGGTACAGGATCATCACACACACACACAAACGTACACACACACACACACACACACACACACACACACACACACAGTTTCCTTCCCTCTCTCGTGCTTTTCTCCTTTTCTCACTCTCTCCACTCATTCAATCATATTCATCAAGTGTTTACTGTGTGCAAAGCACTGTGCTAAGTGCTTGGGAGAGTACAATGTAACAGAGTTGGAATACACTTTCCCTGCCCACAAGGAGCTTAGTTTCCACTTACCTGGTATTGGCTGGGCTGCGATGTCTAAGGTTTGATTCTTTGCCCACCATCAGCAGCCTAAGAAATGCCAACGTTATTATTACTATGTACCAAGCACTGGTCAACATTGACCCTACCTCCCAGAAGGTCCTGAAACTCACCTAGGGAAAGGAAAAGTGGAAGCCCAATGGAAAGAGCATAGTCTTGGGAGTCAATGGACCTAGATTGCAATCTTGGCTCCTTCACTTGTCTGTTGTGTCACCTTGGGCAAGTCACTTAACTTCTCTATGCCTCAGTTATGCTATCTGTAAAATGGGGATTAATACTGGGCGCCCTATGTGAGAAAGAGACTTTGTCCAACCTGATTATTTTATATCGACCCTAGTGCTTAATACACTTTCTGGTACATAGTAAGCACTTAACAAATGCCATTTAAAAAACATAAACAAAAAGAAGAGAAGCACAGGCCTTCAAGTCAGAGGACTTGGGTTCTTATCCTCGTACTGCCTGCCATTTGCCTACTGCATGACTTTGGGCAAGTCACTGGGCTGCAGTGTATTGTTAATGATGATAATAATAATTAAGGTATTTGTTAAGGGCTGCCTATGTGCCAAGCACTGTTCTAAGTGCTGGAGTAGGTACAAGGTAATCAGGTTGTCCCACGTAGGGCTCGCAGTCATAATCCCCATTTTACAGATGAGGTAACTGAGGTACAGAGAAGTTAAGTGGCTTGATCAAGGTCACACAGCAGACAAGTGTGGAGCTAGGATTAGAACCCACATCCTCTGACTCCCTAGCCTGTGCTCTTTCCACTAAGCCACACTGCTTTCTTGATGTGACCCACTGATTTTATATGACTTACATATTCATAGTAATAATTATGGTATTTGTTAAGCACTTCCAAGTGCCAGGCACTGAACTAAGCACCTGGCATAGAAAGTTCAGTAAAATAATACAAACTGTGGTATTTGCTAAATGCTCATTATGTGCCAAGCAATACACTGGGCATTGTGGTAGATAAATGATAATCAAGCTGTACATGGTTTCCTGTCCCATATGGGGCTCACAGTCACTATGTCCTAAGTCCAAGGATGCCCAGAAAAACCAATGAATTCATGCAATTACAGTTCAATGCATTTCTCTGATCTGTCTTGGAATTTGAGTTAGGGACACAGGTGAAAGGTCACCCTGGAAGCTGTGTCCTGGTCCTGGTGTGGGCTGAAATGGACTGAGGTTGGTATAGTTGGGTTTTATGGGAGCCCTAAGGAGAAAAGTGGGAATTTACTGACAGAGAAAGCAAGAGAAGAATCTGCCTGTGGATTGGAAAATTGGTATAAGGGTCGGGCCCGGATCCCATGGAGACTGGAGGTTGGGAAAGAGCAGGAGGTGAAAACTGACCTGGCATCCCAGAATAGGGGGTTTGGGTTAGAGCTCCAGGGAAGGACATCTGCTCCACTGGACTAAGCTCCTAGATCTTTCTGAAGGTGGAGCCAGCCAGAAGCCAGAACGATGCTTTGGTAGAGCCAAGGCACCTTCCACCCTGAAGATTTGTTTTCCCTGGCAGGGAGTGATAGCAGAGTCAGCAAGCAGGGGGTGATGGGTTTTGCTACTCTTCCAGACCAGAAGGATGTCAAAAAATGTAGGCGACCCTTATCAAGGAGTTCCAAGAAGGTCATTACTCGAATCTCGGTGAGTTTGCTTTCAGTGCTTTGATTCTGGGTGGAAATTAAGAACAAAGAGGAGCAGAGCCTGGGGGATCAGTTTCAGCACATCCTAGTTGCATCTCCTTATGGAGGTATGGGGTGGGGCTAGAGTGTACCAACTCTGTGCTTTGGGATGATGAAAGGTTGGGCTACAAGCACCCACTAGATTGTAAGTTAGTTGAGCGCAGGAATCATGTCTACCAACTCTGCTTTGTTCTGCTCTCCCAAGTATTTAGTACATTGCTGGTACAGGGGTCGGGCTCGGATCCCATGGGGACTGGAGGTTGGGAAAGTACAGGAGGTGAAAACTTACCCAGAATAGGGGCTTTGGGTTAGAGCTCCAGGGAAGGACATCTGCTTCACTGGACTAAGCTCCTAGATCTTTAAGACTGTGAACCCATGCAAAATGAAAGGGGAGGGAGTGTTACCATCGTGGTATTTATTGAGGACTCACTTTGTCCCCAGGTCCTCACCTTTTAATAGTCCCCTCACTCAGCTCTGGCTCTGCTCTCCCCAAATCAGACCCGGTTCATTAGAGAAGATGCCTGTAGCATCACAATGAAAAGTGCAGATGGGAATTCTAGATTTTTCATGAATGATCACTTCACCTGAAGAAACTGTAAGTAAAGGGGCTGAGAAAGAGAAGGAGAGGGTGGGAGAAATAGTAATTTCTAAGTGCTGGGGTAGATACAAGTTAATCAGGTTGGACACAGTCCCTGTCTCACATGGGGCTCACACTTTTAATCCCAATTTTACAGATGAGATAACTGAGGCACAGAGAAGTTAAGTGGCTTGCCCATGGTCACACAGCATACAAGTGTCAGAGCCAAAATTAAGACTCAGGTCCATCTGACTCCCAGGGCCATTCTCTACTGGGCCACACGTCTTTCCCCTTTGGAACAGGGATTATGTCCAATCTGATTAATTTGATTCTGATATTATTATTAATAATAATGATAATAATTGCATTTGTTAAGTGCAAATTGTTTGGACGCAGTCCCTGTCCCATGTTGGGTTCACAGTCTTAACCCCCATTTTACATATGAGGTTACTGAGGCACAGAGAAGTTTGATGACTCCCCCAAGGTCCCACAGTAGACAAGTTGTAGATCTGGGATTAGGACCCAGATCCTCTAACTCTCAGGCCCGTCCTCTTTCCACAAGGCCAAGATGCTTCTCTAAGGAGGCGTAGATGTTAACGGAAAGTTTGCTGATTCAGTTACCGTGGTGAACAGATGACAGTTGAAACGAGCCCTGCGAGCGGGGCAAGAAGCATATGGGGAGAAAACGGGATCAAAGTACACTGAGAACATCCTGGAAGGAAACAGGGTCACATAGAAGCTTCTGCGATGGCCTGGAAAACTGTGTCTTTTCTGCCATCTGGTGGTCATATGGAAAATTACCTGACCCATCTCCACCAGTATCTTTTTCTCAAGATTTTTTTAAAAAAATTATATTTGTTAAATACTTACTATGTGCCAAGCACTGTTTGGGATTTTTGGTGAGTGTTTATTGTGTGTCAAGCACCGCATTGAGTGCTACACAATACTCCCTTCACTCTCTCCCTTTGCTCTACATCCCCCCCACACACACACCTCCCAGCATTTGTGTATTTAGGTATAAAAATATAATTCTATTTATTTATAT
The DNA here is from genome assembly GCF_015852505.1 of Tachyglossus aculeatus. Classification (NCBI taxonomy): domain Eukaryota; kingdom Metazoa; phylum Chordata; class Mammalia; order Monotremata; family Tachyglossidae; genus Tachyglossus; species Tachyglossus aculeatus. The sequence goes on along the minus strand of NW_024044915.1, from coordinate 4,986,464 downwards.
TAATGCCTTTTAACTTGTTTTGTCTGTCTCCCCACTTCTAGACTGTAAGCCCATTGTGAGACATTGCTGAATTGTACTTTCCAAGTGCTTAGTCCAGAGCTCTGCACACAGTAAGTGCTCAGTAAATATTATTAACAAACAGTAAGTGCTCAATAAATACGACTGAATGAATGAGTGTTTGATCCTACAAGGGGCTCATAGACTAAGTAGGAGGGAGAACAGGCATTGAATTCCCATTCTGCAGATGAGAGAACTGAAGTACTGTTCTGTCTCCCTAGTCTCTTTCTTCCCATGTTTTCTGAACTTCCAGAGGCCACCTGTGGACACAACAGGTATCCTTAGACTCTGATGGGATCAATCAGTCAATCCATGGTATTTGTTGAACATTGACTATATGCAGAGTACTGTGCTAAGCACTTGGGAGAGCAAAACAGAGTTAGCAGACATATTCCCTGTCCACAATGAGCTTACAGTCTAGAGGGTTTCAGAAGGAGACTTTTCATGAACTGGAGCTGGGGTTGACCTTTGTCATTCTCCCTGGTTTGATGAGAGCTGCAGATCGAGGAGGGCTGGGAGGAGAGGTGAGCTGGGAAAACTGAAAATGTACTCATGCATGATCTCATGACAGTCTTTGGAGACCCTAAGGAAGTCAGGGTGACCATGACGATGGAAATGAGCTTCCACTATGCCATCCTAGGCTCCTCCTTCTTTGCCCTAGGGGACCAGGGGCCACTGCATGGCAACAATCTCTAGATTGTGAGCTCTAAGTGGGTGGACAATGCCTCCTTTTGTTGTTTCATTGTACTCTCCCAAACGGTATGGTCTTTGCACACAGTAAGTGCTCAATAAATACAATTGAATGAATGAATGAGTGAATACTATTCCCTCCACCATGCACTGCAGTGAGTACAATGACTATGCAGTGCATAGAAGCACTGTCCACGAAATTGGAGAGAGTGGAAGTTGAGCAGCAAGATATCCATTCAGACGAGGTCCTTCAGTGGGCACATAGACTAAAATTGCGGGGTTAGGAGCACAATAGACACACATACAAAGAGACCGCCATTACCACCATTACCACCAGCACCACCAGGACCATCACCACCACTGCTTCCACAAAAAACACTGTAGCTCATTAACCGGGACAAGCAACATGGCCGAGGAGAAAGAGCAGGTGCCTCAGATTCTGGAGCCCTGCGTTCTAATCTCATCTTTGCCACTTCCCTGCTGGGTGACCTAGGATAAGTCACTTAACTTCTCTTTTCCTCAGTTTTTTTTCTCTAACTCCGTCTCTGCTGCTTCTCTTCATGCTTGTCTGACCTATTGGTTCTGTGAAATGTTATCCCCCAAGAATTTATACTGCAAAGATACATTGAGGAGGTACCCGGAAGCAGCAGATGCAACTGAATTTCTTTTCTATATCAAGAAGGGCAGTCACAATGATCACGATCTGATGGGTGACTTGACTTCTGCCCTCAGACAAGGTCACTTCTTTGTTGCCACCACAAGTTTCAAACAAGCCAACTGGTTCTATTCTGCCACTCCTTCCTTCTACTATAAGCCCATAGTCCTTAATTGGAGCATTACAGGATGCTGGAAGACTGACTCCTCCTTGAGTTTAATGTACATTATAAGCTTTGTTGATGCATAAACCTTCATCTGCTCTCCTTTTAAAAGCTTTGTGAATGTATTCCCATACACTGGGTTATCATCATCATCATGTAAAATATAAGTATTATAAGCACAATGAGTATAAATGTACGAGAAGCAGCAAGGCCTAGTAGAGCATGGTCCTGGTAGTACAAAGGACCTGAATTCTAGTCCTAGCTCTGCTACTTGTCTGCTGACTCCTTGGGCAAGTGACTTCACTTCTCTGTGCTTCAGTTACCTTTTCCGTAAAATGGGGATTAAGACTGCAAGCCCCATGTGGGGGTCTGACAGATCTACCCCAGTGCTTAGAACAGTTCCTGGTACATAGTAAGTGCTTAACAAATGTCAGAAAAATATATATCATCTTCAAGATCATTTAGTGGGTGCAATTTTGTGCTAGGTGCTTGGGAACAGAAGTGTACAAAAAATAAATTAAAGGCCTGCCCCACCCCACAAAGCGTTCATAAGCCAATCAATTCATCAGGGGTATGTAATTAACACCTACTGAGTGCAGAGAATTACCCTCAGTGCTCAGGAGAGTACAATAGAATTAGTAGACATGATCCCTGCCCTCAAGTAACTTACAATATATCAGGTAAAACAGACAAAATCAATCAGTAGCATTTATTGAGCACTTACTGTGTGCAAAACACTGTGCTAAACACTGGAAGAGTACAATAAAGTTAGTAGACATGATCCCTGCCTTCAAGGTGCTTACAGTCTAGCTGGGCGACAGACACAAAATTGAATTAGGAGGAAGCAGTAGCATAGATGGTACAATTTACACTTGTAATGGGCAGGGAATGTTTCTGCTAATTCTGTTGCATTGTGCTCTCCCAAACACTTGGTACAGTGATCTGAACATAGTAAGTGCTCTATAAATACCATTGGTTGATTGATTGATATGTACTTAGGTGCTATTGGGGGTTGCTAGTACTTAAATGCTTAGCACAGAAATGAGGATTCTGCAGTTGGAGAATATAAAGTGGCATGATAAGAACTTAATCAGGAAGAGGGATGTGATTTTAGTAGGGCTTTGAAGATGAGGAGAGTAATGATCTGGTGGATGTGAAGGGGGAAGGACTTTCAGACAGAGGAGAGGGCATGGGCAAGAGGTTGGCAGCAAGTGAGACAAGATTGGGGCTCATTGAGTAGGTTGACTTGAGATGAATGAAGAGTGTGGGCTGAGTTGTAGTGGGAAAGGAGTAAGGATAAGTAGTAATAATAATGGCATTTGTTAAGCACTTACAATGTGCCAAGCACTGCTCTAAGCACTGAGGTAGATATAAAGTAACTATGTTGTCCCACCTGGGATTCACAGTTTTAATCTCCGTTTTACAGATGAGGTAACTGAGGCACTGAGAGGTTAAGTGGCTTGGCCAAGGTCACACAGCAGACAAGTGGTGTAGCCAGGATTAGCACCCTCGTCCTCTGACTCCTCAGCCCATGCATTTTCCACCAAGCCACGCTGCTGGAAGAGACCTGACTGATTTTGAGCCTCAGGTGAGGAGTTTCTTCCTGATGGAGAGGGAAATGGGTGAACATCAGAGATTTTTAAGGAGTGGGGAGATGTGCATTAAGGATGGGAGTAGAAAGATGATCTTGGCAAAGAGAGAAGGATCGACTGGAGAGGGGAGAAACTGGAGGCAGGTAGATGAGCGAAGAAGGTGGTACAGTTGACTAACTGTGATGGGACAAGTCCAGAAGCAAGTTCTCATGAACATTTCAAACATTTAAACCAGTGCTGTACCACAAGATGTCTCAGAAGAGAACAGAATGCCCTAATCTTTTTTCCTACCACTCACTAGTCTAACCTTGTCTTATGCCATTGACATAGTGACTCCATGGATACAGCTCTCCCAGAATGCCCCACTTCCATCTGCAATCGTTCTGGTAGTGTACTCATATGGGTTTCTTGGTAAAAATACCGAAGTGGTTTGCCACTGCCTCTTTGTACACAGTAAGCTTGAGTCTCCACCCTCGAATCTCTCCCATGCCACTGCTGTCCAGCACATGTGAGTTTTGACATGTAGAAGATTGCCTTCCACTGTTCAGCCACTGCCCAAGCTAGGAATGGAGTGGGTATGCCTCTGTTCGACTCTCCCTCCCATATCCGAGACAGGTAGAGTATTGGAAACTCCCCAGGTGCGATCCTGAGAGGGGACTCACTAGCCAGATAACAGAAAATTCTCAAAATGATAAGGGGCACTGAGCGGAAGAGCAAGGGGGTGGATGGTTGATTGGCACCAATATTAATGTCTACTTTGTTCCCTTTACCCCCATCCCCTCCATAGGTGGTGGGAGCATAGGGGGGTTTATTCAGAAGGAGGAGGCTGGGAGGACACAGCAGATATTTCAAGGAGAAACCCATAATCCCAGTAGCCATGTAGTTGCTTGGAAAGAGCACAGGCCTGGGAGTAAGAGGTCCTGAATTCCAATTTCGGCTCCACCTGCTGAGTGAATCTTGGGCAATTCACCTAAATTCTCTGTGCCTTCATTTCCTCGTCTGTAAAATGGGGATCCAATACCTGTTCTTCGTACAGGGATGGTGAGCCCAATATAGGGCAGGGAATGTGTCTGACCTGATTATCGACCCCAGTCCTTAATGCTGTTTTTGGCACAGATTAACCACTTAGCACATGCAACCATTATTAGCAATCAGAAATTCAGTCTCCCAGGTGAAGTCAGATATGGGATACTGAGGCAGGCCCCATGGTCAACTCTGCTCCTGAGAATTGGGGGAAATCACTGGGGATATTGTTAATAGAGTGGCTTAGATTGGGGAGAGAATGTTTGGGGATTGAACATCTTTGTGTATGGACCTTCTGGGTTAATGCTTGTGTCAATGTCTAACAGTCTAAGAACTATAAATTATCAGTGATCAGTGAGATTATCTATGCCAAAACTAGAAAAAAACATAAGGGGATGTTGGAGTGGTTTCTTTATAATGTTCAGAGGAAGCAAAATAAAAGATGAAGGATGGGATGGAAGAGCCCCTGTCAGCAGGGAGGGAAGAAGAGGAGATTAGCTTCTGGGAAAAATAGACTGTGAGCCAAAGAAAGGCAGGGCCACCTAAACTGTCTTCAAGAAATTGAACAGGATCTCAGTCATAAAGAAGTCAATGAGGAGTGACCTTTAAACAATGGAGATAAGTGATAGTAGTGACAGTGAAGAAGCTGAAGGACAGGGAAAGTCCGACCCCCTCGCTGCTGAAGTAAGAAGAGTCCCTGAGCACATGACAGCTGAACAGATGGCAAACTTTGGGAAGAACAGTGTACAATTTACCTGGATGGGGGTAAGTAAAGATGAACGAATGAATGAATATAGAGGGGGTGGGTATGAGGTCACTTCCCCACCTCCTCTATATTCATTCATTCATTCATGCATTCATTCATATTTACTGAGTGCTTACTGTGTGTACAGCACTGTACTCTGAAGTAGCACTGTACACTTAGGTAAGCAGAATGGCTCAATGACTAGAGCACGGGCCTGGGAGTACTAATCCTGCCTCAGCCACATGTCTGCTGTGTGACCTTGGGCAATCACTTCACTTCTCTGGGCCTCAGTTAATTCATCTGTAAATTGGGGATTAAGAGTATGAGCCCTGTGTGGGACAGGGACAATGTCCAACCTGACTACCTTGTGTCTATCCCAGTGCTTCGAACAGTCAATAATAAACTGTATAACAAGCACCAAAATTATCACTTACTATTATTATTACTAAGCTCTTGGGAAAGTACAATATAACAATAAACAGACAACTTTCCTGCCCACAATGAGTTTACAGTCTAGAAGGGGAGACAGACATTAATAGAAATAAATAAATTGCAGATTTGTACCTAAGTGCTGTAGGGCTGGGTGGGGGATGAATAAAGGAAGCAAGTCAGGGAGACACAGAAGGGAGTGGGAGAAGAGGAAAAGAGGGCTTAGTCAGGGAAGTCCTCTCGGTGCAGCTGGGCCTTCAATAAGGCTTTGAAGTAGGGGAGAGTAATTGTCTGTAGGATTTGACAGACAATTATATGTCATCCTTTGGCCAGGAATAATGCAAAATATTCAGACCCACGACAGGATATGACAGAAATGCCCTGGATCTTCCAGGAAATGATGTTGGAGGCAAGGAGCCCCACCTTCAAGGATGGAACAGGGCAGGGGGGTGGGACAAGCCCGCTCCCGTCTCACAAGCCCACAACCTTGGTATCATCCTCGACTCCGCTCTCTCGTTCACCCCTCACATCCAATCTGTCACCAAAACCTGTCGGTCTCACCTCTGCAACATTGCCAAGATCTGCCCTTTCCTCTCCATCCAAACTGCTACCCTGCTCGTTCAAGCTCTCATCCTATCCCGACTGGATTACTGCATCAGCCTCCTCTCCGATCTCCCATCCTCCTGTCTTTCCCCACTTCAATCCATACTTCACGCCGCAGCCTGGATCGTCTTTGTGCAGAAACGCTCCGGGCATGTTACTCCCCTCCTCAAAAATCTCCATTGGCTACCAATCAACCTATGCATCAGGCAAAAACTCCTCACCCTCGGCTTCAAGGCTCTCCATCACCTCGCCCCCTCCTACCTCACCTCCCTTCTCTCCTTCTACAGCCTAGCCCGCACCCTCTGCTCCTCTGCCGCTAATCTCCTCACTGTGCCTCGTTCTCGCCTGTCCCGCTGTCGACCCCCGGCCCACGTCATCCCCCTGGCCTGGAATGCCCTCCCTCTGCACATCCGCCAAGCTAGCTCTCTTCCCCCCTTCAAAGCCCTACTGAGAACTAACCTCCTCCAGGAGGCCTTCCCAGACTGATCCCCATCCTTTCTCTCCCCCTCCTCTCCCTCCCCATCCCCCCGCCTTACCTCCTTCCCCTCACCACAGCACCTGTACATACGTATATATGTTTGTACGTATTTATTACTCTTTATTTTACTTGTACATATTTACTATTCTATTTATTTTATTTTGTTAATATGCTTTCTTTTGTTGTCTGTCTCCTCCTTCTAGACTGCGAATCTGCTGTTGGGTAGGGACCGTCTCTATATGTTGCCAACTTGTACTTCCCAAATGCTTAGTACAGTACTCTGCACACAGTAAGCGCTCAATAAATATGATTGAATGAATGAATGAGGGTAGAAGGGGGACTTGGGTGACAGTGCTGGATCGCTGATCTCCCTGCTCTCCCCAGGTTGAGGGCTCACTGGCCACAGCCCCGTACACCATATTCATGGTTTAGACCTGTCTCCGATAAATGGCTGCTTACTGTCATGTTGCCTTGCTTTTTGGGTAACTATGTTGGGATGCTGGGGCAGCAGAGCCATGGTTGTTTTGGGAGGGAGTTCTATCACCAGGACTCTGATATGTTCTGGTTGGAGGGTGGCTGTCACCAACACTCCCGAACACACTGTCTTCATCTTTGCTAGCCAACTTTCTAGCTGTACCTCACTCTCGACTCTCCCACCTCCATCCCCTCAATTACTGTACTTTGTAAGGTATTTGTTAAGCATTTACTATGTGTCAGACACGTACTATGTTCTGGGTGGATGCAAGATAATTGTGTTGGACACAGTCCCTGTCCCGCATAGGGCTCACTGTCTTAAATTCCATTTTATAGATAAGGTAACCGAAGCACAAAGAAGTTAAACGACTCACCTAAAATCACCCAGCAGAAAGATGCAAAGGTGGAATTAGAACCCAGGTCCTCTGACTTTTAGGCCCATGCTCCCACCACTGGGCCATTCTGCTTCTAATATTCTTCTAATCTACTCCCCTGCCTCAGAAATTCTTCCACGCCAAATCCAACAGACCACAGTCCTGCCTATAGTCAAGGCCCTCCAGAAAATCCATCTGCTCCAACGTGCCTTCCTCAATTAATTTCCAGCCTCCCAAGGCATATAAATCCACCGGCCACCTCTAGACCTTATGTCCAATCAGTCAATCAATGGTATTTATTGAGCCCTTAATGTGTGCAGAGCACCATACTAAGCACTCAGGAGAGTACAATACAATAGAGTTGGTAGATATGTTCCCTGCCCACGAAGAGCTTACAGACTAGAGGGAGAGAGACATTGAATTAAATTAAAAATGAATGAGTACATGAGTGTTGGGGGGGGGGGGGTGACGATCAAAATGTTTCATTCATTCGTTCATTCAATCGTACTTATTGAGCACATACTGTGTGCAGATCACTGTACTAAGTGCTTGGAAAGTACAATTAAACAACCAAATGAAGCAATCCCTGCCCACAAGGGGCCACAGTCTAGATGGGGGAGACACACATCAAAACAAGTAAAAGAGCAGGGTTAAAGTGTTAAAACCCCAAGTGCATTGGTGATGCAGCAGATAGGGCCAATTGGCATAGTCAGGGAAGGCTTCGTAGAGGAAATGTGATTTTAGTAGGATTTGAAGGTGGAGAGAGTGGTGGTCTGTTAAACATGAAGGGGGAGGGAGTTTCAGGCCAGAGGGAGAAAGTAAGTGGGCATCCAGAAAGATGAGATCAGGGTACCGTCTCTCTAGACTGTAAGCTTCTTGTGGGCAGGAAATGTGTCTGTTTATTCTTGTATTGCATTCTCCTAAGCACTTAGTACAGTTCTTTGCACACAGTAAGTCCTCAATAAATACAATTGATGAATGAATGAATGAATAAATAAATGAATGAATGAGTGAATAGGTTGGTGTTAGAAAAGCAGATGTATGTGGGTTGGGTCATAATTATACCCTACAACTCCTAGAGAAGAAGTTTAGCTAGAGAAGCAACATGGCTTAGTGGAAAGAGTACGGTCTTGGGAGTCAGAGGTCGTGAGTTCTAATCCCAACTCTGCTACTTGTCAGTTGTGTGTCTTTGGGCAAGTCACTTTACTTCTCTGTGCCTCAGTTACCTCACCTATAAAATGGGGATTAAGACCGTGAGCCCCACGTGGGACAGCCCGATAACCTTGAATCTACCCCACCGTTTAGAACAGTGCTTGGCATATATTAAGCACTTAACAAATACCATCATTATTATTCAATAATAATAATAATAATAACAATGGCATTTGTTAACCCCTTACTATGTGCAGAGCACTGTTCTAAGCGCTGGGGGGAGATACAAGGTGATCAAGTTGTCCCACGTGGGGCTCACAGTCTTAATCCCCATTTTACAGACAAGGTAACTGAGGCTCAGAGAAGTTAAGTGACTTGCCCAAGGTCACACAGCAGACGTGGCGGAGCTGGGATTCGAACCCATGACCTCTGGCTCCAAAGCCCGTGCTCTTTCCACTGAGCCATGCTGCTCTGCACAAAGTAAGCGCTCATTAAATACGGTTGAATGAATGTCTACTAACTATTGATTTGGACTCTTCCAAACATTTAGTACAGTGTTCTGCAAACCATCATCGTCAAATGCCATTGAGTCATTTCTGATTCATAGTGACTTTATGGATATAGCCATAGAGTTTTCTTGGTAAAAAATAGGGAAATGGTTCACCATTACCTTCTTCCATGCAATGAAAATTTAAGTCTCTGCTGTTGTCTTGGATTAACATTTTGATCACTTGATAATCCGCCTTTGACTCTATCCCATGTCACTGCTGCTCGTAAATTCAAACCATAAGTGCTCCATAAATACCACCGGATTAATGGGTTGTTTTATAACAATAATGATGGTATTTGTTAAACACTTTCTATATGCCAAGCACTGTCCTAAATGCTTCCCAAGGGCCTAGTGCATTGCAAGACACCCAGTGGGTGCCTAATAAATGCCATTATTATGACTTCCGTGTTCTGTACCTGTACCCCCAAAGAGATAGATCTTGTTCTGGACCTGTGTCTGCATGGTCAGAGACCACATTCCGGTTACTAGTGGGCAGGGAAGGTTTGGCAATACAGGCTGAGGAGAGTTGGAGAGGGACCAGCCTACTGGGGTGACCCAGCCCCTCTCCTTCCCTAACTGGGACAAACCCCGGTAAGACCTGGACCCTTTCTGAACAGTCCAGCTGAACCAGACTTCAGCCAGAGTCATTCTTGGAAAAGTGAGATGCAGGCAGACCATGTGCCTTGTCTACTGACTGGATCTGGGCTAGATTATCTGAGCCTCAGTTTTCCTAATGGGGCTGCAACAGACCATGATCAGATCAACTGCTAAAAGTGCTCTGGAATCCTCAGGAAAACCTGCATGATAAGCAGCATGGTCTAGTGGATAGAGCATGGGCATGGGAGTCAGAAGGACCTGGATTCTAAGCCAGCTCCATATATATCAGCTGTATGACCTTTGGCAAGTCACTTCACTTATCTGTGCCTCGGTTACCTCATCTATAAAATGGGGATTAAGACTATGAATCTCATGTGGGACAGGGATTGTGACAACCCTAATAAACTTGTATCTATCTGGCCCCTAGTCTGGCACAGAGTAAGTTCTTAACAAATACCTTAAAAAAGCTCTCTGGATTTGACTGAAATCTCGGTTCGGGGAAAGCAGGAAATTGTGGGGCACAGACCTCGGGAAGGGGGGAAACAGGGTACTTTGCCAGACCCAGATTCCAGGTAGACAGGCCTCGACAGGACAATTTGAATAGGTACCTCAGAGGTGCGGGTCCCAGGATAAGATCCCCTGCAACGCACCCCCATCACCACCACTTTTTTAATGGTATTTGTTAAGCACTTACTTAAGATAAGCAGCATGGATTAGTGGAAAGAGCGTGGGCTTGGGAGTCAGAGGTCATGGGTTCTAATCCTGGCTCTGCCACTTAGCTGTGTGACTTTGGGCAAGTCACTTAACTTCTCTGGGCCTCAGTTACCTCATCTGTATAATGGAGAATAAGGCTGTGAGCCCCACGTGGGACAACCTGATGACCTTGTATCTACCCTAGCGCTTAGAACACTGCTTGGCACATAGTAAGTGCTTTACAAATACTAACATTATTATTATTATTATTATTATTATTATTATTATTATGTGTCAAGCACTGTTCTAAGCCCTGGGGTAGGTACAAATTTGTTAGGTAAGACACAGTTCCGGCTCTACATGGCGCTCACAGTCTGAGTAGGTGGCAGAACAAGCATTTAATACCCATTTTACAGTTGAGGAAACTCAGGCCCAGAGAAGTGAAGTAACTTGCCTAAGGTCCTTCAGCAAGCAGTTGGCACTGTGTCAAGGGGAGAGTTGAGTGAATGCTTATAGCTGATGGTGAGGAGCTTCCTTTTATTGTGGAAGTGAAAGGACAACTACTGGAGGTTTCTGAGGGGTGGGAAGAAGTGACCTGAATATCTTTTTAGAAAAATGATGTGTAAAGCAGAGTGAAGTATGGTTTGGAGTAGGGAGAGACAGAAGGCAGGGAGGTCAGAGAGAAGACTGATGCAGAAGTTAAGGCAGAATAGGATAAGATAGGTGTGGAAAGAGGGTCCTATCAGTGAATTCACCCACTCCCTCCGCCTGAGCAACCGACAGCAAGGACACAGAACTGCTACACTACAAAGTTGTGGAACGGGAACTGTCCCATTCAGATAGACAACCTGGGAATACAGGGAGAGCTAACTGGTACGAGAAGGCTTCGTATATAGGAGGCGCTGCTATTTTTCATTGTAGGCATTTAGACCTAGCCCTGCAGAGCCTGCCCTGCTGATTAGGACTCGGACTACCTCCTGCACTTGCTTGCTGCGCTACAGCTATGTGAGTACACCCAGTAAAGAGGCAAAACTGATCACTCCGGCTCGATATCTGGTCTTTGGCTCATCATCGCCCAATCTAAAGAACTCGGGTCAGCGACCCCAGCTGACTTGGGAGGCATCTCCCCACAATAGGTTAGCAGCAGATTGGATGGAGAGTATTCTTGAGATGTTGAGAAGGTCGATTGAATATGTGGGCTGAATGAAACAGATGAATTTGGGATAATACCCAGGTTATGGACTTGTAAGACTGAGAGGATGGTGGTGAGAAACCCAGGAAGGCAAGACTGGAGAGCCATCAGAAATTTGATGACCATGTCACCTCTAGAGGAGACTGCAAAGAGACCAGGAGATATCTTCTCAGATCATCATCATCATCAATCGTATTTATTGAGCGCTTACTATGTGCAGAGCACTGTACTAAGCGCTTGGGAAGTACAAATTGGCAACATATAGAGACAGTCCCTACCCAACAGTGAGCTCACAGTCTAGAAGGGGGAGACAGAGAACAAAACCAAACATACTAACAAACTAAAATAAATAGAATAGCTATGTACAAGTAAAATAAATAAATAAATAAATAAATAAATAAATAAATAAATGAATAGAGTAATAAATATGTACAAACATATATACATATATACAGATATCCAGAGGAAAGCCAGGACATCCTGCCCCGGGTGGAGGTAGAGTACAGATGACAGGGTGCTTGGGGTCAGCTGGACCCAGCCAGAAGGAGAACACTGAGAGCAAAGACAAGGGGTCAAGATTCAAGGGGCAAAGGCTAGGCAATTGTATCAGGCAAAGCCTGGGTGTGCAAGTGGGAGCGGGGGGGAAGGGGAAGGGGCAGCTATTTTTCAAGAAGTAGGCTGTCAGAAGAGGGCTCTGGTGGTCATGGGAACTGCCCGTTTGACTAGATTGTAAATTCCTAGAGGGTAGCAATGATGTCTACTCTTCCAACTCTATTGAACTTTACCTTGTGCTTAGCTCAGTGATCTGCACATGGAGAGCCCTTTAAAGGCAGGGATCACTGGATTAAATAGCCTAGTGCAATCAGCACAGGCCTGGAGGTCAGAGGACACGGGTTCTAATCTTGGCTCCGCCACTTGCCTGCATTGTGACCTTGTGCAAGTCACTTAACTTCTCTGTTTCTTCAGCTGTAAAATGGGGATGAAGATTTAGTATTTGTTTTCCTTTCTACTTTTAGGATTCAGTACTTGTTTTCCTTCCTACTTAGATGATGAGCCTCCCACGGGACAGGGACTGCATCCAACCTGATTAGCTTCTATCCCAGAGTTTAGAACAGTACTTGACTTCCAGTAAGTGCTTAATACTATTATTATTATCATTCCCATATTCATTTATTCATTCAGTCATATTTATTGAGCACTTACTGTGTGCAGCGCAATGTACTAAGTGCTTGGGAAGTACAAGTCAGCAACATATAGAGACAGTCCCTACCCAACAATGGTATCAACTCTATTGTAATAATAATATAATGATGATGGCATTTTTTAAGTTCTTACTATGTACCAAATACTGTTCTAAGTGCTGGGGTAGATAAAAGGTAAGCAGGTTGTTCCAGGTGGGGCTCACAGTCTTAATCCCCATTTTACAGATGAGGTAATTGAGGCATGGAGAAGTTAAGTCACTTGTCCAAAGTTACACAGTTGATAAATGATGGAGCTGGGATTAGAACCCTCATTCTCAGACTCCCAAGCCCGTGCTCTTTCCACTAAACCATGCTGCTTCTCTATTGTACCCTCCCAAGTGCTTAGTACAGTACTTTGCACAGTAAGTCGGTTAATTGTATTTATTGAGTGCTTACTGTGTGCAGAGCACTGTACTAATCACTTGGGAGAGTGCAGTATAACAATAAACAGACACATTCCTTCCTAAGTGCTCAGTAAATGCCATAGATAGATTGAGGGTCACACTGTCAGTGAACCCCGCGTCTCCCTAAAAGGACAGGACACATTCATTCATTCATTCATTCATTCATTCATTCAGTCGTATTTATTGAGTGCTTACTGCGTGCAGACCACTGTACTAAGCGCTTGGGAAGTACACGTTGGCGACAGTGGATTGAAACCAAACCAACCAGAACCCTCCTGAGCCCCGCCTCCCACCTGCCAAACCCCGGTGTAGGGCATCAAACTCTGCAGTTAGGTAGCATGGGGGATCTCCCTCTAGACTGGAAACTCTTTCTGGGCAGGGAATGTATTCACCAACTCTATTATACGGTACTCTCTAAGGAACTTAGTACAGTACAAGAATAAGCACTCAATAAATAATAATAATAATAAAGATAGTACTTGTCAAGTGCTTACTATGTGCTAAGCACTATTCTAAACAAAGGGGTAGATTGAAGTTAATCAGGTTGGACACAGTCCCAGTCCCAGTCCCAGTCCCATACTCACACTCTTAGTCCCCATTTTACAGAGGAGGTAACTGAGGTCCAAGGAAGTGAAGTAACTTGCCCAAGGTCACACAGCAGACATGTGGCAGAGCTAGGATTAGATTCCAGGGATTGAGTCCAGCTATGTGGAATCTCCTAGGGATAAAACCAGAAAGATTTCTCAGAAGATCCTTGTACTCCAGATTTGAAGGAGCCCAAACCAGAGAGCTCTTACAATGGTCCAGACATAAGCCATCCAGGAAGTAGAAAATCGACTTAACTCACCACCACCAACTTCTCCCCTGCCCTTTATCCCTGCACCCAAAGGCCTAATACATTGCCTGCCTTCCTTTTCTCCTCCAGCAGAAGTAGGAACTTCGAGCCTGGCCCTCAATGCCCAGGGTAATGGCCTCTGGTCAGCCACCATATTTCCATAGGGGAGACTCCACCCTTGTTTCTGGCCCCTCATCTTCTCAACCTCCAGTTATGAGCCCTGAGCCTTGCCCAAGCCTTGCCCAATCTAATAATCTTCTACTGTATCTACCACTGAGTTCAGCACAGTCTTGGCAACATGATAAGCACTTACCAAATACTGTAACTAACTAACTCTACACAGTAGCTGCTCGATTCAGCATCCTGCACACAGTAGGTGACTTATACAAGGTTCCGTGCATAGAAGGCTCTCCATTCAGTAGGCATCCAGTATGGCATTTTGCACCCAGCAAGCACCGAGTAGAGACCTCTGTTCACATTAAGCACTCAATACAGTAGTCTGCATCAACTGGGTGCCTGGTACAGTGTTCTGAACACAGTGGGCACTCAGCGCAGGGCTCTGCCCAGAGCATTTGCCCAGTGGAGGGTTCTGCCCACAGTAGGTGCCCAGCATAGGGCTATGCACATAGTAGGTGCCCAGTGTACTGCTGTACAGGTAACAGTTGCTTCCAGGATGTTGTTGAGTATGACAGTGATGATGATGAGTAATAAGATGACCATGATGCTAATGAGGATAAAGGTGATAACATCATTCGTTCATTCAATCATATTTGACATCGTATTTGACATCATTCGGGCTGATGATGATGATGATGGGGACAACAATGTTGATGAGGAAGACAATGATAATGATGATGCAGTAGATGGTGGCACGATGACTTCGATGGTGATGCTGATGCCAGTGAAGAAGATGACCAAGATGATGAAGACAGTCTTCTAGACTGTGAGCCCGCTGTTGGGTAGGGACCATATCTATATGGTGCCAACTTGTACTTCCCAAGCGCTCAGTACAGTGCTCTGCACACAGTAAGTGCTCAATAAATACGATTGAATGAATGAATGAAGACAAGGTGATTATGATGGGGAAGACAAGGAGGATGATGATACCAATGATTATATAGTAATAATAAAAATAATGACAATAATAATAATAATTGTGGTATTTGTTAAGTTGCTTACTATGTGCCAGACACTATACTAAGCATTGGGGTAGATAATAATAATAATCATAGCTCAGAGGAAAGAGTACGGTCTTGGGAGTCAGAGGTCATGGGTTCTAATCCCAGCTCCTTCACTTGTCAGCTGTGTGGCTTTGGACAAATCACTAAACTTCTTTGTGCCTCTGTTACCTCATCTGTAAAATGGGAATTAAGACTGTGAGCCCCACGTGGGGCAATCGCTTGCTACAGTGCTCTGCACACAGTGAGCGCTCAATAAATAAGATTGATTGATTGATTGATTGTATCCCTCCCAGTGCTTAGAACAGTGCTTGGCACATAGTAAGTGCTTAACAAATGCTGTAATTATTATTGTTATTATTATTAATAATAATAGCATTTGTTAAGTGTTTACTATGTGTCAAGCCTTGTTCAAAGAGTTGAGGTAGCTGATAATAATAACGGTTGTATTTGATAAGTACTTACTAAGTGCCAAGCACTGTTCTAAGTGCTGGGGTAGTTGCAAGGTAATCAGGTTGTCCCACCTGGGGCTCACAGTCTTAAACCCCATTTTATTTGTTCATTCACTCAATCGTATTTAGTGAACACTCACTGTGTACAGAGCACTGTACTAAGCGCCTGGGAAGCACAAATCAGCAACATACAGAGATGATCCCTATCCAACACCGGGCTCACAGTTTAGAAGGGGGAGACAGACAGCAAAACAAAACAAGTAGACAGGTGTTAATATCTTAAGAATGAATAGAATTATAGCTAAATACACATCGTTAATAAAACAAATAGAGTAATAAGTATGTACAAATATACACAAGTGACATGGGAAGGGGAAGGGCAGAGGGAGGGAGGGGTGATGGGGAGAGAAGGAGGAGGAGGTGAGGAAATAAACATGGGAGCCTCAGTCTTTTAGACTGTGAGCCCACTGTTGGGTAGGGACTGTCTCTATGTGATGCCAATTTGTACTTCCCAAGCGCTTAGTACAGTGCTCTGCACATAGTAAGCGCTCAATAAACACGATTGATTGATTGATTGATTGAAGGCCTCCTGGAGAAGGTGAGCTCTCAGCAGGGCTTTGAAGGGAGGAAAAGAGCTAGAGAGCTAGGAAGAGAAGCAGCATAGCTCAGTGGAAAGAGCCCGGGCTTTGGAGTCAGAGGTCATGGGTTCAAATTCCGGCTCTGCCAATTGTCAGCTGTGTGACTTTGGGCAAGTCACTTAACTTCTCTAGGCCTCACGTTTCTCATCTGTAAAATGGGGATTAAAATTGTGAGCCCCCCGTGGGACAACATGATCACATTGTAACCTCCCCAGCGCATAGAACAGTGCTTTGCACATAGTAAGCACTTAATAAATGCCATCATTATGTTACAGTTTGGTGGATGTATGGAGGGAGGGCATTCCAGGCCAGAGGTAGGATGTGGGCCAGGGGTCGATGGCAGAACAGGTGAGAATGAGGCCCAACGAGGAGGTTAGCGGCAGAGGAGTGGAGTTTGTGGGCTGGGATGTAGAAGGAGAGAAGGGAGGTAAGGTAGGAAGGGGCTAGGTGATGGACAGCTCTGAAGCCGAGAGTGAGGAGTTTTTGCTTGATTCAAAGGTTGATGGGCAACCAATGGAGATTTTTTAGTAAGGGAGTGACATGCCCAGAGCGTTTCTGTTCAAAGATAATCTGGGCTGCAGAGTGAAGTATAGACTGAAGCAAGGAGAGACAGGAGGATGGGATGTCAGAAAGGAGGCCGATGCAGTAATCCAGTTGGGATAAGACGAGAGATTGAACCAGGAGGGTAGTGGTTTGGATGGAGGGAAAGGGCAGATCTTGGCAATGTTGTGGAGGAGAGACAGGCAGGTTTTGGTGTTGGATTGGATGTGAGGGTAAATGAGAGAGCAAAGTCGACGATGATACCAAGGTTGCGGGCTTGTGAGATGGGAAGGATGGTAGTGCTTTCTACAGTGATGGGAAAGTCAGGGAGAGGACAGAATTTGGGAGGGAAGATGAGGAGCTCAGTCTTGGACATGTTGAGTTTAGATGGCGGGCAGACATCCAGATGGAGATGTCCTGAAGGCAGGAGGAGAGACGAGCTTGGAGGGAGAGAGAGAGAACGGGGTGGAGATGTACATTTGGGTGTCATCAGTGTAGAGATGATAGTTGAAGCCATGGGAGCGAATGAGGTCACCAAGGGAGTGAGTATAGATAGAGAACAGAAGGGGACCAAGAACTGACCCTTGAGGAACCCCAACAGTAAGGGGATGGGAGGAGGAGGAGGCACCTGCGAAGAAGACTGAGAATGAATGCCAAGAGAGATAAAAGGAAAACCAGCAGAGGACGGAGTCTGTGAAGCCAAGTTTGGATAGCCTGTTAAGGAGAAGGGGATGGTCCATAGTGTCGAAGGCAGCTGAGAGGTCAAGGAGGATTAGGATAGGGTAGGGACCATTGGAGTTGGCAAGAAGGAGATCATTGGTGACCTTTGAGAGGGCAGCTTTGGTGGAGTGTAGGGGACAGAAGCCAGTTGGGAGGGGGTCTAGGGGAGAGTTTGAGTTGAGGAATTCAAGGCAGCGAGTGTAGACAACTCTCTCTAGGAGTTTGGAAAGGAAGGGTAGGAGGGAGATAAAGGGGCAGTGGGGTCAAGAGAGGTTTTTTTACGCTGGGGAGACGTGGCCACGTTTGAAGGCAGAGCAGATGGAACCAGTGGAGAGTGAGCGTTTGAAGATGGAAGTTAAGAAGGGGATGAGGGGAGGAGGGAAGGGGAGAGAGTTTTCATAAGAAGAGAGGGAATGGGGTCTGAAGCACAGGTGGATGGGGTGGCACTTGAAAGGAGGGAGGAGATCTCATCTGAAGATATTGCTGGGAAGGATGGGAAAGTAGCAGAGAAGGTTGAGAGCAGGGGGGATGGAGAAGGGGGAGGGGTGACTTTGGGGAGCATAGACCTGATGGTGTTAATTTTCCTAATGAATTAGGTGGCCAGATCATTGGTGGTGAGAGATGGAGGAGGGGGAGGAACAGGGGGCCTGAGGAGGGAGTTAATTGTCTAGAACAGCTGACAGGGGTGATGAGAGTAAGTGTCAATAAGGGAAGTGAAGTAACTTGCCCAAAGTCACACATCTGACAAGTGGCAGAGGAAGGATTAGGACCCATGACCTAAACTAATCAGGTTAGACACAGTCCCTGTCCCGCGTAGGGCTCAAAGTCCTAATTCCTATTTTACAGTTGAGGTAACTGAGGCCCAGAGAAGTTAAGCGATTTGCCCAAGTTGACACAGCAGACATGTGCGGAGCTGGGATTAGAACACAGGTTCTTCTGACTCACAGGCTTGCGTTCTATCCATCAGGCTATAATTAGGTTGAAGATGAACACAGTTAATGTTGCTCTGTCGACTCCATGTTAGGGATCCTGGCATGCTGTGGGTCGTCTTCCTGTGAGCAAAACATCAGCTAGAGCCTCCAGGAAATCCTCCCCCAACTAAGGTGGTTGAGAAGGCACAGGCAGGCCAGAGCCGGGGATCTGTGAAGCTCTGCCCTCCAGGACTCTCCCCGATATTCCCCACCTCTGGTCCACCTCCCAGAGGGACACAGCAGTGGGAATCCCTGGAGATGGATGGCAACGGGCCCACTGGCTTTGCCTATCAGGTAGATGTTTGGAGAGGTGGGGCTAGGGCCTTTGTTACAGCCGGGAGACACCAGAGACCCTGAACAAGACCCACATGCTGGCAACGGGCCGCAGGTCCCTGGTTCCCAAGAAAGCAGCTTGGTGCAGGGAAACTGCAGTCCACATGTCCACCCTGAGCTTCCCTCCATCCTCCCCCATTCAGAGGACTCGTGGGTTGGGGTGTTTTGCCCCCTAGCCTGGGGTTCCCCTTGGGGAGAACCAGAAGCCAGACAGGGAGGGTCATGGCCACAGGGCCAGGAGGGGAGATGAGCTGATTCAGGCAGAGTCACGGGTGCGGGAGGAGCCAGGCCCTGGGCCCGGTGTCCCCTCACTGCAGGAAGGTCGCTCTCCGGAGGATGAGCTTTCGCAGTGCTTGGTGTAGATCATGGTTCCGCAGGCTGTAAATGAAGGGGTTGAGCAGGGGTGTCACCACCGCATACAGCACCTTGGCCACAGTGTCCTGGACGGAGTAAGTAGACAGCGGTTGTATGTAGACCCCAAACAGCGTCCCATAGAAGAGGGAGACCACGGTGAGGTGGGAGCCGCAGGTGGAGAAGGCTTTGAACTTGCCTTGGGCCAAAGGGACTCTGGCGATGGCAGTGGCGATGCGGGCATAGGAGACCAGCACGAGCAGAAAGGGAGCGATGAAGAGCAGGGAGCCTGTGGCAAGGAGCATGACCTGGTTGAGGCGAGTGACAGAGCAGGACAGCCGCAGCAGTGCGTACATCTCGCAGAAGTTGTTCCCGACGACCCGGGATGCACAGAAGCTCAAGGTGTTCATGAGGGCCGTGTGGGTCAAGCCGTAGAGGACAGACAGAGTCCAGCACACGGTCAGCAACAGAGCACAACGTCCAGGGCTCATGACCGTGGTGTAGTGCAGAGGGTGACAGATAGCCATGTAACGGTCATAGGCCATCACTGTCAGGAGGAGATTATCCAGGGCAACTAAGGACACCAAGAAGTACAGCTGGATCAGGCAGCCGGTGTAGGAGATGGCTGGACTGCCGGTCTGCATGTCGACCAGCATCTTGGGGACGGTGGTGGAGGAGAAACAGATGTCGACCAGGGACAGGTTGGTGAGGAAGAAGTACATGGGGGAGTGGAGGTGCGAGTCGGCACTGATGGCCAGGATGATGAGCAGGTTCCCTCCCAAGGTGACTAGGTACAGAACTAGGAAGAGCGCAAAGAAGAGCCGCTGCTGCCCTGGGTCACTGGACAGGCCCAGCAGAATGAACATCGAGTCATCCGTCTTGTTTGCTGAGCCCATGTTCTCGAAGTGTCTACGGATAGGAGAAGGGAGTTAAAATCTCTCCTGTTCATTAACTGCAGTTGGGACTCGGATTTCCTGATGGATAGATTGATTAGTGTTTTCCATCCCTGCAGTATCGGGGTTAGCACAGCAACTGGGATGGGAGGAGATCGCCTGGAGGGAAGGGATCAGAAGGAAAAGTGGAAAACAGGGAAACTTCAGCATCAAAGAGTGGTGTACAGAATGGTGCTCGACACACAAGAGGTGCTCAGTGCAGAGCCCTGAACTTGATAGGTGCTCAGAACAGAGCTCTGAACACAGATGGGATCCTGTACAGTGACCTGAACACAGTAAGTGCCCTTTACAGAACCCTGAACATAGTAGAGGCCCTGAATAGCACTCTGAACATGGTAGGTGTCCAATACAGAACCCTGAACGTGGAAGGTATCCTGTACAGCACTCTGTACATAGTAGGGACCCTGATACATGCCCGTAACATGATGCGTTCCCAGTATAGTACTCTGAACATGAAAAGCATCCTGTACAGTGATCTAAACATGGCAGGTGCCCTGTAAAGCCCCCTGAACACAGCCCTGAACAACAGTTTGAACATGGTAGGTACCCAATACAGGACTCTGAACATGGTAGGGGCCCTGGATAGCTATCCGAATATGGAAGGTATCCTGTACAATATCTAAATATGGTAGGTACACAGTATGGATCTCTGAACATGGAAAGAATCCTCTACAACCCCCTGAATATGGTAAGAGCCCTGTACAGAGCCCTAATGAGAGTAAGTGCCCAGTAGAGAACTCTGAAAATGGAAGGTATCCTGTACAGTAATCTGAACAAGGAGGAGTCCTGAAGATCCTTGAACATGGTAGGTGCCCTGAATAGTATTCTGAACATGTTAGATGTCAAGTACAGAACTTTGAACTTGAAAGATCTCCTGTACAGTGACATAAATAATGTAAGTGCCCTTTACAGGACCCTGAACATGAAAGATGCCCTATACAACACTTTGAACACAGTAGGTGCCCAGAACAGAAACCTGAGTATGAAAGGTATCCTGTACAGTGCCCTGAATTCAGAAGAGGTCCTGTACAGCAATCTGAAGATGGCAGGTGCTCAGTACAGAACCCTGAACACAGTACAGATCCCTGAACACAGAAGGTATCCTGTACAGTGCCCTGAACACAGCGGAGGCCCCGTACAGAGCCCTGAATATGGTAGGGGCCCTGTGCAGCACCCTGAACATGTAAGATGCCCTGTACAAGGTCTGAACAGAATAGGTGCCCTGTATGGTGATCTTCTTACAGTTGCTCCCCTGGAGAGAATGACTGGGGAGTGGAGGGAGATTGCTGCAGGGGGTGTGGAGAGGGCCAGGTCTGGATTTCTCTAGGATGGGGAAAATGTGGCACCTCAGGTGAGGTTATTGAGCCTGGTTCCTTAAAGATGAGATCAGAAATAAGAAAGACTCTACCCTCCCTAGCCATAACCCATCAGTGATGGATTCTGGGAGGCAATGAGATGAGAAGATCTTTGCAAACACCGGCATCCTCCCTCCTCTACTCAGCCTCTCTGCATTCAGCCCTCAGACAATTGGGTCCATCGGGTCTCACTGTGCCCAATGTGTCTTATTGGGTCCGTGGAGTTTCACTGTATCTATATCCTGATTCCCACATATCACAGTCCTGATGACACATCTTGGGCAGGAAGTCTTCTCTGACAATGGATATTATGCCACTGATAAACAGGCTGCATGCTTTTGGGGGCAGGAAGGAACTAAATGGCTTTTTTTGGGTGTGGGGGGAATTTGTTAGGTTCTTACTATATGCCAGACACTGTACTAAGCACTGGGATAGATACAAGTCACCAGGTTGGATGCAGTCCCTGTCCCACATGAAACTCACACTTTTAATCTCCATTTTACAGATGAGTAACTGAGGCACAGAGAAGTTAAGTGACTTGCCCATGTTCACCCAGCAGACAAGTGGTGGAGCCTGGATTAGAGCCCAGCTTTTCTGAGTCCAGGCCCTTAATCTTTTCACTAGACCATGTGGCTTCATTCCCTCTAGGCACATGTGCACCCTCTACCTCCATCTTGGAGAGTCTAACACCCACACAAACACACATATACACACTCATGCACAAACACATAAACTCCCCTTTGCCACCCTTTCTCCTTATTCTTCTCCAGGCCCCATTTTACCCTGATTAACTGTCCCCTAACCTGTCCCCCTATTAACTCCCCCTAATAGCTGTCCCCTAGCCTATTATCTATTAACTTCCCCTAATAACAGTTCCCTAATATATCCCCAATTAACCCCTAATCTAACTCCTATTAACTCCCCTCAACAACTGTCCCCTAATCTATCCCCCGTTAAACTTGTCTCTAGACTGTAAACTTATTATGGAGGGGAATGCGTCTGTTAATTCTGTTGTATTGCACTCTTCTAAGAGCTTAGTACAATGCTCTGCACTGATTTGTCCCCTAATCAATTCCCTATTACCTCTCCTCTAATTTATCCCTTTATTAGCTTTCTCCTAATAACTTTTGAATTAGCACCTATTAATTATCCTCATTAACTCTCCCCAATAATTATCTCCTTGTAACAATTAACTTTTTTGTTATCAACTCTCCTTCCTCTAGAGAGACCTGAGGCACGTTTTCTCCCAAATTCACCTTTTCCTTAATAAAGTGACTTTTTCTACTTGGTGTGATGGTATGAAGTGATTGAAAAATTTTACAGGAACAAACTGAGTGCATCAGTGCTGGGGATTCACTCACACTGATGCACACATGCAAACACCTGCACATATAATAATGATGGCATTTGTTAAACACCTACTGTGTGCCAAGCACTATTCTAAACACTGGGGTACATAAAAGATAATCAGGTTGCCCCATGTGGGACTCACAGCCCTAATCCCCATTTTACAGAGGCGCTAACTGAGACACAACGAAGTTAAGTGCCTTGCCAAAAGTCACACAGCTGATGGAATTAGAAGATATGATGTCTGATGCCCAAAAGAAGCCCAAGGGTTTCTTGATCTTTCCACTAAGCCACAGTGCTTCCCAAATACATACATATCAATGCGCATGTACATGCATGGAGAAGTAGCATGGCATAATGGATAAAGCACGGGCCTGGGAGTCAGAAGGTCATGGATTCTAACCGCAGCTCCGCCACTTGTCTACTGTGTGACCTTGGGCAAGTCACTTCACTTCTCTGTGCCTCAGTTACCTCATCTGTAAAACGGGATTAAGACTGCGAGCCCGATGTGGGACAGGGACTATGTCTAATTGTATTTACTTATATTCACCCCAACACTTAATACAGTGGGTTTACACACATAGTAAACGATTTACAAATGCCATCATTATTGTGTGCATACATATACATATATGCACACATTCACATACATGTACAACAGTAGCAAGATAACCCAGAATCATTCATGAGCCTGCAGGGATGACAAAGAGAAGGTAGATGCTTTCTTATTGACCTGAGGTGCCCATCCTGAGTGCTTCTAATCCAGCACAAGATCTCTTTTCTTGCTTTTGGGGGTGACAGTGGATCACCTCCTGTCCCAAATTACTCACCCAGCAGGTCAGGCAGCATGGGCCTCGACTCTGCTGCCTCTTCTCTCAGCGTCTGGAGGGGGAAAGCTTTCTGCGTGCCTTGGCTGGGGTGTAGGTCCTTTCCTCCCTGGCTGGTGATGGAAGTGAACGGCAAGGGCTGAGGAGGCTGTGACTGGGGAGACACGTGTCCTCAGCAGGTGGAGCTGGGAGGTTTTGGAGTGCTCCCATCACCTCTCTCCTCATCATTTTTTCTAGACATGGGGCCCTTAGGGACTTGATGTACCCCTGAGCTCTGAAACCAAGAGAAGCAATGGAAGTGATTGTTATGACAATATAGCCCACCTCCTCCCTGGAGCACGGGCCCTTGGGAGCAAGCCTGTTCTTTCCATCTTATTCCTGGCCTGTAAATTTCCCAACCACGTCTCCATCTCCCCAAAGATCCTGATATTCCTAATGAACAGGTGAAGCGTTATGGGGAAGGAGGGTTGGGAGCACAAGAGAGGGAAGGGATGTCCAGACCCCAGATTCACTCTTCCATTGGGACCGAGGACCTAGAAACTGGACCATGGTCACCCAAAGAGACAGTCCCAGAGGTTGCACTGAAGGACAGGGGTCCAGGGTCCGTGTACCTATCCAGGGTCCCTGTATCCGTCCAGGGTCCCAGCATCCACACTGCCCAAGGAGTTCCCACTGTTGCCTCAGAGGGAGCTGGTGGAAGGGTGTTGATATCCACCACATAGAGGCAGAGAAAACAGGGCTGGAAGTCAGCCAGGTAATTGTCCCAACCCTGTCCCCTGCCTGTTAATTGACTTTGGCTAAGCCACTTAATTGATCTGGGCTTCAGCTTCCTCATCTATAAAATGAAGGTAAGAACCCTGCTCTCCCTCATTCTTACACTATGAACCCCATGTGGAACACGAGCTGTATCTGATGGTGACTATTCGTCCCTAAGCTAGATAAATACATGCCATTATCATTATACTAAAAATATTTTTTATTACCCAAGGGACAGAAAGGGAATCTTTTAATTTCCTACCTTTGTGCAGCCTATTATCCAGGTTAATGGAAAGCAGGCAGAGCAGGAATAATGGAAATTTTTCAGAGAATTCCAAAGAAATAATGTCAGTATGCACCGAGCTTGGGCAAAGCACTGTATTAACCATGATTATTAGACACGGTCATCATCTAGGAATAAGTGGGAGGGTTAGCTATGAACTGAAAGGAAAGATTAAATGACTATAAATCAGAAAACAACAGAAAGAGGCAGAGACAAAAATAAAGACCACAAGAATTGCAGGACACTGCATCTAACAGAGCACTTTTAATGCTTTCATCTCCCCATTTGTGTTGTCCAGAGTCCAAACGTCACAATAGACAGAACAACCACTACCACCACAGTCCTTGGTGGAAAGGGCAGGATGGGGCCTGGAGACTCCCTTCAGTCAATGGTTTCAACTGTTCAGTCGGTCAATCAAAGGTATTTATTGAGTAATTACAGTGTGCAAAGCACTGTACTAAATGGTTAAGAGAGTATAGTACAATAGAGTTGGTAGACACCTTACCTGAGGGGGATATAGACATTCATATAATTAAGCAAATTATGGATATGTACATAAGCGTTGAGGAACTGAGGATGGAGAGCCCAGAGGGTCCAGATTCAAGTGCTAGTTCCCCCACTAACCTTTCCAAAGAGCAAAATCTAACTTTTAAAATCGAATCTCTTTGTCTGGGGCAGTCAATGGGAAGAGAAATATGACTGAAAATCACAAAGCTGATAATAACAATAATGATAACAATAAGTATAATAATTCTAGACTGTGAGCCCCTTGTTGGGTAGGGATTGTCTCTATTTGTTGCTGAACTGTACTTTCCAAATGATTAGTACAGTGTTCTGCACGCAGTAAGCTCTTAATAAATACGATTGAATGAATGACTAACATAATTATGGTATCTGTTAAACATTTGCTCTGTGCCGAGCACTTTGCTAAGCATTGTATCAATCAACTGCTCCCGAATAACAGAAATGAGGCACTTTTCAGCTGGGGCTGGAGTTGCATTTGTTTGTTTTATGTTGCTCATTAGGTGGTTGAAAACTATCAAACACTGCTCTAAATGTTGGGGTAGGTACAAGTACATTAGGTCAGCCGAAGTTGTGTCTTCTCCCTCCATTTGTACTCTCTCAATAATAATGATAATAATAATAATAATAATAATTGTGATATTTCTTAAGTGCTTACTATGTGGAAGGCACTGTACTAAATGTCAGGGTGGATACAAACAAATTGGGCTGGACACAGTCCCTATCCAAATGAGGAGCTCACAGTCTTCATCTCCATTTTACAGGTGAGGGAACTGAGGCACAGAGAAGGGAAGTGAGTTGCCCAAGCTCACACAGCAGACAAGTGACAGAGCTGGGATTAGAACCCGGCTCTACCCACTAGGCTGTGCTGCTTCTCTCTAGTGCCCAGCCTAGCAATCTTTTCACTAGACATCATGTAGAGATCTCTGCACTCAGT
The DNA here is from genome assembly GCF_015852505.1 of Tachyglossus aculeatus. Taxonomy (NCBI): domain Eukaryota; kingdom Metazoa; phylum Chordata; class Mammalia; order Monotremata; family Tachyglossidae; genus Tachyglossus; species Tachyglossus aculeatus. Next base: position 4,960,354 of record NW_024044915.1, on the reverse strand, counting down.
AGATGCCCAGTACAGTTCTCCAAACAGTAGGCACCTGGTTCAGTGGTCACGACACTGTACGTGCCCAGTATAGAGATTTACTTGAAAAAAGACAGCTTTACAAAGGAGTTTTTGTCTGGTCATGGTAAGTGAGAGGGGCCACTGAGTTTTGGAGCCAGGACCGCTGGGTACTATGCAGCTCTGTGCCTTGCAACTAGGAATTCCAGACCACTTCCAACAGCTTCCTCTAGACCCTAAGCTTGTTGTGGACAGGGAATGGTTCTGTTTATTGTTATATTGTATTCTCCCCAGCACTTAGTACAGTGCTCTGCACCCAATAACCACTCAATAAATATAACTGAATGAATGAAGAGTTTCTTGCTATTCTGGAGAAGACCTGGGCCAATTTACCAGAGGCTGGACAGACACAGACTGAGAGGTAGCGGGAGCGCTGAGGTTTTCAGAGCTAGGAAGGATGTGGACAGGTCAAACATGGAATTGTTGTTTCTCGAATCCCACCCCACTGAGGCAAGGGGCCCCCACTACAGCTGGAGGGGTGCAGATTCATAACAAATAACAAGAAACCTTTCTTCCCCCAGCAGGAGATATGCACTGCGAATCCATTCCCCTAGGAATTTGTATGTCCAGAAATACCTCAGCAAGTCCCACGGGGACTTGAATAATTCCATGGTCTATGATGGATCACTGGGAGAGGCATAGGAAGGAGGAGAGAATCAGGGAGCAAAGGATAGAGTTAGGGGCATTGGATGATGTGCGCTGGTCCAGGGGAGCAGAATGGGGGATGGAGACAGAGTGTTGGATGGTTTATGCTGGGGAACTGAAGAGACACTCTAGGTTGGAGATGGGCGAGATAGATATGTTATTCATTCATTCATTCAATCATATTTATTGAGCGCTTACTGTGTTCAGAGTACTGTACACACAGCTTAATTATAGATACGTACATATATACAGATGTTCTATGGGGCTGAGGGGGTAAAGCAAAGGGAGCAGGTCGGGACAATGGGGAGGGGAGGGGAAGTTGAGGAAAAGGGGGGCTTAGTTTGGGAAGGCCTCCTGGAGGAGGTGAGCCTTCAAATATGGCCATTTATGAGGACATGTACACGTGCAGCTTGGGGGCCAGCTGGACTCAGAGCATAATCTACTTCATTATTGTTCCATCAGCAGGAGATCCCAAGAAGCCAAGTGACACAGACTGTCGAACCAGGTGCTTGGGAGACATACAGGAAAGTAAAGATTTAGGCCTGCTCTCAGGGAGCTTAGTTCATTGGAGGCAACAGTTGGCATGAACATATGCCTAAGGCAGAATAGGGGACCAGGGAAGATTTGGAGGGAGGAAGGTGTGACCACTTTGTATAGTCATGGAGTGACAGACTCTACCATTTGTGTTATAACTGCATTGTTCAGAAACTACTAACCATCGACCTTTAAGCTCTCTTCATCTGCCAGGTCTGTTATGGAGGTGCAGTTTGCAGAAGCAAATTTATGTGGGTGATCTATCTATTCTACCAATCCTGAGGCAAAGGCATTAAACTATGATCAAACATGGCACCGCCTCCCCCTACCAGTCATATGATGTTACCTGAGACCAGTCTAGTGCCTATCCACCTCACGTGACCACACTGGGCCAGGTAGTAGCTGTAGCTACCCAGTCTGGGGTCACCTTTGCCTCAGACTGCTACTGGCCCAGGGGGATTTACTTTTTGTTAGTTTTTTAAATAAAAAGAACTAAAACATGAGGATCATTTCGTCTTCTCCATCTGGCCTGGGGCCAGGGTCAGAAGGCCCAGGGTCTGAAGAGGAAGCCCAGAGATGAATGGGGAGGAGCATGGCTCGTCCTGTGGAGTTGTTTTAGTTTGCTCCACTTTCCTGCTTTGAGGAGAGGGAAGAGGATTTCTCTGCTCTAGATTCCAGGCAGACATCTCAAGGGCCAGGCCACCGCCCTGCTCTTGCTGGAGCAGCCTTTCTATCTTTGGATACATCAGGGGAAACCAAGTGAGACTGCGTCCCCTTCACCCTTAGCCTGATAGTGGAGGTTGTAGCAGCCTCAGGAGAAACACAGGAATCTCCCCCGTGCCCTGCCACAGAGATCAGCTCGGGATTCATCCACACATGCTTCGGTTTCAGAGGAAACTCTGCACTCCTGTCCCCAGTCTGTTCCTGTCCCCAGTCTATTCCCTATGCTAGTTCCTTCCTCCTCTGGAACTTCATTGAAAGTTCTGTCTCCATTTTCCCCAGAGCCTCCTCCTCCTTGGATTATCAGGTGACCTAGCAATTCAAACTATGAGATGGATCAATTAGTGGACACGAAAAAATGTCCATTTGTCATAGAATGTTGAAAGAGTTTGCTTGAATAATGTTCGTAGAGCAAAATGCACCAACACATTATGAAACCCAACCATCTTCTCCCCAGTTCACACTCTTCATTTCTCCTCAGCTCACCTTCAATTGTTCCTTCTAACTCTTGATGCTCCGATTCTCCCTTCACTCATGCTTTTCCACAGCCTGGAACTCCCATTGTGTATTTCCTCTTTCCTCTGCTTTTGGGTATATGTGTTATAAATATACAAATGGGAGATGTAACGTGGCATATCAGAAAGAGCATGGGCCTGGGAGTCAGAGGACCTGCATTCTAATTCTGGATCCGCCAACTGCCTGCTGTGTGATGTTGGACAAATCAGTTAACTTCTCTGTGCCTATGTTTCCTCATTTGTAAAATGGAGATTCGACACCTATCCCCAACCTGATAAACTTGTACCTAACCCAGCACTTAACAAATAAGATAATCATTTATTCAGTGGTATTTATTGAGCATTTACTGTGTGCAGAGCACTGTACTAGGCTCTTTGGGAAGTATAAATCGGCAACATATAGAGACAGTCCCTACCCAACAACGGGCTCACAGTCTAGAAGGGGGAGACAGAGAACAAAACAAAACAAAATGAAACTTGGGAGAGTACAATACTATAATAAACAGACACACTCCCTGTGCACAATGAGCTTACAGCACTTACAGAACTTACAGTGCTACTAATAATAATATAAAGCTTTATTTATGTATGAAACTGTGCCTTCAATTATTTCTTCGGTGGATTTTTCCTGATGAACTTGGTCTGCTTCCCAATCATATTTGTTCTTCCTCCAGCTTTCGCTGTTGATAAATAATTTCTGTCTGTCCTCCTCACTAGAATGTGAACTCCTCAGGGTCAGGGAATGTTTTATTTGCTACTTTTTCCCTCTGCCAAGTGCTTGGTATAGTATTAAGTACCCTATGATGCCAGGTATGATTGATTGCTTGGTTGTTTCAGTGATTCACGTAAAGATTTTGATAAATTTGAAAGAGATTTCCCAACTGACTATATGTTGATTACAAGAGTCTTGCAAGGAAACTAATTTGCAATTTTGCCGGCTGCTGCTACCTATTTGCATACCATTATGACTCCTGGGAAACTAGGCTGGAGATGGGCCTGGTGCCAGCAGGAAGAGAGGTACCAATGGGGTGACAGGAATCTCAGGTGCTCCGGAGCCTCTCGGGTGGCTGTCCTGTGTGGTGACCTGGGACAGATCTTGGCAGGCTGGGTAATGAGCTGAGCTGTGGGTGAGTTGGTGGAAAATCTTGAAAAAGGAAAGCAGTAGTCAATCAAGCAATCATATGTATTGAGCACGTCCTGTGTACAGATCACTCATTAAGCACTTGGGAGAGTACAGTATAACAGAGTTAGTTGACATGTTCCCTGCCCACAAGGAGCTTGCATTTTGCAGGGGGAGACAGACATTAATAGGAGTAAATAAATTATGGATATACTTAGGGTGGGGTGAATAAAGGATGTAAATCTACATGCAAGGGTGATGCAGAAGGAAATGGGAGAAGAGGAAATGAGGACTTAGATGAGGAAGGCCTCTTGAAGGAGATGTGCTTTTAATAAGGCTTTGAAGGTGGGAAAGTCATCATCTGTCAGATGTGAAGGAACAGGGAGTTCCAGGACAGAGACAGGACACAGACAAGGGTTTGGTGGTGAGATAGATGAGATTCAAGTTCAGTCACTAAGTTGACATTACAGGAGAGAAGTGTGTGGGCTGGGTTGTAGTAGGAGAGTTGTCAGGTGAGGTAGGAGGGGGCTAAGGTGATTGCATGCTTAAAAGCCAGTGGTTCCTGTTTGATGTGCAGATGGATTGGCAGCATCTGGAAGTTTTTGAGGCGTGTGGAAACGGCCCGAATGGTTTTGTAGAAGAATGATCTGGACAGCAGAGTCAAGTATGGACTGGAGTGGGGAGAGGCAGGAGGATCGAGGTCATCAAGGAGGCTGATGCAGTAATCAAGGGAGGGATAAGATAGGATTAATGTGGGGGTAGTTTAGATGGAGGAAAGGTTGGATTTTACTGATGTTGTGAAGGTGGAACAAACAAGATTTGGTGACAGACTGAATATATGGGTTGAATGAGAGGGAAGAGTAGAGGACAATACCAAGGTTATGGGCTTGTGAGACAGGAAGGATGGTGGGGTTGTCTACAGTGATGGGAAAGTCACGGGGAGGACAGTATTTGGGTGGGAAGCTGAGGCAGTTTGTTTTGGACATGTTAAGTATGAGGTGTCAACGGACATCTAACTAGAGATCTCCTGAAGGAAATACAAGGAAGAAATTTGAGACCACAGGAAAGGAGAGAACAGGGCTGGAGATGGAGATTTGGACATCATTTGCATGGAGATTGTAGTTGAAGCCACGGGAGCGAATGTGTTCTCCAAAGGAGTGGTGTAGATGGAGAATAGAAGGAAACTCAGAACTAAACCTTGAGGAACTCCCAGAATTGGGGAAGGAGAGACAGGAGGACTCCACAGAATAGCCCGAGAATGAGCATTCAGAGAGGTAGGAGGAGAATCAGGAGCAGACAGTGTCAGTGAAGCCTAGGTTAGATAATGTTTAAAGGAGAAGAGGGTAATTGTCAATGTTGAAGGCCGCTGAGAGGTAGAGGAGGAATAAGATGCTGTAGAGGCTTTGGGATTTGGCATGAAAGAAATAACTGGTGACTTTTAGAGGGCAGTTTCCATGGAGTGAAGGGGGCCAGAGACCAGTTGCCGGAGACACAGGTCAGAGTCTGGTTCAGTGGAACCTGGTACAATCCCCTGTTCCATTAGGACCAGTCCAGGACCTGGTGCAAGTCCTGGTTCCATGGGATCCAGTGGAGTCTCATCTCTATAAGACCCCTGGTTCCAGAGGGCCCAGTCCAGGTCCAGATGCCAGTTGAGGTTCCATATATCCCAGGCAGGTCCAGCCTCCATAGTCTTAGTTCTATAAGACCCCATGTAAGTCCCTGCTCTATAGGGCTGGGAGCACGTCCCAGTTGCATAGAGCCTGGTACATGACCCGGTGCAGGTCGCAGTTTCGCAGACTGTAGATGAAGGGGTTGAACAGGGGTTTCACTACCACGTACAGCACCGCCACCACTGAGTCCTTCGCGGGGACTGCATAGACGAGGGCAAGAAGTAGACGGCAATGAGGGTCCCATAGAACAGAAAGACCACAGCCAGGTGGGAGCCAAAGGTGGAGAAGGCTTTGAATCTTCCTCTGGCCGAGGGCACCCTGAGGACGGCAGTGACGATGTGGGTGTAGGAGACCAGGATAAAGGTGAAGGGCACTGAAATGGAGGACCCCACCACGATCAGGACCACCAGCTTGTTGACGGAGGTGTCCGAGAAGGACAGCTGCAGTAACGGGGCCAGGTCACAGAAGTGAGTAATGGTGTGGTCAGCACAGAAGGAAAGTTTTGTCACCAGGATGGTGTCTAACAGGGAAACGAGATTAGTAATGACCCAACATGCGGCCACCAGAAGGAAACAGCACCGGGACCCCATGGCCGTGGTGTATCCCAATGGCCGGCAGATGGCCAAGAAGCGGTCGTAAGCCATCACTGCCAGGAGTAAATTGTCCAGATCCGAAAGAATAAGAAAAAAGTATAACTGGCTCAGACAGCCTTCTCTGTTAAGTCCTAATTTCCTCTCCTCGTTCTCCCTTCTGTGTCGCCTCTGCTCTTGGATCTGACATCTTTAAGCACTTTGTAGTTATCCTGCCCTTAGTTGAACAGCTCTTGTGCACATATCCATAATTTATTTTAATGCCTGTCTCCCCATATAGACTATAAGGTCCTTGTGGGCAGGGATGACATCTGCTAACTCTGTAGATAGAACACGGGCCTGGGAGTCAGAGGTTCATGGGTTCTAATCCCTGCTCCACCACTTGTATGTTATACGACTCTGGGCAAGTCACTTTACTTCTCTGAGCATCGGTTACCTCATCTGTAAAATGGGGATTGAGACTGGGAACCCTGAGTGGGACAAGGACTGTGTCCAACCTGATTACCTTGTATCTACCCCAGCACATAGACTAGTGCTTGACACACAGTAAACACTTAACAAATACCATTATTTATTATTATTATTATTATTATTCTATTGTACTTCCTCAAGAGCTTAGTAGAGTCAGTAAGTGCTGAATAAGTATCATTGATTGATTGATTGATTGAGAGATGTGGCCCACAAAGAGGATTCTGGTGGGTGAGAGAGATGATTGTGTTAGAGAATGTGTGTGTATGTGTGTGTGTTTATGTGAGACCCCTCCCCCCCACTTCCCTTCTTATCATTACTGACCTGACTGGTCAATCCTGGTGACCTCAGAACACCATCACCAAGGGCTGTGGCTCTGCTGCTTTCAAACTCCCTTCTCCTGTGGAAGAGCCAGCTGGACTTGGGAAAACTATGTGTCCCTGCATGAAATTCTTCAGTCACTTTTCTTGAAGTTCCAAACTGACTAGTCAAAGCCACCATCTGAGACCTGTTTAAAACCACTGGCTCTGACGCTGATCCTTTTTGGGATGGAAAATTCCATACAAGATGAGGCCCGGGCCCTGCCATCCCAGAGATAAATTTAGGTGGCGTCAGAGGCTGGAGATGGGAGATGGAGGAGACATTTCCTTAAATTCTGGAGAACCAGGGACAGAAAGATAAAGCTCTTATGAGAGAAGAAAGTGTTTTTGGAAGGGGGATGGCCCTATGCCGGTGATGCAATCCCCGACACTCCTTGTTTGGGTGAGTTTTCAATCAGTACCCTGGGTGTTGCTCCTCTCCTGGGGAGATCATCACTTCGGGGCCATTTAGGAGGCTTTGTCCAGGCGGTTTCCCCAACTCTAGCTGTCTCCCCTCATGCCTGAGTCTAGGGAAATTGCCACATCCTGGCCTGTGTATTGGGCCTCATTGGTTGAGCAATGGTTGAGACTCCAGGGTCTCCCTCTTAACTGTTCCCCTTCTCCCAACCGGTAGTTTCTTTCAGTGTCTGTCTCCACTACTGGATTGTTATCTCGTCGAAGGAAGGAATCATGTCTGCTAACTCTAGTCTCCATCGAATGTTAATTGTTAGCGTCTCTCCAAGACGTCATCACCTGCTTATTTTACTGCCATCGCATGTTTATTGTTAACTGCTGTCTATGATGTCTTCTGCTTATTTTTTGCCATCACATAGTAATTGTTCTCTGCTCTCTGTGATATTATCAACTGCTTACTTTATTATTGTTATAGCATGCTAATTGTTAACTACCCTCTGTGATGTCATCACCTAGTTATATCATTGCTACTGCATTATTGCTGCTTCATTTTAATTACTAACCTCCCACTGTACTGTCATTTACTTTGCTGACCTCACCATGAACTATCAGTTCCCCTGCTCCCAACTGCCCTTCCCATTCCTAACCTTTCATTCATTAATTCATTCATTCAATCGTATTTATTGAGCACTTACTGTGTGCAGATCACTGTACTAAGCCCTTGGGAAGTACAAGTTGGCAACATATAGAGACGGTCCCTAACCTTCCCCTCCCCTCTCCCAACTTTCCCCCCAACCCTTCCCTCGCTTTCCCCCCCACCCCTTCCCCCTTCCCCCATCCCCAGGATCCCTCTGTACAAGCACCAACCCTCAACTCCTTCCTCCCAGCCCCCTCCCCTCCCTCCTCCCCTATCAATCAATCAATCAATCAATCGTATTTATTGAGCACTTACTGTGTGCAGAGCACTGTACTAAGCGCTTGGGAAGTACAAGTTGGCAACACATAGAGACAGTCCCTACCCAACAGTGGGCTCACAGTCTAGAAGGGGGAGACACCCCACCCCATCCCAGATCTCCTTTCTCATCGCCACCCCTCTTCCCACTCTCCCCACCCAGGCCCCCGCCAACTCATCCCAATCCAAACCTTCTCCACCCCTCGCGCCCTTACCCCTCCCTCCACTCCCTCCACAGCTACTGCCAAGTGTGGCCTTTGGAACCCCTCCTCCATAATAGGTAAGCTCCCTTTCATCCTGGACCTATTCCTTTCCAGCTTTCTACTCCTCCTCGCCCTAACTGAAACATGGCTGTCTCTGGACGACGCGGTCTCTTCTGCTGCTCTCTCCAGTGGAGGCCTCTTCTTTTCCCACTCCCCCAGACTCACTGGAAAAGGCGAAGGCATCGGTTTCCTTCTCGCTCCCCAATGTCGCCTTCGCACTATCCCTCCTCCCCCTTCCCTTTCCTTCCCCTACTTTGAAGCCCACATTATTCGCTTCTACCACCCCCTCCAGATTCTTGTAGCCGTCACCTACCGCCACCCCCCCGGACCCCACTTCCAACTTATTTAACTATTTTGACCCTTTTCTCACCTTCTTTCTCTCCTTTTCCATGCCCACTCTGATCTTCGGAGACTTCAACATCCACACGTCTGTCCCTGGTGACTCATCTGCCACCCGCCTTTTATCTCCCCTTGACGCTGCCAACCTCCTGCTCCACCACACCTCGCCCACTCACCAACTTGGTCACACCCTCGACCTCATCATCTAAATTACAGCTCTCAACTCTACCATCTCTACTCAGCTCAACTCGCTCAGTCCCCTTTCCCTTCGCCGCTCTTGTACCACTAACCCATAGCCCTGGATCACTGCCACTGTCCGCCTCCTTCGCTCTTATGCTTGAGCTGCTGAATGCTGCTGGCGAAAGTCTAAACACCAAGCCAACCTTGTTTACTTCAAGTTTATCCTTTCCTGCCTTAACTCTGCTCTCTCCTCTGTCAGACAAAACCATTTCTCCTTCCTTATTGACACCCATGCCCATCATCCCCATCAGCTCTTCCGTACATTTAACTCCCTTCTCAGGCCTTCTGTTCCTCCCCCTTCTCCATCACTCGCCTACAACGATCTGGCCTACTACTTCATTAGTTAAATTAACTCCATCAGGTCTGAGCTCCCCAAAGTCACTCCTCCCCTTTCTCCAACCCCCCTGCTCTCAACCCCCTCTGCTACTCTCCCATCCTTCCCAGCAGTATCCTCAGATGAGATCTCCTCCCTGCTCTCAAGTGCTACTACAGCCACCTGTGCTTCTGACCCCATTCCCTCTAATCTTATGAAATCTCTTGCCCCTTCCCTCCTTCCCTTCTTAACTTCCATCTTCAACTGCTCACTCTCCACTGGTTCTTTGTCCTCTGCCTTCAAACATGTCCACATCTCCCCCATCCTAAAAAAACCCTCTCTTGACCCCACCTTCCCTTCTAATTATCACCCTATCTCCCTCCTACCATTCTTTTCCAAACTCCTTGAACGAGTCGGCTACACCCACTGCCTCGAATTCCTCAATGCCAACTCTCTCCTCGACCCCCTCCAATCTGGCGTCTGTCCCCTACACTCCAAAGAAGCTACCCTCTCAGAGGTCATCATTGACCTCCTTTTGCCAAATCCAATGGCTCCTACTCTATCCTAATCCTCTTCGACCTCTTAGCTGCCTTCGACACTGTGGACCACCCCCTTCTCCTCAACACGCTACCCAACCTTGGCTTCACAGACTATGTCCTCTCCTGGTGCTCCTCTTATCTCTCCGGCCATTCATTCTCAATCTCCTTTGCGGGCTCCTCCTCCCGCTCCCATCACCTTACTGTAGGGGTTGCTCAAGGGTCAGTTCTTGGTCCCCTTCTGTTCTCTATCTACACTCACTCCCTTGGGGAACTCATTCGCTCCCATGGCTTCACTTTTACGCTGATGACACCCAAATCTACATCTCTGCCCCTGCTCTCTCTCCCTCCCTTCAGGCTCGGGTCTCCTCCTGCCTTCAGGACATCTCCATCGATGTCTGCCCACCATCTAAAACTCAATATTTCCAAGACTGATCTCCTTATTTTCCCTCCCATACCCTGCCCTCTCCCTGACCTTCCTGTCTCTGTAGGCAGCACTATCATCCTTCCCATCTCACAAGCCCGAAAACGTGGTGTCATCCTCGACTCTACTCTCTTATTTACCCCTCACATCCAATCCGTCACCAAAACCTGCCGGTCTCACCTCTGCAACATCGCCAAGATCCGCCCTTTCCTCTCCATCTAAACCCTCCCATGCTGATTCAATCTCTTGTCCTATCCCGACTGGATTACTGCATCAGACTCCTCTCTGATCTCCCATCCTCATGTCTCTCCCCACTTCAGTCTATACTTCACGCTGCTGCCCGGATCATCTTTGTTCAGAAACGCTCTGGAAATGTTACTCCCCTCCTCAAAAATCTCCAGTGGCTGCCAGTCAACCTACACATCAAGCAAAAATTCCTCACTCTCGGCTTAAAGGCTCTCCATCACCTCGCTCTCTCCTACCTCACCTCCCTTATCACCTTCTACAGCCCAGCCTGCACCCTCTGCTCCTCTGCCGCTAACCTTCTCACCATGCCTCATTCTCGCCTGTCCCTCCATCGGCCCCCGGCCCACGTCCTCCCCCTGGCCTGGAATGCCCTCCCTCCGCACATCTGCCAAGCTAGCTCTCTTCCTCCCTTCAGCATCTGTATATATGCTTCTACAGATTTATTACTCTATTTTACTTGTACATATTTACAATTCTATTTATTGTGTTAATGATGTGCATCTAGCTTTACTTCTATTTATTCTGATGACATGACACCTGTCCACATGTTTTGTTTTGTTGTCTGTCTCCACCTTCTAGACTGTGAGCCCGTTGTTGGGTAGAGACCGTCTCTATATGTTGCCAACGTGTACTTCCCAAGCGCTTAGTACAGTGCTCTGCACACAGTAAGTGCTCAATAAATATGATTGAATGAATGAATTAATGAATGAAGTGCTTTGTAAAGTGTTCTGCACATAGTAAATGCTTAATAAAAACTACTGATGGATTTTTTATGGTATTTGCTAAGTGCTTTACTATGTGCCAAGGGTTATTCTAAACGCTTAGGCACAAGTAAATAAGGTTGGACGCAGTCCCTGTGAAATATAAGGCTCACAGTCTCAATTCCCGTTTTGCAGATGAGGTAACTAAGGCTCAGAGAAGTTAAATGACTTAGTCACACAGCAGACAGGTTGGGGAGTAAGATTAGAACCCACGTCCTTCTGAGTCCCTTGTTCCTGCTCCCTGCTCCCTAATCTGGATCTTTCCTCCACACTCACTGTGGGTCCTCCTGTGTCTAGTCACTAAGTCAATCAGCAGCAGAGGCTCAGGGAGAACCACACTAACTACCTCCCAAACCTCACTTTGGAAGGGCCTGAGGTCGGGGGATTGGGCAGGAACTGATCAGGGTGACCCTTTGCAGAAGGAGCCAGGGAAATGCCTGAGCACCATTTTCTGACTGAGCTGGAAAGTGATGAACAGTCAGCAGCTGCCTGTGCCAAGGAAACAATGCTCTCCGGGATGGGCCACCAAGCCTCTGGGGTGATCGGGGCTCTGAGAAGTCTCTCAGCCCCTAGAGCGAGCTTAGTTGCCAGAACCTTGGGCATGCTGACTGGACCCCAGGGGAGAAACAGTTAGATGCCCAGGAGCCAGGGGATGGCGCCTTGGACTAAGGCAGCCAACTCCAGGTGCCAGAACCAACCAGACACACAGCCCCCATCCTTGTGTGCATCTGCTAGTACCTGTCAAAGGTAGGAAGGAAAGGGAGCATTTAAGAGTCCAAAGAGGCCACAAGGTTCCAATTAGACAATGGAAGGACAAGGGCTGGGCTCAGAGAGCTGGGATAGAAGAGGACACAATGAGGAAAGGAGGAAGGGGTGGATGTGGGGAGCTCCACCCTGAGGCAGAGGTCTGCATCAAAGACAGGGGGGACCACTGGACCATCAGATGTATAAGAGGAAGGGCAGTGGGGTGGGGAGATGGTCCGAGACTAGGGAAGGGGACAGTGGAGGATCAGAGAGGCTGGATGGGTTGAGGATGAGGCACTCTGGAGGGGGAGGAAATGGCTGAATACCCAATGAATTCCCAGGAAATCATACACTTCAGATTCTTTGGGAAATTCTATTGTCCTCTTCGGTGCTAATTCTCTGTGAAGAAACAGGGAGCTTGGGTCCAGAAACTGAGCTGATTGCCCAGTGAACTCATGATTGCTTCATACGGTCCAATTCTCGCTGCCCCTTACGTCATCATCATGGTATGAAGGATATGATCCTCAACCCCCGAGTTCATCCTTGGCCCTGCCCCACCCTCTGCCCCATCTCCTGCTAGCCTGGAGCAACAATCAGTTAGTTTCCTAAACTTGAAAAGGAAAGAGTAGGACCTAGCAGGGAAATTAGATTCTGGGCATGTGGTCCAGGCTCCGTAGAGTTTGGAAAATCTAAACCAAATTCCCAGAAGTCTGGCTTCGGCTCCAGTAGAGCAGAGAAGCAGAATAGCAGAGTGGAATTAGCACAGAACTGAGTGTAAGAAGGCCTAAGTTCTAATTCTTGCTGTGGGACTTGCTTTATCTGTGAACTTGGACAAGTCATTCAATTCCTGCATATCTCAGTCTTTTCATCTGTAAAGTGGGGATTAAATAGTCGATATCATTCTCCTTTAGACTGTGGGATAGAGTGTGTGCCTGGTCTGATTATATAGACTCTTCCTCAGGACTTAGTAACATGCTTGGCATAGCGTAAGTAGTTAACAAATATGGAAATTAATACAATCAGGGGTCTGGAATCACTGTTGCATAATAGAGGGAGTCCTCTTGCAGAAGAATGTGTGCAGGGCCTGGTGAAGGTCGTGGTTGCAAAGGCTGTAGATGAAGGGGTCCAACAGAGGGGTCACCGCTGCATATGACACTGCACCTAGGCTGCTCTCATCAGAGGAGCTGGGGGTGGAGGATCAGAGGTATGTGCCAATAACTGTCCCATAGAACTGTGAGACCACAGCCAGGAGGGAATCACAGGTGGAGAAGGCTTTGTGCTTACTTCCCGCTGAGGGCATTCTCAGGATGGCAGAGATTATGTGGGCATAAGAGACCAGCATGCACATCAGAGGAATTAAAATCCCCGATCTACTCATGGACAGTAGCATTAGCTCATTGATGGAAGTGTCAGAGCAGGACAGCGGCAGCAGCAAAGCCAAGTCGCAGAAAAAGTGGGGGATGGTGAGGTCAGTACAGAAGGTTAGCTGAGCCAACAGGACGGTGTGTAACAGGGAATTGAGCTGAGCGGTGACTCAGCAGGCAACCACCAGCAGAACACAGCACCAGGAGCTTATGGCTGTGACACAGCCCAGGGTTTGGCAGATGTCCATGAAGTGGTCATAGGCCAACGCAGCCAGAAGGAATTCATCCAGGCCTGCAAATAGAAATGAAAAATATACCTGGATCAGACGGCTGGCTTAGGAGATGGTGTGGCTGCCGGTCCGTATGTCGGTCAGCATCTTGGAGACAGTGGTGGAGGCGAAGCATACGTCCATCAGGGACAGGTTGGCGAGGAAGAAGGACATGGCCGGGTGGAGGTGCGAGTTGGTTCCGTTGGCCAGGATGATGAGCAGGTTCCCACCCACCCACCCATGGTGATCAGGTACAGAGCCAGTAAGAGCACAAAGAGGAGCCGCTGCAGCCCAGGGTCACTGGACAGTCCCTACAGATTGAACACCAAGATGCCTGTTTTTGGTTTGCTGTGTCCATGACTGTGATGGTTCTGCAATGAGAAAGTCAGGGTTAAAGACAACTACATGTACATCCATAGGCACATACATATATACACATGCCCACTCAGAAATACACATATGCATTGGCACATATGCATGCACATGTACACATATGCATATATGAATGTGTGGACACATACATGCATAAGCTTGCACACCTACACAACTATGCACATATATACAAATACATATTTATGCATACTCACAAGCCCGCAACCTTGGTGTCATCCTCGACTCTGTTCTCTCGTACACCCCTCACATCCAATCCGTCACCAAAACCTGTCGGTGTCACCTCCACAACATCGCCAAGATCTGCCCTATCCTCTCCATCCAAACTGCTACGCTGCTGGTTCAATCTCTCATCCTATACTGACTGGATTACTGCATCAGCCTCCTCTCTGATCTCCCATCCTCCTGTCTCTCCCCACTTCAATCTATACTTCATGCTGCTGCCCGGATCATCTTTGAGCAGAAACGCTCTGGGCATGTTACTTCCCTCCTCAAAAATCTCCAGTGGTTACTAATCAACCTACGCATCACACAAAAACTCCTCACTCTCGGCTTCAAGGCTCTCCATCACCTCGCCCCCTCCTACCTCACCTCCCTTCTTTCCTTCTACAGCCCAGCCTGCACCCTCCATTCCTCTGTGGCTAACCTCCTGATGGGTAAATTTAGAAACTCTTGCACATTAAGTATAGGCTTCGATTTGGCAACGGCTAGACCGACCTGTCTGCTGGGCGACCTCGACTGGGCTTGACAGATAACCAATTGCAAAACAAAGAAGAAGAAAAATAACTTAACTCTGTACTCTGGAAACGGGCCATTTCCCACAGTACAGAAACATCTTGAATAAAGACATCTTCCCAGGGTGACCTGGCCAGTCGCCCGGGAACTTGTGCAATTGGCAAAATACCTTCTTGGTTTGCAAAGGGTTTATTAAGGCTCGTACGTTGGAACTAACTCGGAATCTCACCCACGGAGAGGACGCTCTGCCTGGGACCCTCCCATTCGGGACCATGAAAGCTGAATCCGGGATTCCCCAGCATGAAACTTCAGGAGTTGGTGTTCCCCCGAATTGGTGATGTAACCCTTTTTTGTGTGTGTTTGTTTTAACCCTTTTTTGTATTTGTTTGTTTTCTTCTTTCGTATTCCCTTCCTTCTATTAAAATTGTCCTTCTATTAAAATTGTAACGATACACCTATATTGCTATGTGTCTGCGCTTCTTTCTCTGAAAAAAAGGGGACTTGTAGTCGCGGATCTGAACCTTATTCGTTGGTTAACTGAAGAAATATTTCGTTAACCTAACACCTCCTCACTGTGCCTCATTCTTGCCTGTCCCGCCATCGACCCCCGGCCCACGTCCTCCCCCTGGCCTGGAATGCCCTCCCTCCGCACACCTGCCAAGCTAGCTCTCTTCCTCCCTTCAAAGCCCTACTGAGAGCTCACCTCCTCCAGTAGGCCTGCCCAGACCGAGCTCCCTCCTTCCTCTCCCCCTCCTCCCCCTTCCCATCCCCCCTGCCCTACCTCCTTCCCCTCCCCATAGCACCTGTATATACGTTTCTACAGATTTATTACTCTATTATTTATTTATTTTACTTGTGCATAGTTATTCTATTTATTTTATTTTGTTAATATGTTCTGTTTTGTTGTCTGTCTCCCCCTTCTAGACTGTGAGCCCGCTGTTGGGTAGGGACCATCTCTATATGTTGCCCACTTGTACTTCCCAAGCGCTTAGTACAGTGCTCTGCACACAGTAAGTGCTCAATAAATACGATTGAATGAATGAATGAATATATGCATGGACATATACACACACAGCAATGCATGCCATATATTCATATGCATGAACAAATACAAATTTTTGAATATATACATTCACTTATATGCATGCAAATACGTACATATACACATATACCTGCATGAGGGAGGATCTCAGCAGATAGAAAATCCTCTTGACTGGCTCACAGGCTGTCCCTAGCCAGTGGTGGGTCGGAGTCATGGGACCCATTTGCTGGCAGTAAGCTTGCCCTCACTTGCCTGCCCAACACCTTCCCCTTCCTCCAGCCTCTCCACTGCTGATCTCCTGGTAATGCTTCCCTCCTCTCCCACTTTTTCCTGCTGCCCGCCCTTAGCCAGCCCTTATTTGCAGCCCCGTTAAAGGCCATCTTTACTTAGTATTACCCTTGTTTTGGCGGGTGGAGTAGGGGAGGAGATGCTGAGTGTGTCTGCAAAAGAAGTGGGCCTGCCAAATTCCTCCTCTCCAACACCACGGTCAATGAGAGAATGACTTCTTGTTAAAAATCCCTCAAATCCACTCTCTCTACTCCATCTCCCAGACACCAATCTCTTTAACCAGGTCTGGGAAGACAATCTAGGCCACCGACACTTCTCTTCTGCTGTCCCTACTCCAGTCTCTGCTCTGCCAGCACCCCAACCCCCAGCCACCCCCCTCCCCATTTACAGGGACAGCATGTCCAGCGAATGGATCCCAATCTCAGATCCACAACTGATGGTACTAACAGAACACCGTTGCCCCACAGGACTACCACTCCAGCCACCTGGCCCCTTTCCACCAAAGTAAGGTTAGTGCTGCTGCTTAAGTAGCAGAGATCCAGCTTGGAATCATAGCCATCCTTAGACATTGCTCTGGTGGGTTCTGCCCACATTTCCTTCTCTTCCCCACAACTTCCAAACTGAGGAATAGGATTGAAAACTTTTCCTGTCATCCACATCGCCCTCTCCACCGTACCCTCCATGCCCTGCCCCATCCTTTCTGCACTTCTCTATTGACCATCTCCCCTAACCCTCCCTTCCATTTTTCTATCAACACTGCTCCTTCCTTTTAGTCTACACCTATTCAGGCACATGCACACACAAACAGACGCCCACCCACATACATACAATCACACAGACAAAAACATACAGCTCAAAAATATATTCCCTTCTTTGCTCTGGTCCACAGACACTTCATACCTGCTTCTCATTGTCCTGACAATGCTGTATTCTGGTCCCGGAGTAAAAATCCTGCTCTTGCCTCTCCCTAAAGTGTCACTCACTCAGGTCTCTGATGAACCTGTTCCCTGCCAGGTCTGTTAACAGACCCAGTGTCCTTCAACCCCAAACAACCTCGGGGGAGCAGTAGGGTGGGAGCTGCCAGAGGAAAGGGGCTGCCTTGCCAGGCAAACCTGGAACCCCTGGCTTCTGCTCTGCTGCTCTCTGGATTGGCCACAATGTTCTGTCTGCTATCTGGGCAGATTTAAGCATGACTGCCAGAGAGATGCTGCCCATAGGGAGGGAGGCAGTTAGTGGTGATGAGGAGAAGGTTGGTTAGGGGAAGGGATGTGTGTGCCCTGTGTAAGTGTGAGTGTGTGTGTGTGTGTGCATGAGTGAGCAAGAGAGAGAGAGAGAGAGAGAGAGAGAGAGAGAGAAAGAGAGAGAGAGAGAGAGAATGACCTGTTTAAAACTGCTGCCTCTGCTGCTTCATGCTTTTAGGAATTGAAGGTTCCAGAGAAGGCATGGGTCTAGGGATGGAGATGGGAGGTAGAGAAGCCTCTCCTCTATCTCCAGAGGATCAAGGGGCCGAGGGATAAGGTGCTTATGAGAGGAGTAAGTGGTGTATGAAGGAGGCTGGCAAGATGCAGCCAGATGGAGATCTGGTAAGATGCAGATCTGGCAATCCAATCCCCAATGCTCCTCATTAGGGCCAGTCCTGAGTACGTGCCCTGGGATCTACACATCGCTGGGGAGACCATCACTTTGGGAAAACTTTGTCTTGGGAGCTTCCCCAATCTGGCTATCTCTCTTTACCCCTGAGGCTAATGAAACTGGCTCAATTCTTGGGCCCTAGTAACCAAGCAGTGGAGTTACTCTAGGGTCTCTGTCTTCCCATTCCTATCTTCTGGCTACCTGTAATGTATCTCATCGTCTGTCTCTCCCGCTAGTTTGTGAGCTCCTCGAGGGCAGGGATGGTGTTTACTACATCTATTGGTCTTTGATTAGAACAAGAGCTAGTTCTGTACACAATAAGCTGTTTATGGGCAGGAGTCATGTCAACGAAATTTATTATATTGTACTCTTCTATGCTCTTAATACATTGACACAGTAAGTGCTCAGTGAGTACCACTGATTAATTAATTCTTTGAAATGTGCTCTTCTCTTTGGCCTTTCTCCCTGGACTGAGACCTCTCCTCCATACTCACTGTGGGTCCTCCTGTCCCGAGTCACTATGGAAGGGCCCAAAACCTGGGCCAAAATCAGGAACTGACCAACATGACCCCTGCAGAAGAAACCAGGAAAACTCTAAGCACGATTTCCTGAAGTACTTGGAAAGTGACAACGGGTCAACAAATGCCCACTTCCAAGAGCCCTGTTAATCGGGAAGGACCACAGAGTCTCTGGGGGCAGTGGGGGTCTGGGAGTGGGCTAATACCAGCTACTGGATAGAGCCATAGCTGAGGGAGCAGGGGGCATACTGACTGGCTGCCCAAGGGAAAGCAGTAATAATAATAGTAAGAATAATAATGGTATGTGTTAAGCACTTACTATGTTCCAAGCACTGTTCTAAGTGCTGGGGTAGATACAAGGTAATCTGGTTGTCCCACATTGGGTCACAGTCTTAATCCCTATTTTACAGATGAGGTAACTGAAGCACCAAGTATTTAAGTGACATACACAAAGCAAACAGCTGATTAGTGGCAGAACCGGGATTAGAACCCACGACTTCTGACTTCCAAGTCCATGCCTTTTCCACTAAGCCACGCTGCTCAGTAAGATGTCCAGGTATCAGGAAGAGGATGGGTGATGGGAAATAAAAGGACACAATGAGAGAAAGAGGAAGAGGCAAGTGTATGGGGCCCTGTCCTGAGGCATGAGTCAACCTGGAAAGCAGAGGGGGCCACTGGTCCATAAGAAGCATGGGGGGATGGTCGGGGGGGGGGGGTCAGGACATGAATGAGAGACTGGGGTGAGAGGTAACAGAGGACAAGAGAGGCCCGGATGTGTCTAGGAGGGGGTGCCCAGGAGGGCAGCATTCAATGCAGAGTGGAGGAATGCCCAACCAACTCCCAGGAAATTGTGTACTTTGGAGTCTTTGTACACTAGCCTCATCTGTACTCAATCCCTGAGGAGAATCAGGGAACTCAGGCCCAGGAACTGTGGCTTCAGATGATCTGTCCCTTGCTGCCCCTTACCTTAACATCCTCTTACAGTACACATAATCCTCGAACCCCTACCACCCTTGGCACCCTACCATCTCTGGCAGGCCTGGAGCCACAATCAATAGGGTTCCTGAATGTGGAGGGGAAAAGATGAGATCTGACAGGGAAATGTGATCCAGGGAAGGTGGTCCATGATTCAGTGAGTTTGGGAAATCTGGGCTGTAGCCCAAGAGGTCTGGTTCCAACTCCAGGGGACCAGAGAAGCAGCATAGCTTAATCAATCAATCAGTCAATCAATAGCATTTACTGAGCACTTTGTGCAAAGAACTGTACTACTTACTTTTGAGAGTATAATATAATAAAGTTGGGAGGAAAATTCCCTTCCCACAAGGTGCTTACAATCTAGAAGGGAAGACAGACTTAAACATAAATAAATAACAGCTATCAATCAATCAATCAATCAATCAATCAATCGTATTTATTGAGCGCTTACTGTGTGCAGAGCACTGTACTAAGCACTTGGGAAATACAAGTTGGCAACATATAGAGACAGTCCCTACCCAACAGTGGGCTCACAGTCTAGAAGGGGGAGACAGAGAACAAAACTAAACATATTAACAAAATAAAATAAATAGAATAGATATGGACAAGTAAAATAAATAAATAAATCGAGTAATAAAGATGTACAAATATATATACATATATACAGGTGCTGTGGGGAAGGGAAGGAGGTAAGACGGGGGGATGGAGAGGAGGACGAGGTGGGAGAGGAAGGAGGGGGCTCAGTCTGGGAAGGCATTCTGGAGAAGGTGAGCTCTCAGTAGGGCCTTGAAGGGAGGAAGAGAGCTAGCTTGGCGGATGTTGGGAGGGAGGGCATTCCAGGCCAGGGGGATGACGTGGGCCGGGGGTCGACGGCGGGACAGACGAGAACGAGGCACAGTGAGGAGATTAGCGGCAGAGGAGTGGAGGGTGTAGGCTGGGCTGTAGAAGGAGAGAAGGGAGGTGAGGTAGGAGGGGGCAAGGTGATGGAGAGCCTTGAAGCTTAGGGTGAGAAGCTTCTGCCTGATGCTTAGGTTGATTGGTAGTCACTGGAGATTTTGAGGAGGGGAGTAACATACCCAGAGCGTTTCTGGAAAAAGACAATCCGGGCAGCAGCATGAAGTATGGATTGAAGTGGGGAGAGACACAAGGATGGGAGATCAGAGAGGAGGCTGATGCAGTAGTCCAGATGGGATAGGATGAGAGCTTGAACGAGCAGGGTAGCAGTTTGGATGGAGAGGAAAGGGCGGATCTTGGCAATGTTGCGGAGCTGAGATTGGCAGGTTTTGGTGACGGCTTGGATGTGAGGGGTGAATGAGAGAGCAGAGTCGAGTATGACACCACGTTTGCGGGCTTGTGAGACGGGAAGGATGGTAGTACCATCAGCAGTGATGGGAAAGTCAGGGGGAGGGAAGGGTTTGGGAGGGAATACAAGGAGTTCAGTCTTGGACATGTTGAGTTTTAGGTGGCGGGCAGACATCCAGATAGAGATGTCCTGAAGGCACGATGAGATGCGAGCCTGGAGGGAAGGGGAGCAGGGATAGAGATGTAGATCTGGGTGACATCAGCGTAGAGATGATAGTTGAAGCCGTGGGAGCAAATGAGGTCACCAAGGGAGTGAGTGTAGATCGAGAACAGCAGGGGACCAAGAACTGAACCTTGGGGTACCCACACAGTAAGGGGATGGGATGGGGAGGAGGAGCCTGCAAAGGAGACTGAGAACGAACGACCGGAGAGATAAGAGGAGAACCAGGAGAGGACAGAGTCTGTGAAGCCAAGGTTGGATAGTGTGTTGAGGAGACAGGGGTGGTCCACAGTGTCGAAGGCAGCTGAGAGGTCGAGGAGGATTAGGATAGAGTATGAGCCGTCGAATTTGGCAAGCAGGAGGTCATTGGTGACCTTTGAGAGGGCAGTTTCCGTGGAATGTAGGGGACAGAATCCAGACTGGAGGGGGTCGAGGAGAGAGTTGGTGTTGAGGAATTCGAGGCAGCACATGTAGACGACTCGTTCAAGGTGTTTGGAAAGGAATGGTAGGAGGGAGATGGGGTGATAACTAGAAGGCGAGGTGGGGTCAAGAGATTTTTTTTTTAGGATGGGAGAGACATGGGCATGTTTGAAGGCAGAGGGGAAGGAACCAGTTGAGAGTGAGCGGTTGAAGATGGAAGTTAAGGAGGGGAGAAGGGACAGAGGGAGAGATTTCATGAGATGAGAGTGAATGGGGTCAGAAGCACAGGTGGCCGGAGTAGCACTTGAGAGGATGGAGGAGAGCTCCTCTGAGGATACTGCTGGGAAGGATGGGAGAGTAGCAGAGAATGTTGAGAGCCAGGGGGTTGGAGAAGGGGGGTAGAGTGACTTTGGGGAGGTCGGGCCTGATGGATTTAATTTTATTAATGAAGTAGGAGGCATGTACATAAGTGCCATGGGATTGAAGGTAAGGTTAATAAAGGTGTAATTCTAAATACATCTATGACACAGAAGGGATTGGGAGAAGAGGAAATGAGAGCTTGGTTGGAGAAGGCCTCTGGGGTATGTGATTTTACTTGAATGAGCTCTTTGTAACAAGCGTGTCAGTATTGAGTCATGAGGCCTGGGTTCCAATTCTTGCTGCAACACTAGCCTGATGTGTGACCTTGGACAAGTCATGAAACTTCTTTATGCCTCAGTCTCTTCATCTGTAAATTTGGAATTAAGTAGCTGGTGACCTTTCCCCTTAAACTGTGGGACAAAGTCTGTGTCAGGTCCAATTGTATCTACCCCAGTACTTAATATGGAGCTTGGCATAGAGTAGATGCTTAACAAGTATGAAGATTATTGCAATTAGGGGTCTGAAATCATTGTTATAGATTGGAGGATTTCTTCCTGCAGGGAAAACTATGCAGAGCCCGTTTCAGGGCGTGGTTTCACAGGCTGTAGATGAAGGGGTTGAGCAGGGGTGTCACAACTGCCTATGACACTGCAGCTAGGCTGCTCTCATCAGTGGAGCCAGGGGGCAAGGGGCACAGGTACTCGCCAATGACCCTCCCGAGAACAGTGAAACCACAGCCAGGTGGGAACCACAGGTGGAGAAGGCTTTGCACATGCTTCCTGCTGAGGACATTCTCAGGATGGCAGAGATAATGCGGGTGTAAGAGCCCAGGATGCACATCAGGGGTAGTACAATCACGGCCCCACCCACAGACATTAGCACCAGCTCATTGATGGAGGTGCTGGAGCAGGACAGTAGCAGCAGTGGGGCCAGATTGCAGAAAAAGTCGCGCACAGTGTGGTCAGCACGGAAGGTTAACCGAGCCAACAGAATGGTATGTAATAGGGAATTGAGTTGAGCCGTGACCCGACCTAGCAGGCGGCCACCAGCATGACACAGTGCCGGAGGCTCATGGCTGTGATGTAGCCCAGAGGCCGGCAGATGGCCATGAAGCGGTCATATGCCATCACGGCCAGGACAGATTCATCCAGATCTCCAAATACAAATGAAAAATACACCTGGCTCAGACAGCTGGCATAGGAGATGGCTGGGCTGCCGGTATGTATGTTGGCCAGTCTCTTGGGGACGGTGCTGGAGGAAAAGCTGATGTCGGCCAGGGACAGATTGGCGAGGAAAAAAAAGTCCATGGGCACGTGGAGGTGTGAGTCAGTGCTGATGGCCAGGACAATGAGTAGGTTCCCCCCGACAGTGACCAGGTATAGAGCCAGGAAGAGCACAGAGGATCCGCTGCTGCCCAGGTTCACTGGAAAGGCCCAGCAGGATGAACACTGAGTTGCCTGTCTGGTTTGGGGAACCCATGGCTGGGATGGTTCTGCAATGAGAAAGTCATGATTGAAAGTAAGAACATGCATATACATAGGCACAAATACACACACACACACACACACACTCACACATATATCTACTCACCCACATGTGTACACATGTACATACAAAAATGCACAGACATGTGCCAAGATATCACCAGTCAATAAGTCAATTAGTGGTATTTGTTGAATCTTGGTTGAGTGCAGAGCACTGTATTACACGATTGGAAGATTAATAATAATAATAAGAAGAAGAATAAGAATAATAATAATGGCATTTGGCAAGCACTTACTATGTGCCAGGCACTGTACTAAGTGCTGGGGTGGATACAAGCAAATAGGTTTGGACGTAGTTCCTGTCCCTTATGAGGTTCTCAGTCTCAATCCCCATTTTATAGATGAGGTAACTGAGGCCCAGAGAAGTTAAGTGACTTGCCCAAGGTCACACAGCAGACAAGTGGCAGAGCTGGGATTAGAATCCCTGATCTTTTGACCCCCCAGGCCATGCTCTAACCACTAAGCTATTCAACACAATTAATGGACACATTCCCTGCCCATGATGAGCTTAAATGCTTGCAGACATACATATGCATGCACATAAACACAAATGCATACATATGAATATTCCGCATGTTAACACATATGTGTATATGCATGTATGTGTAAATATGCATATACATTTACATTTAAACATGCATATATGTGTAAATATGCTTATGTGTGTGTGTATATATATGCATACGTATGCATGCACACACGGACACAAACACACACACATATTTTACCATGCTTATTTTTGCATATAATAATGATGAAATTTATTAAGCGCTTACTATGTGCAAAGCACTGTTCTAAGCGCTGGGGAGGTTACAAGGGGATCATGTTGTCCCACAGGGGGCTCACAGTCTTAATCCCCATTTTACACATGAGGTAACTGAAGCACAGAGAAGTTAAGTGTCTTGTCCAAACTCACACAGCTGACAATTGGCAGAGCCAGGATTTGAACCCATGGCCTCTGACTCCAAAGCCCGTGCTCTTTCCACTGAGCCAGGTGTATACACATACATACTCATATGCATGCAATTGCGGACATATACACATTAATTTGCATGAGGGGGGCTCTGGGCAGATTGAAAACCCTCTGAGATATATACAGGCCATCCCTAGCCAGTGGTTGGTCAGTTATGGGAGCCATTTGCTGGCACTAAACCTGCCTTCACTTGCCTGAACATTGTCTTCCCCTTATTCTGGCTGATCTGCTGTGAATGCCTTCATCTTCTCTTCCTTCGCTCTTGCTGCGCATCCCCAGCCTGCCCTTACCTGCAGCCCAATTTCGATACTGTCTTTGCTTAGTGTTACCCTTGTACAGGGGTGGAGGGCAGAGGTGTTGAGTGTGTCTGCGGGGGTAGGGATTCTGCCCTCTGCCTCTTTTGTCAATACCAGGGTCAATGGCCATATACCTCCTTCTTCAACACCAGGGTCAGTGATGGAAGGACTTTCTGTTACACAGCAACCACTATGCAGGGAGAGTCAGTCGCTGGGTCATTGACCATCCTTCCAATCCCTTCTCTCTGCTCCCTCTCCCATGAAACAATCTCCCAGACCAGAGCTGTGAAGATGCTCAGCTGGCCATGGAAGTCTAGGCCACAGGTATTTTGCCTCTGCTGCTTCTGACCCCTGATCCTGCCCTGCCAGAACACGAGCCATCCCCTCTCCCCATTTACAGGGACAGCAAGTCTGGTGATTGGAGCCCAGGCACAGACTCACAACCCATGGGCCCAGGAGAACACAAGGCCCAGGAAAAGTAGTGTGGCCTAGAAGATAGATCACAGGCTTGGGAATCAGAAGGACTTGGATTCTAATTTCAGCTGGACTATGCACCTGCTGGGTGACATTAGGTACATTACCTAACTTCTCTTATCTGAAAAATGGGGATTGAGAGTGTGAGTCCCACGTGGGCCATGGACTGTGTCCAACCTGATTAGCTTGAATCTACCCCAGTGCTTACTACATTGCCTGTCACATATTAAGTGCTTAACAAATACAATTAAAGAAAAACAAACAAACAAACAAAAACACCATCACCAGACAGGACTACCACCCCAGGGATCCAACCTTTCTCTGCTGATTCTTTGGGGCCAGAGTGGGTAAAGGCTGGGGCATGGGCAGCAGAGAGCCAGCCTGACACCGCAGACAACCATAGACAATGCTCCATGGAGTCTACCCTTCTTCCATCTCCTCTTTCTCGCCACCTCTGAACCATGGGCTATGATTAAAAGCTTTTCCTGACACCATGCTGCCCTCTGTCCCTTACCCTCCACACCCTGCCCCTGCCTGCTGTCATCAACACCACCCTCTCCATTATTTCTCCACCCACTTTGCCCCATCTGTGTTAGTCTACACACTGTTCAGGGGCACGGACACACACAAACACACACACACACACACACACACACACACACAGTCCTACAACAATAACATGAACTTCTCAAGGGAATTGCCATCTTTCCTCTGGACCAAGGACCCTTCCCACCCCCTTCTCTATTTCCCCCCACCACACCCTGCCCTTTGTCCTGTAAATGTTCCATTCTAATCCTGGAGCCCAAATCCTGCTTTTGCCTCTCCCTAGCCCACGCCTCACTCAGGGCCCCAAAAGACCTGTCCCCAGGCAGTGCTGACAATAGATCCAGGATCCTTCAACATAAAACTCCCTCGGAAGGAGCAGCTGGATGGGTTGTGATAGGGGAAGGGCTTCAGTTGCCAGGCAAACTTGGAGCCCCTGGCCTCTGCTCCACTGCTATCTGGAATGGCCACTCTGTCCTGTTTGTTGTCCAGGGGATTTTGAGCATGACTGTCCGAGAAATGCTGCCCAAAGGGAGGGAGGGAGTTGGTGGTGGTGGGGAGAGGTTTGGATTAAGGGTAAGGGAAGGGGTGTGTGTGTGTGTGTGTGTGTGTGTGTGTGTGTGTGTGTGTGTGTGTGTGTGTGTGTGTGTGTGTGTGCATGCGCGCGCGTGCGTGTGCATGTGTGTGTGTGTGTGTGTGTGTGAGAGAGAGAGAGAGAGAGTCCCCCATCTCCCTTTCCATCATTTCTGACCTGACCAGTCAGTCCAGGTGACCACAGACACTGTCACCGAGATCCCTGGCTCTGCTGGCTCCACTCTCCCCTGTTCTGCAGTAGAGCCGGCTGGTTCTGGGGGAAGCTATGAGTTCCTCAGTGAGATTCTTCAGTTTCGCTTCCTGCAACTCCAATCTGGCTGGTCAAGGCCACCATCAGAGACTTGTCTAAAACTGCTGGCTCTGCCACATGATGTCTTTTGGGTTGGAAAATACCACAAAGGTGTGGGCCTAAGGATGGAGATGGGAGATAGAGGACCTTTCCTCTAATTCCAGAGAACCAAAGGGCCGAGGCCAAAGGTGCTTAAGAGAGAAGAAAGTGGTTTATAAAGTGGGCAGGCATTCCACCCGGCTATCCAATCCCCATGCTCCTCATTATAGTCATTCTTTGGTTCGTGCCCCGGCTCTGCTGCCCCCTGGGGATACCATCACTTCATGGGGACCTTGTCCCAGGGGCGTTCTGACTCGAGCTATCTCCCTTAACCCCTGAGTCTAGCAAAACTAGTTCAAGTGTTAGAACCCAGACACTGAGCAGTGTATTAATTCTAGGGTCTCTGTCACTCTTTTCACTATGCTAAAAAGCAACGTGGCTCAGTGGAAAGAGCCGGGGCTTGGGACTCAGAGGTCATGGGTTCAAATCCTGACTCTGCCACTTGTCAGCTGTGTGACTTTGGGCAAGTCACTTAATTTCTCTGTGCCTTAGTTACCTCATCTGTAAAATGGGGAATAAGACTGTGAGCTCCACATACCATGTGGGACCACCTGATCACCTTATAACCTCTCCAGCCCTTAGAACAGTGCTTTGCACATAGTAAGCACTTAACAATTGCCATCTTTATGAGAAGCAGCATGACTCAATGGAAAGATCACGGGCTTGGTAGTCAGAGGTCATGAGTTCGAATCCCGGCTCCACCAATTGTCAGCTGTGTGACTTTGGGCAAGTCACTTCACTTCTCTGTGCCTCAGTTCCCTCATCTGTAAAATGGGGATTAAGACTGTGAGCCCCACGTGGGACAACCTGATCACCTTGTATACTCAGTGCTTAGAACAGTGCTATGTACATAGTAAGCACTTAACAAATGCCATTGTTATTATTGCCCCATTAGTTTCTCCTCCTAAATTGTTAGCTCTCTGACAGTAGGGATTGTATTTCCTATGTCTCGTGTACTCCCCCAAGTGCTTAGCACACTGCTCTGCATTAGATTCTAAATTGGTCGATAAGAGAAATCTTGTCTATTTACTCTATTGTAATCTTCCAAACAAGGCAGCACAGTATTCTGCACCTTAGTAAGTGCAAATGAAAAGTACACCACTTATGTAAATATCCTTACACTCTACTATTTCCCCTATAAATAATTTTGTTTATTGTCTGCCCCGTTTACAGAGGTAAACGTATGCTTCTTGTAAGGACAAATCTTGTCTAGCCACTCTATTACATGGTACTCTTTCAATCAATCAGTCAATCAATCAATCGTATTTATTGAGCGCTTACTGTGTGCAGAGCACTGTACTAAGCGCTTGGGAAGAACAAGTTGGCAACATATAGAGACAGTCCCTACCCAAGTGGGCTCACAGTCCAAAAGCACCGAGTATAATGTTTGGGACACGGTAAGAGCTCAGTGAATACTATTGATGGATTAATAATAATAATAATAATAATAATAATAACGATAATGGTATTAGTTAAGCACTTACTATGTGCCAGTCACTGTACTAAGTGCTCGGGTGGACACAAGCGAATCAGGTTGTAAACAGTCCATGTCCCACATGGGGTCACAGTCGTAATCCCCATTTTACAGATGAGGTAACTGAGGCTCAGAGAAGTTAAGTGACTTCTCCGAGGTCACACAGGAGACAAGTGGTGGAGTCAGGATTAGAACCCACAACCTTCTATTGTACTAAGCACTGAGGTAGATAGAAGCAAATCGGGCTGGAAAGAGTCCTTGTTCCATGTGGGACTCACAGCCTCAATCTCCGTTTCACAGATGAGGTAATCGAGGCACAGGGAGATAAAGCGACTTGCCCAATGTCACACAGCAGACAAATGGTGGAGCCGGGTTTAGAACCCATGACCTTCTGACTCCTAGGGCTGTGTTCTATCCACTACGACACGCTACTTCTCATACGTGATTGATTGAGCTGTACCCTTCTCCTTGCGCCTGTTCCCTAGGCTGGATACCCTCCTCCAGATTCACTGAGGATCCTCCTGTCCCTAGACACTAAGTCAACTTGCATCAGGGCCCCACCTTGCTGGCTGTCCCCAAAACTCTCTACGGAAGGGACCGAGGTCCAGGGAAGGGTCGGAAACTAGCTAGTGAGAACCCTGCAGTAGAAACCACGGAAAGGTCTGAGCACCATTTCCCAAATTAGCTGGAAAGTGAGGATCATCAGGCAGTTGTCCACCCCCAGGAAACGCTGTTCATCGAGATAGGGATCAATGAGCATATGGAGGGAAGTGGGGTTTTGAGCACGGTGGAGCCCTGGTCCATGGATGGAGCCCAGTGTGTAAGAGTGTGGTGCACAATGACTGGCCACCCAGGGTGGAACAGTTAGGGTGTCCAATGGGGCAGAAGAGGATACAGTGAAAGACAGGAGAAGAGGCGAGTGGGTAAAGCTCCACCCTGAGGCAGGAGTCTGCATGGAAAGCAGAGAGGGCCACTTGACTATCAGAGATATGGGAAGATGGCCATCTGGGTTGGGAGATGGGTGTGAGACTAGGGTGGGGGGCAGCGGAAGATCAGAGAGGCCAGATGAGTCGAGGAAGAGTTGCCCAGGAGGATATGGTGGAATGCCCAATGAAATTCCAGTGAACTGTGCACTTTGGAGTCTTTGTGAAAGTCCCCTGGCTTCATCAGTGCTCACTCCCTACAGAGAAGCAGAGAGCTCAGGTCAAGGCACTGTGGCCAGTTCTCCCGTGAACTCATGATTGCTTCAGATGGTCCTTCTCTTTCTTCCCCTTACCTCATCATCACCATCCAGAGGATAAAATTCTTCACCCTCAAATTCAACCTTTGCCCAACCCCATCTACCTCCCCATCTCTGTAGGCCTGAAGACTTTGAAGCCTCACCCCTCCTGAATATGGAGGGGAAAGGGTGAGACCCCAAAGGGAAATGTGATCCTGGAAAGTGATCCAAACTCCAGAGACTTTGGAAAATCTGAGATCAAAGCAGCAGAGATCTAACTCCAGCTCCAGAGAAGGAGCACAGCTCCACGGATCAATCAGTCACCCAAACGATCAATCATTCAGTTGTATTTTTGAGCATTTACTGTGTGCAAGGGACTATACTATGCACTTGGAGAGTATACTATAACAGAGTTGGTAAACATATTCCCTTACCACAAGGAGCGTATGGACTAACAGGAAAGGCTAAATTAATATAAATAAATTAATTACAGATGTGTACATAAGTGGTGTGGGGCTGAGGGTGGGGAGAATAAAGGCGAAAATCCAAGTGCAGGGGTGAAGCAGAAGGGAGTGGGGGAAGAGGTAATGAGGGTTTGGTGGGGGAATGCCTCTTGGAGATGTGATTTTAATTGAATGAACGCAATGAAACGAGCACAGGACTGTGAATCAGCAGGCCTGGGTTCAAATTTTTGCTGAACCACTTAGCGGATGTGTGACCTTGGACAAGTCACTTCACTCCTTATGCATCAGTCTCTTCATCTGTGTAGTGTAGATGAAATAGCTGGTATCCCTTACCCCTTTACACTGCAGGCTATTTTATTTACCCCAGTGCTTAGTATGGTGCTTGACATAGAGTAAGTGCTTAACAAATACGTTCTATTTAGGGGCCTGGAATATCTCTAGCAGGATAAAGGGCATTCTCTGGAAGAAGAGCTTGTTGAGGGCCCGGTGCAGGTCACGGTTGCGCAGGTTGTAGATGAAGGGATTGAGGAGTGGGGTCACTACTGCATACACCACGGCATCTTGGCTGCTCTCATCTGCAGAGCCAGGGTGTGAGGGGCAAAGGTACACACCAATGACTGCACCGTAGAAAAGCAAGACCACAGCCAGGTGAGAACCACATGTGGAGAAGGCTTTGTGCTTGCTTCCTGCTGAGGGCATTCTCAGGATAGCAGAGATTATGTGGGCATAAGAGCCCAAAATGCATGTTAGCGGGATTAAAATCACCACCCCGCCCACGGACATTAGCATCAGCTCATTGATGGTGGCGTCGGAACAGGACAGAGCAAACAACAGGGTCATGTCACAGAAGAAGTGTGGGATGGTGTGGTCGGCACAGAAGGTTAGCTGAGCCAACAGGATTGTGTGTAGCAGGGAATTGAGTTGAGCAATGATCCAGCAGGTGGCCACCAGCAGGACACAGCGCCAGGGACTCATGGCTGTGGCATAGCCCAAGGGCTGACAGATGGCCATGAAGCAGTCAAAAGCCATCACGGCTAAGAGGAATTCATCCAGACCTCCAAATAGACATGAAAAATACACCTGGCTCAGACAGCCGGCATAGGAGATGGCTGGGTTTCCGGTCTGCATGTTGGCCAGCATCTTGGGGATGGTGGTGGAGGAGAAGCAGATGTCGACCAGGGACAGGTTGGTGAGGAAAAAGTACATGGGGGAGTGGAGGTGTGAGTCGGCGCTGATGGCCAGGACGATGAGCAGGTTTCCCCCCACGGTGACCAGGTACAGAGTCAGGAAGATCAGGAAGAGGAGCTGCTGCTTCCCGTTGTCGCTGGACAGACCCAGCAGGACAAATGCCGAGTCACCCGTTTGGTTTGCGGAACCCATGGCTGTGATGGTTCTGCAATGAGAAAGTCATGATTGAAAGCAGCAATATGTACATACATATGCACAAAAATGCATTTGTCCACTCATACACAGACATGTTCACATGCTTATGCACACATATGTTCACATATACACATATAAGTAAATGAACATATGCATGTATATGCTTTCACACATGCTATTCATGCTCATATACACAAATATGCATGCACATATGTAGACACATGAGTGTGCATGGACATATACACAGAAACACAAATGCATCTGCTTATATATACTCAAACATATGTCTGCCCAAATATGCACCTAGCAGTGCAACTTATTCACATGTATATGCATGCACAAATTCACACTTTTAAATATATATAATAATATGATATAAATATAAATATATATATATAACAAAGTGTGAGTTTGTCCATGCATATGCATGTGAATACGTTGTACTGGTAGGTGCATATTATATCTATATCTATCTATCTATCTATCTATCTATCTATCTATCTATCTATCTATACTGATCTGCTGATCTGCTGGAGTGTCTCCTTCCTCTCCTCCCTCTCCCCTGCTGCCCACCTCTAGCCAGCCCTTATCTGCAGCCCCTTGGATACCATCTCTGCTAGGTTGGGTGCTTGGAATTGTGGGGGGTTAGGCATTGGAAGAGGCTAAGTTTGTCTGTGCGGGTAGGGGAACTTCCCAATCCTTCCTGTCCAAAATCAGGGTCACTGAGGGAAGGACCCCATGTTACAAAGCAGCCACTACGTGTGGAAGGACACCTGCTCTGGGTCACTGACCATCACCCCAAACCCCTCTTCCTGCTCCCTCTCTCAGACACCAATCTCCTGGTCCAGGGTTGGGAAGATGCTCATCTGCCCATGGAAATCTAGGCCACCAACCCCTCTCCTCCTCTGCCCCGACTCCAGCCCCTGTTCTGCCAGGACCCCAGCACCCCGTCATTGCCTCTCCCCATTTCCAGGGACAGTGTGTCTGGCGATTTGGATCCCAGGCTCAGACCAACCCTAATGGGCCTAATGGAACCCCATTGCCAGCCAGGACTAAAATCCCATGGACCCAGCCCCTCTCCACTGAACCTCTGGGGCCAGAGTGGGTAAAGGCAGGGGTTTTG
The DNA here is from genome assembly GCF_015852505.1 of Tachyglossus aculeatus. Lineage (NCBI taxonomy): Eukaryota > Metazoa > Chordata > Mammalia > Monotremata > Tachyglossidae > Tachyglossus > Tachyglossus aculeatus. The sequence continues at coordinate 4,928,454 of NW_024044915.1, read as the reverse complement.
GCAGCAGAGACCCAGTCTGGAACCATGGGCATACATAGGCAGTACTTGGTTAGGTTCTACCCCTCTTCCATCTCCTCTTTCTCACCACCTCTGAAATGAAGACTAGTACTGAAAGTTTTTCCAGACACCCATGCCACCCCTTCCACCCTACCCTCCATGCCCTGCCCCTTCCCTGCTGTTATCACCCCCAACATTCCTGCTACTCCTCCACCCACACTGCCCCCTCCTTGTTAGTTCATTCATTCATTCAATCGATTGTATTTATTAAAAACTTACTGTGTGCAGAGCACTGTATTAAGCGCTTGGGAAAGAACAATACAATAGACAGTTACAATCCCTGCCCACAACGAGCTCAAAGTCTAACCTAAACACTCTTCGGGCTAACACACACACACACAATCGTACAAACATAAAATATACAAATATACATACATATAAACCTCTCAAAGGAATTCCTATTTTTGCTCTGGCCCACAGACCATTTCCATCTCCTTTCACTATTCTCTTCCCTCCATCCCTGCCCTGGCCCCCTGGCCCTTGTGCTGTCAAGCTCTACTATGGTCCAGGAGTCCAAATCCTGCTCTCGCCACTCCCTAATGCACCCCTCACTCAGGACTCTGATGGGCCTGTTCCCTGGAAGCTCTGTTAACAGATCCAGTGCCCTTCAACCCCATACTTCCTCGGAAGGAGCAGCAGGGTGGGAGGTATCCGAAGACAGGGGCTGCACTTTCCAGGCAAACCTGGAGCCCCTGATTGCTGCTCAGCTGCTCTCTGGAATGGCTTCTGTGTCCTATCTGCTGTCCGTGGGATTTTGAGCATGATTGCCTGCGGGATGCTGACCACAGGGAGCGAGTCAGTTGATGGTGGTGGAGAGAGGGCAGGGTTAAGAGATGGTCCGTGGTGGGGGGGCATGTGTGTGTGTGTGTGCGTGTGTGTGTGTGTGTGTGTGTGTGTGTGAGAGAGAGAGAGAGAGAGAGAGAGAGAGAGAGAGAGAGGGAGAGAGAGATTTCCCCATTTCCCTTCCCATCCATCATTTCTGACCTGGCTAGTTAGTCTGGGTGAGCTCAGAGACTATCACTGAGGGCCCTGGATCTGATGCCTCCATTCTCCCCTGTCCTGTGCACCAGCCAGCTGGGGTGGGGAAACTGTGTGTCTCTGTGTGAGATTCTTCAGTCACTGTTCCTGCAGCTCCTATCTGGCTTGTCAAAGCCACCAATCCAAGACCTGTCTAAAACCACTGGCTCTGCTGCCTGATGCCTTTTGCGATGGAAAATTACAGACACGGTGTGAGTCTAAGGAGGGAGGCAAGAGATAGATGAGCCTTTCCTCTAATTCCAGAGAACCAAGGAGCTGAGGGATGAGGTGCATATAAGAGAAAGTGGTTTATAAAGGGGGCAGGCACTGCACCTGGCTATCTAATCCCCAAAGCGCCTCATTAGGGCTCAACCTCAGTTTGTGCTCTGGGCTCTGCTCCTCTCTGGGGAGACCTTTGCTTCAGGGTGATTTTGATCCAGGGGTGTTCCCACTCAAGCAATCTCCTTTCATATTTGGGTCTAGTGAAAGTGGTTCACATCTGGGGCCCCAGGGGCCGAGCAGTGGAGTTACTATAGGGTCTCTGTCTTCCCATTTCCCTCTTCTCATTACCTGTAATTTATTTCTTTGGCTGCTAGATTGTGAGCTCCTTAAGGCAGGGTTTGTGTCTGCTAACTCTACTGCATTCTCCTAATGCTTAATTCACTGCTCTGCACTAAAGAAATTGAAAGTTGTTCTATAAAAAAAACCTTGTCTATTTATTATAATTTCCCATTAGTACAGAGTTCTTCACCATAGTAGGGGCTTCATTTAAAGTACAACTTACGTAAATATCCTTATACTCTACTATTTCCCTTATTGGGATTCATTTTAATGTCTGTCCTCCTCTGTAAACTGTAAGAGCCTTGTGAGGAGAGGTCATGTTTACCAAGGCTATTATATTACACTCTCTGAAGCACCTAGAACAGTGGTTGGTACACAGTAAGCACTCAGTTAATACTATTAGTTGATTGGTTGACTGATTGAACTGTGCCCTCCTTGCCCCAGCTCCCTGGGCTGGATTCCCTCCTCCAGACTCACTGTGGATCCTCCTGTCCCCAGTCACTGCAGCATGGGTTCAGGGGGAGCCATACTTACTGTCCCCAAACTTCCCTTTCTGAAGGACCCAAGGCCCCAGCAAAGGGCAGGAACTTGCTGGTGAGACTCCTGCAGTAGAAATAAGCAAGAAGTCTGCAGATTACCAGTCAGCAGCTGTCTATTCCCAGGAAACACTGCTCACTGGGAAGGACTACTGAGCCTCTAGGGAGGGAATGGGGCTCTGGGGTTGGGCGAGTTCCAGCCCCTGGATAGAGCCCTAGCCACCAGATTCTGGGGCATGGTGACCAGCCACCCAGGGAGAAGCAGTTAGCTGCCCAGATACCAGAGGACGGCGTGTGTGATGATGGCTTAGAAGAAGGGAGCCAAGAGCAGGTGCCAGAAAAAAACAGGCCCACAGCCCCTATCCCAGTGCATATCTTCCTGCACCTGCCACAGGCAGGAAGGAAAAGGAGCAATTAAGGGTTCAAACGAGGCCATGAAGTGTCCCGTTGGACAATGGAAGGACAAGGGCCCAGGGAGGTGGGGGTAGAGGACACAATGAGGAAAGCGCTTAGTACAGTGATCTGCCCAGAGCAATTGCTCAATAAATACGATTGAATGAATGAAAGGAGGAAAGGGCAGGTGTAGGGAGCCCTGCTCCGAAGTGAGTCTACAAGGGGAACATAGGAGGCACTCATCCGGGACCATTGGACCATCAGAGGAATGGAGGGATGGCAAAGGGGGTCGGGAGATGTGTGAGAGTTGGGAGAGCATCAGCAGAAGAACTGGGAAACTGAGTGGGTCAAGGAGGATGGCCCCGGAATGAGGCAGCCAATGGAGGCTGAGGAGATGGAGGAATACCTAACCAATTCCCAGGAAATGTGCACTTCAAAGTCGTCTTGAAAGTTCATGAAAGGCTCATCAGTGCTCACTCCCTGTGGAGAAGCAGGGAGCTCAGGCCCGGGCACTGAGGCCACTTTCCAAATGACCACGTGATTGCTCTAGATGGTGTCCATCTCTGGCTGCTCCTTACCTTGTCATCATCCTCTGGGAGATATGATCCTCAACCCACAAGTTCATTCTTCACTGAATCCTATCCCCAAGACCATCCCCTGTGAACCTGGAGCCACCATCACTGCTGCATTTGGTTTCCTGTATGTGGAGGGGAAGATGTGGAACCTAGCAATGTAATGAAATCCTCGAAAGGTTGGCCAGGCTCTGGAGAGTTTAGAAAATGGCCCCAGAATACGGATCCCATTTGAGGAACCAGAGTCGTGGAGAAACAGCATAGCTCAATGGAACCAAGGCCTGGGTTCTAATCCTGGCTCTGTCATTTTTCAGTTGAATGAATTATTCTCCTTATCTGTAAAATGGGGATTGAATGCCTGGTCTCCCTTCCCCTTATATTGTGAGCCTCATGTTAAACAGGAATTCTGTCTTATATGATTGTATTGTACTCATCTCAGCATTTAGCACACTGCTTGGAATATAGGAAATGTTAAATACTACGATTATTGTATTTTGGGGCCTGGAATGTCTGTAGCAGGATAAAATGAGTTTTTTCTGCAGAAGAATTTGCACAAGGTTTGGTGTAGGTCACAGTTGCGCTGGCTATGAATGAAGGAGTTCAACAAGGTGGTCACTACCACATACCACACTGTGGCTAGGCTTCTTTCGTCAGAGGAACCAGGGGGTGAGGGGCACAGGTACTCGCTGATAACTGTACCATAGAACAGCGAGACTACAGCCAGGTGGGAACCGCAGGTGGAAAAGGCTTTGCATTTGCTTCCCACTGAAGGCATTCTCAGGATGGCAGAGATTATGTGGGCATAAGAGCCCAAGATGCACATCAGAGGAATTAAAATTCCCACCCCACTCACGGACAATAGCACAAGCTCATTGATGGAGGTATCAGAACAGGACAGCGGCAGCAGCAGGGCCAGGTCACAGGAGAAGTGGGGGATGGTGAGGTCAGCACAGAAGGTTAGCTGAACCAACCTGATTTTGTGTAACAAGGAATTGAGCACCAGCAGGATTCAGTGCCGGGGGCTCATGGCCATGGCATAGGACGGGGGCCGACAGATGGCCATAAAGCATTCATTCATTCATTCATTCATTCAATCGTATTTATTGAGCGCTTACTGTGTGCAGAGCACTGTACTAAGCGCTTGGGAAGTACAAGTCGGCAACACATAGATACGGTCCCTACCCAACAGCGGGCTCACAGTCTAGAAGGGGGAGACAGACAACAAAACAAAACATATTAACAAAATAAAATAAATATGTACAAATAAAATAAATAAATAAATAGAGTAATAAATACATACAAACATATATACACTTACACAGGTGACAGACAGCAAAACAAAACATATTAACAAAATAAAATAAATAGAATAAATATGTGTAAGTAAAATAAATAAATAAATAGAGTAATAAATATGTACAAACATATATACATACAGACAGGTCACTGAGGCTCAGAGAAGTGAGATGCCCAAGGTGACACAGCAGACACGTGGGGGAGGCGGGACCAGAACCCACAACCTCTGGCTCTCAAGCCCGGGCTCTTTCCACCGAGCCAAGCTGCTACTCAAAGGATCCATTCCCCTGTGGCAGATCTTCCCTTCCGTCTGTCGCCTCCTCCTCCGGGGTTCCCCTGGGGCGGCACATCGGGTGGGCTGAGGTGGGGCCGAGTGCAGGAAGCGAGCTGCCTGGTGGTCAGGGCTGGGCCAGGGTGGAGGAGGAACAGGTGTCACACAACGCCAAGGAATAGCATCTCTGAGTTGGCATAGCCTTCCCGGCTTCCCTCCAGGCCTCTCTACCTACCTCGCAGCCCCTCTCCACCCCGGTTTCGGACAGTCCTCGGGCTTGCGGGACCTTGAGTGATTCGTATTGTCCCTTTTGACTTGCTCTCCTTGGACACGGACTATTATTCGCCTGTCCTGTCCCATCCCCTCTACGCTTCTGGCTAAAGTGCCCCAGAGGACTGGTGGCCCCGGCCCTCCCACGGGCTCTGTGCCGCAAGGAACTGGCCGCTGGAATTCCAATTTGGACGGAGAACCTGGCCCAAGGACGGCTGCCCCATCGCTCCTATCTCCACGGAGCAACTGCTTTTCTGAGGTCTCCCGTACCAATGTTAATGGGGGGACAGGGACGAGGCCATCTGGATAAGTGAAGAAGAGAGCCCGCAGTCAAATGCCACCACAGCCGGGAGGACGCCCGGGACTCCGTTCCCGAGAGGCCCACCCGCCCGCCATCACACCGCGCGGTCTTGCTGCTCCGGGAAGGATCCTCTCCTCAGAGCGCGCCGCCATAGACGCCCGGGACTCTGTTCCCGAGAGGCCCGCCCGCCCGCCCGCCATCACACCGCGTGGCCCCCGCTGCTCCAGGAATGATCCTCTCCTCAGAGGGCCCCCGTAGACGCCCGGGACTCCGTTCCCGAGAGGCCCGCCCGCCCGCCCGCCATCACACCAAGTGGCCCCCGCTGCTTCCGGAAGGCTCCTCTCCTCCGAGCGCCGCCATAGACGCCCCCTGCTTCCACCACCCCCACCAATTAAGCGACCTTCCTTATAGTTCCCCCCAACCCCCCTTCCCGGTCCGGTCCGCCGTAGACGCCATAGACTCCACCCCCCCCACCCCCACCCCGGGAAATAGGCCCTTGTTATCACCAAGTTACATTAACGACAACCTCATTCGCGCCTACTCAGCCTTCCTGTCCCGCCATCGACCCCCGGCCCATGTCCTCCCCCGGGCCTGGAATGCCCTCCCTCTGCCCATCCACCAAGCTAGCTCTCTTCCTCCCTTCAAGGCCCTACTGAGAGCTCATCTCCTCCAGGAGGCCTTCCCGGACTGAGCCCCTTCCTTCCTCTCCCCCACATCCCCCTCTCCATCCCCCGCATCTTAGCTCCTTCCCTTCCCCTCAGCACCTGTATATATGTATATATGTTTGTACATATTTATTACTCTATTTATTTATTTATTTTACTTGTACCTATCTATTCTATTTTATTTTGTTAGTATGTTTGCTTTTGTTCTCTGTCTCCCACTTCTAGTCTGTGAGCCCACTGTTGGGTAGGGACTGTCTCTATATGTTGCCAGCTTGTACTTCCCAAGCGCTTAGTACAGTGCTCTGCACACAGTAAGCGCTCAATAAATATGATTGATTGATTGATTGAAGTCCTCCAGATATCTAAATAGAATGGGAAAAAAATCATCTGGCTCAGAAAGCCAGAGAAGGAGATGGTGTAGCTGTAGCTTGGGGATGGTGGTGGAGGAGAAGCAGACATCGACAAGGGACAGGTTGGTGAGGAAAAGTACATAGGGGAGTGGAGATACGAGTCGGCCGCAATGACCAGGATGATGAGAAGGTTCCCCCCAACAGTGACCAGATACAGAGCCAGGAAGATCAAGAAGAGGAGCTGCTGTTTCCCTGGATCCGTAGACAGGCCCAGCAAGACAAACGCTGAAGCACTCGGCTGGTTAATCATCCGTGTTTCCAGGATAGAACTTAATCTGGTGGATAGTGGTGAGAGAAAATACTTCACAGGCAAGAAGGATGCAGTAAATTTTAACTCACCGGGCTCTTTAATGTGACCTTAGGTTTCAAAGTTTCAGTGGAGGAAGTGTTTCCCATCAAAGTTCAGTGCATCAACTGATCCTGGCCGTTTTCTCAGCACGTTGCACTCAATTAACCACTTGTCTAGGGCATCTTCTTCTATGCAGTCCATGTCCCTCACATCATCGCATCGGACTCCAGCTTCAACCCTGCCTCAGTCCCTTATCCCCTCAATCCCTGATCTCTTTACCCTTCTCAGCCCCACATCTCCCCTGATCTAACCCTGCACCCCACCACAATAATAACAATAATAATAATAATAATAATAGTATTTGTTAAGTCCTTGCTATGTGCCAAGTACTGTTCTAAGCGCTGGGGGAGATGCAAGATTATCAGGTTGTCCCCAGGTGAGGCTTACAGTCTTAATCCCAATTTTGCAGATGACATAACTGAGGCACATTTGAAGTTAAGTGAATGGCTCAAAGTCACACAGCTGACAAATGGTGGAGCTGGGATTAGGACCCACGAACTCTGACTCCCAAGCCCGTGCTCTTTTCACTGAGCCACGCTGCCTCTCTATAAGATTCCACAAGATTCCTGGATGCTCCAGGAGTCCTGACCAGGGTAGCAGGTTGACCCATTGCCTCACAAAAAGAAGTGCCTAGGCCCTTATTAGAAAGTCCCTTATTGTAATGGAACTGAGGGAAATGAGACGTGCCTCAGTCTCCTACCCCAGATCTTATTTCCTGCATTGATTTGTCCACCTTCTAGAGTAAAAGGAGAAAAGTGAGAGTAGAGTGAAATCTAACGGAGCTAGACTGAGTCCTCACCTGCTCTGTCCCTGAAAGAGTCTCCTAATGAGTGGGACTCCTCGATAAGGGGGTCAAGGAGATAAATTTCTGTCTTTTCCCCATCCCCATTTGTGTAGGTCCTGCTTTGTCCCTCTCCATATCTACACACATACACACACACACACTCACCTCACACACATACAGTCATACAGTCCTTTCTTACTGCTTTCAAACATGCCTATACATCCCCTATCCAAAAGCCCCTCCCCACCTGAAAAACCCTTCCCTTAACCCCTTGGAATCAGTTTTCACCCCCATCTTTCTCTTGACATTCCTTTCCAAACTAATTGAGCAACTTGCTACCTCCACTTCCTCTACTTCATTTATCTCCTTCTCCCTTGCAACCTGCCTTTCACCCCCTTCGTGGAAAGAGCACGGGCTTGGGAGTCAGAGGTCATGGGTTCAAATCCCGGCTCCGGCAATTGTCAGTTGTGTGACTTTGGACAAGTCACTTAACTTCTCTGTGCCTCAGTTACCTCATCTGTAAAATGGGGATGAAGACTGTGAGCCCCGCTTGGGACAATCTGATAACCTTATATCCTCTCGAGTGCTTAGAACAGTGCTTTGCACATAGTAAGCGCTTAACAAGTGACATCATTATTATTATTATTATTAGAAACTTCCCCCTCAAAGTCACTTGTGATCTCCTTCTTGCCAAATCCAACGACTTTTACTCCATTCTGATCTTTCTTGACCTTTCTGCTGCATTCAACCTATAGGCCATCCATTTTTCCTAGAAACATTACCCCAAACTTTGCTTCACTGACACTGTCCTCTCCTGATTTTTCTTCTATCTCTTTGGCTGCTCCTTCTCAATCTGTTTGACAGACCCCTCCTCTCCCTCCTGTTGTCTAACTGTGGAGGTGCCTCAAGGCTTAGTTCTGGATCTTCTTTTTTCCTGTATCTACATTTGCTGCTTTGGGGAACTCATTCCCTCCCACGGTTTCAACTAATCATCTCTACAGTGATGATTCCCAACTCTACTTCTCCAGCCCTGAATTGTGTTCTCTGCAGTCTTGCATTTCCTTCTGTCTTCAGAACATCAGTATTTGGATATCACATCAACACTTCAAACTTAAAAGGTCTGAAACAGAACTCCTAAACATCCTACTCAATCCCTATCCTCCCCATGGCAATGTCATCACTACTCAACACTCCATCACCATCCCTTTTTCACAAACACATAATTGTAACATTATCCTTGATTCATTTCTATCATTCAACCACATAGTCAATCATCGCAATTCTACCATCACATCTCTAGAATCTGCCCTTTCCTCTCCATCCAAACTGCTGTTACACTAATCTTGACAAGTGTCATACCACTCCTTGACTACTGCATTAGCCTCCTTCCTGATTTCCCTGTCTCTTGTCTCTCCCGACTCCAGTCTCTATTTCACTCTGCTTCCCTGATAATTTTCTTCAAATAAATTCATCCAATGTCTCACATTCCCCAAGTACCCACAACTGTTTCCCACCCACCTTTGCATAAAATATGAACATCTTGTCACCAATTGTAAGGCACTCAATTAGCTATACCCTTCCTACCTTACCTCACAGACTTCCTACTACTACCAAGTCTACACACTTCATTCCTCTCATGCCCACTGACTCTCTGTACTCAACACCAGTCTCTTGTCTATGTCGTCCCTCTGGCCTGGAACTCTCTCCTCTTTCATATTTGACAGACCACTACTCTCACCACATGCAAAGCCCTCCTAAAATCGCATCTCCTACAATAGGCCTTCCCTGGCTAAACCTTCATATCCTCTACTCACTTCCCTTTCTGTGTCACCTATGTACTTGGATTCGTACACTTCAAGCACTTGATATTAATCCCACCCTCAGCACCACAGCACCTATGTGCATTTCCTTATAACCTCGTTTCTCCTGTGCCTGCCACGCCATTGCCTGCCTACTCCTCTAGATTGTACGCTCCCTGAAGGCAGGAAAGATCATTTTCAACTCTGTGGTATTATACTCTCCCCAACAATTAATACTGTGCTCTCTATGTGGTAAGTGCTCTCAATACAATTGATCGATACACTCACAAATGCATATATACCCATCATTCAGTGATTGAGGGATCTCCATCTCTTCATTTCTCCACTGCCCTTTGACCCTGCCATCCATTTTATCAATCCTTCTGTTTCTAGGCAGCCCTGTCCACGGGCTGAGGACCTTCTCACCTCTACCACCTTCAGAAGTAGCAGCAGCAGTGGAAGTTGCCAAAGAAGATGGACCCCGACCTTAAACAGGACCTCCAGCATCTTCACTAGCCTGGAAAATGTGAAGTCCCTGTGATCTTCTCCTCTGATGTTTGGGTTGGCCATTATTCATTCATTCATTCAATCGTATTTACTGAGTGCTTACTGTGTGCAGAGCACTGGACTAAGCGCTTGGAAAGTATAAATTTGCAACATATAGAGACGGTCCCTACACAACAATGGGCTCACAGTCTAGAAGGGGGAGACAGACAACAAAACAAAACAAAACATGTGGACAGGTGTCAAGTCATCAGAATAAATAGAAATAAAGCTAGATGCACATCCTTAACAAAATAAATAGAATAGTAAATATGTACAAGTAAAATAGAGTAATAAATCTGTACATACATATATACAGGTGCTGTGGGGAGGGGAAGGAGGTAGGGTTGGGGGGATGGGGAGGAGGAGAGGAAAAAGTGGGCTCAGTCTGGGAACGCCTCTTGGAGGAGGTGAGCTCTCAGAAAGGCTTTGAAGGGAGGAAGAGAGCTAGCGTGGCGGATGTGCGGAGGGAGGGCATTCCAGGCCAGGGGGAGGATGTGGGCCGGGGGTCGACAGCAGGACAGGCAAGAATGAGGTACAGTGAAGAGGTTAGCAGCAGAGGAGTGGAGGGTGCAGGCTGGGCTGTAGAAGGAGACAAGGAAGGTGAGGTAGGAGGGGGTGAGGTGATGGAGAGCCTTGAAGCCAAGAGTGAGGAGTTTTTGCTTAATGCGTAGGTTGACTGGCAGCCACTGGAGATTTTTGAGGAGGGGAGTAACATGCCCAGAGCGTTTCTGAACAGAGATGATCCGGACAGCAATGTGAAGTATAGATTGAAGTGGGGAGAGACAGGAGGATGGGAGATCAGAGAGGAGGCTGATGCAGTAATCCAGTCGGGATAGGATGAGAGATTGAACCAGCAAGGTAGTTGTTTGGATGGAGAGGAAAGGGAGGATCTTGGCGATGTTGCGGAGGTGAGACCCGCAGGTTTTGGTTACGGATTGGCTGTGAGGGGTGAATGAGAGAGCAGAGTCGAGGATGACACCAAGGTTGTGGGCTTGTGAGACGGGAAGGATGGTAGTGAAGCAGCATGGCTCAGTGGAAAGAGCATGGGCTTTGGAGTCAGAGGTCAAGGGTTCAAATCCCGACCAATTGTCAGCTGTGTGACTTTGGGCAAGTCACTTCACTTCCATGGGCCTCAGTTCCCTCATCTGTAAAATGGGGATTAAGACTGTGAGCCCCGTGCGGAACAACCTGATCACCTTGTATCCTCCCTAGCACATAGAACAGTGCTTTGCACATAGTAAGTGCTTAATATTATTCATCATTATTATCATATTAGTGCCATCTACAGTGATGGGAAAGTCAGGGAGAGGGCAGGGTTTGGGAGGGAAATAAGGAGTTCGTTCTTGGCCACATTGATTTTTAGATGGTGGGCAGACATCCAGATGGAGATGTCCTGAAGGCAGGAGGAGACCCGAGCCTGAAGGGAGGGAGTGAGAGCAGGGGCAGAGATGTAGATTTGGGTGTCATCAGCGTAGACAGCTGAAGCCGTGGGAGTGAATGAGTTCACCGGGGGAGTGAGTGTAGATAGAGAACAGAAGGGGACCAAGAACTGACCCTGGAGGAAGCCCTACAGTAAGGGGATGGGAGGGGGAGGAGGAGAGCACAAAGGAGACCGAGAATGAACGGCCAGAGAGATAAGAAGAGAACCAGGAGTGGACAGAGTCTGTGAAGCTAAGGTTGGATAGCACGTTGAGGAGAAGGGGGCGGTCTACACTGTTGAAGGCACCTGAGAGCTTCTGGAGGATTAGGATAGAGTAGGAGCCGTTGGCAAGAAGGAGGTCATTAGGTACTGGATGCTGTGCAGGAGGGATTATGGAAGGACGACCTGAGAGATGCTTCCTTTCAGAGTCTGGGGCTGGGCTGGGAGAGAGATGGATAGGGAATGGTTCGAATTAGGGGAGGATCAATGACACGTGTCTCTGAGTAAGACTCCCCCATGTCCGTCCTCAACAGATTTGTCTAGTCAGTCCAGCTGATTTCAGTTCCTTGGCTCTGCTTCCTGTAGTAACCCTCAGCCTGTGGTAGAGGACAGCTGGACTGGAGCGACGCTGGGTGTCCCTGTGTGAGATTCTCCAGTCTCTTTTTCTGCAGCACCAATCTGGCTGGTCAAAACCAGCATAGGTGGCCTACTTCAATCCTCTTGTTTTGCTTCCTGCTGTCTTTTGGGATGGAAAAGGACCCAGGCCCTGTGCTCCCAGAGATAAGTTCAGGGGGAGTCAATTCTTGGAGACTGGAGATGGAGGCACCACGTCCTCATATCCCCGATAACCAAAGTGCCAAATGGCAAAATGCTTAGGAGAGGAGAAAGTGATTTATGAAGGGAGCTGGCTCTGTGCCCTGAGACCCAACCCTCAGTCCTCCTCATTAGGATGTTCCTCAGTCAGTGCCCTTGACTCTGTTCCTTCCCAGAGAGACTATCACCTCGAGATATTACAGGAGAAAGTGCTCCTGGCATTAACTTGCTCTGGTATCTCTCCTCCACCCCTGAGCTCAGGTCTAGTCTCCAGCCTCAAAGGCAGGGTCCTCCACTCTTCATCTCCCTAAACAGGGACTCTTGCTCTCCAACACCAAAAATAGAGCCCCCGACATCCTGCCCCCAACACCTCAGTCTCCAGACCCTAAAACTATGCTGTGCTCCCATCTCCAGCCTCAGCAATCAGGCCCTATGATCTCCAGCAGCAAAGACAGAGTCCCATTCACCAGAGTCAAGGACAGAGTCCCCATCACCAGCCTCAAGGACAGGCCTCTTCCATCTGCTTCCCTAAGGGCAGTTTTCCTTAGCCTCTAGCACCAAAGACAGGGCCCCCAGGTCTTCATCTCCTAGTAAAAGGCCCCATTCTCCAATCCCAAGGGCAGCAACGCTAGGTTTTTATCTGTAAGAAAAGGGTCTCCTTTATTCTAGCTCTAAATAGAGGGTCCTATCTCATTTCCTTCAGACAAGGCCTCGTTCTCCAGCATCAAGGGCAGTGCCCCTCATATCTGAATGTCAGTTATCCTCCCACCCCCCTTCAAAGCCTTTTTTAAAGCACAACTCCTCCAAGAGGCTTTTTCTGATTAAGCCTTCTTTTCCTTTTCTTCTAGCATCTTCTGCATTGCCCTGACTTGCTCCCTTAATTCATCCCCCTTCCCAGCCCCACAGCACTTATGTATGTATGTCTATACATACACACAATCTCATCACCTCTAGGCACTGCACAGTCTTTACCCTCACCAACTCTGAAATCCCTCTATTTGACCACAACCTCCTCACTTGCCTTCTCTCCCACACACCTCCTTCCTGTAAATCTGTACTATTTCCCCACAGAGACCTGTGATTTTTAGACCTCATCCAATTTTCTCAACTCATAATGTCCCACTTAGCCTCCATACCTAAACTACCTCCCCTTAATGACCCAAATTGACAATCTCAACACCACCCTCTCTACTGAATTCAACTCACTCATTCCCCTATCCCTTCATCGATCTCGTACCACTAACCCACAGCCCTGTATCACCTCTACAGTCTACCTCCTTCGCTCTTGTGCATGAGCCACAGAGCAATGATGGTGAAAATCTAAATATCAGGCCGCCTTCTTCCACTTCAAGTTTATCCTTGCAGGCTTTAACTCTGCCCTCTCCTTGGCCTGGAAAAATTATTTCTCCACCCATATTGACACCCATGCCCATTGCACTTACCAGTTGTTCCAGACACGTAACTCCCTCCTCAGGCCCTCTTCCCCACAGCCTCTCCCATCTCTTGTCCCCAATGACCTGGCCACCAACTTTATTAAGAAAATTGACATTATCAGGCATCATCTCCATAAAATCCCCCTGCCCTCTCTCATCTTTCCCAGCAGTATCTCTATAGGACATCTCCAGCCTTCTCTAAAAATCCACCCCCTCCTTCTGGGATTCTGACCCTATTTCTTCACACCTTAACAAACCACGTGCTTTCACCTTTCTCCTCTCTCTAACAGCCATCTTCAACTCTTTGCTCTCCAGTGGCTTCTTCCCCACTGCTTTCAAACATGTCTATGTCTCCTGTTTCCTAAAAAAAACCCCTCCCTTGACCCAATGGCTCTCTCCAAGTATCACCCCATCTCCCTCCTACCATTCATTCCTCTACAAACTCTTTGAGCAACTTGTCTGCACCTGCTGTCTCAAATTCCTCTCTTCCTATTCTCTTCATAACACCCTTCAATCTGGCTTCCAACCCCTTCACTCCACAGAAACTGACTACTCAAAGGTCACTAATGATCTCCTTCTTGCTAATTCCAATGGCCACTACTCCATCCTAATTTTATTCAACCTCTCAGCTGTCTTCGACACTGTCAACCACCTCCCTTCTCCTGGAAACGTTATCTAGCAATAATAATGATAATAGTAATAATAATTATGACATTTGTCAAGCATTTACTATGTGCCAGAAACTGTACTAAGCACTAGAATAGATACAAGCAAAGTGGGTTGGACATAGTTCCTGTCCCACGTAGGGCTCCTAGTCTCAATCCCCATTTTCCAGATGAGGTAACTGAGGCATAGAGAAGTGAAGTAATTTGCACACAGCAGACAAGTGGAGGATCCAGGATTAGAACTCATGACCTTCTGACTCCCGGGCCTGGGCTCTATCCACTATGTCAGGCTGCTTCTCTGGCTTCACTTGGCTTCACTGACACTGTCCTCTCCTGGTTCTCCTCTTATCTCTCTGGCCTCTCATTCCCAGTCTCCTTTGTGCACTCTTACTCCCTCTCCAACCTCCTAACTGTGCAAGTCCCTCAAGGTTCAGTGCTGGGTAATCCTCTATTCCCCAATCCGTGTCTAATACCTTGGAAAACTCATTCAATCCCATGGCTTCAACTACCAACCCTATATGGATGACACTCAAATCTTTATCTCCAGTCCTGATTGCGCTCTCTCTCTCTCTCTCTCTCTCTCTCTCTCTCTCTCTCTCTCTCTCTCTCTCTCTCTCTCTCTCTCTGTAGTCTCACAGTTCCTCCTGCCTGCAAGATATGTCTACTTGGATGTCCTCTTGCCACCTCAAGCTTTCCATGTCCAAAATAAATCTCCTTATCTTCCCTCCAAAACTCTGTCCTCCCCGTGACCTTCCCATCACTGAAGACAGTGCCACCATCCTTCCTGTATCAGAGGCCTATAACCTTGGCATTAGCCTTGACTCCTCTCTCTCAGTCAACCCACATATTCAATCCATCATTAAATCCAGTAGCTCCCACCTTCACAACATCACTAAAATCTGCCGTTTTGTCTCCATCCAAACTGCTAACATCTTAAGACATCACTTATCTTATTCCTCCTTCACTACTGTATCAGCCTCCTTGCTGACCTCCCAGACTCCTGTCTCTTCCCACTCCAGTCCATACTTCACTTTGCTGCCCAGATCATTGTTCTTCAAAAATATTCAGGACATGTTTCCCCACTCCTCAAGAAACTCCGGCAGTTGCCCAATCACCTCCACATAAAACAAAAACTCCTCAGCGTTGGCTCAATCACGTTGCCCCCTCCTACCTCATGGAACTACTCTCCTACTAAAACCCATTCTCCTTTTCATGCTCCTACTCCCCTTCCCATCCCCTTACTGTTGGGGTTCCTCAAGGGTCAGTCCTTGATCCCCTTGTGTTCTCTATCGACACTCACTCCCTTGGTGAACTCATTTGCTCCCACGGCTTCAACTATCATCTCTATGCTGATGACACCCAAATCTATATCTCTGCCCCTGCTCTGTCTCCCTCCCTCCAGGCTCATATCTCTTCCTGCCTTCAGGACATCTCCATCTGGATGTCTGCCCGCCATCTAAAACTCAATATGTCCAAGACTGAACTCCTTATCTTGCCTCCCAAACCCTGCCCTCTCCCTAACTTTCCCATCACTGAAGATGGCGCTACAATCCATCCCATCTCACAAGCCCGCAACCTTGATGTCATCCTTTGATTCTGCTCGCTCGTTCACCCCTCACATCCAATCCATCAACAAAACCTGCCGCTCTCACCTCCGCAACATTGCCAAGGTCCGCCCTTTCCTCTCCATCCAAACCGCTACCTTGCTGGTTCAATCTCTCATCCTATCCCGACTGGAGTACTGCATCAGCCTCCTCTCTGATCTCCCATCCTCATGTCTCTCCCTGCTGCAGTCTATAATTCACTCTTCTGCATGGATTATCTTTGTACATAAACGCTCTGGGTGTGTTACTCCTTTCCTCAAAAATCTCCAGTGACTGCCTGTCAACCTATGAATCAAGCAAAAACTCCTCATTCTTGGTTTCAAGGCTCTTCATCTCCTCGACCCCTCCTACCTCACCTCCCTTCTCTCCTTCTGCAAGCCTAGCCTGCACCCTCTGCTCCTCTGCTGCTAACCTCCTCTCTGTGCCTCGTTCTCACTTGTCCTGCCATAGACCCCCGACCCACATCCATCCCCTGTCCTGGAATGCTCTCCCTCCACACATCAGCCAAGCTAGTTCCATTCCTCCCTTCAAAGCCTTACTGAGAGCTCACCTCCTCCAGAAGGCCTTCCCAGACTGAGCCTCCTTTTTCCTCTCCTCCTCCCCATCCCCCCGGCTCTACCTCCTTTCCCTCCCCACAACACTTGGATATATTTGTACACATTTATTACTCTATTTTACTTGTATATATTTGCTGTCTTACTTATTTTGTTAATGATGTGCATTTTAGCTATAATTATATTTATTCTGATTATTTTGACACCTGTCTACGTGTTTTGTTTGTTTTCTTTTGTTTTGTTGTCTGTCTCCCCCTTCTAGAATGTGAGCTCTTTGTTGGGCAAGGACCATCTTTATATGTTGCCAGCTTGTACTTCCCAAGCGCTCAGTACACTGTTGTGCACACAGTAAGCACTCAAAAAATACTATTGAATGAATGAATGAACACTTCACTGCTCTAATGCTAACTTTCTCACTGTACTTCAGTCTCATCTACTTCACTGCTGACCCCTCACATACATCCTGTCTCTGGCCTGGAATGCCCTCCTTTCTCAAATTTAACAGACAATTACTTTCCTGTTTTAAAAGCTTTATTGAAGGCACATCTCCTCCAAGTGTTCTTCCCTGTCTAAGCCCCCCTTTCCTGTTCTTCCACTCCCTCTGCATCACCCTGACTTTCTCCCTTTATTCATCTCCCCCTCAGTCCCAAGCATGTATATATCTGTAAGTTTCTGTCATTTATTTTTTATATTAATGTTTGTCTCCCCCTCCAGAATGTAAGCTCGTTGTGTGCAGGGAATGCTATGTTTATTATTATAGTGTACTCCCCCAAATGCTTAGTTATCAATCAATCAATCAATCAATCAATCGTATTTATTGAGCGCTTACTATGTGCAGAGCACTGTACTAAGCGCTTGGGAAGTACAAATTGGCAACACATAGAGACAGTCCCTACCCAACAGTGGGCTCACAGTCTAAAAGGGGGAGACAGAGAACAAAACCAAACATCTAACAAAATAAAATAAATAGGATAGAAATGTACAAGTAAAATAAATAAATAAATAGATAGAGTAATAAATATGTACAACCATATATACATATGTACAGGTGCTGTGGGGAAGGGAAGGAGGTAAGATGGGGGGATGGAGAGGGGGACGAGGGGGAGAGGAAGGAAGGGGCTCAGTCTGGGAATGCCTCCTGGAGGAGGTGAGCCCTCAGCAGGGCCTTGAAGGGAGGAAGAGAGCTAGCTTGGTGGAGGGGCAGAGGGAGGGCATTCCAGGCCCGGGGGATGATGTGGGCCGGGGGTCGATGGCGGGATAGGCGAGAAAGAGGTACAGTGAGGAGATTAGCGGTGGAGGAGCGGAGGGTGCGGGCTGGGCTGTAGAAGGAGAGAAGGGAGGTGAGGTAGGAGGGGGCGAGGTGAAGGAGAGCCTTGAAGCCCAGGGTGAGGAGTTTCTGCCTGATGCTCAGATTGATTGGTAGCCATTGGAGGGTTTTGAGGAGGGGAGTAATATGCCTAGAGCGTTTCTGGACAAAGATAATCCGGGCAGCAGCATGAGGTATGGATTGAAGTGGAGAGAGACACGAGGATGGGAGATCAGAGAGAAGGCTGATGCAGTAGTCCAGACGGCATAGGATGAGAGCTTGAATGAGCAGGGTAGCGGTTTGGATGGAGAGGAAAGGGCGGATCTTGGCAATGTTGCGGAGCTGAGACCAGCAGGTTTTGGTGACGGCTTGGATGTGAGGGGTGAATGAGAGAGCAGAGTCGAGGAAGACACCAAGGTTGCGGGCTTGTGAGACGGGAAGGATGGTAGTGCCATCAACAGAGATGGGAAAGTCAGGGAGAGGACAAGGTTTGGGAGGGAAGACAAGGAGCTCAGTCTTCGACATGTTGAGCTTTAGGTGGCGGGCGGACATCCAGATGGAGATGTCCTGAAGGCAGGAGGAGATGCGAGCCTGGAGGGAGGGGGAGAGAGCAGGGGCAGAGATGTAGATCTGGGTGTCATCAGCGTAGAGATGATAGTTGAAGCCGTGGGAGCGAATGAGGTCACCAAGAGAGTGAGTGTAGATTGAGAACAGAAGGGGACCAAGCACTGAACCTTGGGGAACCCCCACAGTAAGAGGATGGGAGGGGGAGGAGGAGCCTGCAAAAGAGACTGAGAAAGAACGACCGGAGAGATAAGAGGAGAACCAGGAGAGGACAGAGTCTGTGAAGCCAAGGTCAGATAGCGTGTTGAGGAGAATGGGGTGGTCCACAGTGTCAAAGGCAGCTGAGAGGTCGAGGAGGATTAGGATAGAGTATGAGCCGTTGGATTTGGCAAGCAGGAGGTCACTGGTGACCTTTGAGAGGGCAGTTTCCGTGGAATGAAGGGGACGGAAGCCAGACTGGGGGGGGGGGGGTCGAGGAGAGAGTTGTTGTTGAGGAATTCTAGGCAGCGCGTGTAGACAACTCGTTCAAGGAGTTTGGAAAGGAATGGTAGGAGGGATATGGGACGATAACTAGAAGGTGAGGTGGGGTCAAGAGAGGGCTTTTTTAGGATGGGAGAGACATGGGCATGTTTGAAGGCAGAGGGGAAGGAACCAGTGGAGATTGAGTGGTTGAAGATGGAAGTTAAGGAGGGGAGAAGGGATGGAGCGAGAGATTTCATAAGATGAGAGGGAATGGGGTCAGAAGCACAGGTGGCCGGAGTAGCACTTGAGAGGAGGGAGGAGAGTTCCTCTGAGGATACCGCTGGGAAGGATGGGAGAGTAGCAGAGAGTGTTGAGAGCCGGGGGGTTGGAGAAAGGGGGGAAGAGACTTTGGGGAGGTCGGACCTGATGGATTTAATTTTGTTAATGAAGTAGGAGGCCAGATCGTTGCGGGTGAGGGAAGGAGGAGGGGGAGGAACCGGGGGCCTGAGAAGGGAGTTTAATGTACGGAAGAGCTGGAGGGGGTGATGGGCATGGGTGTCAATAAGGGAGGAGAAATAGTTTTGTCTGGCAGAAGAGAGGGCTGAGTTAAGGCAGGAAAGGATAAACTTGAAGTTAACGAGGTTGGCATGGTGTTTAGACTTTAGTTTAGACTTTAGACTAGTTCAGTGCTTGGCACACAGTAATTGCTCAATAAATATGATTGGATGAATATCTGTCATTCATTTGTTTTAATGTATGTCTTCCCCTCTAACCTGTAAGCTTGTTGTGGTCAGGGAATGTGTCTGTTATAGTGCACTCTTCCAAGCACTTAGTACAGTGGTCTGCACACATTAAGCTCTCAATAAATGCAATTGACTGACTGACTGATAATAATGCTAATAATGATTATGGTATTTGTTAAGTGCTTACATGCCATGCACTGGGGTAGATACAAGGTAATTAGGTTGTCCCTCGTGGGGCTCACAGTCTCAATCCCCAATTTACAGATGATGTAACTGAGGTATGGAGAAATGAAGTGAATCATTCAAGGTCATTCAGCAGGCAGGTGGCAGAGCCAGGATTAGAACCCAAGTCTTTTGACTTCCAAGTCCATGCTCTTGCTGCTAGGCCATGCTGCCAGTGCCCCCATCTCCGGGCACGAAGACAGAACCCCAGTTCCAGTTACTTGGAGAGGGTTTCCTGGTTTCAAGCAATAACGATAGGGCCTTATTTCCCAGTCTTAGTGGCAGGGCCTCTATTTCCAACCTCAAGGGGAAAGTCACTGGGTCTTCATACTCATTTAAGGAAGCTTTGTTCTCCCGAGCCAAGGACAGGGCCCCTATCTTCAGCCTCAAGGACAGGGTCTTTCTGTTTTCATCTCCATAAACATAGTTCTTATCTCCAGCCAAGGGCAGGGCCCATACATTCAGCCCAAGATCATTGCCCCATTGTCCAGCCCATGTCTAGCCTCAAGGATAGGGCCTCTCAGACTTCATCCTTAAGGACAGAGCCTCATTCTTGAGAACCAAGGACAGGGTCCATTTCTTCAGCCGAAGGACAAGGTCCCATTCTCTAAGAAAAGCAGCATGGCTTAGTGGCAAGAGCACGGGCTTGGGAGTCACAGGTCGTGGATTCTCGTCCCAGCTCCAACACTTGTCAGCTGTGTGACTTTGGGCCAGTCACTTAACTTCTCTGTGCCTCAGTTCCCTCATCTGTAAAATGGGGATTAAGACTGTGAACCCCACGTGGGACAACCTGATAACCTTGTATCTACCCAAGCACCTGGAACAGTGCTTGGCACATAGTGCTTAACAAATACCGTCATTACTGTTAATATTATAATTATTAGGACCAAAGACAAGGGGCCCATTCTTCAGACCCAAGGTAGGGCTCCCATGTCTAGTCTCAAAGCCTCCCAGACTTCTTTCCTAAGGACAGGGCCCCACATCCAGCGCTTAAAACAGTGCTTTGCACATAGTAAGTGCTTAATAAATGCTATTATTATTATTATTATTATTATTATTATTATTATCCCCTGAACTAAGTGCAGGGTCCCATTCTTCATCCCAAGGCAGGGACCTTGTCACCATCCTTAAGGACAGGGCCCATCAGTCTTAATTTCCAAGAACTGGGCCCTATTATTCTCTTATTGTAGCCCACTGAGCTGAACCCTGAAAGTTGTTTTATGAAGACTCACCTCCTCCCACATCCTCCAGTAAGTAGTCTAGGCTGTCTGGAAATGGAACCCGGTCTGTCCAGACCCTGGACTTCATCCAAGCTGACTGAGTCCATATTCCAGGCCTCACACACCTTCATCTGTGCCTCTGGTTACTGAGCTGAAAATATTCTTCTCAGGTTCTATTCACGTCTCCCAGGTCTACAGACTACAACTGTCATTGCAAACCTTCAACACAGAGGTAATAATAACATTCATGGTATACTTAAGTGCTTACTATTTTTAATAGTATTTGTTAAGCCCTTACTTTGAGCCAGACACTGTACTAAGCCTTGGAGTAAGTATTAGCTAATCATGTTGGACATAGTCCCTGAACCACATGGTGCTCACCATCTTAATCCCCATTTTACAGTTGAGTTAATTGAGGTACAGAAAAGTTAAATGACTTGCCCAGGGCCACACAACAAACAAGTGGTGGAGCCAATACTAGAAACCAGGTCCTTCTGACTCCCAGTTCCATACTTTATCCACTTGGCCACACTGCTTCATCCACTAGGTCAGATTGTCTTGTTCACTATGTGCTGAACACTCCTACAGTTAGAGGGTGGGAGGCTGAAGAGGAACCTGTGAAAAAGACGCCTTCTCTCTATAGAATAGCAATCCTCAGGCCTAACAGCTATGAAATAGCAGTGACATAGCCTGGAGGACACAGCTTCCCTATACAGAGGAACAATCTCCTCTATGCAGTTACACTGCCTAGAGGATGCTCATGCTCTATATACAGAAGAGACATATCTGCCCCATCAGCTGTGAAGTGGCAGTGTCACTAACCTAGAGGTGATTCATTTCATGGGGGGCAGGCCATGCTTAATTCTGGGCCATGGGTGTAGGGTTTGCGTGTGTATATGTGTGTGATGTTTGTCCTCTGGGTGTGTGTGTGTGCAATTGTGAATATATATTGAGAAGCAGCATGACTCAGTGGAAAGAGCATGGACTTGGGAGTCAGAGGTTGTGTATTCTAATTCCGGCTCTGCCATTCGTTTGCTGTGTGACCTTGGGCAAGACTTCTCTGTGCCTCAGTTCCCTCATCTGTAAAATGGGGATTAAGACTGTGAGCCCCATGTGGGACAACGTGATTACCTTGTATCTGCCCCAGCACTTAGAACAGGGTTTGGCACATGGTAAGGACTTAAAAAATACCACCATTATTATTATTATTGGTGGTATTTGCATGTGTGTAAACAGATCCATCAGGGGAATTTCCTTTCTGTGGCCTCACTTCTTTCCCAAAAGACTCTCCAACTCTTTCTGTATAACTTAGCCTGCCCTTCCTATCTTTCCAGCTCTGTGCACACACTTCCCCTAGTGCTCCTATTCCTCACCCCTTGCTAGCATTCATTCATTCATTCAATCGCATTTATTGAGTGCTTACTGTGTGCCGAGCACTGTACTAAGCGCTTGGGAAGTACAGGTTGGCAACATATAGAGACGGTCCCTACCCAACAATGGGCTCACAGTCTAGAGAGGGGAGACAGACAACAAAACAAAACATGTGGACAGGTGTCAATTCATCAGAATAAGTAGAATAAAAGCTAGATGCACATCATTAACAAAATAAATAGAATAGCAAATACGTACAAGTAAAATAAATAGAGTAATAAATCTGTACAAACATATATACAGGTGCTGTAGGGAGGGGAAGGAGGTAGGGTGGGGGGATGGGGAGGGGGAGAGGAAAGAGGGGGTTCAGTCAGCACCTGGGGCTAGCAGGTGTTGGCATAGTTCTGGGCCCGGAGGTGGTGAGCCAGGCTCAAAGCCATCAGCTGATAGAAACCAGGTGAGAGAAAAACAGCTCTCTGAAACAATATCTGAGGGCGAGGAGAGCTCCCCGTTGGGACCACTGCCAGAAAATGGGTGATTGCAGCATGCCAGGACACGCAGAGAAGCTCTGGGTCCCGAGAACAAGCTGGGAGATGGGGCAGGGGGAATGTTTAGCACACGGGGACAACTGAAGAGAGTTTGGGGAACACGGAAACACCAGAAGCCACTAGAGGAACAAACAACCAAGGCAACAAGTAACTAAAGCAGCAATAATTGACTATTAAAATTTTTCTCAGGTTATGTGAAGAAATAGTTGCCAAGTTAAGAACTTGAAATTATCTTCAGGGTATAAAAACAAGCCGAGATTGCTGTCTCTGGAGGAAATTCCCAAAGCACCAAAGCAAAGGAGGGAGGAAGAAAGGAGGGAGAGTGCGAGACAGACTGAGTGGGAGGGAACAATATGAATCTCTGGGAAATGACAACAACCTCGATCTAGCCTTCTGAGTCAGGCCATCAGTGGAGTAGGACGTTGCTGACCATGAGCCAAATTTCAGGAAATCAGTACCACTGTCTGGCCTTTATTACTTCATCTTGATGAGGCCTCAGGAAGGGGATGGGGGGCAGGGCCAGAGGAGGAGGTGGTGGGCAGGGCAGTATCTGCTTGGGTATATTTGAGGGGGACCAAGCCTAAGCGATACAGGAATCAATCAATCAATCAATCGCATTTATTGAGTGCTTACTTTGTGCAGAGCACTGTACTAAGCACTTGGGAAGTACAAGTTGGCAACATATAGACAAAGTCCCTACCCAACAGTGGGCTCACAGTCTAAAAGGGGGAGACAGAGAACAAAACCAAACATACTAACAAAATAAAATAAATCGAATAGATATGTACAAGGAAAATAAATAAATAAATAGAGTAATAAATATGTACAAACATATATACATATATACAGGTGCTGTGGGGAAGGGAAGGAGGTAAGATGGGGGGATGGAAAGGGGGACGAGGGGGAGAGGAAGGAAGGGGCTCAGTCTGGGAAGGCCTCCTGGAGGAGGTGAGTTCTCAGTAGGGCCTTGAAGGGAGGAAGAGAGCTAGCTTGCCTGGTGGGCAGAGGGAGGGCATTCCAGGCCCGGGGGATGACGTGGGCCGGGGGTCGATGGCGGGACAGGCGAGAATGAGGTATGGTGAGGAGATTAGCGGCAGAGGAGAGGAGGGTGCAGGGTGGGCTGTAGAAGGAGAGAAGGGAGGTGAGGTAGGAGGGGGCGAGGTGATGGAGAGCCTTGAAGCCCAGGGTGAGGAGTTGCCGCCTGATGCGCAGATTGATTGGTAGCCACTGGAGATTTTTGAGGAGGGGAGTAACATGCCCAG
Organism: Tachyglossus aculeatus; assembly: GCF_015852505.1. Classification (NCBI taxonomy): domain Eukaryota; kingdom Metazoa; phylum Chordata; class Mammalia; order Monotremata; family Tachyglossidae; genus Tachyglossus; species Tachyglossus aculeatus. The sequence goes on along the minus strand of NW_024044915.1, from coordinate 4,904,440 downwards.
AGCATTTCTGGACAAAGACAATCCGGCAGCAGCATGAAGTATGGATTGAAGTGGAGAGAGACACGAGGATGGGAGATCAGAGAGAAGGCTGATGCAGTAGTCCAGACGGGATAAGATGAGAGCTTGAACGAGCAGGGTAGCAGTATGGATGGAGAGGAAAGGGCGGATCTTGGCAATGTTGCAGAGCTGAGACCAGCAGGTTTTGGTGACGGCTTGGATGTGAGGGGTGAAGGAGAGAGCGGAGTCGAGGATGACACCAAGGTTGTGGGCTTGTGAGACGGGAAGGATGGTAGTGCCGTCAACAGAGATGGGAAAGTCAGGGAGAGGGCAGGGTTTGGGAGGGAAGGCAAGGAGTTCAGTCTTGGACATGTTGAGTTTTAGGTGGCAGGCAGACATCCAGATGGAGATGTCCTGAAGGCAAGAGGAGATGCGAGCCTGGAGGGAGGGGGAGAGAGCAGGGGCAGAGATGTAGAACTGGGTGTCATCAGCGTAGAGATGATAGTTGAAGCCGTGGGAGTGAATAAGGTCACCAAGGGAGTGCGTGTAGATCGAGAACAGAAGGGAACCAAGCACTGAACCTTGGGGAACCCCCACAGTAAGGGGATGGGAGGGGGAGGAGAAGCCTGCAAAAGAAACTGAGAATGAATGACCGGAGAGATAAGAGGAGAACCAGGAGAGGACGGAGTCTGTGAAGCCAAGGTCAGATAGCGTGTTGAAGAGAAAGGGGTGGTCCACAGTGTCGAAGGCAGCTGAGATGTCGAGGAGGTTTAGGACAGAGTATGAGCCGTTGGATCTGGCAAGCAGGAGGTCATTGGTGACCTTTGAGAGGCAATTTCCGTGGAATGTAGGAGACAGAAGCCAGACTGGAGGGGGTCGAGGAGAGAGGGGATCAGCCCCCTCATGCCTGCTGCCCCAGTGGTGGAGATGGGGGTAGGGACTCCCCTTTTCCATTTCAACCCCTCACATCGTCTCCCCTCTGCTGCAACACCTAGGGAAGGGAGAGAGAATGTGTCAGGAACCCGGGGAAGAGAAGGTGGGATTCAATCAGGATGGGGTGAATGGGCATGAACTAGAGCAGGATGGGGAGAACAAGCGTCGAACCCTTGGGAGGGTACAATTCAATAGAGTTTGTAGACAAGATCTTTGCCCCAAAAGAGCTTAAAATCTAGTGGAGGCAACAATAGCCCGGGATAGAATTTCCAGATGGGAGACAGGGAGGGATGGCCTAACATCACAGCCACAAACAAACACGCCATCATCTCCTAAAACCAAGGAAAACTTGTGGCAGGAAAACAGACATCTCCAGCTTCACACCTGTAAGTCCACGGAATACTGCGATACCCAGAATCCCTCACTTTGTTGTGATATCCAGGATCCCTCGCTTTGTTATGATACCTAGAATTCCTTGCTCTGCTTTCTGCTCATATGCTGTATATTTCTAACTGTGCCATACTTATGTAGGCCTTAGATAAGCCTTTGGCAAGCGGCACCCTCTGTCTGGTTCTGTATAAAAGCCCACCCCACACCTATAGCGGTGCAGATACTCCACGGATGTCCCGTGGAAGGGGGCTGTCCTTGCACCAGGACCTCGACCGGCTGCCACTAGATTAAAGGTGATATAACGCCATTGCAAAGGCTCCTCTCTCTTCTGTCTTGCCGAATCCAGAATGAATCTGCTTGGAGCTAAGCTCCTGCATTACAACACCCTAACAGCCTTTCTGATTCAAGCAGGTACATTTATATAAAAATATAAATTGCATGCAATGGGAAACCTAGTATGTCTACAGATGATGCTCATGGAAGTGAAGTGAGCCGCCATTCATTCATTCATTCATTTGAATTTATTGAGCACTTACTGTGTGCAGAGCACTGAATTAAGTGATTGGGAAAGTACAACACAACAATAAACAGGATATTCCCTGCTCATAACAAGGTTTCGGTCACGTTGTGGGAGACAGACACCAATACCAATAAATAAAATTACAGACATGTACTTAAGTGCTGTGGGGCTGGGAGGGGAGAAGAGCAAAGGGAGCAAGTCAGGGTGACATGGAAGGAAGTGTGAGAAGAGGAAAAAAGGAGGCTTAGTCTTGGAAAGCCTCTTGGAAGAGATGGGGCTTCAGTAAGGCTTTGAACGGGGGGAGAGTAATTGTCTGTCAGATTTGAGGAGGGAGGGCATCCCAGACCAGAGGCAGGAGAAGCAGCATGGCTCAGTGGAAAGAGCACGGGATTGGGAGTCAGAGGTCATGGGTTCTAATCCCTGCTCCACCACTTGTCAGCTGTGTGACTTTAGGCAAGTCACTTAACTTTTCTGTGCCTCAGATTAAGACTTTGAGTCCCAGGTGGGACAACCTGATCACTTTGTATCCCCCCCCCCCCCAGTGCTCAGAACTGTGCTTCACATATAGTAAGCGCTTGTCAAATGCCATTATTATGATTATTATTATTATTTTCTAGGCTAAGAGCGGCGAAACAGATGAGATCAAGGCACATTGAGAAGGTTATCACTAGAGGAGCAAAGTACGTGGGCAGGGCTGTAGAGACCACAAGCCGAGATGAGGGACCAGGGACATTGGTTAGTTTGCTCTTGGGGTCCATTAGAAATCAGCAATTCTTTAGGTCCAGTTTGAGTTTGATCCATCTCAAGAGCTTTCATCCCAGAATGGTCTCTTCCTACATGTGACCAGTGTCAGTGTTGCAGATATAAAGCTGCTCTGGGCTACAAGCCCCTGACAGTTCCTGGACCAGACCAGAGTTGGGGAACCTGGGCAATGTTGCCCCATTTAGAGGACCAAGTCCTACAGTTCTTCCCACTGCTGACTGATCCCTCAGGGCTGGAGTCGGGGAGGACCAGACCAAGGGCTTTGCCCCCAAGGTGGGGGCAAGGTGGGGACTTCCCAAATCCATTTGGGGGACAAGGACTCTCCCAGTGCCCTGCCCCTACCCCCATCATCCTTGGGAGAAGCAGCTTGGCCTAGTGGAGAGATCCCAGGCCTGGGAGTCAGAGGACCTAGGTTTAAATCCCAGGTCTACCAATTGCCTGCTGTGTGACCTTGGGCAAGTCCCTAACTTCTCTGTGCCTCCATTGCCTCATCTGTAAAATGGAGATTAAATGCTTATTTTTCCTTCCACTTAGACCGTGAGCCCCAAGTGGGACAGGGGCTGCTTCCAACTTAATTATCTTGTATCTAACCCAGTGCTTAGAGAAGTGCTTGACACATAGTAAGTGCTTAATCAATCAATCAATCATTCATAGGAATTTACTGAGCACTTGATCTGCGCAGAGTATAACATGCCCGTTCCCTGAAAAGAACCAATGAAGCAAATACTCTGAAAGTGTCTCCAAACGAGTACCAAACTCTGAAATCAATCGTATTTATTGATCATAAGTGCTCAATATTTATGTGCATAAATATCACTTTTAATAAAACACTCAGTGAGTGCATGGGGAGAGTCATGTCCTTGCTGGATATCTTAGGGTTAATGATTCACTTCATTGTACTGGTGTGGAACCAGATTGTCCCAGGAATTAAACAATAATAATAATAATAATAATGGTATTTATTAAGCACTTACTACGTGCCAAGCACTGAACTAAGGGGCAGGGAAAATACAGGATAATCAGGTCGACACAGATCCTTTCTCACTTCGGATTCACAGTACAATTGGGAGGAAGATAGGTATCAAAAACCCCATTTCACAGATTAGGAAAGTGAGGCACAGAGAAGTGAAATGATTTAACCAAGGTCACACAGCGGGCAAGTGGCAGAGCAAGGATTAGAACCCAGGTTCTCTGAACTGCAGGCTCTTGCCCTTACAACTAGGCACTGCTGCTTCTCATGATACCTCATACCTTTTTCACTGGAGTTTGGGGCTCATTTTGGAAACATTATTTTTGCCCTGATTTCAATTTTGATAGTGGTTCTTCAAAGCTGTTACTGTTTTACACTTTGGCATTTTGAGGAAAGAGCAGACAGTGTGGCCTGTTAGGAAGAACACATGACAGGAAGTTAGTAGACACAGAATCTAGACTTGGCTCTGCAACCTGTCTACTGTGTGACCTGGAACAAGTCACTGAGCTTCTGTGGGTCTCAAAAATGGAGATAAAATTCCTGCCTCTTAAAATGGAAGCCCCGTGTAGGACAAGAACTGTGCCTCATCGATTATCGTAATCTACCTCAGCACTTGGTAATGATGATGATGATGATAATTGTTAAGCCAAGCACTGTACTAAGGACTCGGTTAGATACAAGATAATCAGGGCCCACATGGGGCTCTCACTCTAAATAGGAGGGAGAATAGGTACTGAATCCCTATTTTGCAGATGAAGGTACTGAGACCCAGAGAAGTGAAGTAACTTGCTCAAGATCATTCATTCATTCATTCAATCGTATTTATTGAGCGCTTACTGTGTGCAGAGCACTGTGCTAAGCGCTTGGGAAGTACAAGTTGGCAACAGATAGAGATGGTCCCTACCCAACAGCAGGCTCACAGTCTAGAAGGGGGAGACAGACAACAAAACAAAACATATTAACAAAACAAAATAAATAGAATAGTAAATATGTACAAGTAAAATAAATAGAGTAATAAATCTGTACAAACATATGTACAGGTGCTGTGGGGAGGGGAAGGAGGTAGGGCCGGGGGGCATGGAGAGGAAGAAGTGGGCTCAGTCTGCGAAGGCCTCCTGGAGGTGGTGAGCACTCAGTAGAGGAAGGAACCAGTGGAGAGTGAGCGGTTGAATATGGAAGTGAAGGAGGGGAGGAGGGAGGGGGCGAGAGATTACATAACACACAACAGATCACAACAACAGGTAAGTGGCAGAGCTGAGATTAGAACCCAGGACCTCTGACACCCAGGTCTGGGCTCTTTCCACTAGGCAACTGTGGTTCCCTAATGTGCTTGGTGCATAGTAAGTGCTGACTTGATACTGCCATTAATATTATTCTTCTTATTGTACACACTGCCAGAAGCAAACCTTGCCTCCTACACTAGCTTCAATTTACACCCTAGATGTTTCAGGCCTTCACATAGTCGTGCCCCCAAGTCTATCGGTTCATTTTTAACAGGAAGCAACTCTACAAGTCTCATGTCAATCCCAGAGGAAAGATCTTCATCACCAGCAAAAGTAAAAGATCGCTGACCAGTGAGCAAGTGTGCAGAGCATAGTGAGTTTAGGCAAAGAAACACATGACTAGATGATTAGCCAAGTTAGAGTGACGGGGCCACTTATACAAGCTTATCCAATCTGAAATTGGAACCCTGCAAGCTTGCACATGAGAGTTTCAGGCCTGAATCTCCTAGTTTACTGCCAGACAAGAGTAGCTTGGGCAAATTTGGGTTGTTGTTTGGGACAGAGGTGAGAGTTCCACAGGAAACACCTGTTAGCATGTGCCCAAGCTGCAAAGAATGATGCAAAAGGATAAGCAAATCAGCCTCTGCCAGTCACTGTCCAGGCTAGCTAAATGACCTCAGGGCAGTGAATTCTCAGAAACTCACTCTGGCTACTTAATTTACAGTTGGCGGGCCAGAGGCCCTCACAGAGCAGGGTTATCTCTGTGTTCCCTGGGGAGCTGTGTTCTGGGCCAAATCTCTAAGGTTCCCAAAGCGTGCAAAGCTGAGAGGGCATGAGAGATAGTGGAGGGTAATAGGCACAGAGCCTCAGAGTGGACTGGAAGAAGCAACCAGGACAATCCACAGAACCCTTTGCCAAGTGGCTTCACCTTCCCACTTGGAGATACCAAGCCAGAGCAGAACAGTAAATGATCTCAATAACAAGTTGCCTGATCCTAAAGATCTGAAAAGCAGTAATGCCAGGGGTAAAGCAGTCTTTAAGCTAATTTCATGTTCCGGGGTGTGTGTGTGTGGCGGGGGGGGGGGGGGGGGGGGGCTCTCAGGGTCGCACCTGGAGAGTTTCCAGTACTCTACAAGTCTCGGCTATGGTAGAGTCATGTAGAGGCCTACTCATTCCATTCTTAGCTTGGCCAGTGGCTACTGAGTGGAAGGCAATCTACTACAAGTCACAATTCATCCATGCTGGGCAGCAGAGGCATGGAAGAGAGTCAAGGGAGGAGACTCAAGTTTACTGGGCTGAAGGTGACAATGGTAAAACACTTCCATTTTTTACCAAGGAAACTGTATGGATACACTACTAGAACGACTGCAGATGGAGAGCAGGGTGTTCTGGAAGAGATGTGCCCGTGGTGTCGCTATGGGTCTGAAACGACTTGATGGCATAAGACAAGATGTTGGGGGGAGAGGGAAGAAGAAAGAGAAATTCCAAGGAGTCATTCCATTTCATTGTCTCGGAGCAGGATCTTTTCCTAAGCCCTCCTGTGGATACAACTGGTAACTCTAGGGCTGATTTAACACCTGCTGTGTGCTGGTCCTGGGATAAGCACTTGGCCAGATCCTAGACAATCAAGTCGTACCCAATCTCCTGTGGTTTCCCTCTTTGATGACCTCCAGGGAAACTGCAACAATCACTGTCAGTCAGTTGCTTAGTCAATTATATTTATTGAGCACTTACTGTATGATGAGCACTGTACTAAGCGCTTGGTAGAGTACAATATAAAAATGCAACAAACACATTCCCTACCCACAACGGGCTTAAAGTCTAGAGGGGGAGACAGACATTAATATAAATAAATGAATAAATAAATTGCAGGTATATACATAAGTGTTACTGGACGGGGAATGGGGATGAATAAAGGGAATGTATCAGGGGGACGCCAAAGGGAGTTGAAGAAAAGGAAAAGAGGGCTTAGTCAAAGGAGGCTTCTTGGAGGAGATGTGCCTTCAATAAGACCTTGAAGTGGGGGAGAGTAATTGTCATTATGAGTAGAAAGGGCATTCCAGGCCAGAGGCAGGACATGGGCGAGAGGTCGGTGGAGAGATAGATGAGATCGAGGTAGAGTGAGAAGGTTAGCTTTAGAGGATCGAAGTGTGTGGTCTGGGTTGTTCTGGGAGACTAGTGAGGTGAGGTGAGGAGGGGCAAGGTAATTTAGTGCTTTAAAGCTAATGGTGAGGGGTTCCTGTTTGATGCCAAGATGGATGAGCAACCCATGAAGGTGTAAGCAAAACTTCTCACCAAGCTCCAATCACCTGACTTTCTTTCTCCCTCTCCCTTTTTTCCTCTCTCCTCTTCTTCTCTCTTCTCTCACCCTTTTGTCCTCACCTTCTCTCTCCCCTTTCTCCCTCTCTTTCATTCTCCCTCTCTCCCCCTCCTTCTCCCTCCACTTTCTTTATCTTTCTCTTTCTTCCTCTCCTTCACTCTTCCTCTCTCTCTCTCCCTTTTTCTTCTTCCTCCATCCCTCTCTCTCTCTCTCTCTCCCTCTCTCTCTCCCTCTCTCTCTTTCTCTATGAATCCCATCAGTGGTACTCAAACCTCTTGGAGTAATCCCTGTGAAGGCTCGATTCATTATCCCTTGGCTGCCTTGGTTTCCAAGTGAAGGGAGCTCACTTTCTCTGATTAATACCCAGTAACTCTATAATTTACTTAACCAGTCTCTACTCATCACACCCTAGTTTACACACTTCATTCTTCCCAAGAAAATCTCTTCTATCCCACTACACATTTCTTGGTCACACCCTGCCCATACCTCCCACCCCATTCACATAAAGCAGGCCACAGCACTTCTTGAAAGCCTTCCTAAAATTACATCTCCTCCAGGAGGTCGCCACTGATTAAACTCTCATCCATCTAGTTTATTTCTCCCAAACAATAATCATATTTACTGAGTGATTACTGGGTGCAGAGTAATGACCTAAGCCCTTGGAAGAGTACAATAAAAGAATAATCTGACACATTTCCAGCCCATTATGAACTTACAGGCTAGAGTGACTGGAGGGGATGAGATAGCACAAGTGACACTTTTCAAGCTATCAGACTTAGGATTGATTTCTCTGTGCAGGTTCTTCGTCCTGAACTCTCAGATACCAGATTCGTACCAGGGAGTGTACAACACAACAATATAACAAACATATTCCCCCAACTGCTAACAGTATTTCTTCCCAAACTATGAACCAGGTAGGTCCCAGGCTCCTCTCCACCCAGCTCTGCAACTCTCAGGCAGTCTGCATTGTCTCCCCTATTCCTGTGGGGCTGTGCAGCACCACAGTGCAAGCTGCTGCAAGCTGGGAATCAATGCTTCAGAGCCTGAGGGCATCATTGGGCAAGGACTCATTGAGAAGATAGCCCCCAGAAAGGGAGCAGTGAAGCATGGTGTCACATGGCAGAGCTACACAGGGCAAGAAACCATAAAGTGGAACATTGTGAGGCAAGGCACCACCAGGCAAAATGCCACAGGGCAGGGTATGCACAGAGAGCCCCTTCCCTCCAGCCCTGTAGTACAATGGGGAGACACACATTTGTATTCATCCTGCCCAATCAGAAGCAGGGGCTGGCGGGGGCACTGGATACCTGTATGCTTGGTCATCCCTCCTCTTGGGGGGTCTATCAGGCTGTGATGGCTCAGGTGGAGCTGGATTTGGGATGCGGGAGATGAGATAGAAACGATTCAGTTGGTCTAAAGTCAGGGATGGACTGACCCCCTTCCCACCCTGGCCCCTATTCCCTGGTGCCAGGTAGAGAGAAGGGTAGGCTGCCAATTCCTCTCTTCCCTTGCTGCTCGAAGTTTATTTGTGTGTGGAGAGGTGATGGATCAGGGACAGAAGGGAGAGCAGTAGGGGAGGGGGTGGAGCAAACAGGAAGATGCGGGGGAGGAAGGGGAGGGAAGACACATCCAGCGTTGGGAAGGGGTTGCTTCCTGGTCTTTTCTGGCTCCTTCACCCAGAAACCAGGGAGAGAGAAGCTCAAGAGGCTTCAGGAGGGGGAGAAGCTGGGGGAAGTCATAGGGCACCACCCTTCTGGACAGACTCCTCCGGGACATCCCTCTACCCCAAACCCTTAACCTTGTGAGTTCCTTCACTGGTTATCCCCTTTCTACCCTCCATCAGGGATCCCGGTGGTATGGTCGGCAGGGTCCCTGAGTGTGGAACTCCCCGAGGAGCTCAATATTATGGGTCTTGTGGTTGGGGCTCAGGAGTTGAGTTTGGGAGGAAGGAAGAATACAACCTGGGTTACAGTAGTAGTAATAATATTTATTGAGTGCCCACTGGCTGCAGTGCACTGTGATAAGAAATTGGGAAGCACAAAGCACACAAATGACACATTCAAGGAGTGTAAAGGGACAAGAGAGCTAACTGAGCAGAAGGAGGGAGAAGAGGACCCTTAGAAATCAATGATCAGGACCTTCCAATGGGATAGGTAACACTCCCGCTTCAGGAAAAGGGGGAGCTGGGCAGAGGGAAGAGGTCTGAAGAGGGGAAGATTTACCCACCTCACCCCTACTTGGCCCCAAGTCGGTAGTCCTGCAATATGCAAACCACTATAATGGCAACCCCGGTCATTTGTGCTCACCCAGTCAATCTGGGTGAGAATCTGGGCATTTACTGAGAATCTCCTTTTTACAGAGCACTTAGAAACACAGTTGGGAGACATAATCCCTATCCTCAAAGAACCTTCAGTCTAGTGGAGAAGACAGACCCAAAAATACATTGAGGAAGGAGGAAGCAATAGAACAAAAACATATAGAAATAAGTGCTGCATGTGGGGATTGTGGATACCTGTTTACGTGTGGGAGAATGGGGTGGTAGGGGTATTATAAATCGAACAGAGAAGGAGGAAGCAAGGAAGGACGGGAGGAAGGGGGAAGGGAGGAAGGGAAGAAGGAAGGAAGGAAGGAAGGAAGGAAGGAAGGAAGGAAGGAAGGAAGGAAGGAAGGAAGGAAGGAAGGGAGGGAGGGAGGTAGGAAGGAAGGAAGGGAAGGAGGGAGGCAGGGAGGGAGGAATGGCATGAACAGGAAGTCAGTAGTGGTAGAAATTAGAACGTGGCACAGCGACTTATGTTAATTTTAGAGGAATGAAGAGTGCAAGCTAGGGTGGACTGGGAGAATAAAGTGGATAAATAGGAGAGAGAGAGAGCTGAATGAGTGTTTTAAAGCTAATGGTCCAGGATGCAGAATGAATTATGAAACAGGGAGGGGAAAGACAGAAGGCAGGGAGATCAGTGATGTAATAGCCAAGCCAGAATGTAAGAAGTTCCTGGACCAGCATAGTGGCAGTTTGGCATTGAGGAAGGGTGTTTCTTACAAATGTTATGGATGAAAATCCAACAGTATTTGGCAACAGACTGAATATGAGGGTGGAAGAAGAGAGAGGAGTCAAGGATGAGGATGACCTCAAGGTTGTAAACATGAGACAGGGAGAATAGTGATGCTGTCCATTATGAAGGGAAAGTTAGTTGGAAAAGAAGATTTTGGAAGGAAGTTGAGGAATTCAGTCTTGAACATGTTGTGTTTGACCCATCAGTGGAATATCTGTGTAGAGGTGTCCTGGAGACAGGAGGAAAAGTGAAATTGGCCTACCAGTCTCAAGGCTAACAAGAGTCTCAGAATTTTCAGGGCACACAAGATAGATTTAGGGTGATCCCTGAACTGGAATACCAATGTCACTCAACAGAGATTTCTGACGAGACAACTTTCCAATCAAGGCTGAAAAGACCCAAATGATGGTCTGCTGTTTGCTCTTTGAAGCCTACCCTCTCCTAGTTTTCATCCTCATAACAAATGCCTGCCCACTTCCACCTCTATACTCACAATGAGGAGTTGGAATCTATGTTTTCAGTAGAGGCTGGACACAGAGCCCCCTCTGGCCTTTTGGGGAACACACATTGATTAGCACTTTGCACTCACCAACCCGAACCCTAAAGCACTTAGTCAGTCAGTCGGCCAGTCAGTCAGTCATTCAATTGTATTTATTGAGTGTTTACTGGGTATAGAGCACTGTACCAAGCGCTTGGGAGAGTACAATACAACAAGAAACAGACACATTTCCTGCCCATTCTTTCAATTGTATTTATTAAGCACTTACTGTGTGCAGAGAACTATACTAAGTACTTGGAAAGTTTAATTCAGCAACAAATAGAGATAATTCAGGCAAAAACTCCTCACCCTCGGCTTCAAGGCTCTCCATCACCTCGCCCCCTCCTACCTCACCTCCCTTCTCTCCTTCTACAGCCCAGCCCGCACCCTCCACTCCTCTGCCGCTAATCCCCTCACCTTGCCTCGTTCTCACCTGTCCTACCATCGATCCCCAGCCCACGTCATCCCCCTGGCCTGGAATGTCCTCCCTCCGCACATCCGCCAAGCTAGCTCTCTTCCTCCCTTCAAAGCTCTACTGAGAGCTCACCTCCTCCAGGAGGCCTTCCCAGACTGAGCCCCCTCCTTCCTGTCCCCCTCCTCCCCTTCCCCATCCCCCCTGCCTTACCTCCTTCCCCTCCCCACAGCACCTGTATATATGTATATATGTTTGTACGCATTTATTACTCTATTTTATTTGTACATATTTATTCTACGTATTTTATTTTGTTAATATGTTTTGTTTTGTTCTGTCTCCCCCTTCTAGACTGTGAGCCCACTGTTGGGTAGGAACCGTCTCTGTATTTTGCCAACTTGTACTTCTCAAGCGCTTAGTACAGTACTCTGCACACAGTAAGTGCTCAATAAATGATTGAATGAATGAATGAATGAATGAATTCCTACCCAACAATAGGCTCACATTCCGAGCTTACAGTCTGAAGGGGGAGACATGTATTAATGTAAATAATTATCAATATATTAATATAAATAAATATAACAATATAAATAAATAATATATCAATAGAAGTGAATATTAGTTGACATTATTATAAATATACTTATGTACATATCCTGATTTCCCTCTCAGGGTCGCACCAGAGAGTGTCTAGTACTCTAACCAGTCTCAGCTATGGGAGGGAGAGTCAAGCAGAGTCATACCCATTGGACAGTGGCTAGCTAGTGGAAGGCAATCTGCTACAAGTCAAAATTCACCCATGCTGGGCAGCAGTGAACTGGGAGAGAGTCCAGAGCAAAGACTCGAGTTTACTATGCTGAAGGCAGCAATGGTAAACCACTTCCTCATTTTTACCAAGAAAACTCTATGGATACACTACCAGAACGATTGCAGATGGAGAGCGAGGCATTCTCAGAGAGATGTGTCCATGGTGTTGCTATGGGTCAGAAACAACTCGAAGGCATGACAATACAAAACATACCCTGTTGCTTCTACCACTCTGTAATTTTCAGTCTCCCCCTCTAGATTGTAAGTTCCTCAAGGGCTCGGATTGTGCCTACCAATTTTAATTTATAGTCCTAGCACTTAGTACAGTGTTCTTCAAACAGTAAGTACTCAATAAATACTATTTATTGGTCGATTGAAGGTAGAGCATCTGAGGCTATCTGGTCTACCCAGATCCTATGAACTCGGCCCCAACACCCAAGTTGGTGATTTGCAGAACTCCTGCTTTGCTAATGTTAATTGGGTGAGAGGGAGTGAGTTATGTCCAGGGAATGTGTCAGAAGCTGCTCCTATACCCAGGGGTCTGTTAGGACCAGGGTTATCCTGGGTTCTCCCACTGCAAGGAATGGGGACAGAGTACTCAGTCCTGCTTGGCCTAGAGCATAGGCCTGGGAGACAGAAGGATGTGGGTTCTTATCCTGGCTCTGCCTCTTGTCTTCTGTGTGACCTTGGGCAAGTCACTTAACTCCTCAGTGCCTCAGTTACCCCATCTGTAAAATGGGGATAAAGACTGTGTGCCCTTTGTGGGACAGAACTGTGTCCAACCCAATTACCTTGTATCTACCTCAGTGCTTATCAGCAGTCCCCAGCATGTAGTAAGCACATAATAAACGTTATTATTATTATTATTATTGTTATTATTAGTATTATCTTTCATAGAGCAGTGACTCCTGCCAGCCTCACTCACCTCAACTCTATACTGAGACGAATAACAATAATTGTGATATTTATTAACTGCTTCATCTGTACCAAGCAATCTTCTAAACTGTTGTATAATTACAAGATATTCTGGACACATGGGGCTAACAGTCTAAGGGTTAGAGAGAACAGGTATTTAATTCCCATTGTACATATGAGGAAATGGAGGCACAGAGAAGTTGAGCGACTCACCCATGGTCTCATATCAGGCAAGTGGCAGAGCTGGATTTAGAACCCAGGCCTCCTGTCTTCTAGTCAATCAATGGTACTTAATGAGCACTACCTGTTTGCACATTATTCTAAGCACTTGAGAAAAGGACCACATCAGTAGCATGGCCTAATGGATAAAGTATGGGCCTGGGAGTCAGAAGGATCTGGGTTATAATTCTGCCTCTGCCACTTGTCTGCTGTGTGACTTTGGACAAGTCACTTCAGTTCTCTGAGCCTCAGTTACCTCATATGTAAAATGGGGATTAAGACTCTGAGCCCATGTGGGACATGAACTGTATTCAACCTGATTAACTCTAAGCACAGTGCCTGGCAATGCCATAAAAAATAGAGTTAATAGACCTGAACCCTACCCAGAAGGAGCTTACAGTCTTCAGCGGAAGAGAGACATTAAAATAAATTATAGATAGGGGAAATAGTAGAGTATAAAGATATGGACAAAGGTGCTTAAAATCAGGATAAATACTGTGCTCTTTCCTCTCTGCCTCACTGCATTCTACCCAATAACGGGTGAGCAGGGAGCAGAGTCCCCCAGGGCCTCAGTATAGAGAGTGGAGGACTGGTGGAAGCCAATGAGCTTGGAGATGCTTGGACAGAGTTTGGGTCTTTGTGACAAGAAGAAGGAGATTCTGGTACTGCACTTGACTAGGTGTTTAACAAATCCGTGCTCATGGCTTAGTGGAAAGACCACGGGTTTGGGAGTCAGAAGTCATGGGTTCTAATCCTGGCTCTGCCACTTGTCAGCTGCGTGACTTTGGGTAACTGACAACTTCTCTGTGCCTCAGTTCCCTCATCTGTAAAATGGGGATTAAGACTGTGAGCTCCACGTGGGACAACCTGCTCACCTTTTATCCCCCCAGTGCTTAGAACAGTGCTTTGCACATAGTAAATGCTGAACAAATACCATCATCACTATTGTTATTATTAACAAATACCATAATTATTATTAAAGAATTGGACAGTTTGGTAAGGAAGTGTTCTGATCTCTGGTGGCAGAGAGCAGAGGTCCCCAGCTTTCTCAGCCTCGACACCAAGACTGCTTTGCTTTTATCCCCAAACTGGGGTGGGGGACTCCCAAGGCTGGAGGCAGGCTGGAAATCCTTTCCCCACACAATGCACCCCATAGATGGACTGTCAGTGCCCTCAGCCCCACTCCCCACGTCTTGCCCAGATACGAGGGAGCCCCAGGAGAAGTGGGATAATTAACAACGTTTAAAATAGAAGCTGTGGGGGTTGGGTCCCTGGAGTCCCCAGCCTTGTAAATAGTTGTGGGGAGCCATGAAGCCAGGGACAGCACAAACATTTCAGCCAGCCCATTCCTATCTGCCAGGATCTAGAGGCTTCACTGGACCCTAGGGGTGGGAGCAAAGGCTTAGAAGTGAAAAACCAGCTGCTTCCTCTCCAGCCTGGTAAGTGTTTTTGGGACTCTGCCAGGGAGCTCTGTCCTGCCAGTTTGGGGCAGGGAGTCTAGAGCTGGTCCAGATCACCAACACCTTCAGCTCTGCCTCCACCTCCCTTGCAGCTGCTCTTTCCCAAGCTCTCATTGCTGCAACTGCTTTGTCCCAGACCCTACCCCACAGCTCTTTTTTTCCCAACCCTGATCCCACAGCTGCTCCATCTCAGACCTCATCCACAGCTGCTCTGTTCCAGCCCTTCCCAAAAAGCTGTTCTATCCCAGCTCTCACACCACAGCTGTCCTGTCAGTCAGACAGTTGTATTTATTGAGTACTTTCTGTGTGCAAAACACTGTGTTAAGCCCTTGGGAGAGAATAACAATAAACAGACACATTGCCTGCCCACACTGAGGTTACAGTCTAGAGGGGGAAATAGACATTAATATAAATAAATAAATGACAGATATATGCATAAGTGTTGTGGGGCTGAGAGGGGAGATGAATAAAGGGAGCAAGTCAAAGCAACACAGAAATGAGTGGAAGAAAAGGAAAAGAGGGCTTAGTCAGGGATGGCCTCTTGAAGGAGGTGTGCCTTCATAGAAGGCTTCCCAATCAATTAATCAGTGGTATTTATTGAGCATTTACTGTGTGCAGAGCACTGTACTAAGCGCTTGGGAGAGCACAAACAGACACATTCCCTATGCACAAAGAACTTACAGTCTATTTGGGGAGACAGACATTAATACATACATACATATATATATATATATATATATATATATATATATATATATATACATATATATTACAGATATGGACATAAGTGCTTTGGGGCCGCCACCTAACAGCTGCTCTCTCCATGCCCTTACTCCACAACTGCTCTGCTCCAGCTCCTCCCTCTCAGCTGCTCGGTCTCAGCTCCCACCCCACAGTTACCTTAATCTTGTTCAGGTCATTCAGACCCTTATCCCCTTCTCCAGCTAGAGCTGAAGAGGACAGAGCTGCAAGTCTGAGCGCCTCCCCACCCTTAGCCTGGTCCTGGACTATGTTAGCAGACAGACGGCCCCCGACCAGAAACCAAAACCATCCACCAGTAGCTGCTCCCATGCGTGGACTCTGAGGTGGAAAATGGGGTCAACGCACTGGAAAGCCTGAGCCTTTTCTGGACACTAAGCTTAGACTCCCTGCCTCCTCTCCCCCAATAATAAAACACTCCTTGGATGAATCTAGAAGCCAATTTCATTCTTTGTCCTATGCAGATGGAGAAACGGAAAGATCCAAAATAAAAAGTCAGGAAGACAATCTGAGGCAGACAGGCCGGGATTCAGGATCAGTCAGTTACAGGCAGACAGGCCAGTGAACTGTAAGTCAGTCAGTCACAGGAAGGTAGCGCTCAATCACTGTTGGACTCTGCCATAGTTTAGTCCTGAGTGAACATTTCTTGATACCCATCTTGACTGCCCACTTCAGAGGTGCCTCAGGCTCAGTCTTGCTTCACAGGCCCACTGGGCAGAGAAGAAGAAGGGATGGGTCAGTCCCATTGAAACAGCTTCCAGCTCTTAGCCAAGCAACCAGCCACTGAGGTTGTGGAGGGTGCAGGAAGGCCATTTGCCCTCACATTTCTGTCCCTCACAGGAATCTGGGGAATGGCGAGGGCTCTCCCAGATCCTTTGGAGTGTGAGGTGTGGGGCAGTGATGGTGGTGGTTGGAGAAAGGGGTTGTCTTCCCCACCTGAGTCCAATTCCTACTGAAGGATTAAGGAGGGCAAATCGTAGCTGTTTTCAACTGCCTGATTCTATTCTGGCCCTGGGCCCTGGCCTAAGGACACTACTCTTCCTTCTTGAAATCAAACCCTTCCCCAACCCCAAAAGAAAATGACAGTTTTTTTCATGGTATTTGTTAAGCGCTTACTATGTGCCAGGCACTGTTCTAAATATTGGGGTAGATACCAGCTAGTGAAGTTGTACTATATCCATGTCACACATGGGGCTCACAGCGTTATTCACCATTTTACAGATGAGGTTCCTGAGGCATAGATAAGTAAAGTGACGTGCCCAGGGTCACAAAGCAGACAAATGACAGAACCATAATTAGAATCCAGGTCTTATGGACTCTCAGCTCCATGTTCTATCCACTAAGCTACAGCCTTCTCTCTTCTCCCTTCTCCATTTCACAGTATCTGGGGGTCGTTGTTCCTCTGGGTAGCTTCCCTTGCTGGCACACATCTCTGCTGCATTGCCACCTTCTGAACCCAGAGGAGGACTCCCTCCCCGAGCCTCCAGACATGGGCTGGGCTGCTCTGCCTTGGAGGCAAATATAGAGGCAGTAGTAACGTGGATCAGTGGAAAGAGGTCATGGCTTTGGAGTCAGAGGTCATGGGTTCAAATCCTGGCTCTGCTAATTGTCAGCTGTGTGACTTTGGGAAAGTCACTTAACTTCTCTGTGCCTCAGTTACCTCATCGGCAAAATGGGAATTAAAATTGTGAGCCCCCTGTGGGGCAACCTGATAACCTTGTAACTTCTCCAGCGCTTAGAACAGTGCTTTGCACATAGTAAGTGCTTAATAAATGACATTATTATTATTACTATTATCACAGTGATGGTATTTACTGAGTGCCTTCTGGTTGTGGATTACAGTACTAAGCACTTGAGAAAGTTCCAGTGAAGCATGAGATATGTTCTCTGCCCTCAAGGAGATTTCAGCCTAGAGGGAGAAACAGACATAAACATATTTACAAATAGAGCAATTATAGAATAAATAATCATAGGTTCAATTAATTGAGCCTTTATTCAGGAGGGCCAAGGAGGGACATAAATAAATACATAAGTGCTAGAGAAAACTGTTTAGCTGATACTCCTCCTGGTGTTGGGAGTTGATTGGGGAAAGTTTGTTGGATGAAGTGGGATTTTAGGACGGCTTTGAAGGTAGGGAGAGCTGAGGTGAGGTGGATCGTTTGTTGGGGGTGGGAGTCCCATGGCAGGGAAGCAGCCTGAGCAAGAGGTTGGAGTGGGGGAGATAAGAGAAGGGAACAATTGGAATGTGAACCTGGGCAGAGTAAAGAGTGACGGCTGGGGATTAGTGGGTAGAAAGACCTGAAATTTAAGAGTGGGGCAAGCCAGAGGAGAAATGTAAAGCTGATGATAAAAAGGACTGTTTGATGCAGAGGGAGAGGACAACCACTGGAGAAGTTTGGGGAGTAGAGAGAAGCATGTTGAGAGATGTTTCAGGAAGATGATCTGGCCAGCAGGTCCATGTGGATCGAAGAATGTGAAAGACTGGAGATGGGGAGACTAGTGAGGAGATTGAATGATAGTTTAATCATGACATGATGAGTTCTAAAACCCAAATGGTGACAGTATGGATGGGGAAGACCATGGATCTGGACCATTTTTCTGAAGAAAAGTCAGGAGAGTTTAGAAGTAGATTGGGTAGAAGAGCAGAATGGCAATGAAGAGTCCAGGATGACACCAAGTTGCAGGCTTCAGGTACAGAGAGGATAGTGATATCTTTTTCATGGTTCTTGTTAAGTGCTCACTATGTGCCAGGTACGGTACTAAACACTGAGGTATGTCTATAAGATAATAAGGTTGGACACAATCTCTGCCCCACATGGAGCTCACTATCTAAATTGGAGGGAGGGTGATTTAATCTCCATTTTGTAGATGAAATAACTGAGTCACAAAGAAGTTAAAAGACTTACCCAAGGTAAGTTAATTGTTACTTCATTGTTAAATGACTTACTCAAGGTAAGTTGAATTACTTACCCAGCAGACAAGTGAAGGACTTGGGATTAAGACCCAGATCCTCTGCCTTTCAGGCGCATGTTCTTTCCACTAGGTCATGCTTCTTTCCTGTATTTAGTAGAGAAGGGAAAATTGGGAGGAAAGGAGGGCTTCAGAGGAAACGTGGGAAAGTTCTGTTTGGGGCATATTGAGTTAGAAGTGTTATGCTTGCCATGTGGAGATGTCTTGGAGGCAAGAGGAGATGAAAAATTAAGTAGCTGGGGAGAAGTCAGGGCTGGAAATAGATTTGGGAAACATTAATTGAGAGGGGGTACCTGAAGCTGTACAAGTGAAGACAAGAAGTAGGCTCAGGACAGAGCCTTGAGGGACAATCACCAAGAGGAGATGAGAGGTATAAGGGGAGGTTGAAAAGGAAACTCAGATGCAGCGGTAGGAGAGTCCAGAGTAGGCAAAACAGAGATTAGAAATAATTCAAAGGAGACTTGAAGTTGGCCAAGATGTTCAATTTTCTGTAGGGCAGTGGGAAAAGGGGACAATGAAGGGTAAACCCAGGGACTTCAACAACTTCTCTTTCTGATCTTCAGGGAAGTCTTCCTGAACTAGATGGGATCTGAAAGGCCAAGGACTGGGTGGGCTGGATGAGGAAGGAATCTTGGGCTTAATGACATGAATCCTGGACCACAGGAGGCTCAAAGTCTAAGAGGTGGGAAGACAGACACACAGGGAAAGATTATAAGGGTCGAATTCATAAAGCAACAGCGATTCAACAACAGAACGAACAACAAGAGAAGAGGTTCCATCGCTACAGGGGGAACACTCCTTGGGCCCCATTCGATTCCAGGCAGAACAAATCCTGATGGAAACAGTCAGAACCTTCCTAATGTCCTAACAGTCATCAGAGGAGGTCCTACCCCCTCCAAATCCCACGTTACAGGAAAGTCAGGCCCCTGTCTATTCCCAATTCATTCATTCATCCATTCAATCATATTTACTGAATGCTTACTGTGTGCAGAGCACTGTACTAAGCGCTTGGGAGAATGCAATTCAACAATAAGCAGACACATTCCATGCCCACAATGAGTTTAAAGTCTAGAGTCAATACAAATAAATAAATGAGAGCTATGTACATAACTCCTGTGGGGCTGGGAGGAAGAAAGAGTGAAGGAAGCATGCCAGGGTGATGCAGAAGGGAGTGGGAGAAGAGGAAAGGGGGAGATTATTCTGGGAAGGCCTCTTGGAGGAGATGTGCCTTCAGTAAGTCTTTGAATCAGAGAAGAGAAATTTGCTGTTGGATTTGAGGAAGGAGCACATTCCAGGCCAGAGATCAGACATAGGCTAGGGGTGGGTGGTGAGATAGGCAAGACTGAGGCATAGTGAGAAGGCTAGCATTAGAGGAGTGAAGTGTGCTAGATAGGTTGTAAAAGGAGAGTAGTAAGGTGAGGTTGGAGGGAGCAAGGTGGTGGAGTGCTTTAAAGCCAATAGTGAAGAGTTTTTTGATGTGGTGGGGGGTAGGGAACTACCGGAGTTTTTTGAGGAGTGGGGTGACATGTCCTGAATGTTTTTGCAGAAAAGTTAACTGGGCAGCAGAATGAAGTAAGACCTGGAGTGGGAAGAGACAGAATGCTGGGAGGTTAGCAAGGAGGCTGATGCAGTAATTCAGGTGGGATAGAATGAGTGATTATATTAACATGGTGGCAGTTTGTATGTAGAGGAAGAGGTGGATATTAGCTATGCTGTATAAGTGGGACTGACAGGATTTAGTGATGGATTGAATATGTGGGTTGAATGAGAGAAAGCAGTCACGAATAGTGCCAAAGTTATGGGTTTGCAAGACAGGGAGGGTCGACATAGGAGATTCAAAGCCCCTCTCCCCCGCCCCCGCCCCCCCAACACACACAATCAAAGCATTCCCAACATTTTAACTGTCATTACACAGGATGCTGCCTCCATTTGTGCACAGTCTTACAGTTGGTACAGGGAATTCCATTCATCCATTCCCCACTTAATTACATTCTCCAGTTTCCAATCTCCAGGTTCTAACAATTTTCATAAGGGATTGTGCCCTTCCATTCTCAGTAATCTAACAGTGGTTACAGAGAATGCCATTTCCCAATCTGTACAGTCCTACATTCACTAAGGTATTTACTAATCCTGGTCCCCGGGCTTCTCCATGGTGGTGGTGAGTGGGATGGAAGGAAGGCCCCATCCCATCTGTGGGCAGCCTGACCCAGATCCCTGTCTCCAGTGGCAGGGGCGCCTAGCATTCCCTGATTCCTTGGCTCTCCCTTCTGCACTCAACTCAATCTGCTGCTTCTAGTTTCTCCCCCACACCTGACCCCAGGCTCAGGGGCATCCCCGCTTCCACTATTGTCCTCAATCATGATGACTGCATTTCCCTCCCACTGCTGGTCCAACAGAGCATGGAGATGGAGAACCAGAGCCACATCACTGAGTTCATCCTGCTGGGGCTACCCACCCCGCCAGGGCAACAGGAGCTGTACTACATGCTGTTCCTGGCTCTGTACCTGGTCACCATAACGGGGAACCTGCTCATTGTCCTAGCCACCGGCACCGACTCACACCTCCACTCCCCCATGTACTTCTTTCTTGCCAACCTATCCTGTGCTGACGTCTGCTTCTCCTCCACCACCGTCCCCAAGATGCTGGCCAACATGCAGACACACAACCCAGTCATCTCCTACACTGGATGCCTGAGCCAGATTTACTTTTTCCTGTTATTTGGAGACCTGGACAATTTCATCTTGGCTGTAATGGCATATGACCGCTATGTTGCCATCTGCCAGCCCCTGAGTTATGTTACAACCATGAACCCCAGGCGTTCTGCACTGATGGTGGTCACCTGCTGGGTCCTCACTGCTGTCCATGCACTGGTCCACACCCTCCTGATGGCTCGGTTGTCCTTCTGCACAGAGAGGGTGGTTCCCCACTTCTTCTGTGACCTATCCACTCTGCTGCATCTCTCCTGCTCTGACACCTCTGCCAATAAACTGGTCATCATCACTTTTGGGGGAGCGTTCCTGGTGGGACCATTCTTGGGCATCCTCGTCTCCTACACCCACATCTTCTACGCAGTCCTGAGGGTGCCATCTGTCCGGGGGCTGCGTCGAGCCATTTCTACCTGTGGCTCCCACCTGGCCGTGGTGTCACTTTTCTATGGGACCATCATCAGCCTTTACCTGTGCCCCTCCCCTAGCCGTTCAGTGGAGCAGGGCTCTGTGGTGGCTGTGCTGTACACGGTAGTAACCCCATTGCTCAACCCCTTCCTCTACAGCCTGCACAACCGTGAGCTGCTCCAGGCACTGTGCCGGCCCCTGCGCATGTTCTGCCGAGGGAAAACTCACTGGTAATTTTGCAGCCCGGGGACATTGCCCCTTGATAACTAACGTTCAAGCGGAAAGTTGGAAAGCTTGGCTGGACACTCAGGCCCGGGCTATGTGGTAGCTGCAGGGAAGAGGAGAAATTAGTTACTAGTTAGTTATCTATTTCTTGCAGAGGGGCAGGTTGTTCACCCACTGATTTGGACAGGAAATCTAATGAAGAAGTCAGGTACACAGCCATTGTGCTTGTATGGTGGGAACAAGAGCAAACACACAGATGTAAATCGAAATAGCAATAGTGAAGAATGAATGAATGGATAATGCATAAGTAGAAGAAACAAAGCTGTTTCTCAAAGAAGACACCATTAATGGTGAAATTCACCCTTGGATGTTCATGGGACTGCAAAGTCCACTATGGGTTCTAATCCCAGCTCCACCACTTGTCTGCTGTGTGACCTTAAGCAAGTCACTTTATTTCTCTGTGCCTCAGTTACCTTATCTGTAAAATGGGAATTAAGACTGTGAGTCCTATATGGGAAATGGACTGTCCCACATGGACCTGATCATCTTGTATCTACCCCAGAGTTTAGTACAGTGTCTGGCACATAGCAGTTAACAAGTATAAAAAATGAAACCCACAGTCCTACAACAATGTGCACGAATACACACACACACACACACACACACACACACACACACACACACAATCAGATCCTATGGCTGAGGGGGCACAAACAGGGGAGGTGGGAATTAGCTGGGAAATCCCCCTGCAGGAAGTGGGATTTCAGGGATTTCTGGTGGGAACACAGGTGGTTTGGTGGGTTTCCCAGGAGCCAGGGGAAGTTTCAGGCAGGGTAAAAAGGTGTGAGCCAGGAGGATGGAGTCAGGAAAGTTGGAACAAGGGACATAAGCCCCTTTTGCAAGGGCTCAGTCCAATACCCAAAATAATCGCAGAAATAATAATTGTTCAATTGAGACTTCTAGTAGCTTTATCTGCTAGGAGTACAGTTGCAACTCTGCTCTACCTCAGAGCCTACTCAAACTGGTCCTTAGCTATCCCAGGCCCCTTCTTGTGGTCCAGGCAGGGGCCCCTTAGCATAACCTCTTAGGAAATGAGAGCTCTGCTTCCTATGTTCTGCTCTCCTGGATTATGCACCCCTTCTTCTGGCCTCTAGGCTATGCAGAGGCCTTCCAAAGATAAGGCCTGGCTCATGGCAGGAGGAAGACTAGCCTGGTGCGTGTCCAAAGATGTGTCCTGGCATGTGATTCGCAGGCAGGGCATGCACAAGATTTCTGTTATTACCCCTGGGGATAGGGCTCTTGTGGCTATTCTTCCTGAAGGTCACCAAAAGCTCATGACTACATTTACTCCTGTTTACTCTGTGTTCAGTACTGGTGGTCTTCAAGTAAAAGGGGCTGTGAACTGCATGGTTTGCTCTGCCCTGCAAGTATCATTTTAGTGCCCCTTTCTGGGCTCTTGGCTGTTTCCCTTCCTGCTACGAAAACCGTCCACACCTGCCATGGGAACATAATGGGTGTTGGAGGTGGACTAGACTCCGTTGGGAGCTGAGGGAGCCCTGGCCCAGAAGAGTTGAAGATTGTGACCCGGAGGTTCACCCAGCCATAACTGCTTCTTTGAGTGCCAAGGTGGGTGAGGGTCTCCTGAGCTGCTGGACCTACATTGCTCAACAGTCCCTTGGGAAACTGTATCTTCCTAGTAGCACTACCGGATGTGAACCTGGATTACTTCTGTTTTGGCCAGGAAGAACCTCCAGCCCAATTCAGCCCTCAGACACTGTTCTGTTGCACCAAGGGAGGGATGGGTGGGCCTTTATGGGACTCCAAACTCACTCAATAAGGTCATACTGAGGTGAAACATCACAGCAATAGGAACAAACTTCAAAGTGGTTTGTTCCTCACTGGGTGGAAATTGGGATCACTTCACCCATCGAACCAGGGTTAAACTCTCCAACAACTCTTTCTTCATTAGCCCTCAAACCCAAGTCACACCACCCCATCAGCCATCTATAGTTCATTCATATTTATTTATTTATACTCTCCCTTATCACTTGTGAACACAGCAAGATTGGGGATTGTAGCAATAAAGGATATTCTTGAACCAACGATGGGGCTCAGGTTTTGGGCTTTTTTTTGACCCCCACATCTGATGACCACATTTGTAGATATTTTTATGTTTGTCTCTCCAGTTAGAATAAGAACTACTTTGAAACGTGCTTATTGTTTCTCTTGTACTTTCCCAAGTGCTAAGTATAGGGCATCACACCCAGTGTGAGGTCAATAAACAACTACTAACTAATAACTACTATTGCTATTACTCTCTAAACATCTTCTGTCCCAAGGGGTCAGCACAAGGTTGGCAATGCTCATGCTAGGGGACTGACACAGGGATTGGCTTCACTTTTGGCACAGGGGATCCACTGGTGGCTGAGTAGCTATAGAAGAGTCAGAAAGAGACCCACGTTGTGTATCTCGGGGAACAGGAGAGTCACAACTAGTTGAGAGCCATGGATGGAGAGACCTTGAGTTTGGTTGAGAGGTAGTAGACGTGGCAGATGGGGACAGGCACAGACACAGGACAATAGTATGGGGGAGGCGGTGGAGAATGCAAAGTTCTTGACACTCAATGTTTCCACTTCCTCTTCACCAACCTTCGTCTTCATTCATTCCAAGGATTTGGGACCACTTAGCTCTCCAAGGCCTCTCCTAGGCCTAAACGTCTCTACTCTATTATATTCTAACCCTCCTTGACGTTTTGACAGCCTCTGATCCAGTGAACCACCTGCTATGGGAAGCCTATTTTTGGTGGCCAAGAGCTCCCACAGCCGTCTCTTCCATAGCCCCAAATCCCCATGAGCCCCATGGTTGGTTCAAGAATATCCTTTATTGCTACAATCTCCAATCTTACTTAGAGAGCCCAGTGAAGGGAGTCACCCAACCGGTTAACTCAACGGTAAGCTGTTTTGATGCTTCGTCCCCCTGCCCTTTTATTTTGGGCAGACTTCGAAGGGAACCTCTCAACATAACCTACAGCAAGCAAAAAAATTTGATACAGGGTGAACGCTTTTTTTATGTACTCCTAGCCCTTGGCTCCATGGAAGGGTGGTGTGTCATGGTTTTCTGATAGGTTTCCCCTTCTTCCCAAAGAAACAGGACATGAAGAGTCAGGCAGTTTCAAAGGTAGTTGAGTTTCTCCGCTTCATTGATCCTTGTCTCTTTGTGGTCTGTATCTTTTCACAGAAGCTGGCCGTTCACCTATATTGCAAGTCTGACATTTCTTCTTGCACACAGCCATTACAATTTGTCTGCACCCTCGGTTCTGCATCTGACCTTCTGCCATACATCTTATCTTTCATGGAAGTAGCTTGGCTCAGTAGAAAGAGCACAGGCTTTGGAGTCAGAGGTCAGGAGTTCAAAGCCAGGAGGCTTTGCCAATTGTTAGCTGTGTGAGTTTGGGCAAGTCACTTAACTTCTCTGTGCCTCAGGTACCTCATCTATAAAATGGGGATTAAGACTTGAGCCCCCCGTGGGACACCCTGATCACCTTGCAACCCCCGCTCCCCGAGCTTAGAACAGTGCTTTGCACATAGTAAGTGGTTATTAAATGTTATTATTATTATTATTATTATTATTATTATTATTATTATTATTATTATTATTATCTGTGTTCCCTGATTTTCATCTTATGTCTGTTTTTCAATTTGGCCTTCTACCTTACATTCTATAGTCCTATTTGGGCCAGGCAGGATCCAGCAACTATGGTCACCCATCTTATTCACGAGATCATGTTTCCCTAAGTAACACCACACTCTCCACCTCGAAACTCTTTCAGGTCGTGCTTTTGTGGACATGGTACTAACCTAGTTCTCCTCCTACTTTTCTTACCCCTCCTCAGTTTAATTTGTTGGTTGGTTTTCTGCCCCACAATCTTTAACTGTTTTAGGTTCTCTGCTCTTCTTGCTCAAAACTTACCCTCTCAGGGAGCTCATTCACTCACAAGGCTTCAGGTACCACCTCTATGAGGATAATTCCCAAATCTACCTTATAAGAGAGCACTCCATCACCTTGCCCCCTCCTACCTAACCTCGTTTCTCTCCTTCTACAAACCTGCCCACAGACTTCGCTCTTCTGCTGCTAACCTTCTCACTGTGCCTCGATCTCACCTGTCTCACTGCCGACTCCTGACCCATGTCCTACCTCTGACCTGGATCACCTTCCCTCCTCAAATCTGCCAGACAATTACTCTCCCCACATTCAAAGCCTTACTAAAGGCACATCTCTTCCAAGAGGCCTTCCTAGACTAAGCCCCACTTTTCCTCATCTCCCACTCCCTTCTGTATCACCCTGACTTGCTCCCTTTACTCTTTCCCCATCTCTCTGCCCCACAGAACTTGTGTACATAGCTGTAATTTTGTTTATTTATATTGATGTCTGTTCATTTGCACTGATGTATGTTTCCCTGCCTCTAGACTATGAGCTCATTTTGGGCAGGGATTGTCACTCTTTATTTCTGCATTATATTTCCCAAGCACTTAGTACAGTGGTCTGCACACAGTAAGCATGTAATAAATATGATTGAAAGAATGAATGAATGAACCATGGATCAATTATTGTATTAGTCTCCTCACTGGTCCCCCAGCCACCAGCCCCTCTCCACTCCAATCTATTCTGTACACTGCTGCTTAGATCCTCCTCTTTAGATTTTGATTTCTATGGGACATAGGGAATGTGTCTGATCTGTTCAACTTGTATCTTCCCCAGGACTTAGAATAGTGCTTGAAACAGCATGGGCTATGAAAAGTGGCAAGGCCTAGTGGATAGAGCACAAGCCCGGGAGTCAGAAGGTCTATAGGTTCCAATACCAGCTCCACCACTTATCTGTTGGTTGACCTCGGGCATGTTACTTTACTTCTCTGTACCTCACTACCTCATCTGTAAAATGGGTATTAAGACTGTGAACCCCATATGGGACAGAGTCTGTGGATTCCCCTCCAGTGCTTAATACAGTGCCTGGCACATAGTAAGCACTTAACAAATATTGCAAATACCTCATATTAAGTGTTTAACAAAAGCCATCACTATTATCTTCTTGACATTTCCTCCAGGGCTCACTTCTTCACTTCTTGAAACCCTCCTCTGTCTGCCCATGACCCTCCACATCAAGCAAAAATTATTCACAACTGTGTTCAAGGCTATGTGCCATCTCACCCCATTCATCTATTTATTCTCTTCTTCTGTCACTCCCTAATCCACTCTATTCGTTCCTCTTAAATTTACCTTCTAATTCTACTTCACTCTCTATTCTCCCTGTTCTATCCTATTGTTCACGCTGTTCCCTTGACTGGAAACTCTCCCTGAATCCTACAGACCACAGCTCTCCAACATTCAAAGCATCCTGAAATGCTTTGTCTTCCAAAATGTTATCCCCAATGAATTTCCAGAGTCCTAAGACATTTAAACTTATCAACCATCAGTAGTACCTATGTAACTATTTATACCTAGCCTCAGCTCTTGTGTATATACACTGATTCAACTGTACATTCAGTGACCAATTTTGGTTACTGTTTGTAAATCATTGTGTGCCTGCCTCCACAAATAGAGTGTAAGCTCCTTGTGGGCAAGGAGCATGCCACTTGCTTGGTTTGTACTTTCCAAGAGCCTAGTACAGTGCACTGTACTCAAAGGGCATTCTATAAATGCTAATACTACTACTACTACATAGGGACAGGGGACCATACGACACGTTGGAGGACAGATAAAATGCCAAGGGATAGGGACAGATGTTGAGGGTTGGGGCAGACACCAGAAGATGAGAGCGGATGCTAGAAAATTGGGGTCAATGCTGGGAGACTGGGATGGAAGTTGAGGGATGGGGAAGAATGCTTGGAGATTGGTTGGAATACTGAGGAATAGGGACGAGTGCAGGAAGAGAGGGATGAATGTTGGAGAACCAGTGGGATGGATCCTGAGGTAGGGGGATGGATGCAGGGGGAGGGAGATAGATGTCGAAGGATGAGGACAGATGCCTTGAGATTGGGATGGATGTTGAGGGGTGGGGACAGATGCTGGGATATTGGGATGGATGCTGAGGATTGGGATAGATGGTGAGAGATCAGGATGGATGTTGAGGGATAGGGACAGATGCAGGGGGATAGGGATGGATGCTGAGGTATGAGGATGGATGCAGGGAAAGTGGGATGGATGCTGAGGTATGGGGCTGGATGCAGGGGATGGGGGTGGATGCTGAGGGATGGGACAGATTTTGGACAATAGATGCAGGAGAATGAAGTCGGTGCCTAGGATGGAGCATAATGGAGAGGGCGATAGATATCCATACCATGGCATACCGTCCTGGTCTGGGAGACATTATCCTCAGTAGCTGAGGAACAGGTAGTCAGAATAAGAGTTGGTTTCAATAATAATTGATAATTATGGTATTTATTAAGCGGCTACTATGTGCTAAGCACTGTTCTAAGCGCTGGGGTAGATACAAGGTAATCAGGTTATCCCAAGTGATGTTCGCCGTCTTAATCACCATTTTACAGATGAGGTAACTGAGGCCCAGACAAGTTAAGTTACTTGCCGAAAGTCACACAGCTGATAAGTGGTGGAGCCGGGATTAGAACCCATGTCCTCTGACTCCCAAGTCCATGCTTGTTCCACTAAGCCACGCTGCTTACTGAGCAGAAGGTGTTCAGCAGCATCTTGGGGACAAGATCTGTGTCAACGGTCTTTACTTAACGCTTATTACATGTGAAGCATTGTGCTAGGTGCTGGGGTAAATACTGGGTAAACACTAGGTTAATGAAATAGCGAGAGTCCCAGCTCTGGCTGGGGGTGAAGGATTGGTTTGGAGGCACAGGGCCCAGGTCACCATGTCCGGGGGCATAGGGCTGGGGTCTCAGGAACCTGGAGACCCAGATTAGGGATTTAGGGTCTGAGGGCACAAGGCCAGGAGCGCAAGGCCTGGTGTAGGTCTCTGTTACGCAGGCTATAGATAAAGGGGTTCAGGAGCGGGGTGATGGTTGTGTAAATGACTGTGGCCATGGTGACCCGCTCAGAGGAGAAGCTGGATGACGGCTGGAAGTAGACCCAAATGACGGAGCCATAGAAGAGCCCGACTGCAGCCAGGTGGGAGCTGCAGGTAGAGAAGGCCTTGTGCTTCCCATGGGCCGAGGGCACCCGCAGAACAGCGGGGATAATGTGGGCGTAGGAGACCAGGACCATCAGAAGGGCACTGTTGACTATGGCGGCCCCTTCTGTGTACACTACAAGAAAGTTGATGTAGGGATCGGAGCAGGAGATCTTCAGCAGGGGAAAGACGTCACAGAAGTAGAGAGGAATTTCACGGGAGGAACAGAAGGTCATTTGGGTCATAAGGAGGGTGTGCAGCAGGGAGTGGAGGTGAGAGACCAGCCAGCAGGCAACCACCAGCAGGACACAACACTGAGGGCTCATGACCACTGAGTAACGCAGCGGATTGCAGATGGCCAAGTAGCGATCATAGGCCATCGCAGCCAGGAGGAAGTTCTCGGTGGCCCCAAAGGCAATGAAGAAATACATCTGGGCCAGGCAGCCACTGTACAAAACATCCTGGTGTCCAATGAAGAGCGTTCCCAGCAGGCTGGGCACAGTGGTAGAAGAGAAGCCAATGTCCACCAGAGACAGGTTGGCAAGGAAGAAATACATGGGGGAGTGGAGGCGGAAGTCTGTCCGGATGGCCAGGACAATGAGCAGGTTCCCCGCTACGGTGACCAGGTACAGACCCAGGAAGAGCACAAAGAGGACCCGCTGTTGCCCAGCATTAGCGATGCTTTGGAGTGTGAATGTAGAGCCACTGGTCTGGTTTCTTGTCCCCATGGGGAAATGATAGAGCTGGAGAGCAAGGAGTACGAGAAGCAGATCTGGAAAGGCATGGTCACATTCATTAATTCATTCAGTCGTTTTTATTGAGGGCTTACTGTGTGCAGAGCACCGCACTAAGCGCTTGGGAAGTACAACTTGGCAACATATAGTGATGGTCCCTACCCAACAACGGGCTCACAGTCTAGAAGAGGGAGACAGACAACAAAACAAAACATGTGGACAGGTGTTAAGTCGTCAGAACAAATAGAATTAAAGCTAGATGCTCATCATTGACAAAATAAATAGAATAGTAAATATATGCAAGTAAAATAAATAGAGTAACAAATCTGTACAAACATATATACAGGTGCTGTGGGAAGGGGAAGGAGATAGGGCGGGGGGAATGGGGAGGAGGAGAAGAAAAAGGGCGCTCAGTCTGGGAAGGCCTCTTGGAGGAGGTGAGCTTTCAGTAGGGCTTTGAAGGGAGGAAGAGAGCTAGCTTGGTGGATGTGCGGAGGGAGGACATTCCAGGCCAGGGGGAGTACGTGGGCCAGGGGTCCACGGCGGGACAGGGAAGAAGGAGGTACAGTGATTAGGTTAGCGGCAGAGGAGCAGAGGGTGCAGGCTGGGCTGTAGAAGGAGAGAAGGGAGGTGAGGTAGGAGGGGACAAGGTGATTGAGACCCTTGAAGCCGAGAGTTACGAGTTTTTGCTTGATTTGTAGGTTGACAGGTAGCCACTTTATATCAGGCAGTCCACCATTCTCTCCATTTTCAAAACCTTCCTAAAATCACATCTTCTCCAAAAGGTCTTCCCTAACCAAGCCCTCATTTCTCCTATCTGCCCTCCCTTCTGGGTGACACAGTAGGCACTTTCCTTCTCACCCTAGTCCCACAGCACTTATGTACATATGCTTATATTTTACTATTTCCCCTATCTGTAATTTATTATAATGTTTGTCTCCTTCTATAGATGAAAAGTTCATTGTGGGCAGGGAACATGTCCACCAACTCTGTTGTAGTCTCCCAAGTCATCAGTACACTGCTCTGTATGGAGTAACTGTTCAATAAATAACATT
Organism: Tachyglossus aculeatus; assembly: GCF_015852505.1. NCBI lineage: Eukaryota > Metazoa > Chordata > Mammalia > Monotremata > Tachyglossidae > Tachyglossus > Tachyglossus aculeatus. The sequence goes on along the minus strand of NW_024044915.1, from coordinate 4,873,939 downwards.
GAAAGATTGACTGATTGTTTACTGATTGGGAGTTGATGGAGCCTTCAGTGAGGATTTGGGTTTCCTGGAGGGGAACCAGGGATTTGGAGGCCTCATGTCTCATCCCCGGCTCCTTCTGCTCCCCATAACCCTCCTAATCAGATTTTCCCCAGCAGCCAGTAGAGCAAGGCAGCACTTGGGCACAGGCATCCCGCCTTCAAACCAGGACCTGGGGCCAAGGGGATGGGCAACTGCAAATGTTCTGCCCATTCATGGGGCAGCAATTCTTCCCTCCCAGCTGCCCCTGGCGCCCCTTGAAGGGTGGCTGGTCTAAGTGGTTCCAGACATTGGGCAGTGCCATCTGTCCTCAGCCCCGAGGCATTTCCAGCCCAACCATGTCCACCAGAGATGAGGACTGAGCTCCCAGAATAACCACATGACATGGACAACAGCGAATTTGGCCCCCACCTCAGCCCATCTTCTATCACATTCTCTGTTCCACTCCGCAGTGACGATTTCCTCAGTCGTCCCAAAGCTCCCCAATATCTCCCATTTTCCCCAATTTACCCAGGTCTCCATAGTCCCATAGTTTCCCAGGTGCTCCTAATCTTCAGTCTTCCCATATCTCCCATCTCTCCTCAGATCCCTCCAAGGCTTCCCAATCTCCTCACTCACCCAAGCTGGGGTAAGCTAGATGCTTCCAGAATGAGTACTTTGATACTCGTTCCTTTGATACTTCCCTCCTCCCCTCCTTAACTTCCATCTTCAACTGCTCACTCCTTACTGGTTCCTTCCCCTCTGCCTACAACATGCCCATGTCTCCCGCATCCTAAAAAAACCCTCTCTTGACCCCACCTATCCTTCTAGTTATTGTCCTATCTCACTCCTCCCCTTCCTTTCCAAACTGCTGGAACGAGGCATCCACACTCGCTGCCTCGAATTCCTCAATGCCAACTCTCTCCTTGACCCCCTTCAATCTGGCTTCCATATACTACAGTCCACCGAAACTGCCCTCTCAAAGTTCATCAATGACCTACTTCTTGCCAAAGCCTGCGGCTCCTACTCTATCCTAATCCCCCTCGACCTCTCAGCTGCCTTCGACACTGTGGATAACCCCCTTCTCCTCAACATTGGCTTCACAGATTCCGTCCTCTCCTGGTTCTCCTCTTATCTCTGGCCTTTCATTCTCCATCTCCTTTGCGGGCTCCTCCTCCCGTTCCCATCACCTTACTGTACGGGTTGCTCAAGGGTCAGTTCTTGGTCCCCTTCTATTCTCTATCTACACTCACTCCCTTGGGGAACTCATTCACTCCCACGGCTTCAAATATCATCTCTATGCTCATGACACCCAAATCTACATCACTGCCCCTGCTCTCCCTCCCTCCCTCCCTCCAGGCTTGTATCTCCTCCTGACTTCAGGACGTCTCCATCGGGATGTCTGCCCCACCATCTAAAACTCAATATGTCCAAGACTGAACTCCTTATCTTCCTTCCTAAACCCTGCCCTCTTCCTGACTTTCCCGTCACTGTAGATGCCACTACCATCCTTCCCATCTCACAAGCCTGCAACCTTGGTGTCATCCTCGACTCTGCTCTCTCGTTCACCCCACATAACCAATCCATCACCAAAACCTGCCGGTCTCACCTTCAAAACATCGCCAAGATCCGCCGTTTCCTCTCCATCCGAACTGCTACCTTGCTGATTCAATCTCTCATCCTATCCCGACTGGATTACTGCATCAGCGTCCTCTCTGATCTCCTATCCTCCTGTCTCTCCCTGCTTCAGTCTATACTTCACTCTGTTGCCCGGATTATCTCTGTATAGAAATGCTCTGGGCATGTTACTCCCCTCCTCAGAAATCTCCAGTGGATGCCTGTCAACCTACGAATCAAGCAAAAAGTCCTCACTCTCGGCTTCAAGGCTCTCCATCACCTCGTCCCCTCCTACCTCAAATCCCTTCTCTCCTTCGACAGCCCAGCCCGCACCCTCTGCTCCTCTGCCGCTAACCTCCACACTGTGCCTTGTTCTTGCCTGTCCCACCGTCGACTCAAGGCCAACGTCCTTCCCCTGGCCTGGAATGCCCTCCCTCCACACAACCGCCAAGCTAGCTCTCTTCCTCCTTTCAAAGCCCTACTAAGAGCTCTCCTCCACCAGGAGGCCTTTCCAGATTAAGCCCCCTTTCTCCTCTCCTCCTCCCCATCCCACCACACCCTACCTCCTTTCCCTTCCCACAGCACTTGCATATATTTGAACAGATTTATCACTCTATTTATTTTACTTGTACATATTTACTATTCTATTTGTTTTGTTCATGATGTGCATATAGCCATAATTCTATTTATTCTATTTTGACACTGTCTACATGTTTTGTCTCCCCCTTCTAGACTGTGAGCCCGTTGTTGGGTAGGGACCCTCTCTATATGTTGCCGACTTGTTCTTCCCAAGCGCTTAGTACAGTGGTCTGTACACAGTAAGCACAAGCAGCATGGATCAGTGGAAAGAGCACGGGCTATGGAGTTAGAGTTCATGGGTTCAAATCCTGACTCTGCCAACTGTCAGCTGTGTGACCTTGGGCAAGTCACTTAACTTCTCTGTGCCTCAGTTCCCTCATCTGTAAAATGGCGATGAAGACTGTGAGCCCCCTGTAGGACAACCTGATCACCTTGTAACCTCCCCAGCGCTTAGAACAGTGCTTTGCACATAGTAAGTGCTTAACAAATGCCATTATTCTAGACTGTGAGCCCACTTTCTAGACTGTGAGCCCACTGTTGGGTAGGGACTGTATATGTTGCCAACTTGTACTTTCCAAGCGCTTAGTACAGTGCTCTGCACACAGTAAGCGCTCAATAAATGCTAGTTGACTGTCCACTCCTCTCCCCAGGTATCTCTGCTCCCTGACCCCCCTTAACAGGCCCACCCTACTCCAGCACTTAATATTTTGTATCTGCTCTCTATGACATCATTATCTGCTAATTTTATTATTGCCATACCATATTGATTGTTTAACCACACCCTGTGATGCCATCGCCTACTTATATCATTGCTACTGTTTTATTGCTTCTGCATCTCAATTGTTAACCTCCCACCGTACTGTCACTCGCCCTGCTGACCTCACCATGAACTTTCAATTCCCTTGCTCCCAACTGCCATTCCCATTCCTCACCTTCCCCTTCCCCTCTCCCACCCAGCTTTTTCCCTCCCTCTCCCCCACCAAGACCACTCCCCCTCACCCCCTACCAAGAATTCCTCTGTACCAGCGCCAGCCCTCTGCTCCTCCCTCCCGGCCCCCCTCCCTCCCCTTCTCCCCGCCCCCACCCCATCCCAGTTCTCCTCTCCCATCGCCACCCCCCTTCCCACTCTCCCCGCCCAGGCCCCCGCAAACTCATCCCAATCCTAACCCCCCCACCCCTCGCACTCTTTCCCCTCTCTCCCCTCCCTCGACAGCTGCTGCCAAGTGTGGCCTCTGGAACCCCCGCTCCGTTTTAAGTAAGATCCCTTTCATCCTGGACCTATTCCTTTCCAGCTCTCTACTCCTCCTCGCCCTAACTGAAACTTGGCTGTCTCCAGACGACACGGTCTCTTCTGCTGCTCTCTGCAGTGCAGGCCTCTTCTTCTCCCATTCCCCCAGACTCACCGGAAAAGGAGGAGGTGTCGTTTTCCTTCTTGCCCCCCAATGTCGCTTTCGCACTACCCCTCCTCCCCCTTCCCTTTCCTTCCCTTCCTTTGAAGCCCACATTATTCGCCTCTACCACCCCCTCCAGATTCTTGTACCGGTCATCTACCGCCCTCCCGGACCCACTTCCAACTTCTTTAACGACTTTGACCCATTCCTCACCTTCCTTCTCTCCTTCTCCATGCCCACTCTGATCCTCGGAGACTTCAATATCCACATGGATATCCCTAACGACTCCTCTGCCGCTCACCTTCTATCTCTCCTTGACGCTGCCAACCTCTTCCTCCACCCCACCTCACCCACTCACCAACTTGGTCATACCCTCGACCTCATCATCTCCTACCGCCGCACTGTGTCCTCCCTCACCAACTCTGAAATCCCTCTCTCTGATCATAATCTTCTCACCTGCCTCCTCACTCACACTCCTTTCCCCTGCAAATCCGTATTACTCCCTCACAGAGATCTCCGCTCTCTGGACCCCACCCATCTTTCGGGGCGCCTCACACCCCACCTCGCCGCCCTCTCCTCTCTACCCAGTCTTGATGATCAGATTACTCCTCTCAACTCTACCCTTTCTACTCAGCTAGACTCACTGGCTCCCCTTTCCCTTGGCCGCTCTCGCACCACTAACCCACAGCCCTGGATCACTGCTACTGTCCGCCTCCTTCGCTCTTATGCTCGAGCTGATGAACGCTGCTGGCGAAAGTCTAAACACCATGCCAACCTCGTTCACTTCAAGTTTATCCGTTCCTGCCTTAACTCAGCCCTCTCCTCTGCCAGACAAAACTATTTCTCCTCCTTTATTGACACCCATGCCCATCACCCCCGCCAGCTCTTCCGTACACTCAACTCCCTTCTCAGGCCCCCGGTTCCTCCTCCTACTCCTTCCCTCACCCCCAACGATCTGGCCTCCTACTTCATTTAACAAAATTAAATCCGTCAGGCCCGATCTCCCCAAAGTCTCTTCCCCCCCTTTCTCCAACCCCCCGGCTCTCAACACTCTCTGCTACTCTCCCATCCTTCCCAGCAGTATCCTCAGAGGAGCTCTCCTCCCTCCTCTCAAGTGCTACTCCGGCCACCTGTGCTTCTGACCCCATTCCCTCTCATCTCATGAAATCTCTCGCTCCATCCTTTCTCCCCTCCTTAACTTCCATCTTCAACCGCTCACTCTCCACTGGTTCCTTCCCCTCTGCCTTCAAACATGCCCATGTCTCTCCCATCCTAAAAAAACCCTCTCTTGACCCCACCTCACCTTCTAGTTATCGTCCCATATCCCTCCTACCATTCCTTTCCAAACTCCTTGAACGAGTTGTCTACACTCGCTACCTAGAATTCCTCAACAACTCTCTCCTCGACCCCCTCCAGTCTGGCTTCCGTCCCCTACATTCCACAGAAACTGCCCTCTCAAAGGTCACCAATGACCTCCTGCTTGCCAAATCCAACGGCTCCTACTCTGTCCTAATCCTCCTCGACCTCTCAGCTGCCTTTGACACTGTGGACCACCCCCTTCTTCTCAACACGCTATCTGACCTTGGCTTCACAGATCCCGTCCTCTCCTGGTTCTCCTCTTATCTCTCTGGTCGTTCTTTCTCAGTTTCTTTTGCAGGCTCCTCCTCCCCCTCCCATCCTCTTAATGTGGGGGTTCCCCAAGGTTTAGTGCTTGGTCCCCTTCTGTTCTCGATCTACACTCACTCCCTTGGTGACCTCATTCGCTCCCACGGCTTCAACTATCATCTCTATGCTGATGACACCCAGATCTACATCTCTGCCCCTGCTCTCTCCCCCTCCCTCCAGGCTCGCATCTCCTCCTGCCTTCAGGACGTCTCCATCTGGATGTCTGCCCGCCGCCTCAAGCTCAACATGTCGAAGACTGAGCTCCTTGTCTTCCCTCCCAAACCTTGTCCTCTCCCTGACTTTCCCATCTCTGTTGACGGCACTACCATCCTTCCCGCCTCACAAGCCCGCAACCTTGGTGTCATCCTCGACTCCACTCTCTCGTTCACCCCTCACATCCAAGCCGTCACCAAAACCTGCCGATCTCAGCTATGCAAAATTACCAAGATCTGCCCTTTCCTCTCCATCCCAACCCCTACCCTGCTCATTCAAGCTCTCATCCTATCCCGTCTGGACTACTGCACCAGCCTTCTCTCTGATCTCCCATCCTCGTGTCTCTCTCCACTTCAATCCATACTTCATGCTGCTGCCCAGATTATCTTTGTCCAGAAACGCTCTGGGCATATCACTCCCCTCCTCAAAAATCTCCAGTGGCTACCAATCAATCTGCACATCAGGCAGAAACTCCTCACCCTGGGCTTCAAGGCTCTCCATCACCTCGCCCCCTCCTACCTCACCTCCCTTCTCTCCTTCTACAGCCCAGTCCGCACCCTCCACTCCTCCACCGCTGATCTCCTCACCGTACCTCGCTCTCGCCTGTCCCGCCATCAACCCCCGGCCCACGTCATCCCCCGGGCCTGGAATGCCCTCCCTCTGCCCATCCGCCAAGCTAGCTCTCTTCCTCCCTTCAAGGCCCTGCTGAGAGCTCACCTCCTCCAGGAGGCCTTCCCAGACTGAGCCCCTTCCTTCCTCTCCCCCTCGTCCCCCTCTCCATCCCCCCATCCTACCTCCGTCCCTTCCCCACAGCACCTGTATATATGTATATATGTTTGTACATATTTTTTAGTCTATTTATTTATTTATTTTATTTGTACATATCTATTCTATTTATTTTATTTTGTTAGTATGCTTGGTTTTGTTCTCTGTCTCCCCCTTTTAGACTGTGAGCCCACTGTTGGGTAGGGACTGTCTCTATATGTTGCCAATTTGTACTTCCCAAGCGCTTAGTACAGTGCTCTGCACATAGTAACCGCTCAATAAATACGATTGATGATAATGATGATGAATAAATATGATTGATTTATTGAATAAATACAATTGAATGAATGAATGAATGAGGATAAACTTTGTCTCTGGAAATCAGGGAAACAGAGAAAGACTGTTAACGGCTTGGAGAAGAGGTGTAGAAAGAAGTCCTTGTGTTTCTTATAATTTCCCTTGGAGAACTCATTTGTTCACAGAGCTTCAACTACCACCGCTATATAGGTGATACCCTAATCTACATCTCCAGTCAATCAATCAATCAATCAATCATATTTATTGAGCACTTACTGTGTGCAGAGCACTGTACTAAGCGCTTGGGAAGTATAAGCTGGCAACATATATAGACAGTCCCTACCCAACAGTGGGCTCACAGTCTAGAAGGGGGAGACAGAGAACAAAACCAAACATATTAACCAAATAAAATAAATTGAATAGCTATGTACAAGTAAAATAAATAAATAAATAAACAGAGTAATAAATAGGTACAAACATATATACATATATATAGGTGCTGTGGGGAAGGGAAGGAGGTAAGACGGGGGGACGGAGAGGGGAAGAGGGGGAGAGGAAGGAGGGGGCTCAGTCTGGGAAGGCCTCCTGGAGGAGGTGAGCTCTCAGTAGGACCTTGAAGGGAGGAAGAGAGCTAGCTTGGCAGATGGGCAGAGGGAGGGCATTCCAGGCCAGGGGGATAACGTGGGCCGGGGTTCGATGTCGGGACAGGCGAGAACGAGGGACGGCAAAGAGATTAGCAGCAGAGGAGCAGAGGGTGCGGGCTGGGCTGTAGGAGAGAAAAGAGGTGAGGTAGGAGGGGGCGAGGTGATGGAGAGCCTTGAAGCCGAAATCAGTCCTGATCTCTCTCTCTCTCTGCAGTCTTGCATTTCCTCTTGCCTTTAAGACATCTCTACTGGAATGTCCTCCCTTCTGAACTTCTTACCTTGCCCACCAAACCATGCCCTCCCGCTCACTTTCTCATCACCTTTGGCGATACCACCCCTCCCGTCTCACAAGCCCATAACCGTGCCAACCTCGTTCACTTCAGGTTTATCCTCTCCTGCCTTAACTCAGCCCTCTCCTCTGCCAGACAAAACTATCTCTCCTCTCTTATTGACACCCATGCCCATCGCCCCCGCCAGCTCTTCTGTACATTCAACTCCCTTCTCAGGCCCCCGGTTCCTCCCCCTCCTCCTTCCCTCACCCCCAACGATCTGGTCTCCTACTTCATTGACAAAATTAAATCCATCAGGTCCGACCTCCCCAAAGTCACTTCCCCCCCTTCTCCAATCCCCCGACTCTCAACACTCTCTGCTACTCTCCCATCCTTCCCAGCGGTATCCTCAGAGGAGCTCTCATCCCTCCTCTCAAGTGCTACTCCGGCCACCTGTGCTTCTGACCCCATTCCCTCTCACCTCATGAAATCTCTCGCTCCATCCCTTCTCCCCTCCTTAACTGCCATCTTCAACTGCTCACTTTCCACTGGTTCCTTCCCCTCTGTCTTCAAACATGCCCATGTCTCTCCCATCCTAAAAAATCCCTCTCTTGACCCCACCTCACCTTCCAGTTATCGCCCCATATCCCTCCTACCATTCATTTCCAAATTCCTTGAAAGAGTTGTCTACACGCGCTGCCTCGAATTCCTCAACAACAACACTCTCCTCGACCCCCTCCAGTCTGGCTTCCGTCCCCTACATTCCACGGAAACTGCCCTCTCAAAGGTCACCAATGACCTCCTGCTTGCAAAATCGAACGGCTCATACTCTATACTAATCCTCCTCGACCTCTCAGCTTCCTTCGACACTGTGGACCACCCCCTTCTCCTCAACACACTATCTGATCTTGACTTCACAGACTCCGCCCTCTCCTGGTTCTCCCCTTATCTCTCCGGTCATTCATTCTCAGTCTGTTTTGCTGGCTCCTCCTCCCCCTCCCATCCCCTTACTGTGGGGGTTCCCCAAGGTTCAGTGCTTGGTTCCCTTCTGTTCTCGATCTACACGCACTCCCTTGGTGACCTCATTCACTCCCACGGCTTCAACTATCATCTCTACGCTGATGACATCCAGTTCTACATCTCTGCCCCTGCTCTCTCTCCCTCTCTCCAGGCTCGCATCTCCTCCTGCCTTCAGAACATCTCCATCTGCATGTCTGCCTGCCACCTAAAACTCAACATGTCCAAGACTGTACTCCTTGTCTTCCCTCCCAAACCCTGCCCTCTCCCTGACTTTCCCATCTCTGTTGATGGCACTACCATCCTTCCCGTCTCACAAGCCCGCAACCGTGGTGTCATCCTCGACTCCGCTCTCTCATTCACCCCTCACATCCAAGCTGTCACCAAAACCTGCCGGTCTCAGCTCCGCAACATTGCCCAGATCCGCCCTTTCCTCTCCATCCACACCGCTACCCTTCTCGTTCAAGCTCTCATCCTATCCCGTCTGGACTACTGCATCAGCCTTCTCTCTGATCTCCCATCCTCGTGTCTCTCCCCACTTCAATCCATACTTCATGCTGCTGCCCGGATTGTCTTTGTCCAGAAACGCTCTGAGCATGTTACTCCCCTCCTCAAAAATCTCCAGTGGCTACCAATCAATCTGCGCATCAGGCAGAAACTCCTCACCCTGGGCTTCAAGGCTGTCCATCACCTCGCCCCCTCCTACCTCACCTCCCTTCTCTCCTTCTACAGCCCACCCCGCACCCTCTGCTCCTCTGCCGCTAATCTCCTCACCGTACCTCGTTCTCACCTGTCCCACCATCGACCCCCGGCCCACATCATCCCCCGGGCCTGGAATGCCCTCCCTCTGCCCATCCACCAAGCTAGCTCTCTTCCTCCCTTCAAGGCCCTACTGAGAGCTCACCTCCTCCAGGAGACCTTCCCAGACTAAGCCCCTTCCTTCCTCTCTCCCTCGTCCCCCTCTCGACCCCCATCTTACCACCTTCCCTTCCCCACAGCACCTGTATATATGTATATATGTTTGTGCATATTTGTTACTCTATGTATTTATTTATTTACTTTACTTGTACATATCTATTCTATTTATTTTATTTTGTTAGCATGTTTGGTTTTGTTCTCTGTCTCCCCCTTTTAGACTGTGAGCCCACTGTTGGGTAGGGACTGTCTCTATATGTTGTGAACTTGTACTTCCCAAGCACTTAGTACAGTGCTCTGCGCACTGTAAGCGCTCAATAAATACGATTGATGATGATGATGATGATGATGATGATAACCTTGACATTATCCTTGACTTCTCTCTGTCATTCAGATTACATATTCAATCCATCACTAAATCCTGTCAGTTCTACCTTTACATCTCTAAAATCCGCCCCTTTCTCTCCATCTAAATTACTATGACATTATTCATTCACCCGTTCATTCAGTTGTTCTGAACACTTTCTGTGTGCAGAACACTGTATTAAGCACTTGGGAGAGTACAATACAACAATAAACAGACACATTTCCTGCCTACAACGTGTTTAAAGTCTTGGGAGTGAGCCAGGCATGAATACAAATAAATAAAACAACAGATATGATGATGATGATGATGATGATGATGATGATGATGATGACGATGATGATGGCATTTATTAAGCGCTTACTATGTGCAAAGCACTGTTCTAAGCGCTGGGGAGGTTACAAGGCAATCAGGTTGTCCTACAGGGGGCTCACAGTCTTCATCCCCATTTTACAGGTGAGGGAACTGAGGCACAGAGAAGTGAAGGGACTTGCCCAAAGTCACACAGCTGACAAGTGGGGCTGGGAGGTGGCAACAGTAAAGAGAGCAGTTCAGGGTGATGCAGAAGGGAGTGGGAGATGGGAAAAGGTGGGGCTTAGCCTGGAAAGGTCTCTTGGAGGAGATGTGCCTTCATTAACACTTTGAAGCAGAGGGAGAGTAATTGTCTGTTGGATCTGAGGGGGCACGGCATTCCAGGCCAGAGACAGGATGTAGGCTAGAGGTTGGCAGCGAGATAGGAGAGATTTAATCTCCTCACCGTGCCTCTTTCTCACCTGTCCCGCCATCGACCTCCGGCCCACGTCATCCCCCTGGCCTGGAATGCCCTCCCTCTGCCCATCTGCCAAGCTAGCTCTCTTCCTCCCTTCAAGGCCCTACTGAGAGCTCACCTCCTCCAGGAGGCCTTCCCAGACTGAGCCCCCTCCTTTCTCTCCCCCTCTTCCCCCTCTCCATCCCCCGGTCATCCCCCTCTCCATCCCTCCTTCCCTTCCCCACAGCACCTATATATATGTATATATGTTTGTACATATTTATTACTCTATTTATTTATTTTACTTGTACATATCTATTCTATTTATTTTATTTGGTTAAGATATTTGGTTTTGTTCTCTGTCTCCCCCTTCTAGACTGCGAGCCCACTGTTGGGTAGGGACTGTCTCTATATGTTGCTAACTTGTACTTCCCAAGCGATTTGTACAGTGCTCTGCACACAGTAAATGCTCAATAAATACTATTGATTGATTGATCTAGGCACAGTGAGAAGGTTAGCACTAGAGGAGTAAAGTGTGTGGGCTGAGTTTAGAAGCAGGGAAGTGAAGTGAGGTAAGATGGAACAAGGTCGTATAGTGTTTAAAAGCCAATGGTGAGGAATTTTTATTTGATGTTGAAGTAGATGGGCCACCACTGGAGTTTTTAAGGTGCGGGATTACCTCAGAACACAGAATGTTTTTGTAGAAAAATGATCCGGGTAGCAGAGTGAAATATGGACTGGAGTGGGGAGGCAAGAGGGCAGCAAGGAGGCTGATACAGTAATCCAGGTGGGATAGGATGAGTGATTGCATTAACATGGTAGCAGTTTGGATGGAGAGGAAAGGGCAGATTTTAGCTATGTTATGAAGGTGGGACTGACAGGATTTAGTAATGGATTGAATATGTGGGCTGAATGAGAGAGGAATCAACGATAACACCACGATTATGTGATTGTGAGATAGGAAGGATGGAGGTACAGTCTACAGTGATGGGAAAGTCAAGGGGAGGACAGAGTTTGGGTGGGAAGATCAAGTTCTCTGTTTTGAACATGTTAAACCTGAGGTGATGGGAGGACATCCAAGTAGAGATGTTTTGAAGGCAGGAGGAGATGTGAGACTGGAGAGAGGGATAGAGATTAGGTATGGAGATGTAGATTTGGATATCGTCTGCATAGAGGTGGTAATACAAGCACTTGTGCTTCCTTGGGTACTGTATCAGTCTCCTTACTGACCTCCCTTCCTTCTGTCTCTTCCCACTCCAGCCCATACTCCACTCTGCAACCCAGATGATTTTTCTACAAAAACGTTCAGGACATGTCACCGTGCTCCTCAAAAAACTCCAGTGCTTGCCCTTCCACCTCCACATTAAACAAAACCTCCTCACCATTGGCTTTAAAGCATTCAGTCACCTTGCCCCTTCTACCTCACCTCACTACTTTCCTACTACAACCCAATCTGTACACTTGGCTCCTCTAATGCTAGCCTTCTCACTCTATCACATTCATATTTATCTCACTGCTTACCTCTCACATACATCCTGCTCCGGCCTGGATCGGCGTCCCTCCTCAAATCAGATGGATAACTTCTTTTCCCCACTTAAAAATCTTATTGAAGGCACACCTCCTCCAAGAAGCCTTCCCTAACTAAGCCCTCCTCTCCCACTCCCTTCTGTGTCGCCTTGACTTGCTCTCTTCATTCATCCTACCTCCCAGTCCCAGAGTACATACGTATATATCTATAATTTATGTATTTATTCATATCTTTATGCATATTAATGTCCGTCTCACCCTCTAGACTGTGAGATCATTGTGGGCAGGGAATATGTCTATTTTTCATTGTATTGTACTCTCCCAAGGGCTTAGTGCAGTGCTTTGAAATATGATTGAATGAATGCATTGAATCAATGAATAAAAGTTTCTTCCTCCAAACTCCAGATCCCTGGAGTATAGAGTTTCTCATGTGGGGAAACTGAGGCTGAGTGAAGGAAGAGGAAGAAAGAGACATAAGGCTCCTAAAAACACACCTCTATGCTCCTAGGCTCTGCCACCTACTGCTTATGAGAAGCAGCATTCCCTAGAGGATAGAGCATGGGCCTGGGAGTCAGAGGTGACTGGGCTCTAAACCTAGTTCTGCTACTTATCTGTTGTATGATCTTGGGCAAGTCACTTAACTTCTCTGTGCCTCATGTACTTCATTTGTAAAATGAGGATTAAGACTGTGAGCCTCATGTGGGACAGGGACTGTGTTCAACCTGATTAGCTCGTGTCTACCCCAGCACTTAGTACAGTGCCTGACACATAGCAATCGCTTAACAAATGCCATTGCTATTTTTAACTGAACTGGATGGACCAAGGCTCATCGGGTCTCTGGACCAGCTCCACCACCTCTGGCAGCCTGGCTATGTTCTTCCACCCACACCTGGTGCCTGGATGCTCCTGGGATCCTGCGTGGTTTTAGGACATTTGTTCGGAGTGGGCAAGAACCAGAGTAGCATCCTCTGTAAGGTTTGCTAAGCTCATCACTACAATAACCTTTCTTGATTTTCAAATTTGTTCTTGTTGTATCTCCTTGTTGTTCAAATTTTCTCTTACTGTCCCATTGGTTTTTGATTCCCTACATAGGGGGTGAGTTCTGTTGGGGCAGAGGCCATGGTGAAGTGGGCCACTTGTCACTCACCACAGCACTTAGCATAATACCTGGCACCGAATTAGAACTCGTAAATACCACTATCGACTGACTCATGTGACCCAGTGTAAGTATGCAGAGCTGCTTTTCGGTAGGGTCCATAGGGATAATGGAAAGATCCAGGCCACCCATTACCCCCAAACCATGGTTGAATGCATGTGTGTACATGTATATATAATAATAATAATAATAATAATAATAATAATAATGCCATTTAGTAAGTGCTTACTATGTGCAAAGCACTGTTCTAAGCGCTGGGGAGGTTACAAGGTGACCAGGTTGTCCCACATGAGGCTTACAGTCTTAATCTCCATTTTACAGATGAGGTAACTGAGGCACAGAAAAGTTAAGTGACTTGCCCAAAGTCACACAGCTGACAATTGGTGGAGCTGGGGTTTGAATTCATGACCTCTGACTCCAAAGCCCGTGCTTTTTCCAATGAGCCATGCTGCTTCTTCTGAATTTAGTCCTTCAATCAAATTTATTGAGTGCTTATTGGGTGCACAGCACTGTTCCAAGCACTTGGAAAGTACAATTCAGCAATAAACAGAGACAATCCCTGCCCACCAGGGGCTCACGGGCTAAAGAAGGGGAGACAAACATCAAAACAATCACCGACCCTGTGTGAATTTAGAGGTAGCTGCCAGGGGGCGGCAGAACACAGTCACCGTCTCCGTGTGGATGATAAAAATAATAGTAATAATGGTATTTGTTATTAATAATAATAATAATAATAATAATGTTGGTATTTGGTAAGCAGCAGACCATAGTCACAGCCTCAGTGTGCCAGCGTGCATGTATGTGTGTGTTTTGTCTATGTGTGGGGTTTGGGGAGCGGAGATGTATGTGCCCAAGTGTCTGAGTGAGTCTCTTCCACCTGCCTTCCCAGCATTACTAACCTGTCCAGTCGGACCAGCAATCACCACAGCTGCCACTGCAGGCTAGAATCTACTGTCTTCCCTGAGCTCCACCAGCCTGGATAGTGGGAAGACTGAGAGCGGGGTTCAATCACTGGGATTATTTACAATGGTGCAGGGCCACTGGGATAGGCAGCTTGGAGTGCCCTCTACCCTCCCCGGGATACACCCTGAGTCGCGGTCCTCCAAGGCCTGGCCCCCGGGGAAGGACAGGAGCAGCTCAGGATCTTTCTTCCACAAAAACCCTTCTCACTTCCCTGCCTCCCTGGCTCTCCAGCTACTGTACTGGGACCTGAGCCGATAAGGAGCCGTGCTCCCAAGGGGAGCATCCACACTAATGTGTATGAGTCCATACAAGTGCTGGTCCTAAAAGGAGGCAAGGATTCTAGTGGGGGACAGGGAGGGACAGAATTAACCAACCAGAATGCCCTGCTTTGGGTGTTTTCAGGGCTGATTGATTCAGCTGATTCAGTGCTGTTCTCTGTAAGACACATGGGTTGAGTGGGTCTAGGACTCCAGTTGACCCTGACTTGGGGTCCATTAGCCTCCTTCTCTTTTTCACCTCCTCCCCCTGGCCCTGTCCTTGCCTCATGTAGGCATGGCCCAGGCCGGGTTACACTGCCAGGGGGGCACCCTTCCCTCCTGAAGGATGCCTGCAGGGAGGCAAAGAGTGGGGAGGGCTGACCACATCCAGATCCACTACTCAGGAGCAAACGTGCTCAGAGCATCAGAGAAAGGCCTGAGGTATAGAACACCTGTGCTGCACTGATAATAATAATTATTATGGTACTTGTTAAATGCTTATTATGTGCCAAGCACTCTTCTAAGCACTGAGGTAAGTATGAGATAATCAGGTTGGACACAGTTTGATAGCAGGTTCCCCCTGCCCTCTGACAGCAACCAGCTACAGACCCAGGAACAGCACATAAAGGAGCGACTGCTGCCCTTTGCCTGAGAGAGCTGAATTTGAGGGAAGGAAAAACAGGAAAATTGATGCTGGACAGATTAGGCTGTCTGTTACATTACAGGAGACTGAACTGTGAAATGAGGCTGTATATCTACGTTGCTTGGACCTGGGGGATTTGGGAGACAACCTCAAATCCCTAGTTATATAGAACACATGAAAGCATAAACTACTTCTTAGTGATTGCCATTTCTCAGCGTTCGACCAGCAGGTCCAGAGGCACATCTCGATGTCTGGATAAGGGCTAGGGTGGAAGGCCAAGGTCTTTTCGCCATATCCATGGTTCTCCATCACTCTTTCGACAAAACTGGTCCATCTCCATCGACCTCACTTCTGACTGAGGGACCTTCTTTTGGGGGCTAACTCTCAGCTGTGCTGTGATGCTGGGGTTTCAGCTGTCCAAAGTTGTCAAGGGGCTCAGATAGTTCTCTCTGTCTCTCTGTCTGGCCTAGTCCCCATTAGGCTGGAAGCCCACAAGGGGAGGGATCCAGTCCTTCTCTAAATTTCACAGAGCAGGTACCTGACTCCCACCATCCTTCCTGTAGCTGGGCCTGGCCCTAGGCAATCTTGTCCACGAACCCAGGACCTTTTCATCCCTTCTCCCTTGGAGGAAACAACAGGGTTGGGTCTACATGGGGGAGGGAATCCATGCTAAACAGGACCCCTAGAGGCTGTGCTGGTTGGGCAAATCTGAAATCCCTGGATTCTACCCCTCTGGTCTATGAGATTGTCACTGGGTCCTTGTCACTTCCAGGAGGGCTTGGGGCAGGTCTCTTGGTAGATGCTGTCTACATGGCCCTGGGGCTGATCTGGGAGAGTGTGTGAGTTTGCATGTGTACATGTGTGTGTACATGTCCCTAGGTGTGTGTCTGTATATGTTAATGTGCATTGTGTGAGCAAGACTTACCCATCTGCCTCTCCAGCATTACTGATCTAGTCCATTGGTATGTCACAGTCACTGTATGGACACAGTCACCACATCCAATGGCTCTTCTATCTCCACTCTCTGCCCGTCTGAGTGGGCTCACAACACGGAGATGGCTGGGCCTCCAGGGTTCTGCCTCCCAGGTGCAAAGCACGGCCAGAGCTAGGGGTCGGGATGCTCCAAATCAGTTCGTGCACCTGAGACCAGGTTCTAAGTTCTGGGACCAGGTCAATCTCAGAGACTCTGAAACCTCGCAATGGAGATTTCAGCTTCCCATAGGTCCACTCCACCAAGCCCCCTCTTCTTTCCTTTCTGTGTGGCTTCCACTCAGTGTTCCCACGTTGAATCTGCATCACTGCCTCTGCGTCTTTGCCTCACCATGTACTTCTGTGTCTCTGGCCGTGGTACCCGCCAATCAGTGAGTTGTCTGAGGGTGGCTTAGCAGGAGATGCCCTTGGGGCCATTGGCCCTGCTTGTGGGATGGGCCAGGGTCATTATGGGAGGAAGCAGTCCTATGTGTAGGTGTTAACCAGGGTGGAGAGCGGTGCAATAGTAGCTGTCCACAGTCTCTAGTCTCTCAATCTCTGGTTTGAGTTGTGGGTAGGGTCAGAAGAGGAATAAAGTCCGGAGAGGATGATAAAGAGGATAGGTGAAATCCTGGAGGGCGTTTGCTGGGTGCTGGGCCCGGAGCCTTGGAGGTTGGGTTGGGGCAGGGCCTGGGGCCTGGGGGCAGGGGCACTGGGGGATTTGGAGTTGGTATGGCTAAGGTAAGATGCACTCTCTCTCATTCCATCCTGATTGGCTCTTTCTCCATCCACTCTGCAAACTGAGGGAACAAAATAAAATCTACTGCTCAGAGTGCTGTACTTGGTGCCTGCTGTGTGTAGAGCACTGTGCAAGGCACCTACTGTGAGCACAGAGCTGTATTGGTGTCTCTTGAATGCAGACCCTCCTGAAGCCAATATGTTGCCAATTTGTACTTCCCAAGCGCTTAGTACAGTGCTCTGCACATAGTAAGCACTCAATAAATACGATTGATGATGATGATGATGAAGCCTATTGGTACAGGGTCCTCACTGGATGCAGTGCACTGTCCTGGTGCTTTCTGTGGGCAGAGTGCTGTCTTGGATGCTTGCTGTGAGGAGATTTTCATAAAAGCAATTTTACCACCATCAATGGTATTTATTGAGCTCTTGTTATGTACAGAGCATTTTACTAATTGCTTGAAAGAGTACAATGCAACAAAGTTGGTAGACATGTTCCCTGTCCACAAAGAACTTACAGTCTGCTCTTAGCTAGGTCCTGCCTGCTCTTTCCAGGCCATCTCAGATGATGGAGAGCCAAGAGGATTGTGGGAGACTTACAGTTTGGCTTCTGCCTGGTCCTGTCAGGCTACGTGTCCTTTCAGGCAGGATCTGTCTGCTCCCTGATAATTGGGCACCCACAGGGCTCTAGGGTGGCAGCGATGCCATCCAGAGGCAAGAGGAAATGATACTGCAGGGGCTTTGGGAGATGGCACCATGAGGTCCCGGGAAGATGGCATGCCAGAGGTTGGGGAGATGGCATCCTGGATGACTCAGGAAGATAGCATGCCAGAGGCTCAGAGAGATAGCTCCCTGGGGGCCCAGAAGGATGGTATTCCAGGGACTCGGGAAGATGGCATCCTGGGGGCTTGGGGAGATGGCATGACCGGGAGATGGCACTCATGACATTGTTCGTTCATCCCTCCTTGCTGTATTTATCCTACTGCTTCTTTCCCAGGGGGATTGCCCTGGCCTAGATCGGGAACCCCTATGGGCCAAGAGCTAGGCCTCCTTGATCATCTTGGAGCCTTTTTCCAGTGCCAAGCGCTTGGCCCACAGAAAGGCTCAATAAATGAAATTAGTAAGTAATAACAAGGGTCAATGCCTGACTAATTAGAGACATTCCAAGGCTGAATACTAGGAGGAGGGGCAAGGAAGAGAGGGAGCGAAATGGGATTAGGTCAAACGCTTGCACAGCTTACCTGGTCCACAGCCAAGGGTCAATCTTTTAGACTGTGAGCCCACTGTTGGGTGGGGACTGTCTCTATATGTTATCAACCTGTACTTCCCAAGCGCTTAGTACAGTGCTCTGCACACAGTAAGCGCTCAATAAATACGATTGATTGATTGATTGATCAATTAATGTTGTGGCGGTGGCAGCGGTGGTGGTGGTAATAGTGACGTTTCTTGAGTCGCCACTAGGTGCCATGCCATTCCCTTCATATCTATTCCAGCCTCCTGTCCATTCACCCTTGACAATTCCCAGGGAATATTTATTGCTTGCTGTTGTCTGGGGTGGGCACTTGGGGATTCGCCTTCTTTCACAGGGAAATGACTTCCTGCAGGAGCAAAAAGGACCTGAAATCCTTGCAATTTTCCTCAGGGGATAGGCTTCCTGCCTCGGTGGATGACAGTCATAGATGGACACGTTCAGCTCAACTGAAGGCCGAGCAGTGGTCAGCATAGGCCATGAATTCCTCATCTTTACATTAGTCTGAAATATTGCATTTCTGAAACTGGAGTGCATACACGTACCCACGCACATGTACACCCTTGTGAATTGTGCAGTATTTCCCAGTCAACAATGGATGTAGCACTTTTCAGTGGGTACTGAGAGAGGGTGGGTCTCCTTGTAGGCTCTTTCAATACACCCACTAATTGGGGGAGCGCATCTGCTCCCATGGCTCTACTACCATCTCCACCCGAATGACTCCCAAATCTACCTCTCTAATAATAATGATAATAATATTGGTACTTGTTAAAGACTTACTATGTGCCAAGCACTGTTCTAAGCACTGGGGTGTATACAAGTTAATCAGGTAGGATATAATCCCTTTCCCACAAGGGGATCACACTCTTCATCCCCATTTTATAGGTGAGGTAACTGAGGCACAGAGAAGAGAAGTGACTTGCCCAAGGTTACATACCAGTCAAGTGGCAGAGCAGGTATTAGAACCTAGGTCCGTCTGACTCCCAGGCCAAAGGCCTAACCATTAGGCCATGCTCCTTGTCAAGCAGCGTGGATTTTCTAGCTCTAACATCTCACCTAATCCGAAATCCTGCATCTCTGGCCTCCAGGTCATCTCCCCATGGATGTCCAGCCGGTACCTCCACCTTAATATGCTGAAGAAAGAATGACTCATTTTATCTCCTATATCTCCTAATCTCTCCTAACAATCAATCAATCAATCAATCAATCGTATTTATTGAGCGCTTACTATGTGCAGAGCACTGTACTAAGCGCTTGGGAAGTACAAATTGGCATCACATAGAGACAGTCCCTACCCGATAGTGGGCTCACAGTCTAAAAGGGGGAGACAGAGAACAGAACCAAACATACCAACAAAATAAAATAAGTAGGATAGAAATGTACAAGTAAAATAAATAAATAAATAAATAAACAGAGTAATAAATATGTACAACCATATATACATATATACAGGTGCTGTGGGGAGGGGAAGGCGGTAAGGCGGGGGGATGGAGAGGGGGACGAGGGGGAGAGGAAAGAAGGGGCTCAATCTGGGAAGGCCTCCCGGAGGAGGTGAGCTCTCAGCAGGGCCTTGAAGGGAGGAAGAGAGCTAGCTTGGCGGATGGGCAGAGGGAGGGCATTCCAGGCCCGGGGGATGACGTGGGCCGGGGGTCGATGGCGGGACAGGCGAGAGCGAGGTACAGTGAGGAGATTAGTGGTGGAGGAGCGGAGGGTGCGGGCTGGGCAGTAGAAGGAGAGAAGGGAGGTGAGGTAGGAGGGGGCGAGGTGATGGAGAGCCTTGAAGCCCAGGGTGAGGAGTCTCTGCCTGATGCGCAGATTGATCGGTAGCCATTGGAGGTTTTTGAGGAGGGGAGTGATATGTCCAGAGCGTTTCTGGACAAAGATAATCCGGGCAGCAGCATGAAGTATGGATTGAAGTGGAGAGAGACACGAGGATGGGAGATCAGAGAGAAGGCTAGTGCAGTAGTCCAGACGGGATAGGATGAGAGCTTGAATTAGCAGGGTAGCGGTTTGGATGGAGAGGAAAGGGCGGATCTTGGCAATGTTGCGGAGCTGAGACCGGCAGGTTTTGGTGACGGCTTGGATGTGAGGGGTGAATGAGAGAGCAGAGTCGAGGATGACACCAAGGTTGCGGGCTTGTGAGACGGGAAGGATGGTAGTGCCGTCAACAGAGATGGGAAAGTCAGGGAGAGGACAAGGTTTGGGAGGGAAGACAAGGAGCTCAGTCTTCGACATGTTGAGCTTTAGGTGGCGGGCGGACATCCAGATGGAGATGTCCTGAAGGCAGGAGGAGATGCGAGCCTGGAGGGAGGGGGAGAGAGCAGGGGCAGAGATGTAGATCTGGGTGTCATCAGCGTAGAGGTGATAGTTGAAGCCGTGGGAGCGAATGAGGTCACCAAGGGAGTGAGTGTAGATTGAGAACAGAAGGGGACCAAGCACTGAACCTTGGGGAACTCCCACAGTAAGAGGATGGGAGGGGGAGGAGGAGCCTGCAAAAGAGACTGAGAAAGAACGACCGGAGAGATAAGAGGAGAACCAGGAGAGGACGGAGTCTGTGAAGCCAAGGTCAGATAACGTGTTGAGGAGAAGGGGGTGGTCCACAGTGTCAAAGGCAGCTGAGAGGTCGAGGAGGATTAGGACAGAGTATGAGCCGTTGGATTTGGCAAGCAGGAGGTCATTGGTGACCTTTGAGAGCGCAGTTTCCGTGGAATGAAGGGGACGGAAGCCAGACTGGAGGGGGTCGAGGAGAGAGTTGTTGTTGAGGAATTCTAGGCAGCGCGTGTAGACAACTCGTTCAAGGAGTTTGGAAAGGAATGGTAGGAGGGATATGGGACGATAACTAGAAGGTGAGGTGGGGTCAAGAGAGGGTTTTTTTAGGATGGGAGAGACATGGGCATGTTTGAAGGCAGAGGGGAAGGAACCAGTGGAGAGTGAGCGGTTGAAGATGGAAGTTAAGGAGGGGAGAAGGGATGGAGCGAGAGATTTCATAAGATGAGAGGGAATGGGGTCAGAAGCACAGGTGGCCGGAGTAGCACTTGAGAGGAGGGAGGAGAGTTCCTCTGAGGATACCACTGGGAAGGATGGGAGAGTAGCAGAGAATGTTGAGAGCCGGGGGGTTGGAGAAAGGGGGGAAGAGACTTTGGGGAGGTCGGACCTGATGGATTTAATTTTGTTAATGAAGTAGGAGGCCAGATCGTTGGGGGTGAGGGAAGGAGGAGGGGGAGGAACCGGGGGCCTGAGAAGGGAGTTGAATGTACGGAAGAGCTGGCGGGGGTGATGGGCATGGGTGTCAATAAGGGAGGAGAAATAGTTTTGTCTGGCAGAAGAGAGGGCTGAGTTAAGGCAGGAAAGGATAAACTTGAAGTCAACAATTTATCTTCCTTACTTTCCAATCTCAGACATTAAAACCCACAATGCCCTCTATCCCAGAAGTCCATAATCTTGGAACTCTCCTGGATTCCTTGCTGTCTTCCAACTTCCACATTCAGTGTATAGCCCAAACCTTCCAGTCTTCCTTCCAGATTTGTTTCTTCCTCTCCACCCAAACATTTGCCCTCCTGCTGGAAGCTCTGCTTCTATCACCCCTAGACTATTGCATAAATCACCTTGCTGATTTTCCAGCCTCCAACCTCTTCCCTCTCCAAAGTTTATCTCAAGCTGCTGCAAAGATCTTCTTCCTAAGAGTCCCTTGGCACATCCCCCCCTCTCCTCAAACCATCCACTGGCGCCCTGAGCCCTTCTGTATCAAACAATTCAGTTTCAAAGCTCTCCACCAATCCACCCCTTTTTACATAACTTCCCTCACTAATCTGTACTCCTCAACCCACTCTCTTCATTTTCGTGAGCTAACCTTCTAACTGTTCCTCACACTTGATTCCCCTGCCCCCATCCTCGTGCTTAAGCTTGTTTTCTCTACCCAACCCCAAATCCAACAGACCGCAGTTTTCCCCATATTCAAAGTCCTCCTCTTCCAACAATGCTTCCCCAATTAATTCCCAGGATCACAAGTCATATAAATTCATCAGGCATCTCTAACATTTATATACTTGCTTATGCCCTTCCTCGGGCATTCAGTCATTTATTTTGATTACTCTGCAAATGCTTGTATGTCTGCTTACCCAAAGAGAACATAAGCCCCATGTGGGCAAGGAGCGTGTCACTTTGTTTTGAACTCCCCAAGCTTTTAATAAGATATATTGCACTCAGTAGCACTTACTAATCGTTATTACTGCTATTATCTCTCCATCATTTGATGTTTGACACGTTTCCCTGTGCCTCTCCACATGGCTTAGTGCCACCTATGTCTGTCTGATATCACCAAGAGACTACTTGGGCCTGGCTGAGGAGTGGTTTCTGTATTTGTGGATTTGATGCTGGTAGGGGTGAAGGAGACTCCAAAAGCTGAGAGGAGGCTACTGACAATAGTGGGGCGACTTCCCTTTGAGGAATGGTGCAGGTCCAACAACAGTAGCTGACCTGCTAGGGCCGCAGTAAACATATTAAGGGAAGGGCCGGGTTAGGGAAAGGTCCTGTTGGCTCAGAAGAGGTTTCCAGGGCAGAGTCTTTTGCCTTTGTCTTTTCCAACAGGGTTGGTCTCCTCCTCTGATCTGGGGTCTGCGGCCACGTTGCCTCTGAATAGAATGCCTGGGGTTGGTGTGCATCTTCATTGCATCATCAGCTTTGAAAGACCCGCCATGAGGTCAGCATTTGGATGGTGGGAAATGAGTCTCAACATCTAACTTTTAACTGCATCAGGTGGAGGAAGCTGAATGTGTGGAATGAGATATCCTATTTGGCCTTCTCTTGCCCATAGCGAGGGAGGGAACAATGCAAGGGAAGGAGAGAGACCAGAGAGGGAGCATTGGCAGGGGAGCGGGGCTGGGAGGGACCTTGAGCAGGGAAAAAGCATGGCCAAAGACAGAGCATAACCAGGCAGGGAGCAAGGATAGGAGGAAGGGAACATGTGCAGGGAGGGAGCATGGGCAAGGAAGGAGGATAGGCAGGAAAGAGCATAGGCAGTTTGAAAGCATGGGCAGGATTATGGGGAGTAGCGATGGGGAACATGGCCTGAGTGGAAGCATGGCCAGTGACAGGCCTTGGCCTCTGACACTTCCCTACTGTGGTCTTGAAAAGTCCATCCCTTACATCTTCCTGACCAGTATTACGGGGGCTTCTTATGAGGGTGGGTGGGTGGTCAGCTGGACAGTACAAATCAGACCCCAGCCCTGTGGCAACCCAGCATGATGAGGAAATCATATTCTCACTGCAGTGTGGCCACCTGGAAAGATCATAAGCCTGGGAGTCAGAAGACCCGAGTTCTAACCCTGGATCAGCCATTTCTCTGCTGGTGATCTTGGGGAAATCACTGAACCTATCTGTGCCTCAGTTTCCTCAGTTGTAAAATTTGGCTCAAATCCTACTCCTTCCTATGTAGATTCCCTCCCACCTAGTCCAATCAGATTATATTGTATCTACCCCTGTTCTTAATTCAGTGCTTTGTACATAGTAAGTGCTTACCGAATTCCATAATTATTATAAATTATTAGAGGGAACATCTTGAAGAAAGCAGAATCCCTGCTGCCTTGCAATGACTGTTTGATGGTCTCTGCTGCTGGGTCAACCAAATTGATTAATTAGTTCAGGATTGGATACTTACTGAGTTGGCTATGGTATCTGAACAAGTAACCAAGGCTGTTACACTGTATGAATGACTAACCGAGGTGGTTATGGTATCTGGACCACTAACTGCAATGGCTAAGGCGTCTTGACACCATAGCCACAGTACGAGGATTCTCTCCTTGTCATATACCCCATGTTGGTGATCTCTGCGGGGCTGCTTTCCTCAATATCCAGCCTGGGATACTGCAGGACCTCTCTTCTAGATGTCCACCCTAGGTTGATGATCACTGCAGAGCCTATATCCTTGGTGTCCACCCTGGGCTAATGATCAATACAGGTCCACTCTCCTCGACGTCCACCCTGGACTGGTGATGACTGCAGAGACGCTATCCTTAATATCCACCCTGGGTTGATGATTACTTCAGGGCCACTCTCCTGGAGGTCTGGTCTGACAGTTCCCCACCGCCACCCCCTAAAGGCTTAGAGAGACTGGGTGAGTGTAAGGGCTGGCCGGTGGGGGTTGAGCTTGGGTCCGGTCTGGTCACTGACGTGTCCAAAGAGCCGGGTGAGGGCATATTTTCAAAATGGCAATAAACCGGGCAGATAGAGAATAGTTACTTGTGGGCAGGGTTTTGCTACTAGTTTGGTTTCCTCAAGCATGGTCTAGCTGGACTGGAAATTGGCCCTACCAAACCAAAATGGAATCTAACAGGTACATCTTAGAGATTGAGCACCAAGGAAACCCAGGGAAGAAATTTCCAGCCCACAATCCTGGTGAGATCGTGAAACACAGTCTCAGCACTAAACGTTCTGAGGTTTCAACTTGACAAACTGAATTTTCTGGGTTGGTATTCCCAACAGAGGCTGGCACTACGGCAGGCTGGTGTGAAAGTTTTACCATGATACACCCATGCTATTCTGGAAGGGGATGCAGGAGATAGGTATGGTCTCCATTCAGAGAGACCAGAGGGCACATTCTCTGCCTCGATGGGTTAGCCGTTCACTGGGAAAGTACTAGTGCACTGGGAGTGTGTCACTTACTTTCTTTGAGCTTCCCAAACACTTAGTACATTGCACCACATCCAGTGGGTACTCAGTACAGTTTCTTGCCTCACACAGAGTAGGAGAGCAGTACATGCTATTGTTTGGTGTGAGGGTGATTTGGGGACTTGTCCAGATGTGGGCAGAGAATTCTACTCTGAGGACTCTTGGCAGAAGCCCTGCAGTCCAGTTAAAGAGCACTGGATCCTTCCCCTCCCCCACAACCACTCGTTTCCTTCTGATTATCTCACTTCCTATCTTCTGAGGACTAGGGTTGTGCCTTTGACTATTATCTAACTCCCCCATTTGCTCGACAAAGTGCTCTGAATGACGTAGGCACTTCCGCAGCACTCTGCACACAGCTGAGGTCCAATTCAGTGTTCTTCAGACAGAAGACAGACAGTACAGTACTCTGCACAGAATAGGTGCCAGCTTATATTGTATCCTAATTGAGTATCTTATATTTACCCCAATGCTTACTTAATACAGTGCTAGGCACATGATAAACATTTGGCAAATACCACAATTATTATTATTATTTTTAGGTACACAGTGCAACACTTTAGTATTGTGAGTACCCAATACAGTACTATGACCACAGCAAGAGCCCAGTGCAGTGTTCTGAAAACAGTAGGTGCCCAGTAAAGTGGACTGGACACAGTAGATGCCCTGTACAGTACTCTATGCACAGTAAGAGCTCAGTACAGCATTCTACACACGTTATGTGCCTAATCAAACAGTCTCCACTTAGTGGTAACAGTACCATGTCCCATACACAGTAAGAACTTATTACAACATTCTATACACATTTGGTGGCCAGTACAATGATCTGCACAGAGTAGACTCACAGCACAGGACTCTGCATGTAGTGGGAAGCTAGAACAGCCCTTCACATCTTGTAGACACCCAATGTAGTGATCTCCACATGGTAGGCACCCAGAATGGCTCTCTGCACACAGAATTTCCCAAATAAAAGTTATCAGTGATACTGCGTTCTCTGGTCGCTTCTCTGTCCAGGGAGTGGGTGAGGGAAACAAGCTTCTAGATGCTGGAAGCTGCCTTCTTGGAGGTCAGCCTCCTTAGGGCGCCCTGGACCTCGTGGTTCCTCAGGCTGTAGATGAGAGGGTTGAGCATGGGCATGACCAGGGTGTAGAAGATGGTCCCCTGACACTCCCGGCCCTCAGAGGCACTCGCTGCAGGGCGCAGGTACATGCGCTTGCCTGGGCCGTAGAACAGTCCAGCACATGAGAGCCGCGGGTGGACATGGCCTTTCGCAGCCCTGCAGCCGAGCGCAGGCATAGTACAGCAGCCCAAGTGTGGGCGTAGGACGCCAGGCTGAAGACTAAAGGTCCCGGGATGATGGGCGTACCCTCGGTAAAGTTGAGCATCTCATTAAGGAAGGCGTGGCTGCAGTAGAGCTGGAGCATGTGCGTGATGTCACAGAAGAATTGCAGGATGCCATGGGAGCAGACGATGAGGTGCGCCATGAGCACAATGTTGAGCAAGGTGCTCCCGGGCACCACGATTCCCGACCCCACGATGATACGCAGGCAGAGGGCATGGCTCACCAGTGTGACATAGTGCAGTGGGTCAAAGATGGCCACGTAGTGGTCGTAGGCCATGGCGGCCAGCAGGTAGCCCTCCATGGGCCCAACAAACAGGGCGAAGAAGAGCTGGGCCAGACAGTTGGTGAAGGGGATGGCCTTGCTGGTGGAGAGGAGGTGGGCCAGCATCTGTGGGACAGTGATGTTAGCAAAGACCATGTCCACGAAGGACAACCGGTGGACCAGGAAGTACATGGATGTCTATAGCTTGGGGTCAATCAGAGCGACCGTAATGATCAGGGTGTTTCTAGTGACCGTGAGCAGGTACATGGCCAGGTTCAGCCCAAAGATGGCCAGATGCAGCTCCGGGCACTCAGACAGACGCAGCAGGTTGAACTCACTGACTGGGGTCTGGTTCCCAGGGACCATGGGGCTCAGTCTAAGACTCGTGTCACCTGCAGGAGTGGGAGGGGAGGGATAGAGAGGGAGAAGAAGGGGGACAGAAAGTCGAGGAGGGGAGGGAAGAGCACAGAAAGAGGGGAGGGGAGAGAAGGATGGAGAAAAGATAGGGGAGGGAAGAGCAGAAAAAGCATTGGGGAAAAAATCACGACGAAATAGGGGAAGGGAGAGAAGGACAGAGAAACGATAGGGGAGAGAAGGTCAAAGAAAGAATAGGGGAGAAGACCGAGAAAGGCAGGGGGAAGGGGAGAGAAGAGCAGAGAAAGGGGAAAGGGAAGGCAAGGCAGAGAAAGAGAGTATGGAGGAAGGGGAGGGAAGTGGAAAGAAGGGCAGAGGAGAGGAAAGGGGAAGAAGGGTGGAGTCCTTTCCTGCCTTAACTCAGCCCTCTCTTCTGCCAGACAAAACTATTCCTCCTCCCTTATTGACACCCATGCCCATCACCCCCGCCAGCTCTTCCGTACATTCAACTCCCTTCTCAGGCCCCCGGTTCCTCCCCCTCCTTCTTCCCTCACCCCCAACGATCTGGCCTCCTACTTCATTAACAAAATTAAATCCATCAGGTCCGACCTCCCCAAAGTCTCTTCCCCCCTTTCTCCAACCCCCCGGCTCTCAAAACTCTCTGCTACTCTCCCATCCTTCCCAGCGGTATCCTCAGAGGAGCTCTCCTCCCTCCTCTCAAGTGCTACTCGGGCCACCTGTGCTTCTGACCCCATCCCCTCTCATCTCATGAAATCTCTCGCTCCATCCCTTCTCCCCTCCTTAACTTCCATCTTCAACCACTCACTCTCCACTGGTTCCTTCCCCTCTGCCTTCAAACATGCCCATGTCTCTCCCATCCTAAAAAACCCTCTCTTGACCCCACCTCACCTTCTAGTTATCGTCCCATATCCCTCCTACCATTCCTTTCCAATCTCCTTGAACGAGTTGTCTCCACGCGCTGCCTAGAATTCCTCAACAACAACTCTCTCCTCGACCCCCTCCAGTCTGGCTTCCGTCCCCTTCACTCCACGGAAACTGCCCTCTCAAAGGTCACCAGTGACCTCCTGCTTGCCAAATCCAGCGGCTCCTACTCTGTCCTAATCCTCCTCGACCTCTCAGCTGCCTTTGACACTGTGGACCACCCCCTTCTCCTCAACACGCTATCTGACCTTGGCTTCACAGACTCCGTCCTCTCCTGGTTCTCCTCTTATCTCTCCGGTCGTTCTTTCTCAATCTCTTTTGCAGGCTCCTCCTCCCCCTCCCAACCTCTTACTGTGGGGGTTCCCCAAGGTTCAGTGCTTGGTCCCCTTCTGTTCTCAATCTACACGCACTCCCTTGGTGACCTCATTCGCTCCCACGGCTTCAACTATCACCTCTACGCTGATGACACCCAGATCTACATCTCTGCCCCTGCTCTCTCCCCCTCCCTCCAGGCTCGCATCTCCTCCTGCCTTCAGGACATCTCCATCTGGATGTCTGCCCGCCACCTAAAGCTCAACATGTCGAAGACTGAACTCCTTGTCTTCCCTCCCAAACCTTGTCCTCTCCCTGACTTTCCCATCTCTGTTGACGGCACTATCATCCTTCCCGTCTCACAAGCTTCCCAAGTGTCATCCTCGACTCTGCTCTCTCATTCACCCCTCACATCCAAGCCGTCACCAAAACCTGCCGGTCTCAGCTCTGCAACATTGCCAAGATCCGCCCTTTCCTCTCCAACCAAACTGCTACCCTTCTCATTCAAGCTCTCATCCTATCCCGTCTGGACTACTGCACCAGCCTTCTCTCTGATCTCCCATCCTCGTGTCTCTCTCCATTTCAATCCATACTTCATGCTGTTGCCCGGATTATCTTTGTCCAGAAACGCTCTGGGCATATTACTCCCCTCCTCAAAAACCTCCAATGGCTACCAATCAATCTGTGCATCAGGCAGAAACTCCTCACCCTGGGCTTCAAGGCTGTCCATCACCTCGCCCCCTCCTACCTCACCTCCCTTCTCTCCTTCTACTGCCCAGCCCGCACCCTCCGCTCCTCTGCCGCTAATCTCCTCACCGTACCTCGTTCTCGCCTGTCCCGCCATCGACCCCCGGCCCACGTCATCCCCCGGGCCTGGAATGCCCTCCCTCTGCCCATCCTCCAAGCTAGCTCTCTTCCTTCCTTCAAGGCCCTACTGAGAGCTCACCTCCTCCAGGAGGCCTTCCCAGACTGAGCCCTTTCCTTCCTCTCCCCCTCTTCCCCCTCTCCATCCCCCCATCCTACCTCCTTCCCTTCCCCACAGCACCTGTATATATGTATATATGGTTGTACATATTTATTACTCTATTTATTTATTTATATCATTTGTACATATCTATCCTATTTATTTTATTTTGTTGGTATGTTTGGTTTTGTTCTCTGTCTCCCCCTTTTAGACTGTGAGCCCGCTGTTGGGTAGGGACTGTATCTATGTGTTGCCAATTTGTACTACCCAAGCGCTTAGTACAGTGCTCTGCACATAGTAAGCGCTCAATAAATACGATTGATGATGATGATGATGATGGAGAGAGTAAGAGAAAGGCATACAGGGGAAAGCAGAGGTGAGGGTAGGTGAGTGGCCCGGGCACCATCTAGGACACTGGCACGCAAGCCATGAGCATCCCAAAGCCCTCATATTCCCTCCTCTTTTGGATGACCTTGCCTCAGTTTCTCCTTGTGACTTCCCTTTGCAGACTTGCCTAACAGCCTGAATAAATAGAGAGACATTCCCATTGCCCTTTGCCTGAATAATTACCTGGACAGCTTCCAAGCAGGAGGGGTCCAATTCCCTCATTCCTGGACTCTTTTAGCACCAGAGTGGAGCAGGGGGAAGCTCGTCTGGGACTCCCATTCCAACGGAAAATGGAAGAGATCCCTGCCCACCACCCATCGGTAACATGCCCAGGCTCACAGACCACCCCCGACCTCCAGCCCGGCCTGTCTGCGGGGCCCTGTCCAACCCAGTAGTACGGGCCTGGGGCTTGTGGCCAGCCAAGGACAGGGAATTAGGTCTGGGTTCTCGGAGATCGTGGTCCAGGTGTGTCCCCTGATGCTGACCCTAGCCCTAGAGCTACCCACCTTCCAGGGCTGAGCTGAGCTACGTCTCAACCGATACTGCCCACTCCTTCTCCGTTGGAGCTTCTTGTTTGGGGTGAATCTGGAACAGCCCTGGCTCTGAGCCACAGCCCAGTGTGGGCAAAGCCAGACTGAACCTGCTAGGGACTGAAGTGAGTGTATCATACCCGCCCTCACTGGGGGTATTTCTTTTGGACAGAGTCATTAGCCCCTAGCCCCATCTCACCCCCCTCACACACACTCTCTCATAGTATGTTGTATGAACACAGCTCCTACAGACTACTGCCCTGCCCGCTCCAGATCCACATTTAACCACCTACATTGAGCCTTGCAGGTTGGAGCTCTTCCCCTGCATAACATCCCCAATGCCCTCTCCCCAAGACATGACCCTTCCCTCTAACCTTTATCACTTCACCCCCCCTGTGTGGGTCCTGTCTGAACCGGACACTGAGGAGTGAAGACGCTCTGTCTCGGGCCCTACTGCATCCACCCACATTGTTAGCTAGAAATTGGGCAAGGGCCATGGCAACTTCCACACAGAGAAATCCATTGGCTGCTAGCTCTGGGGGTCACAGAGGATTCTGGCTTGAGTTCTGGAGTTCGGGTTTCCTTATGGGTGAGACAGAGGGAGCACCAGCGTAACCCAGCCTTATCTGAGCCAGGCTGTCCATACTCCTATCCTCCCTCCCTCTTTGCCTACGCCCATCCTCTTGCTGCCCACTCCACTCCCCTGAGAGAGGATGCTCCTGCATCATTCCTTGGCTGCACTGGAGAGTAGATTTACAGCACTGTGTCACCTGCCACCCACAGCTAGGTGCCTAACCCTCCAGATGTCCCTGCCTGCTGAGGAGGTGGGTAACCGTTGTTCAACCTCCCCGCTGGTGGCCACAGAGGACCACAGACCAGGGCAGACACGCCAAAGTGTTCATAAGCTGGGTGTTTATGAGTGGTGTGTTCAAGAGTGGCATGGAAGGGAGAATTGCCAGGACCTGGAAAAAAGGAAAATTGCTAAGCCCATCCTTCTGTTTTCTTTCCCCAAACTAGCCCCCATCAGGGATCTCTTGTCCTCCTCCCAGCAACAGCGACAATTCTTTTCATTTCACAGAGGAATGTGAGACCCAGAGAGGTTAGGTGACTTGTCCGAGGTCACACAGCAAACCAGTGCACTGCTGAGTCTAGAATAGAGCTGTCCCAAAACTCTGAGAACTTAGAAAAGCCAGGAATATGACACAGCCCTGATCCTGGCCCTTCCTTCCCCTTTGCTCCCCTGACTCAGGCTCTGTCCTGACTCAGAGGGCCCCCAGACTCACCCAGGCTCTCCAACACTGGCACCACCCACTCAGAAGTGAAATGTTCTCCCCATGGTCCCCAGGCAGCATGGAAGAGGCCGGTGAGTCAGCCCTTTATCAATCAACCCTCAGAGGTGTGAAAGAAGCAGTAAATGCCATGGGTGGTCATCGTGCCACCTGATGCAACCAGTAGCACAGGTGGTGCCAAGAAGTTCGAGGGATAATTAACCTCCAGGGTCAGATCTTTTCACCAAGTTTCAGTAATGGGGCCGAGCCATACCAGCCCAACTAGGCCAGTCCCCGAGAAGCCTGAGGGGTGACTCCAGGGAGGTTGGGTCTCGGAGACCCCTGGTGACCATGACTCACAGGAGTCTGACCGGGCATCGGGCGATGCTGCCACAGGAAAGACTACTCAGGAGTAAATTCTATTGTAGCAGTGGTGGTGTGTTCATGAGTGGCATGGGAGGGAGAATTGTCAGTACCTCGAAAAAAGCAAAACTGATATGCCCAGCTTTCTGGGTTTTTTTCCTAAACTGCCCCAATCAGTGATCTCTTGCCCTCCTCTCAGCAGTAGGAACTGTTCTTTTCATTTCATAGAGGGGAGTGAGACCATATCCCAAGTGGAATTTGCTGACGAGACCGAGAGAGACAGCAGAAATCCCAAATTCCCAGAGGGCAGGGATCATTTCCTTTGCTTCTCTGACATGTTCCCAAGTGCCCAATACAGTACTCTGCATACCTTAGGTGCTTAGTCAGCAGTTTGCTCCCAGTAGGTGCCCAGTCTAGTATTATGTCTAAAATAGACACCCAGGATAGCACTCTGTGCGCATTAGGGGCCTGGTGCCCCACCCTGCATCTAGGAATGCAGCATGGCATGGTGGATAGAGCCCAGGCCTGGGAGTCAGAAGGTCAAGGGTTCTATCCTGACTCTACCACTTGGCTGCTGTATGACCTTGAGCAAATCACTTCACATCTCTGTGCCTCAGGTACCTATCTGTAAAATCGGAATTGCAATTCTGAGCCCCTCAAGGACCAGGACTGTGTCTAACCCAATTTGCTTGTATCCTCCTCAGTGCTTACACAAATCTAAATCTCCACCCTTGCTCTCTCTCCCTCCCTGCAGGCTCGGATCTCCTCCTGCCTTCAGGACATCTCCATCTGGATGTTTGCCCGCCATCTAAAACTTAGTATGTCCGAGATGGAACTCCTTATCTTCCCTCCTAAACCCTGTCTTCTCCCTGACTTTTCCATCATTGCAGACGGCACTATCATCCTTCCCGTCTCACAAGCCTGCAACCTTGGTGTCATCCTCGACTCTGCTCTCTCGTTCACCCCACATAGACAATACGTCACTAAAACCTGCTGGTCTCACCTCTACAACATCGCCAAGATCTGTCCTTTCCTCTCCATCCAAACCGCTACCTTGCTGGTTCAATCTCTCATCCTATCCCGAATGGATTACTGCATCGGCCTCCTCTCTGATCTCCCATCCTCCTGTCTCTCGCCATTTCAGTCTATAATTCACTCAGCTGCCTGGATTAGTTTTGTATAGAAACACTCTGGGCACATTACTCCCCTACTCAGAAATCTCCAGTGGCTGCCTGTCAACCTACTAATCAAGCAAAAAGTCCTCACTCTCGGCTTCAAGGCCCTCCATCACCTCGCCTCCTCCTACCTCACCTCCCTTCTCTCCTTCTAGAGCCCAGGCCGCACCCTCCACTCCTCTGCCGCCAACCTCCTCACTGTGCCTCATTCTCGCCTGTCCTGCCATCGACCCCCAGCCCACGTCCTTCCCCTGGCCTGGAATGTCCTCCCTCCACGCATCCACCAAGTTAGCTCTCTTCCTCCTTCAAAGCCCTACTAAGAGCTCACCTCCTCCAGGAGGCCTTCCCAGACTGAGCCCCCTTTTTTCTCTCCTCCTCCCCATCCCCACCAAGCCCTACCTTCTTCACCTCCCCACAGCACTTGTATATATTTCTACAGATTTATTACTGTATTTATTTTACTTGTACATATTTTCTATTCTATTTATTTTGCTAATGATGTACATATAGCTATAATTCTATTTGTTCTGACGATTTTGACACCTGTTTATATGTTTTGTTTTGTTATATATCTCCCCCTTCTAGAGTATGACCTCGTTGTTGGGAAGAGACCATCTCTATACGTTGCCGACTTGTACTTCCCAAGCGCTTAGTACAGTGCTCTGCACACAGTAAGAGCTCAATAAATACGATTGAATGAATGAATGAAATAATTAATGCTTAGTGCAGTTCCTGGCACATAGTAAATATTTAACAAATACCAGAACTAGTAGGGCCACAGTACAGAATCAATCACTCAATCAATGGATCTTACCTTGTGCAGAGCCTGTACTAAGCGTCTGGAAGAATGTAATTCAGTATAGTTGGAAGATGGTAGTTCTGGATCTGTACTCAACTCATTCTGGTAGTTGAGCACAATGGGTGCCCAGTAAATATTCACAATGGTGAGGAAGACAGTGGTGTTGGTAGGGCAATTGTCACAGGCTGACCAAGAGGCCATATACTTTGCACGTCTCCCCACTCCACAAAATCCTCTAATGGATGCCCCTTCCTCTCCACATCAAGTAAAAATTCCTGACCGTTGTCTTTAAAGTCGCTAAGTCCTCTCCATACCATTTACCTTCGCTCCTCTCCCACTCAAACCCAGATCTCATACTTCACTCCTCTTAAGCCAACCTATTCACTGTGCCTCATTCTTGTTTCTGTCATTGCCCAACTCTTTCTCATGCCCTCCTTCCTATATGGTGCTCGCTTCTTCTTCACACCCAAGACACCACTGCTCTCTTCAGCTTCAAAACCCTTCTGAAATCACATCTCCTTTAGGAAGTCTTCCCTATTTAATTCCTAATGTCCCTGTCCCGAATTTCCCCTTCTGGCACTTCAGCACTTCCATGTCACTTAAGCAGTTAACTATTGGCAATCTTCTGTAGCACTTACATGCATATCTTCCTAGTCTATTGTAGAACTTTCCCTGTCTCTCTTGCTAGACTGTAAGGCCTCCAGAGAACTGAGTACTGTATTAAGTGCTCTTTCTCAGCAAGCCACTCTGAGCCCTTGGAAGAACCCACTGAATCCAGCCATCATCCAGACGAGGCAGAACAAAGTTGGGTGATGGGACCTGGAATGGACAAGAGATCAGAACAGGGAACAGATCCGGGGCTAGGTGGTATGGGTGGCTTCCTTCTCCTGACCTTCCACACCCCAATGTCAGACTTGGGCCAAGTTCTGGAAGTTCTAACTGCTCCTCCTGGCTCTCATTCCTCCCCCCTTCCACCATGCCCGCCCCGCCCACCCCTCCCAGACCTCACACAACTGATTCCCGTTGTTGTTCTGCCTGTGGATAAAAGATCTTGGCCTCCCTCCCCAGCTACATTTCTGGTGTCCAGCTGTGGCCTCCGATAAGAGAACCTTGCACTGTCCACTTTCGCTGCCACTTCAAGGGGTTTACATCCTGCCCCAAGACTCAGTTTAGGCGCTCTCATCCTTCCCAACTGTCCCTGCCAAAGCAGTTTGTGGAAGTCGGATCCCGGTGGAGACAGGCATCACACCCCCAAAGAATGGCCAGAAATTACCCATGTTCCCTCCAAACTGTGGATTCCCTCTTTTCAGGGATCACGATTAGCCAAAGAGGGTCCGACCATTTGTCTGACCAACCCGGGGCTCTGTATCAACTATGGTGTTCTGCCTTGCCATGAACAGGGGGCACAAGGAGGCGGAGGACTCGAGAGAAGGGAAAGTGGGATGATCAGGATTTGGTCCATTATCTGGGCCCCCCGAAGGCTCTTCCTCAGAAGCCTGTACATAGCCCCCTGGATAATGCGATTCCACAGACTGTAGATGAGTGGGTTCAGCATGGGTGATGCCACAGTGTAGAAGATGGCAACGTGCTGGTCCTGTTCCAGTCTGAAGTGGCCGGGCGGCTGGATCACCATGCCACAGAACAGTGACAAAACTAGCATGTGAGAGTCACAGGTGGACATGGCCTTGTGTAGCCCGGCAGCTGATTGCAGGCTTAGCACGGCAGCCCCGATGCGGGCATAGGAGGCCAAGATGAAGAGGAAAGGGGAGATGACCACACCGATGCCCTCGGTGAAGGCCACCAGGTCGCTGGGAAAGGGCTTGGGGCAAGCAAGTGGCACAAGGAAGGGGATATCACAGAAGAAGTGAAGGATGTGGTTGTTGCAGTACGATGCCAGGGACTATCGGATGCCGTGCAGGGCACCGAGGAGGGTCACCAGGACCCAGAACCCAGCCACGATGCACACGCAGAGCTCGTGGGTCATGGCTGCTGCATAGTGCAGGGGCCTGCAGATGGTCACATAGTGGTCATAGGTCATGGTAGCCAGTAAGTAGCTCTCCATGTTGCCCACAGCTAGGAAGATGGTCATCTGAACAAATCAGCTGCCATAAGGGATGGCTTTGCGCTTGGAGAACGTGTGGACCAGGAACTGTGGGACAGTGATGGAGACAAAGGCCATGTCTACTCAGGAGAGCTGGCTGAGCAGCAAATACATGGGGGTCTGCAGCTTGGGGTCGGTCCAGACAACCATGATGATCAGGCTATTTCCAGCCCAGTTAACCAGGTACATGGTTAGGATCAGAGCAAAGATGACCGGCTGCAACTCTGGGCGGCTGGAAAGACCCAGGAAGATGACCTCTGTCACGGTGGATTGGTTCTACTGATTCATGATGGGTTTGGGTCTAGGGGGTCTCCTGCAGGCAAGGGGAAGGGAGGAGTCAAGGGTTAGACTGAGCTTGGATTCATCCCTCTGTGGATCTTCTTGCCAAAGCTTACCCCACTTCACCCAACTTGGAACTCCTGGACTGGGATGCCAATCCCCATCCCAGCTATGTCTATGTCCTGAAAGCACACCGAGTGCAACGAGTGTCTCAGGGGTTGTCCTGTCCCTTCCTTTCCCCAGCCTCCTACTGCCTTCCTGTTCACAGATCCTTTCAGAGTGTCCCCTCCCACTCACCCGGACTATATTCACCACCTCCTCCAGGCCCCATGACCCAGGGGGATCCCTCGTTGCTCCCAGGTGTTGCATTGAGGAACTTGCCTAGTTAGACTTGGCCAGAAGTTGTGTCACCCCATAATACTAACATACAAACATACACATAAACACACACACATATGTCCTGCTTTTTCTCCCAGGACATCCTCTCTCAGAGCCCTGACACAGTACTGCAGGTGTCATGTCCAGGCAATGGTGTGGGGGCTGCTCCTATCCACCCCACCACACCATACAAGCATATACATATCGACACATACATTCATTCATTCATTCAATTGTATTTATTCATTCATTCATTCAATCATATTTATTGAGCACTTACTGTGTGCAGAGCACTGTACTAAGCGCTTGGGAAGCACAAGTTGGCAACACATAGAGATTGTCCCTACCCAGCAGTGGGCCCACAGTCTAGAAGGGGGAGACAGAGAACAAAACAAAACATATTAACAAAACAAAATAAATACAATAAATATGCAAAAATAAAATAAATAAATAAATAAATAGAGTAATAAATTCATACAAACATATATACTAGGTGCTGTGGGGAGGGGAAGAAGGTAAGGCGGGGGGATGGGGAGGGGGCAGAGGGGGAGAGGAAGGAGAGGGCTCAGTCTGGGAAGGCCTCCTGGAGGAGGTGAGCTCCCAGGAGGGCCTTGAAGGGAGGAAGAGACCTAGCTTGGCAGATATGTGGAGGGAGGGCATTCCAGGCCAGGGGGATGATGCGGGCCAGGGATTGATGGTGGGACAGGCGAGAACGAGGCATGGTGAGGAGATTAGTGGCAGAGGAGCAGAGGGTGTGGGCTGAAGGAGAGAAAGGAGGTGAGGTAGGAGGGGGCAAGGTGATGGAGAGCCTTGAAGCCAAGGGTGAGCACACACCTATGCACATCAACAAACATAAGTGCGCACATCCAAATACACCTGAAAACACACAAAAACATGCAATCATGCATGTAAACACCAGCTCCTTGAACCTTGTGACCCCAGCTCGCCCCCGCCACAACTGTGGGATTGGAGATCTCAGAGCCTGGATTCACACATAAATTTGATCTGTGTCCTGGACAGTGACTGTCTGTTGTAGGAGCAAGGCCACTTTAAGAGTGGTGAGAACCTTGAGTTGAACTGTCTAATGGGTGCCCTCAGTGATGTCATTTTGCCACCCCCAGACAGAGTGGTGACAGTGATGGAAGACGGTCAGTTAGTGGCCCCAACAATAGGGACAGAGATGTCTTTATTTGGGAGAGGGAGGAAGGAAAGAGCAGGAGTCCAGAGTCATGTAGATCCCCATCCCGGGTCTGAGTGGTGTTTCCTTACTCTCTTCTTTCCCCTCATCCTCTCCATGCTTCTGCCTGTTCTTTGCTCTTTCAAAAGGGAAGATGGCAGTGGGACTGTCTGTAGATTGCATTTATTGAGCACTTACTGTGTGCAGAGAACTGTACTAAGAGCTTGGAAAGCACAATTCTGCAACAGATAGAGACAATCCCTACCCAACAACGGGATCACAGTCTAGAAGGGGGAGACAGACAACAAAACAAAACAAGTAGACAGGCATCAATAGCATCAAAATAAATAGAATTATAGATATATGCATATAATTGTATAAGGACACAGAGCAAGCAATTGGTAGAGCTGAGATTGGAGCTGGAGGAGAGGGTTGGCAGGGAGCCCCCGACATTCCCCCATCATATTTACCCCAGGCCACAGGGCAACAGCCCAGTGGATAAACACAAAGGGCCAACCAGCAAGGGTTACCTCTATGTCACTTACACAACTCACTCACGCCTTCCCATATCTATGCAGTAATAATAATAATGATGATGGCATTTGTTGAGTGCTTATTATGTGCAAAGCACTGTTCTAAGCACCGGGGAGGTTACAGGGTGATCAGGTTGTCCCATGGGGAGCTCAGAGTCTTCATCCCCATTTTACAGATGAGGTAACTGAGGCACAGAGAAGTTAAGTGACTTGCCCAAAGGCACACAGATGACAATTGGTGGAGCCGGGATTTGAACCCATGACCTCTGACTCCAAAACCCATGCTCTTTCCACTGAGCCACACTGCTTCTCAGTACCACCTAGGGACCTCTCTTAGCCATGGAATCCCCAGATTCTTTCCTGGAGATGAACAATCAGGGTCTGGCATGATCAGCTTTGGTGAAGAGCATCCATTTGGTTTCCTCATTCCATCCGCAACCTCTTGGGCAGGCTACCTGAAAAGAAGGGAGAGAAGGTGGAGGGGGCACTGGTTTGAAAGGCGCTCATATAAAATTCATTCATTCATTCATTCATGAATGATAGGATTCATTCATTCATTCGTATTTATTGAGTGCTTACTGTGTGCAGAGCACTGTACTAAGCACTTGGGAAGTACAAATTTGCAACATATAGAGACGGTCCCTACCAACAGCGGGCTCACAGTCTAGAAGAATGAATGGGGGGAGACTAATTGTCTGTCGGATTTGAGAAGAGAGGACATTCCAGGCTAGAGGACATGGACCAGGGGTTGGGGTGAGACCGACGAGATCAAGGCACAGTGAAAAGGTGAGCACCTCCTCCCCCTTCTCTTTCCTTCCCTTCCTTTGAAGCCCATATTATTCGCCTCTACCATGCTCTCCAGATTCTTGTAGCCATTATCCACCACCACCACCCAGGCCCCACCTCCAACCTTTTTTTAACGATTTTGACCCCTTTCTCACCTTCCTTTTCTCCTTTTCCATGCCTACTCTGATCCTCGAAGACTGCAACATCCACATGGATGTCCCTGGTGATTCCTCTGCTGCCTGCCTTCTATCTCTCCTTGACGCTGCCAACCTCCTGCTCTGCCCCACCTCGCCCACTCATCTACTTGGTCAAACCCTCGACCTTATTATCTCCTACCACTGCACTATCTCCACCCTCACCAACCAACTCTGAAATCCCTCTCTCTGATCATAACGTTCTCACTTGCCTCCTCACTCACATTCCTCTCCCCTGCAAATCTATATTACTACCCCACAGAGACCTCCGCTCTCTGGACCCCATCCAAGTGCTTAGTACAGTGCTCTGCTCACAGAAAGTGCTCAATAAATACGACTGATTGATTGATTGATCTTTCTCAGCACATCACACCCCACCTAGCCTCCCTATCCTCTCTACCCAATCTTGATGACCTGATTACTGCTCTCAACTCCACTCTCTCCACTCAACTCAACTCTCTCACTCCCCTTTTCCCTTCATTGCTCTCGTACCACTAGCTCACAGCCTTGGGTCACTCCCACTATCCATCTCCTTCGCTCTTCTGCTCGACAGGCTGAGCGCTGCTGGCGAAAGTCTAAACACCAGGTCAACCTCGTTCACTTCAAATTTATCCTTTCCTGCCTTAACTCTGCCCTCTCCTCTGCCAGGCAAAACTATTTCTCCTTCCTTATTGACAACCATGCCTATCATCCCCATCAGCTGTTCCATAGATTTAACTCCCTTCTCAGGCCCCCTGTTCCTTCCCCTCCTCCATCCCTCACCTCCAACGATCTGGCCTCCTACTTCATTAGCAAAATTAACTCCATCAGGTCTGAGCTCCCCGAGGTCATCTCTCCCCCTTCTCCAACTCTTCAGCTGTCAACCTTCTCTGCTACTCTCCCATCCTTCCCAGCAGTATCTTCAGATGAGATCTCTTCCATCCTCTCAAGTGCTACTCCATCCACCTGTGCTTCAGACCCCATTCCCTGTCATCTAACGAAATCTCTCGCCCCTTCACTCCTCCCCTCCTTAACTTCCATCTTCAACCGCTCACTCTCCACTGGTTCCTTCCCCTTTGCCTTCAAACATGCCCATATCTCCCCCATCCTAAAAAAACCCTCTTTTGACCCCACCTCCCTTTCTAGTTATCGTCCTATCTCTCTCCTACCCTTCCTTTCCAAACTCCTAGAACGAGTCATCTACACCAGCTCCCTCGAATTCCTCAATGCCAACTCTCTCCTTGACCCCCTCCAATCTGGCTTCTGTCCCCTAAACTCCACTGCAACTGCCCTCACAAAGGTCACTAATGACCTCCGTCTTGCCAGATCCAATGGCTCCTACTCTGTTCTAATCCTCCTCGACCTCTCAGCTGCCTTCGACACTATGGATCACCCCCTTCTCCTCAACATGCTATCCAACCTTGGCTTCACAGACTCCGAACTTTCCTGGTTTTCCTCTTATCTCTCTGGCAGTTCACACTCAGTCTCCTTTGCGGGCTCCTCCTCCCTCTCGTTCCCTTACTGTAGGGGTTCCTCAAAGGTCAGTTCTTGGTCCCCTTCTGTTCTCCATCTACACTCACTCCCTTGGGGAACTCATTCGCTCCCACGGGTTCCACTCTATGCTGATGACACCCTAATCTACATCTCTGCCCCTGCCAACCCCTAATATCAACCTAGGGACTGAACTTGAATCTCATCTATCTCACCACCAACCCCTTGTCTGTGTCCTGTCTCTGTCCTGGAACTCCCTTTTACTTCACATCTGACAGGTGATGACTTTCCCACCTTCAAACTCTTATTAAAAGCACATCTCCTCCAAGAGGCCTTCCCCAACTAAGGCCTTATTTCCTCTTCCCCCACTTCCTTCTGCATCATCCTTGCATGTAGACTTACATCCTTTATTCCCCTTACCCTCAGTACATCCATACTTTAATTACTCAAATTAATAACTGTCTCCCCCTACAGACTGTAAACTCCTTGTGGGCAGGGAACATTCATTAATTCACTCATTCAATCGTATTTATTGAGCACTTACTGTGTGCAGAGCACTGTACCAAGGGCTTGGGAAGTACAAGTTGGCAACATATAGAGATGTTCCCTTCCCAACAATGGGCTTACAGTCTAGAAGGGGGACACAGACAACAAAACAAAACATGTGGACAGGTGTCAAGTCATCAGAACTAATAGAATTAAAGCTAAATGTACATCATTAACTAAATGAATAGAATAGTAAATATGTACAAGTAAAATAAGTAGAGTAATAAATCTGTACAAACATGTGGTGTGGTGCCAAGAGCTAGCCCAGGCCACCACAGAGGACAGTCGCCAGGTCTCCTCACCACCTGAGAGACCCCAGAACACCTGAGATTCTTGTCACTCCATTGGAACCTCTCTCCCTGCTGGCACCAGCCCCATCTCCTGCCCAGTTTCCCAGGAGTCCAAGGAGGAGGAGACTCTGGGGAAAATGGAGACCGAACTTTCCACGAAGGTCCAGAGGAGGAAGGAACTAGCATAGAGAATATACTGGGAACAGGAACAGACTAGGGACAGGAGTGCAGAGTTTCCTCTGAAACCAAGCATGCATGGATGAACCCCGGGCTGATCTCTGTGGCAGGGCAGGGGAGATTCCTGTGCCTTTCCTGAGGCTGCTACAACCACCACCATCAGGCTAAGGCTGAAGGGGACACAGTCTCACTTAGTTTCCCCTGCTGGATCCAAAGACAGAAAGGCTGCTCCAGCAAGAGCAGGTGGTGGCCTAGCCCTTGAGATGTCTGCCTGGAATCTGGAGGGGAGAAGTCCTCTTCCCTCTCAAAGCAGTTAAGTGGAGTCAACTGAAGCCAATCCACAGGAGGAGCCATGCTGCCTGAGATCCATCTCCCCATTCATCTCTGGGCTTCATCTTCAGATCCTGGGCCTTCTGACCCTGACCCCGGGCCAAACGGAGGAGAGGAAATGAGGAGCCTCACGTTTGATTTCTTTTTATTTAAAAAACTAACAAAAAGTAAATTCCCCTGAGCCAGTAGCAGTCTGAGACACAGGTGACCCCAGATTGGGGAGCTACAGCTACTGCCTGGCCCAGCGTGGTCACGTGAGGTGGATAGGCACTAGGCTGGTCTCAGATCACATCGTATGACTGGCAGGGGGAGGCGGTGCCATGTTTCATTGCAGTGCAAACCCTTTTTCTCAGGATTGGTAGAATCGATAGATCACCCTGACAAATTTGCTTGTGCAAACCACACCTCCATCACAGACCCGGCAGATGAAGAGAGCCTAGAGGTCGATGGTCAGGAGTTTCTGCTCAATGCAGTTATAACACAAATGGTAGAGTCTGTCACTGCAGGGTAAACATGGCTATACAAAGTGGTCACACCTCCCTCCCTCCCACTCTTCCCTGGCCCCCTATTCTGCCTTAGGCATATGTTCATGCCAACTGTTGTCTCCAGTGAATTAAGCTCCCTGAGAGCAGGGCGAAATCTTTACTTTCCTGTGTGTCTCCCAAGCACCTAGCTCGACAAGTCTGTGCCACTCGGCTTCTTGGGACCCCCTGCTGATGGAAGAA
Source organism: Tachyglossus aculeatus (assembly GCF_015852505.1). Taxonomy (NCBI): domain Eukaryota; kingdom Metazoa; phylum Chordata; class Mammalia; order Monotremata; family Tachyglossidae; genus Tachyglossus; species Tachyglossus aculeatus. The sequence continues at coordinate 4,831,591 of NW_024044915.1, read as the reverse complement.
TAACGAAGAAGATGATGTTGTGAGTGCGGCTGAACCCCATGCCACCCTTGTACAGGTCATCATAAATGGCCATATTTGAAAGCCCACCTCCTCCAGGAGGCCTTGCCAAACTAAGCCCCCCTTTTCCCCAGCTATTTCTCCCCTCCCCATTGTCCCAACTCGCTCCATTTGCTCTAGCTCCCCACCTCCACAGAACGTGTGTGTATATATGTACATATCTATAATTCTATTTACTTATATTAATGCCTGTTGACTCGTTTTGATGTGTATACATCTGTAATTCTATTTATTTCTATTGATGCTATTGATGCCTGTTTGGTGTTTTGATGTTGTTTTCCCCACTTTTAGACTGTGACCTGTTGTGGGCAGGGTTTATCTCTCTCTGTTGCTGACTTCTACTTTCCAAGCACTTAGTACAGCGATCTGAACACAGTAAGTGCTCAATCAATACGACGAATGAATGAATGAATGAAAACCAAAAAAATCATTCCTGAATTTCACTGTGGATAAGCAGATCGTCCTCTTAGCAATCTGACAGTCCACTCACCTGAAAACCCTGGGTGCTGGTCAAAGACTGGCTACACTGGAATGGGGCCCTGAGGGTTTGTGGGACACCCAGCCCCTTTATTTCCAGCTAGGCCAGCCCATTCCTGGTCTTTCACTTGGAAGAGTGCAACAGAGCTGGTAAACATATCCTCTGCCCATAAGGAATTTGGAGTCTAGGCATTGCTTTTTCATTTTTAATTCCCCTTTAGATAAACATTCAGGCCAGGTTTCTCCACTCCTCTAGAAACTCCAGTGGTTGCCCATCCACCTCCAAATCAAACAAAAAATCATCATTGGCTGTAAAGCACCAAATCACCTTGCCCTCTTCTACCTTTGCCTAGTTACTCTCCTATTAATTTCACTCGTCTAATGGTAACACTCTCACCGTACCTCGATCTCATCTATCTCACCACTGACCTCTCGCCCACATCCTGCCTCTGGCCTGGAGTGCCCTCCTGCTTCATATCTGACAGACAAGAACTCTCCCCCGTTTCAAAGCCACATCTCCTCCAAGAGGCCATCCCTGACTAAGCCCTCCTTTCCTCTTCTCCTACTCCCTTCTGCGTTGCCCTGATTTGCTCCCATAACTCATCCCCCCTCCCAGCTCCACAGCACTTCTGTATATATTTATAATTTATTTATTTATACTAATGTCTTCCTTTCCCATAGACTGTAAGCTCTCTGTGGGCATGGTATGTGCTTGTTTATTGATACATTGTACTTTCCCAAGTGCTTAATACAGTGCTCTGCACACAGCAAGAACTAAATAATTATGATATACTGACTAGACTGGAAACTCCTTTTGGGCAGGAAACATGTCTACCAACTCTGTTGTACTGTACTCTCCCAAGTGATTACTATAGTTAGCTGCACATAGTAAATGGTCAATAAATACCATTGATTGATTGATTGATTGATTAATCGACCAATATTAAAACAAATTAGGGATATGTACATAAGTACTGGGGAGCTGAATGTGGGGCTTAAGTGCTTAAAGTTACAGATCCACTTGCATATGAGACACAGAAGGAAGGGAAAGTAGGAATAATGAGGGCTGTAGAACTATTTCTATACCAGAAAAAGACAGATGCTATTCCAACCTCTACCCTTCTGATTTTTTAGTGGTATTTATTAAGTGCTTACTATGTGCTAAGTACTGTGAGAAGCACTGGGTAGATATTTGGCAATCAGATTGGACACAGTCTATGTCCTCATGGGGATCACAGTCTAAGCAGGAGATTTTAATCCCCATATTTTTACAAATAAGGAATCTAAAGCACAAAAAAGTGAAGTGACTTGTGTAAGGTCATTCAGCAGACAAGTGACAGCCAGGATTAAAACTCAGGTCCTTTGACTCCCAGGCTTGTGCTCTTTCCACTAGACCACAATGCTCCTCAATAACAACTTCTGAACAAGACTCACCTGGCTCAGCTCCTTGGTCTGTGCAACCCAAAATTAAGCTTTCAACAGGGCAGGGAATGTGTCTGTTATACTATACTTTTCCAAGCACTTGGTCATTTGTCTGCTATGTGACCTTGGGCAATTAATTAATTAGCCTAATTAATCCAGGCTAATTAGGATTAGCCTGTGTCCTAATCCCAGCTCTGCAATTTGTCTTTTGTGGGACCTTGGGCGAGTCATCAAACTTCTCTGTGCCTAAGCAACTTCATCTGTAAAATGGGGATTAAGACCGTGAGCCCAGGATGGGACAGGGACTGTGTCCAAACTAATTTACTTGTATGCACGTAGTATAGTGCCTGGTACATATTAAGCAATTAACAAATGCAATTATTGTCATTATTATTAATAATATAAGATTTAAATTATTCAGACTGGACATAGTCCCTGTTCCAAAGGGGAAAGAAGCGTGGCTCAGTAGATAGAGAACGGCCCTGGGAGTCAGAAGGACCTGAGTCCTAATTCTGGCTCTGTCACTTGTATTCTGTGTGACCATGGGCAAGCCACTTAACTTCTCTGTGCCTCAGTTCCCTCATCTGCAAAATTGGAATTAAGAGTTTGAGCCCCATGTGAGACAGGGACTGTGTCCAACCTGATTAACTTTATCTACTCCAGCGCTTAGAAATTACTATTTCTCTCTTCCTCTCTTCTCTTCCTCAACCCCTTTATACTTACAGTTTATTCAGGTGAAATGATCATTCATGAAAAATACAGAATTCCCATCTGTGTTTTTCATTGTGATGCCACAGGAATCTTCTCTAGTGAAGCGGGTCTGGTTTGGGGAGAGCAGAGCCAGAGCTGAGTGAGGGGGCGATTAAGAGGTGAGGACCTGAGGCTATAGTAAGCCCTCAATAAATACTAGTGATGGTAACACTCCCTCCTCTTTCATTCTGATTCACTGTTGACTTCCTCTTAATTTTTCCTGCAGATTCCTGTGGCCATCAGGAGCCCGCCCATAGTGGGTCAGAAACAGTCGATCGATCAATGTCACCACAATTTATTAAACGTTTACTGTGTGCAGAGCACGGTACTATTATAAAATGTGGTGTTTGTTAAGCATCTCTATGTACTGGGCACTGTACTAAGTGCTGGAGTGGATGCAAGCTAATCAGGTTGGACATATTCCACAGAGGGCAGTCACACAGGCCAGCCTGCACACTCTGCTCCTCTGCCACTAACTTCCTCACTGAGCCTGTCACCCACTGTGCCACTGGGTTTGTTAAGTCCTACTCTCCCACCTACTTAGACTTGACGTACAAATGAGGAAACTGAGTCTCAGATAAGCGAAATGACTTGCTCAAGGTCACAGAGCCAGAAGGTGGCAAAGCTGGAATGAGAACTAAATCCTTGGAATCCCAGGACAATGCTCTTTCCACTAGGCCTAGCTGCTTCATGGTACTAAGAGTTTGGGAGAGTACAATATTGGGGATAAGGCATAAGGAGCCTAACAACAGCTTAGAGAGGATCCACTGTGGTGCAGGTCCTATGGTTCTGACACCTTGGGTTTTTCGGTCACTCAAGGGAACTTGGGGTACAATACACACCTTAAGGGGATGCTTCTCCTGTTAGGTAGCCCAGCAATCCTGCAGCAGTCATATGACTAAATTCAAGGATGCTGCTTATCAGGGTTAAAGAGAATGTGACCTCACCCCCACCCTACCAATCTCTTATAGCTAGCAAAAGATGGTATTCAGGATTTTCCTGCCCATTGAAGGGGCCTCACAAGACCCCAATATACTACCAATCGCCCTAGTCCACAGGACACTGTCTAGATGTTTTAGGACTTCCTGCCTCCTGGGGAGTCTTCGTCAACATATCCAGTCCAGTCTTATAGGTAAACCCATAGACTGAGCCTCCACAATTGGAGAGACTGAAAATGTAGATACCAAAGTGGGTTCAGTCATTCATTCATTTATTCATTCATTCACTCAATCGTATTTATTGAGCCCTTACTGTACTAAGTACTAAGCGCTTGGGAAGTATAAGCTTGCAACGTATAGAGACGTAGGGAGGGAGAGAGAGCAGGGGTAGAGATGTAGATTTGGGTGTCATCAGCGTAGAGATGATAGCTGAAGCTGTGGGAGCGAAATGTGTTCACCAAGGGAGTGAGTGTAGATAGAGAACAGAAGAGGACCAAGAACTGACCCTTGAGGAACCCCTACAGTAAGGGGATGGGAGGGGGAGGAGGAACCCACAAAGAAGATTGAGAATGAACGGTCGGAGAGATAAAAGGAGAACCAGGAGTGGACAGAGTCTGTGAAGCCAAGGTTAGATACCGTGTTAAGGAGAAGGGGGTGGTCCACAGTGTCAAAGGCAGCTGAGAGGTCGAGGAGGATTAGGATAGAGTAGGAGCCTTTGGATTTGGCAAGCAGGAGGTCATTGGTGACCTTTGAGAGGGCAGTTTCCGTGGAATGTAGGGGACGGAAGCCAGATTGGAGGGGGTCAAGGAGAGAGTTGTCATTGAGGAATTCGAGGCAGTGTGTGTAGATGACTCGTTCAAGGAGTTTGGAAAGGAATGGTAGGAGGGGGATAAGGAGATAACTAGAAAAAAGGATCACAGCAGGGGCTGAGGGGGCTGAGGAAACCAGGCAAAAAAGGTGGAAACCAGAGCCAAAACTAATATGGGAAAAAGAATCACAACATGGGCAGAGGAAACCAGGCATAAAAGGCAGGATGTAGGCCCATTTGGTGTCAGTCTGTCAGAGGGAGGCAAGCTGTCGCCACAATTGTGTACAGTGCTGTGTCAGAACCTTATCACCAGTTGAAAGCTAGGTGATAGGCCCTAATAAACATTTGCTACAATTTAATCCTGTGATTATGATTCATTATTATTAGGTGTGGCACCTGCTCAGCTGGGCAACATAAAATAAAACAGAATTGGTAGACCTGTGCCCTGGCCACAAGGAGCTGAAAGTCTACAAGCAGCACGGTGTAGTGGATAGAGCATGGGCCTAGGGGGCAGCCTCAGTTACCTCATCTGTAAAATGGGGATTAAGACTGTGAGCCCCATGTGGGACAGGGACTGTGTCCAACCTGATTAGCTTGGACCAACCCAGACCTTAGAATAGTGTTTGACACTTAGTAAGCTTTTAATAAATACCATCATCTGTCTGAGCAACATGGGCCCGATTCATCAATGATGGCTGCCCTTCTCAGCTTCTAATGGGAAAAGGACAGTCACAGTCAGGATTGGGCCACAGACTTGATTTGGAAAGCATGACCATCATGTCATCGCTGAGCCCCACGGTGGGGTAGAATTATTTGAATTTCTTCAGACCTTCGGGGCTCACAGCTTGCGTCTGACCTGCAGGCAGAAGAAAGGTTGACCTACCACTTCTACTTTAATCAGAGGGAGCAGATACAGGCCTGGGACAGAGGTACCAAATGTAGCAGGGAACAGGGAGAGAAAAGGCAGGATGTCCTCCTCCCTTGGAGGGGAAGCTGGGGTTCTGGGTCCTTGGCCACTGCACACCCAACTGTATCCCACCCCTAGCCCCTCTTCCCAGCAGTTTGTGTGAATTTCTGGACCTTGAGGTCTTCAAAGACCAAGCAGGGACTCCTACCAAGTGTGAACCAGCTACCTACCAGGAAATTCAGGCTTCCCCAAATACACTTTGGCCTCAGTTAGCCAGAAATATCAGGCAAGGGGCTACTGAGGCCCAGTTCCTGAGTCTCAACCCTCACACATCAATCTCCACTCCCCACTTACTGTACAGTTGGATAGTGGTGCTGATGGTGCCTTTCACATCGCTGAGTGCATAAAGAATACTGAAGTTTACGTAGTCACTACCACCCTCAGGTCCTTCTCGGCCAGTTCTGGAAGGAAAAACAGAGGGGTCCTCAATCAATCAGTGGTATTTATTGAGTGCTTACTGATGCAGACAGCACTGTACTAAATACTTGGAGAACAGGACAAAGTAAAGTTGATAGACATGATCATTTCCCTCAAGTAATTTATAATCTAGAGGGTGCTTGGAGCCCAAACCTTCATCATCCCAAAGCATAGAGTTGGTCCATTCTTGCCCCACCCCGTACCTCAATAAAGAGACTCAACCAGTATGTGCTGAAACTGATACCCCAAGGCTCTGCTCCTCTTTGTACTTAATTCCCATCCAGAATCAAAGCACTGAAGAAAACTTACCAAGATTCGAGTAATGACCTACTTGGAACTCCTTGATAAGGATCACCTCCATTTTTTGACATTCTTCTTGTCTGGAAGAGTAGCAAAACCCATGACCCCGCCCCCCCGCCCCCCCACCCGCCACTTTCTGACTCTGCCAACAATTAGATCGAGGAAACACAAATCTTCAGGGTGGAAGGAGCCAGCTTGGAGCCAGGCAGGTTTGGAGCTAGGTTTGGAGGCCGGTTTGGAGTCCACTAACCATGTTAGCCAGAGACTTCAGTCTGGCACACCAGGCTGCCATAGGAGACTGTGTCCTGTCCCCATTGGCTAAACCCACACCTCCATCACCCACAGCCTAGGTGGCTGGTTCAGAGACCCCCAACATCTCCCAGCATCAAACCCACAGAGACTGCCACAAGGCATTCAGAATGGGGGAGGCCCAATTCCCGGATGACAACACAGGGAAGGGGAGGATGTCAGAAGGCGGGAGGTGGCCAGCATGGATTATCAGTTGGATGGGAATGCAAAGTGAGAACCAGCCTGCGAGCCCGGAGCCAAGGTGGACAGCTCTCCCTGAGGCTGGAGATGGGGCCTGGCAGCCAGATGTATGAGGCAGGCAAAGGGACTGGGAAGATAGGGTGGCTTAAAATTGACCGTAGATGGACAGTGAAGAGAATCAATTTTTATATTTCATTCATGAAAAGGACGTCCAGTGCTTGCCTATGCATCTTTGCATCAAACAGAAACTCCTTAAACTACTCTATCACCTTGCCCCCTCCTACCTTAGTTCCCCGATTTCCTACTACAACCCAATACATACACTTCACTCCTCTAATGCCAACCTACCCACTGGGCCTCGATCTTGTCTATCACACTGTTAACCCCTCACCTGATCCTGTCCTCACCCTGTCCTGGAACACTTTATCCCTTGACATCTGAGAGAAGAAATCTCTCTTCTCCTTTAAAGCCTTATTGAAGACACACCCCTTTGAGAGGCGTTCGATGAGTAGGCCATCATTCCTCTTCTCCCATTTTCTTCTTCACCACTCATACTTACTTTCACACCCGTTATTTACCTCTCCATCATCCCCACAGCACTTATGTGCACGGCTGTAATTTATTTATTTACATTAATTTCTGTTTCTCCTTCTGGGCTATAAGCTCCATGAGGGCAGGGAACATGCCTACCAACTCTGTTGCATTCTACTCTCCCAGGCATTTAGCACAGTGCTCTGCACACAATAAGCCCTCAATAAATACCCATGATTGATTGTTTGCTGGCAGTGTAGTGAGGGCAGAATGCTTCCCTACTATGGCAGAGAAGTATACTGGGCTTCTAAAGGTTCTGAACACTGCGCAGGCACCTAACTTTATAGAACACTATATTGAGTGACTGTTATGTGCTAAGCACTGTACTGTACTATCACTCTGTGCAAAGTGCAGTAGTAGTAGTGGTAGTAGTAGTAGAAGTACTTGAGGTAGTTGATACTGAATTTGATACAGTGCACAGTACTTGATTAATGGATTTGGAATATACAGAATAAATTAAGTGACACATTCCCTGCCTACAAGGAATTTATTCCCAGTGAGGGAGTCAAACAAAAAAAATATTTACAAATCTGTAATAATATATAAACTGAGCATGAATACTGACGATGGTGTAAATAAATTCATAAGGGCTACCTCTGAAGAGTAACATGGGCCCACTGGGGGCAGCAGTGGGGGCAGGGAGAAAGGGGTAAACCAGGCTCCTGCATGACACTGAAGGCTATTAATATTGAGATGGAGAAACAAAACAGCGTGGCCTGAGGAAAACACATATAAAATAGCAAAAAATTGGATTAGAATAAATGGGATATAAATTGGGGGAGGACTACAGGCTGCATCTAAGGTCAATATCAGGATCCTGGATTACTTCATGGAATTTGGGGGGTTCAAGGCCCTGCTATAGGGAAAGACAATCATAAGAAGGAACCTGTAAAAACCCATTTTCAGGTTTTAATGTGGGAAAAAATGTAGCATATATGAGGTTGTGAATTGAATAACAAGATAGAGATCATGGACCCCTAAAAACTGGTCATGTACCTGGGAGAATCAAACGAGCAATCCTGGCTCCATCACTTTCCTGTTGTGTGACCTTGGTCAAATCACTTCACTGTGTGCCTCAGTTAAGTCTTCTGTGAACCCCTCGTGGAACAGGGACTTTGTCCAACCTGACTATATCATGTATCTTCCCCAGCATTTATTATAGTGCCTGACAAATAGTAAGTGCTTGATGAATTACCAATAAAAAACCAAAACAAAAAGCAATGAAGTCCAGCAGTTGGGGCTGGGAAGGAGTCAATCAGCTCTGGAGTTCATTAGTATGAAGTATCTGTGCAGAGGGCTCAGGGGGAAGTGATGAAAAATAGAAAAACTGTTGCACAGACCATAGTGAACTGAAACTAAATCACTGGCTAGAGTTGACTCACTACAGTGCACATCAGAGTCTTCAGTGGCAAACTGAAATTGGACGGTTGTAAGAGTAGCATATGCAGTTAGTCATAAAAGCAGGCTCAGAGCCACTGCGGGACTCGTCAAGGGAGAAGGCTGGAAGGAGGTGACATGGTCATTGCAGGAGATCCGGTTCCTTAAGGGGTACCTGAAACAGACAGCATATGGATGCCTACTGTGAACAGAGTGCTATCCTGGGTTTTTATTGTATGAAGAGCACTATCCTAGGTTCCTACTAAGGACCGAATGCTATTGTACGCAGAGCACTGTCCCGGGTACCTCCTCTCTGCAGCGCTGTCCTAGGTGTCACAGAACTCCTCATTTTTCCATGCAAACCCCAACTAATCAATCGCATTTACTGAACACTTCGTTTATGCAGAGCGCTGTACTAACAGCTTGGAAGAGTACAATAGAATAATAAATAGTCACATTTCCCACCCACAACGAATTTACAGTCTAGAGGGGGAGACAGATATTAATAAAAATAAATAAATGATTTATGTATTTATTATGTATTTATGTATTCATATGTACATAAGTGTTGTGGGGCTGGTTTGATGGGGGGCGGAGAAAGAAGAGAGTAAGTCAGGGAGATGCAGAAGGGAGTGGGAGAAGAAAAGTGAAGGATCAGGCAAGGAAGGCCTCTTGGGGGAGATACGCTTTCAGTCAGACATTGAAGGTGGGGAGAGCAGTTGTCTGTAGGACATGGAGAGGGATGACTTTCTAGACCAAATTCAGGATGTGGGAGAGAGGTCGTTGGTGAGACAGACAAGATCGAAGTACATTGAAAAGATTAGAATCAGAGAAGCAAAGTGTGCATGCTAGGTTGTAGTAAGAGAGCGGAGAGAAGAGGTAGGAGGGGGAAAGGTGATTGAGTGCTTTGAAGTTGATTGCAAGGAATTTCTGTTTGATGTGGAGGTAAATGGGCAACGACTGGAGATTCTTGAGGAATGGGGAAGAATGGACTGAATGTTTGTTTTAGAAAAATCATCCATATATGAGAGCGAAGTATGGACTGGAGTGGGGAGAGAGAAAAGGAAGGAGCCAGGTATAGTAATCAAGGCAGGTGAGGATAAGTGCTTGGATTTACCTGGTAGCAGTTTGGATGGAGAGCAAAGTGCAGATTTTAGTAATGTTGTGGAGGTTGAACTGACAGGCTTTGGTGACAGATTGAATATATGGGTTGAAAGAGAGAGTCGAGTCGAAGATAATGGCAAGGTTATGGGCTTATGAGACAGGAAGGATTATGGTGCTGTCTACAGTGATGGGAAAGTCATCCTGGATGTAGAGGATTTGGGTGGGAAGACAAGGAGTTCTGTTCTGGATATACTAAGCTTGAGGTGATGGCAGATCATCCAAGTAGAGTTGTCTTGAAGGCAGGAGGAAATGTGAGACTGCAGTGAGAGAATAGATCAGGGCCGGAGTTGTACATTTAGGAATCATCCACAGAGAGGTGGGAGTTGAAGCCATGGGAGCAAATGAGTTTTCCAAGAGAGTGGGTGTAGATGGGGAATAGAAGGGGACCCAGATCTGAACCTTGAGGGATACCCACACTTGGGCAGTGGGAGGCACAGGAGTAGTCCATGAAAAAGACTGAGAATCCTAGCCTTCTTCTGACTTTCCCATAACTGTTAAGGTTATGGTGGAATGCTGAGGAAGAAAATATGAACGAGTTTGAGAGCTTGTTTCAAAGGCAACACAACTACTTTTTTTGGTATCTGTTAAGCACTCACTATGTTCCAGGCACTTTAATGATGATAATAATAATAATAATAATGATTGCGGTATTTGTTAAGCACTTACTGCGTGAATCAGGAACTGTACTAAATACTGAGGTGGATACAAGCAAATGGGGTTGGATACAGTCCCTGTCCCCCATGGGGATCAAAATCTTAATCCCCATTTTACAGATGAGGTAACTGAGCCACAGAGAAGTGAAGTGACTTGTCTAAGGTCAAACAGCAGACAAGTGGCGGAGTCAGGTTAAGAACCCACTGCCTTTGGACTCCCAGGCCAGTGTTCTATGCACTACACCACGCTGCTTCACTGAACTAAGCCCTGGAGTAGATACAAGCTAATCAGGTCAGACACAGTCTATGGTGCATATGGGGCTCACAGCCTCTATCTCTACTTTTCAATGACATAACTGAGCAACGGAGAATTTAAGTGACTTGCCCAAGATCACATAACAGATAAGTGGCAGAGCCAGGATTAGAATCCAGGTTTTACTGACTCCCAGGCTCATGTGGTATCCACTAGGCCATGCTGCTTCACTACTGTTTACAAAACCACCATCCTCCCAATCTCACATGCTAACAACTTTGGCATTATCCTCTGTTTATCATATTCATTCAACAGGCATATTTGATTTATCACCTAATCCTATCAGTTCTATCTTCACAACAGCTCTAGAATCTATCTCTTCCTCTCCATCTTAAATGCTATCACACTGACTCAATCTTTTGTCAATCCCACCTTAACTACTACATCAGCTTCCTCACTGACCTCCCTGATGCCTGTCTCTCATGTCCTGTCCAAATGTAGCTCAGCTGCTTGGATCATTATCCTATAAAGAATACTCAGCCCACATCTCTCCACTCCTCAAAAAGCTCTAACTGTTTTCCATCCACCTCCACAGCAAATGTGTAATCCTCACCAACGGCTGTAAGGCACTCAATCAATTCTACTCCATCTACCTTCCCTCACGGATCTCCCAGTACAACCCAATCTATACATTTCTCTTCTTTAACGCTAATCTAGCAGCATAGCCTAGTGGAAGGAACACGTTCTTATGAGTCTGAAGACCTTGGTTCTAATCCCAGCTCTGCCTTGTGTCTGCTGTGTGATGTTGGGCAAGTCACTTAAATTCTCTGTGCCTCAGTTTTCTCAGTTGTGAAATGGATATTCAATCCAACTCTCTCCTAAATAGACTATGAGATCCTGTCCAATTTATTAACTTGAATCTATTCTGGTGCTTAGAACAGTGCATGACACATAGTAAACTCTTAGCAAATATAACAATACTACTACTAAAAATAATAATTATGAGTATAAGCATACTCATAATTTATAACATTATTATATTATATGCTATTGTAATTATTATATTTTCATAATATAATAATATTACCGTTAATATTATAAGTATAACCTACTCATGGCACCTGAATCTCACCTATTTGTCTCCTGATTCCTTGTCCACATCCTTTCTCTTGTGTGGAATTTACTACCCACTAGTTTCCCCATCACCTTTCTCCCTACCTTTAAGGTCCTACTAAAATCACATCTCCTTCAAGACTTCTATCCTGATTAGGACCTCATTTGTCCTATTTGCCCTCCTTTCTATTTTGCTTATGTACTTGGAGCTGTACCCCTTAAGAGCTCACTATTTACCCCCACCCCAGTCCCAGAACACTTAAGTATATATATCTACACTCTTCCATGCCCCTGTAATTAAAATATTTAAATGTGCTCTCCGAGACTATGAGTTCCTTGGGGGAAGAGAACGTGTCTTCCCACTCTACTGTACTGCTCTCTTGCAAACCCCTCATACAGTGCTCAGCACATAGTACTAAAAACTATTTAGTTAATGACTGATTGCGTCTGCAGAGATCTGTTCCAAGTGTCTAATGCATGCAGTGCCTACTGCATACAGAGCACTATTCTGACTGCAGAGTGTTGTCCCGAGTACTTGTGGAATAGACAGAAGTTAAGGGCCCTGCCTCCATCCTCGAACCACTTCCAGTATCCTGGGGAAAGCAGTGAGCACGAATTGACAGGAGGGACCCTGACCAGGGGGAGCGGGGACTACTAGCTACCTAAAAGTAGCTCCCAAACAGGGCAAGTGGATGAGTCTCACATTTTTCCATCAGTGGTTCTCTCAATTCATCAATCAATAAATTGTATCTATTGAGTGCTTACTGTGTGCAGAAGACTGCACTCAGGTCTTGGGAGAGTACAGTGCACGAGAGCCGGTAAACATGTTCGCTTCTCCCGTGGAGCTCACAATCTAGAGGGGGTGGCAGAAATTAAAATAAATTATTGATGGAGGCATGGGAGAGTATAGGAATTTGTGCTTAGGGGCTCTGAATCTGCTCTAGGCTCCACTTCACCACGACTAGGTCTCAGAGAGGAGATGGGCCCCAAAAGTGTGGGTGGGCCCGTGGTTGGGACCCGGAGTTGTGGGCGGGATGTTTGGAGAGCCTGGGGAGGATCTTCCAGGGCACAATCAGTTTGGCTTCCAGCCCCCGGGACGCATATTGGTTGGAGGCACAGAGAAGATTTGGGGCTGCAGGGCTTTTACCCTGGGGATCCTGACCAACCACAGCCCCATCAGGACTCGGGAGCCAGTGGAGGGGACGAGTGGATCTGACAGTGGCATGGAGCAGAGCAGGCATGGTGGTGAGAAGCGGGGCAGGCAGTGGTCTCTGCTGTAGCCCTCGACCCGTTTTTATGACAGTCCGGGGTCGGGAGGAGAAGGAAGCTGGGGATCCTGGGTTATGGCAGAGTGAGGGTAGTGGTGAACTCTACAGGGGCTGGGGAGGATATCTGACATCCTGCTGTGGGAAGCAGGGAGGGAAATCTACCCCTCTCCGAAGCTGTGGCCCAAATTAGAAGCTGGGGACTTCATGGTGCTATGAGGGAAGGGACTCCTGGCTCCATTTCCTTCTCTGCTCGGGGACAGATTACTTCAGGAGCCCTAAAGAGCTCAGACCCCGGGGCTGGGTATACAGGGTTCCCGGCCTTCTCCTAAAATTATATCTCCACACAACCTGACCAATGAAGTTGCAGCTCAGGCCAGGATGAAGACCATGTCCTGTTTAAAACAGCAGCCACAAGACAGCCCTTTCCACCACATCTAGCTCAAAGGGGTCAGTATCCCATGCAATGCAGGGTATGGGCAGCACGTGAGAGGAGCTTGCATGTCCAGGAGCATCTTTAAAACCTGTGCACCCTCCACCTCCTCTCCCTTCTTTTCAGGTAGCCCACCCAAGGGGTTGTGGATGGAGTGAGGAAAACAAACAGATGCTCTTCACCAATGCTGATCAGGCCGGACCCTGGTTGTTCATCTCCAGGAGGGAGTCTGATCATTCCATGGCTAGGAGAAGTCCCTAGGTGGTACTGCATCGAGACGGGATGGTGTGAGTGAGTTGTGTAAGTGGCATAGAGGTGACTCTGGCTGGCTGGCCATTTGTGTGCTTATCCACCGGGGGGTTGCCATGTGGCCCAGGGTGACCATGACCGGGGAAAGCGGGGGGCTCCCTGCCCACCCTCTCCTCCAGCTCCAATCTTAGCTCTACCAATTGCTTGCTGTGTGTCCTTGGGCATCTCACTTGACTTATAAACTGATGTGTACATATCTATATTTCTATTTATCTATTTTGATGCTATTGATGCCTGTCTACTTATTTCATTTTGTTGTCTGTCTCCCCGTTCTAGACTGTGAGCCCGTTGTCAGGTCGGGATTGTCTCTATTTGTTGCAGAATTTTACTTTCCAAGCCCTTAGTACAGTTATGTGCACACAGACAGAGCTCAATAAATACAATCGACAGAGAGTCCCACTGCCATCTTCACTTTTGGAAGAGCAAACAACAGGAAGAAGCATGGAGAGGATGAGGGGAAGGCAAGACAGTAAGGAAACACCACACACACACAGCGGGGGTGGGGGGGGATCTACATGACTCTGGACTTCTGCTCTTTCCTTCCTCCCTCTCCCAAATAAATGCATCTCTGCCCCCTTTACTGGGGCCACTAATGGACCATCCTCCATCTCTGTCACCACTCTGGCTGAGGGCGGCAAAATGATGTCACTGAGAGTTAGGAGAGAGGGGCGCCCATTAGACAGTTCAACCCAAGATTCTCACCACTCTTAATGTGGCCTTGCTCCTGCAGCACACAGTCATTTTCCATGACACTGACCAAATGGATGTGTGACTTCATGCTGCAAGGCCTCCATTCCCACAATAGTGGCTGGGGTGAGCTGGGGTCACAAGATTCAAGAAGCTGGTGTATATGTGTGTGGTTGCATGTTTTTGTGTGTTTTCCGGTGTATTTGTACGTGAGCATTTATGTCCGTTGATGTGCATGGGTGTGTGTTTGCATGTGTTGATGTGTGTATACTTGTTTGATGTTGCGGGGTGGATAGGAGCAGCCCCCACACCACTGCCTGGACATGACACTGCAGTATTATGTCAGGGACCTGAGAGAGGATGTCCTGGGAGAAAAGGCAGGACATACGTGTGTGTATGTGTATGAGCTTGTGTTTGTGTTAAGGGATGACACAACCTCTGGCAAGGTCTAACTAGGCAGGGTCCTCAATGCAACACCTGGGAGCAACCTGGGATGCCCCTGGGGCATGGATCCCGGAGAAGTTGGTGAATATAGTGGGGGAGAGTGGGAGGGGGCAGTCTGAAGGGATCTGTGAACAGAAAGGCAGTGGGAGGCTGGGAAAAGGTGGAGACAGACAACACCTGAGGCACTCGTTGCACTTAGTATGATTTCAGGACAGGGACCCCCACCATAGACCCCAGGGAATAGGTGAGGTGGGGATTGGCATCCCGGTCCGGGAGTTCTATGTTGGGTGAAGTGGGGTGGCCTTTGGCAAGAAGATCCACAGAGGGATGAATCCATGCTGAGGCTATCCCTTGACTCCTCCCTTCCCCCTGTCTGCTGGAGGTCCCCGAGATCCAACCCCATCATAGATCAGCAGAACGTAGCCACCGTGACAGAGGCTACTGGGTCTGTCCAGCTGTCCAGAGTTGCAGCCAGTCATCTTTGCTCTGATCCTCACCATGTACCTGGTCAACCTGTCTGATCAACCAGTTTGATCATCATGGTCACCTGGACCGACCCCAAGCTGCAGACCCCCATGTACTTCCTGCTCAGCCAGCTCTCCTGCGTGGACATGGCCTTTGCCTCCAACACTGTCCCACCGTTCCTGGTCCACATGTTCTTCAAGCGTAATGCCATCCCTTATGACAGCTGCTTTGTCCAGATGACCTTTACCCTGGCTGCGGGCAGCATGGAGGGCTACTTCTTGGCTACCATGACCTATGACTGCTATGTGGCCAACTGCAGGCCCTATGCACTATGTGGCAGTCATGACCCAGTTGTTCTGCGTGTGCATAGTGGCTGGGTCCTGGTGACCCTCCTCCGTTCCCTGCATGCCATCCAGTTGTCCCTGGCGTCCTACTGCAACAATTGCAAACTGCACTTCTTCTGTGATATCCCCTTCCTGGTGTCACTTGACTGCCCCAAGCCTTTTCTCAATGACCTGGTGCTTTTCATGGAGGGCATCAGCGTGGTCATCTCCCCTTTACTCTTCATCTTGGCCTCCTATGCCTGCAACGGGGCTGCTGTGCTAAGCATGCGCTTAGCTGCCGGGCTACACAAGACCATGTCCACCTGTGGCTCTCACGTGCTAGTGGTGATGCTGTTCTTTGGCACAGTGATCGACCTGTGCTTCCAGCCCCCCTTCACCCCCCCACCACTCCAGCCTGGAACAGAACTGGCACGTTGCCATCTTCCACACGGTGGCATCACCCATGCTGAACTGGCTCATCTACAGCCTGCGGAATCGCAAAATCCAGGAAACTATGCACAGGCTTCTGAGAAAGGGCCTTCAGGGGTCCAGATAATGGACAATCAATCAATCGTATTTATTGAGCGCTTACTGTTTGCAGAGCACTGTACTAAGCGCTTGGGAAGTACAAGTCGGCAACACATAGAGACAGTCCCTACCCAACAGTGGGCTCACAGTCTAGAAGGGGGAGACAGAGAACAAAACCAGACATACTAACAAAATAAAATAAATAGAATAGGTATGTACATGTAAGATAAATAAATAAATAAATAGAGTAATAAATATGTACAAACATATATACATATATACAGGTGCTATGGGGAAGGGAAGGAGGTAAGAATGAAGGGGCTCAGTCTGGGAAGGCCTCCTGGAGGAGGTGAGCTCTCAGTAGGGCCTTGAAGGGAGGAAGAGAGTTAGCTGGGCGGATGGGCAGAGGGAGGGCATTCCAGGCCCGAGGGATGATGTGGGCCAGGAGTCGATGGCATGACAGGCGAGAACGAGGCACGTTGAGGAGATTAGCGGCAGAGGAGTGGAGGGTGCGGGGTGGGCTGTAGACGGAGAGAAGGGAGGTGAGGTAGGAGGGGGCGAGGTGATGGAGAGCCTTGAAGCCAAGGGTGAGGAGTTTCTGCCTGATGCGCAGATTGATTGGTAGCCACTGGAGATTTTTGAGGAGACAAAACCCTCATCAAAACCCTCATCAGTCCCACTTCCCCTTCTCCCAAGTCCTCCATGCCCTCCGACCGCTTGAGCCCCCTGTTCATGGCAAGGCAGAACACCAGAGTTGGTATAGAGCCCCGGGTTGGTCAGACACAATGGTCTGACCCTCTTTGGCTAATCTCGATCCTCGAATAGAGGGAATCCACAGTTTGGAGGGAACATGGTGAATTTCTGGCCATTCTTCAGAGGTCTGATCCCTGTCTCCAACGGGATCCAACATCCACAAACTGCCTCGGCAGGGACAGTTGGGAAGGGTGCAAGCGCCTAAACTGAGTCTTGGGGCAGGATGTAAACCCGAGAAGTGTCAGTGGAAGTGGTCAGTGCCAGGCTCTCTTATCCGAGGCCACAGCTGGACACCAGAAATGTAGCTGGGGAAGGAGGCCAAAGTCTTTTATCCACAGGCAGAGCAACGGGAATCAGCTGTGTTGAGGTCTGGGAGGGGCAGGAGGGGCGGGAGGAGGGGTGGGCAGGGTGAGAGGGAAGAGGAATGAGGTCCCATCTCCCAGCTTTGTCCTGCCCGGCCTGGATGATGGCTGGCTTCAGTGGGTTTTTCCAAGGGCTCAGAATGGCTTGCTGAGAATGAGCACTTAATACAGTACTCAGTGCTCTGGAGGTGCTCATCGCCTACCATTATTTGATCAAGAACGAAGGCAGGGAACCTCCAGAATCTGGTTCATTCATTCATTCATTCAATCATATTTATTGAGCTCCTACTTAGCTCAGAGCACTGTACTAAGCACTTGGGAAGTACAAATCGGCAACATATAGAGATGGTCCCTACTCAACAATGGGGTCACAGTCTAGAAGGGAGAGGCAGACAACAAAACAAAAGAAGTAGGCAGGTGTCAATACCACCAGAATAAATAGAATTATAGATGATGGCTTGCTTTAGTGGGTTTTTCCAAGGGCTCAGAGTGGCTTGCTGGGAAAGAGTACTTAATACAGTGCTCAGTGCTCTTGAGATGCTCATCGCCTACCATTATTTAATCAAGAACGAAGGCAGGGAACCTGAGGAAGTTGGTGCTTCGTGGATTCTCCACTAAAACCAGCCACTCTCCAGTCTGGCCTGTTGCCGTCCATAAGGGGCTCCCCACTCTGAGTGAGAGCACAGGTTGGCCCCTAAGTGTAGGGTCACATCTCCCAGCAGGCACTGCTCCCTCTTCCCTACTGGGTAGCTAGGGAGTGTAGTGTCTTCAAAACCTACCCCACCACACGCAGCTCAGCTAACCTCCTAGTTGTATTTCCCTGTGGCCTTTCACCTCTGTTCCCATGTTGTTCCCCCATTTTGGAGTACCCTCCTTCCCCAGGTTCAGCAGACCTCAGTTCTCTCCACATTCAAAGCCCTTGTAAAGGCCGACCTCATTCAACAAGCCTTTCTTGATTTATTACCAGCATCCTAAGTCTAATAAACTCAGCAGTCATTTTTAGCACTTGTGTTTCATTCTATTACTTTGCATATACAGTCATACAGTCATACATTCAATTACTTTTATAGAGTATTTATAAATACTTGAACGTCTGCTGTAACATTAGAGTGCGAACTCCTTATGGGAAGGGAACGTGTTGCTTGTTTTGTACTTCCCAAGCAGTTAGAACAGTGCACTGAACCTCAATAAATATTTTGACTGTTACTACACCCTCACCCTGTTCTCTGGGTGGCTGCTGCCTGGCGGTCCAGAGTAACTCGTGGTTTCTTCCAGCCCTTCGGCACAGGAGGTCGGGACCGAGAGAGGTCCATCAGTGAACCAGGAGGGCCCTAGTAGACGCTGCTGTATTCACTGCCATTTAGGAACCACAAACCCTGCCCCCACCATGACCCTGCTTTGGGGGATCCCTGTTTCAGCCCAAGGGAAAACTGACTTATTGATTTAGTATCTATGGCCTCATCCATATTTACTGGGTGCAGAGCACTGCTTTAAAAGCTTGCGAGGTGCAATAGACTATAGTCATGACCTCCGACTTAGAAGACCTTATAGTCTAGCAGGGGAGACAGTAAAGTTAATTCTACAATAGAGTAGGAAGATATACATGGAAGTGCTTCAGGTGATTGTCAGTAGTTAAGTGCTTAGGTGACATGGAAGTGCTGAAGTGCCAGAAGGGGAAATACAGGACAGAGACATTAGGAATCAAACAGAGAAGACTTCCTAGAGGAGTCGTGATTTCAGAAGGGCTTTGAAGCTGAAGAGAGCAGTGATGTCTTGGGTGTGAAGAAGGAGTGAGCTCCATACAGAAGGGAGGGCATGAGCAAGAGATGGTCAGTGACAGAAACAAGAATGAAGCACAGTGAATAGGGTGGCTTGAAAGGAGTGAAGTATGAGATCTGGGTTGGAGTGGGAGAGGAGTGAAGATAAAAAGTAGGGAGAGAACCAATTGAGCGACTTTAAAGCCAATGGTCAGGAATTTTTGCTTGATGTGGAGAGGGAGGGGCAGCCATTAGAGGATTTTGTGGAGTGGGGAGACGTGCACAGACTATGGCCTCTTGGTCAACCTGTGACAATTTCCCTACCAACACCACTATTTTCCTAACCATTGTGAATATTTACTGGGCACCCGATGTGCTCAACTACCATGAAGAATACAGGTCCAGAATTAGGGTCTTCTTGAATTACATTCTTCCAAGCACGAGGTTCTGCACACAGTAACCACTCAATTAGGTCCACTGATTGAGTGACAGATTCTGTACTGCGACCCTACTAATTCTGGTATTTGTTAAGCATATACTATGTGCCAGGCACTGTACTAAGCACTGGGGTAGATACAAGCAAATTGGGTTGGACACAGTCCTGGTCCTTACGGGGCTCATAATTGCAATCTCCATTTTACGGGTGAGGTAAGTGAGGCACGGAGAAGTGAAGCGACTTGTCCAAAGTCACACAGCAGCCAAGTGGTAAGAGCCAGGATAGAATCCATGGCCTTCTGACTTCCAGGCCTGGGCTCTATACACCATGCCATGCTGCATTCCTAGATGCAGGGTGGTGTACCAGGCCCCTAATGTGCATGTAGTGCTATATTGGGTGTCTATTGTGGACATAATACTGGACTGGGCACCTACTGGGAGGAGACTGTTGTATTAGGCACCTAAGGTATGCAGAGTACTGCATTGGGCACTTGGGACCATGTCAGAGAAGTGTGGCTCAGTGGAGAGAACAAGGGCTTGGGAGCCAGAGATCATGGGTTATAATCCCGGCTCCACCACTTGTCAGCTGTGTGACTTTGGGCAAGTCACTTACCTTCTCTGTGCCTCAGTTACCTCTTCTGTAAAATGGGGATTAAGACTGTGAGCCCCACGTGGGACAACCTGATCACCTTTTTGCTCCCCCAAGGCTTAGAACAGTGCTTGGCACATAGTAAGTGCTTAACAAATGCCATCATTATTATTATTATCCCTGTCCTCAGGGAATTTGAGATTTCTGCTGTCTCCCTCAGTCTCATCAGCAAATTCCACTTGGGGTAGGGTCTCAGTCCCCTCTGTGAAATGAAGAGAACAGTCCCTGCTGCTGAGAGTAGGACACGAGATCACTGATTGGGGGCAGTTTGGGGGAAAATAACCCCGAAGGCTGGGCCTATCAATTTTCCTTTTTTCCAGGTGCTGACAATTCTCTCTTCCATGCCACTCGTGAACACACCACCACTGCGACAGTAGAATTCACTCCTGAGTAGTCTTTTCTGTGGCAGCATCACCTGCTGGCTGGTCAGACTCCTCCAAGTCATGGTCACCAGGGATCTCTGGGACCCAACCTCCCTGGAGTCACCTCTCAGGCTTCTCGGGGACTGGCACTGTTGGACTGGTACATCTCGGCCCCATTACTGAACCTTGGTGCAAAGATCAGTCCCTGGAGGTTAATTAGCTCTAGAACTTCTTGGTACCACCTGGGCTACTGGTTGCATCAGGTGTCGCGATGCCCACCCATGGCATTTACCCCTTCTTTCACCCCTCTGAGGGCTGATTGATAAGGGGCTGAGTCACCGGCCTCATCCATACCACCTGGGGACCATGGGGAGATCACCTCGTTTCTGAGAGGGTGGTGCCAGTGTTGGAGAGCCTGGGTGAGTCTGGAGGCCCCTCTGAGTCAGGACAGAGCTTGAGTAAGGGGAGCAAAGGGGAAGGGAGGGCCAGCGTCAGGGCCAGGAGGCTCAGCTGGCTCACATTTCTGGTTTCTCTGAGTTCTCAGTGTTTGGGGACAGACCTCTGTTTTAGTCCCAGCACTGCACTGGTCTGCTGTGTGACCTCGGACAAGTCAACTGACCTCTCTGGGTCTCTCATTCCTCTGTGAATTGAAAAGAACAGTCCCTGTTGCTGGGAGGAGGACATGAGGTCCCTGATGGGGGGTAATTTGGGGAAAGAAAACAGAAGGCTGGGCTTAGCAATTTTATTTTTTCCAGGTACTGGCAATTCTCCCTTCCATGCCCCTCTTGAACATACCACTCATAAACACCCAGCTCATGAGCAAATTTGCGTGTCTGCCCTGGTCTGCGGTCATGTGTGATCAGTAATGGCCACCAGCAGGGAGGTTGAACAACCGTTACCCAACTCCTGGGTAGGCAGAGGTATATGGAAGGTTAGGCACCTAGCTGTGGGTGGCAGGTGACACAGTCCTGTGAATCTATTCTCCAGTGCAGCCAAGGGATAACGCAGGAGCATCCTCTCTCAGAGAGGAAAGTGGAGTGGGTAGTAAGAGGATTGGTGTAGGCAGAGAGGGAGGGAAGATAGGAGTATGGACAGCCTGGCCCAGATAAGGCTGGGTTACCCTGATGCCACCCATAAGGAAACCCAAACTCCCAGAACTCAAGTCAGAATCCTCTGTGACCCCCAGAGCTAGCAGCCAGTGGATTTCTCTGTGTGGAGCTTGCCAGAGCCCTTGCCCATTTTCTAGCTAACACTGTGGGTGGATGCAGTAGGGCCTGGGAGAGAGGGTCTTCACTCCTCAGGGTCGGGTTCAGACAGGACCCACACAGTGGGGTGAAGTGATTAAGGTTAGAGGGAAGGGCCAAGTCTTGGGGAGAAGGCATTGGGGATGCTATGCACGGGGAGAGCTCCAACCTGCAGGGTCCAGTGCTGGTGGATGAATGTGGATCTGGAGCAGGCAGGGCAGTAGTCTAGGAGCTGTGCTCATACAACATGCTGTGAGAGAAAGTGTTAGGGGGTGCGGGGAGGTTAGATGGGTCTGAGGACTAGGGGCTCTGGTCAAAAGAAATACCCCCAGTGTGGGCGAGTATGACACACTTACTTCAGCCCCTAGCAGGTTTAGTCTGGTTCTGCCCACATTGGCCTGTGGCTCAGAGCCAGGGCTGTTTCAGATTCACCCCAAACAAGAAGCTCCAACAGGGAAGTGGTGGGCAGTGTCAGTTGAGATGTAGCTCCGCCCAGGCCTAAAAGGTGGGTAGCTCTAGGGCTAAGGTCAGCATCAGGGGACACAGCTGCACCACGGCTTCAGA
Source organism: Tachyglossus aculeatus (assembly GCF_015852505.1). Taxonomy (NCBI): domain Eukaryota; kingdom Metazoa; phylum Chordata; class Mammalia; order Monotremata; family Tachyglossidae; genus Tachyglossus; species Tachyglossus aculeatus. The sequence continues at coordinate 4,809,235 of NW_024044915.1, read as the reverse complement.
GAACCCAGACCTAATTCCCTGTCCTTGGCTGGCCACAAGCCCCAGGCATGAACTAATGGGCTGGACTGGGCTGTGCATCCAGGCCAGGCTGGAGGTGGGGGGTGGTCTGTGAGCCTGGGCATGTTACCCATGGGTGGTGGGCTGTTCTAGCTTCCTACTGCATACAGAGTCCTGTGCTGTGAGTTTACTCTGTGCAGATTATTGTATTGGCCACCAAATGTGTACAGAATGCTGTAATAGGTTCTTGCTGTGTATAGAACATGGTACTGTGACCACTATGTGTAGACCATTGGATTAGGCACATAATAATAATAATGATGGCATTTGTTAAGTGCTTACTATGTGCAAAGCACTGTTCTAAGTGCTGGATGTGTGTAGAATGCTGCACTGAGCTCTTACTGTGTGTAGAGCACTGTACTGGGCATCTATTCTATTCAGTCCATTTTACTGGGCATCTACTATGTGCAGAACGCTGCACTGGACTCTTGCTGTGGGCATAGAACTGTACTGGGCACTCACAGTTCTAGAGTGCCGTACTGTGCACCTAAAAATAATAATAATTGTGGTGCTTGCTAAATGTTTATTATGAGTCAAGCACTGTACTAAGTACACATTGGGGTAGGTACAAGTACTCAATTTGGACACAGTCTAAGCTGGTACTTATTCAGTACAGAGCACTGTACTGCCTGTCTCCTGTCTGAAAAGCACTGAATTGGACCCCTGCTGTATGCAGAGTGCTGTGGTAAGTGCCTACTTCATTCGGAGCATTTTGCTGGGCACATGAGGGAGCTAAATAATAGTAAAAGGCACAGTCCTAGTCGTTCAGAAGATAGGGAGTGAGATAATCAGGAGGAAATGGGTGGTTGTTGTGGAGGGAAAGGATCCAGTGCTCTTTACCTGGACTGCAGGGCTTCTGCCAAGAGTCCTCAGAGTAGAATAACCTGCCCATATCTGGACAAGTCCCAAAACCACCCTAACACCAAACAATAGCATGTAGTGCTCTCCTACTCTGTGAGAGGCACTGTACTGAGTACCCACTTGGTGTGGTGCTCTGTACTATTTGGGAAGCTCAAAGAAAGTAGGTGACACACTCCCCATGCACTAGTACTTTTCGAGTGAACGGCTATCCCATCCAGGCAGAGAATGTGTCCTCTGGTTTCTGAGAATGGAGATCATACCACTCCCTCCTGCATCCCCTTCCAGAGTAGCATGGATGTATCATGTTCAAACTCTTTCACACCAGCCTGCCATAGCACCAGACTCTGTTGGGAATTCCATCCCAGAAAATTCAGCTTGTCATCAAGTTGAAACCTATGATCGTTTAGTGGTAAGCCTGTGTTTCACCACCTCACCAGGCTTATGGGATGGAAATTTCTTCCCTGGGTTTCCTGGGTGCACAATCTCTAAGTTGTCCCTGTTAGATTCCATCTTGGTTTGGTAGGGCTATTTTCCAGTCCAGATAGACCACTCGTGAGGAAACCAAACTCCTAGCAAAACCCTGCCCACAAGTAACTATTCTCCATCTGCCCGGTTTAGTGCCATATGCAAATATGCCTTCACCTGACTCCTTGGACAAGTCAGTGACCAGAGCTGACCCAAGCTCAGTCCCCACCGATCAGCCCTTGCAAACACCCAGTCTCTTCAAGCCTTTCAGGGGTTGGGGGGCAGTCAGACCAGACATTCAGGAGAGTGGCCTTGAAGTAATCACCAACCCAGGGTGGACATTAAGGGTAGCATCTCTGCAGTGATCACCAGTCCAGGGTGGACATCGAGGAGAGTGGACCTGCATTGATCATTAACCCAGGGTGGACATCAAGGATATAGGCTCTGCTGCGATCATCAACCTAGGGTGGACAATGAGAAGAGAGGTCCTGCAGTATCCCAGGCTGCATATTGAGGAAAGCAGTCCCTCAGAAATCACCAACACGGGGTGGATGACAGGGGGAGAATCCTCGTACTGTGGCTATGGTTTCAAGACACCTTAGCCACTGTGGTTAGTGGTCCAGATACCATAACCACCTTGGTTAGTCATTCACACATTGTAACATCTTTGGTTATTGGTTCAGGCACCGTAGGCACATCAGTAAGCATCCAATACCGAACTAACTAATCAATGTTAGTTATTTCAACTAACCAGTCAACCCAGCAGCAGAGACTAGCAAACATTTATTTCAAGGACAGTAGGGATTCTGCTTTCATCAGGTTGTTCCCTCTAATAATTTATAATAATTATGGAATTTGGTAAGTACTTACTACGTGCCTAGCTCTGAATTAAACACTGGGGCAGATACAATATAACCCGATTGGACTATGTAGGAGGGAATCTACGTAGGAAAGAGTAGGATTTAAACCACATTTTACAGTTGAAGAAACTGAGGCTCAGATAGGTTAAGTGATTTCCACAAGATCACGCAGCAGAAAAGTGGCAGAGCCAGGGTTAGAACTCAGGTTTTCTGACTCCCAGGCTTGTGCTTTTTCCAGGAGGCCACGTTGCAGTGAGAATATGGTTCATTCATTCATTCATTCATTCATTCATTCATTCATTCATTCATTCAATCGTATTTATTGAGCACTTACTGTTTGCAGAGCACTGTATTAAGCGCTTGGGACGTACAAGTCGGCAACATATAGAGACGGTCCTCACCCAACAACGGGCTCACAGTCTAGAAGGGGGAGACAGACAACAAAACAAAACATGTGAACAGGTGCCAAGTCATCAGAATAAATAGAAGTAAAGCTAGAAGCACATCATTAACAAAATAAAATAAATAGAATATGTACAAGTAAAAATAGAGTAATAAATTTGTACAAACATATATACAGGTGCTGTGGGGAGAGGAAGGAGGTAGGGTGGGGAAGGCCTCCTGGAGAAGGTGAGCTCTCAGTAGAGCTTTGAAGGGAGGAAGAGAGCTAGCTTGGTGGATGTGAGGAGGGAGGGCATTCCAGGCCAGGGGGAGGACGTGGGCCAGGGGTCGACGGCTGGACAGGCAAGGACGAGCCACAGTAAGGAGGTTAGCGGTAGAGGAGCGGAGGGTGTGGGCTTGTCTGTAGAAGGAAAAAAGTGAGGTGAGGTAGGAGGGGGCGAGGTGATGGAGAGCCTTGACGCCGAGAGTGAGGAGTTTTTGCCTGATGCGTAGGTTGACTGGTAGCCACTGGAGATTTTTGAGGAGGGGAGTAACATGCCCAGAGCGTTTCTGCACAAAGACAATCCGGGCAGCGGCGTGAAGTATGGATTGAAATGGGGAGAGACAGGAGGATGGGAGATCGGAGAGGCTGATGCAGTAATCCAGTCGGGATAGGATGAAAGATTGAACCAGCAGGGTAACAGTTTGGATGGAGAGGAAAGGGCGGATCTTGGCGATGTTGCGGAGGTGAGACCGACAGGTTTTGGTGATGGATTGAATGTGGGGGGTGAACGAGAGAGCAGAGTCGAGGATGACACCAAAGTTGTGGGCTTGTGAGATGGGAAGGATGGTAGTGCCATCTACAGTGATGGGAAAGTCAGGGAGAGGGCAGGGTTTGGGAAGGAAGATAAGGAGTTCAGTCTTGATCATGCTGAGTTTTAGGTGGCGGGCAGACATCCAGATGGAGATGTCCTGAAGGCAGGAGGAGACACGAGCCTGAAGGGAGGGAGAGAGAGCAGGGGCAGAGATGTACATTTGTGTGTCATCAGCGTAGAGATGATAGTTGAAGCCGTGGGAGCGAATGAGTTCACCAAGGGAGTGAGTGTAGATTAGAGAACAGACGGGGACCAAGAACTCACCCTTGAGATTCCCCTACAGTACGGGGATGGGAGGGGGAGGAGGAGCCCACAAAGGAGACTGAAAATGAACAGCCAGAGAGATAAGAGGTTTCCACATCATGCTGGATTGCCACAGGGCTGGGGTCTGATTTGTACTGTCCAATTGACCACCCACCCACCCTCATAAAAAGCCCCCATTATTCTGGTCAGGAAGATGGAAGGGGTGGACTTTCCAAAACCACAATTGGGAAGTGTCAGAGGCCAAGGCCTGTCACGGGCCATGCTTCCACTCTGGCCATGTTCCCCATTGCTATTCCCCATATTCCTGCCCATGCTCTCAAACTGCCCATTCTGTCTCCTGCCTACACTCCTTCCTTGCCCATGCTCCCTCCCTGCACATGAGCCCACCCTATCCTTGCTCCATCCCTGGTCATTCTCTGTCTTTGGCCATGCTTTTTCCCTGCCCCCGGTCCCTCCCAGCCCCCATTCCCTGGCCCATGCTCCTTCTCTGCTCTGGCTCCCACCCTTGCCTTGTTCCTTCCCTGTCTCTGGGCAAGAAAAGGCCAAATCGATTTTCTCATTCCACACATTCAGCTTCCTCCACCTGATACTGTTAAAAGTTTAATTGTTGACACCCATTTCCCACCATCCAAATGCTGACCTCATGGCAGGTCTTTCAAAGTTGATGATGAAAGGAAGATGCACACCAACCCCAGGAATTCTATTCAGAGGCAACGTGGTTGCAGACCCCAGCCCAGAGGAGGAAATCAACCCTGGTGGAAAAGACAAATGCAAAAGACTCTCTGCCCTGGAAACCACTTCTGAACTGACAGAGCCTTCCCCTAAACCGGCCCTTCCCTCAACAGGTTTTCTGTGGCCCTAGCAGTTCAGCTAGTGTTGTTGGGCTCGCCCCATCCCCGAAAGGGAAGTCGCCCCACTATTGCCGGAAGCCTCCCCTCAGCTTCTGGAGTCTCCTTCACCCCTACCAGCATCAAATCCACAAATACCAAAACCACCCCTCAGCCAGGCCCAAGCAGTCTCTTGGTGATATTAGACAGACATAGGTAGCACTAAGCCATGTGGAGGGGCTCAGCGAAATGTGTCAAACATCAACTGATGGAGAGATAATAGCAGTAATAGTGATTAGTAAGTGCCACTGTGTACAATATATCGTATTAAAAGCTTGGGGAGTTCAAAACAAAGTGACACGCTCCTTGCCCACATGGAGCTTATGTTCTCTTTGGGTAAGCAGACAAATAAGCATTTATGGAGTAATCAAAATAAATGATTGAATGCCTGAGGTAGGGCATAAGTACGTATATAAATGTTAGAGATGCCTGATGAATTTATATGACTTGGGATGCAGGGAATTAATTGGGGAAGCCTTGTCGGAAGAGGAGGACTTTGAATATGGGGAAGCTTGTGGTCTGTTGGATTTGGGGTTGGATAGAGAAAACAAGCATAAGCACGAGGATGGGGGCAGGGGAATCTAGTGTGAGGAACAATTATAAGGTTATCTTAGGAAAATGAAGAGTGGGTAGAGGAGTACAGGTTGATGAGGGAAGTTATGTAAAATGGGGTGGATTGGTGGAGAGCTTTGAAACTGAATGTTTGATACAGAAGGGCTCAGGGAGCCACTGGGTGGTTTGAGGAGAGGGGGGATGTGCCAAGGGACTCTTAGGAAGAAGATCTTTGCAGCAGCTTGAGCTATAGTTTGGAAAGGTTATATATATGACTCTCTATATATCTGTATATATGTATATGTAGGGACTGTATCTGTATGTCGCCGATTTGTACTTCCCAAGCACTTAGTACAGTGCTGTACACACAGTAAGCGCTCAATAAATACGATTGAATGAATGAATGAATGAGAGGGGAGAGGCTGGAGACTGGAAAATCAGGAAGGCAGTTGCTGCAATAGTCTAGGGGTGATATAACCAGAGCTTCCACCAGGAGGGCAACCGTTTGGGTGGAGAGGAAGAAACAAATCTGGGAGGAAGACTGGCAGGTGTGGGCTGTAGATTGAATGTGGGAGTTGGAAGACAATAAGGAATCCAGGAGAGTTCCAAGGTTATGGACTTCTGGAATAGAGAGCATCGTGGGTTTTAATATCTGAGATTGGAAAGTAAGGAAGATAAATTGTTAGGACAGATTAGGAGATTTAGGAGATAAAATGAGTCATTCTGTTTTCAGCATATTAAGGTGGAGGTACCAGCCAGACACCCATGGGGAGATGACCTGGAGGCCAGAGATGTGGGATTGTAGGTTAGGTGAGACGTTAGAGCTAGAGAAGCCAAGCTGCTTTTCAAGCAGCATGGCTTTGTGGATAGACCTTGGGCCTGAGGGTCAGAAGGACCTGAGTTCTAATACCTGCTTCACCACTTGTCTGTTGTGTGACCTTGGGCAAGTCACTTCTCTTCTCCGTACCTCAGTTACCTCACTTGTAAAATGGGGATTAAGAGTATGAGCCCCTTGTGGGAAAGGGGCTGCATCCTAATTTATCAACCTGAATCCACTCCAGTGCTTAGAACAGTGCTTGGCACATAGTAAGTCTTTAACAAGTGCCATTATTATTATTATTATTATTAGACAGGTAGATTTGGGAGTCATTCGGGTGGAGATGGTAGTGGAAGCCATGGGAGCAGATGTGCTCCCCAAATTAGTGGGTGTATTGCAAGGACCCACAAGGAGACCCACCCTCTCTCAGTACCCACTGAAAACTGCTACATCCATTGCTGACTGGGAAATACTGCACAATCACAGGGGTGTGCATGTGCTTTGGTATGTGTGTACACTCCAGTTTCAGAAATACAATATTTCAGACTAATGTAAGGATGAGGAATTCATGGTCTATGCTGACCACTGCTTGGCCTTCAATTGAACTGACCATGTCCATCTGTCACCCACCAGGGCAGGGAGGAAAATTGCAAGGATTTCAGGTCCTTTTTGTTCCTGCAGGAAGTCATTTCCCTGTGAAAGAAGGTGAATCCCCAAGAACCCACCCCAGACAACAGCAAGCAATGAACATTCCCTGGAAATTGTCAAGGGCGAATGGACAGGAGTCTGGAATAGATATGAAGGGAATGGCATAACACCTAATGTCGGCTCAAGAAACATCACTATTACCACCACCACCGCTGCTGCCATCACGACATTAATTGGTAAACTGTGTGACTCTTGGCTGTGGACGAAGTAAGCAGTGCAAGCGTTTGACCTAATCCCATTTTGCTCCCTCTCCTCCTAGCCCCTCCTCTAGTATTCATGCTGCTTCTCCTAGTATGAGAAGCAGCGTGGCTCAGTGGAAAGAGCATGGGATTTGGAGTCAGAGGTCATGGGTTCGAATCCCAACTCTGCCACATGTCTGCTGTGTGATCTTGGGCAAGTCACTTAACTTCTCTGGGCCTCAGTTACCTCATCTGTAAAATGGGGATTAAGACTGTGAGCCCCACGTGGGACAACCTGATCACCCTGTATCCTCCCCAGCGCTTAGAACAGTGCTTTGCACACAGTAAGCGCTTAACAAATGCCAATTATTATTATTATTATTATTCAGCCTTGGAATGTCTCTGATTAGTCAGACATTGACTATTGTTCATTCATTCATTCACTCATTCAATCGTATTTATTGAGCACTTCCTGTGTGCAGAGCACTGTACTAAGCGCTTGGGAAGTTCAAGTTGGAAGTGAAGTAAGTATTGTTATTACTTATTTCATTTATTGAGCCTTTCTGTGGGCCAAGCCCTGGGCACTGGGAAAAGGCTCCAAGATGATCATTGAGGCCTAGCTCTTGGCCTGTAGGGGTTCCCGATCTAAGTCAGGGCAATCCCCCTGGAAAAGAAACAGTAGGATAAGTACAGCAGGAGTGATGAATGAACAATGACATGAGTGCCATCTCCCAGTGTCCCAGTCATGCCATCTCCCCAAGTCCCCAGGCTTCCCGAGCCCCTGGAATACCATCCTTCTGGGCCCCCAGGGTGTTATTTCTTTGAGCCTCTCGCATTCCATCTTCCTGAGTCCTCCAGGATGCCATCTCCCCAACCTCTGGCATGCCATCTTCCTGAGTCCTCCAGGATGCCATCTCCCCAACCTCTGGCATGCCATCTTCCTGGGACCTCATGGTGCCATCTCCCAGAGCCCCTGCAGTATCATTTCCTCTTGCCTCTGGATGGCATCGCTGCCATCCTAGAACCCTGTGGCTGCCCAACTACCAGGAAGCAGACAGATCCTGCCTGAAAGGACAGGTAGCCTGAGAGGACCAGGCAGAAGCCAAACTGTCAGTCTCCCACGATCCTCTCGGCTCTCCAGCATCTGAGAGGGCCTGAATGGAGCAGGCAGGACCTAGTTAAGTGCAGACTGTAAGCTCTTTGTGGGCAGGGAACGTGCCTACGAACTTTTTTGTATTGTACTCTCCCAAGCATTTAGTAAACTGCTCTGCACACAGTAAGAGCTCAATAAATACCATTGATGGTGATAAAATTACTTTTATGAAAAGCTCCTCACAGCATCCAGGACAGCGCTCTGCACACAATAAGCACCAGGACAGTGAACTGCATCTGGTGAGGACCCTGCATCAATAGGCTTCCAGTACAAGTGTCTGCATTCAGGAGACACCAATACAGCACTGTGCTCACATTAGGTGCTTTGCACAGTGCTCTACACACAGCAGGCACCAAGTACAGCACTCTGAGCACTAGATTTTATTTCGTTCCCTCAGTTTCCAGGGTGGATGGAGAAAGAGCCAATCAAGATGGAATGAGAGAGAGTGCATCTTACCTGAGCCAAACCAGCTCCAAATCCCCGAGTGCCCCTGCCCCCAGGCCCCAAGCCCTGCCCCAACCCCACCTCCCAGGCTCCAGCCCAGCACCCCCCAAACGTCCTCCAGGATTTCACCTACCCTCTTAATCATCCTCTCCAGACTTTATTCCTCTTCTGACCCCACCCACAACCTCGAGCCAGAGATTGAGAGACTAGAGACTGTGGACTGCCACCATCACACCGCTCTCCACCCTGGACCACACCAACACATAGGACCTTTTCCCCCCAGAATGACCCTGGCCCTTCCCCGAAGCAGGACCAATGGCCCCAAGGGCAGCTCCTGCTAAGCCACCCTCAGACAATGGTCCAAGGCCAGAAACACAGGAGCACGTGGTGAGGCAAAGACACAGTGGGGGTGATGCAAAGTCAATGTGGGTACACCTAGTGGAAGCGACACAGAAAGGAAAGAAGAGGAGGCTTGGTGGAATGGACCTATGGGAAGCTGAAATCTCCATTATGAGGGCTCAAATTCTCTTCAGATTGGCCTGATCCCAGAATTTAGAACCTGGTCTCAGGTACACGAACAGATTTGGAGCATCCTGGCCCCTGGCTCTGGCTGTGCTCCGAATCTGGGAGGCAGAACCCTGGAGGTCCAGCCATCTCTGTGCTGTGAGTCCACTCAAATGGGCAGAGAATGGAGATAGAAGAGCCAGTGGATGCGGTGACTGTGTCAGAGATCACCGTACCAATGGACTAGATCAGTAATGCTGGAGAGGCAGATGGGTAAGTCTTGCTCACACAATGCACAAACACATATACAGACACACACCTAGGGACATGTACACACACTTGTACACATGCTAACTCCCACAGTCTCCCAGATCAGCCCCAGGGCCATTTGGACAGCATCTCCCAAGAGACTTGCCCCAAACCCTCCTGGAAATGACAAGGACCCAGTGACAGTCTCAGAGACCAGAGGGGCAGAATCCAGGGATTCCAGATTTGCCAAACCAGCACAGTCTCTAGGGGTCCTGTTTAGCATGGGGTCCCTCCCCAATGCAGAACCACCCCTGCTGTTTTCTCCAAGGGAGAAGGGATGAAAAGGTCCTGGGTTCTTGGACAGGACTGCCCAGGGCCTGGCCCAGTTACAGGAAGGATGGTGGGAGTCAGGTACGTGCTCTGTGAAATTTCGAGAAAGACAAGATCCCTAGCCTTGTGAGCTTCCAGCCTAATGGGGACTAGGCCAGGAAGGGAGACAGAGAGAACTATCTGAGCCTCTTGACCATTCTGGACAGCTGAGACCTCAGCAGCACAGCACAGCACAGCTGAGATTTAGACCCCAGAAGAAGGTCCCTCGGTCAGAGGCAAAGTCGAGGGAGATGGGTTGGTTTGGGCGAAAGAGTGATGGAGAATCGTGGATATGGTGAACAGACCTTGGCCTTCCACCCCAGCCCTTGTCCAGACATCGCTATGTGTCTCTGGACCTACTGGTCGAATGCTGAGAAATGGCAATCACTGAGAAATAGTTTATGCTTTCATGTGTTTCATATGACTAGGGATCCCCCAGGTCCAAGCAACGTAGATATAGAGCCTCATTACAGAGTTCAGTCTCCTGTAATGTCGACAGCCTAATCAGACCAGCATCAGATTTCCTGATTTTCTTTCTCTCAAATCCAGCTCACTCAGGCAAAGGACAGCAGTGGCTCCTTTATGTGCTGTTCCTGGGTCTGTAGCTGGTTGCTGTCCGAAGGCAGGGGGAACCTGCTATCAAACTGTGTCCAAACTGATTACCTCATACCTACCCCAGTGCTTAGAACAGTACTTGGCACATAATAACCATTTAACAACTATCGTGATAATAACTGTTAATGATTATAGCACAGGTGCCCTATACCTCAGGCCTTTCTCTGATGCTCTGATGCACTTTTGCTCCTGAGTAGTGGATCTGGATGTGGTCAGCCCTCCCCACTTTTTGCCAACCTGCAGGCATCCTTCAGGAGGAAAGGGTGCCCTCCCTGGCAAAGTACCCCGGGCTGGGCCATGCCTACATGAGGCAAGGGCAGGGCCAGGGGGAGAAGGTGAAAAAGAGAAGGAGACCAATGGACCCCAAGGGTGGGTCAACGGGAGTCCGAGACCCACTCACCCCATGTGTCTTAAAAAGAACAGCAGTGAATCAGCTGAATCAGTCAACACTAAACACACCCAAAGCAGGGGTTTTTGGTTGGTTAATTCTGTCCCTCACTGTCCCCCACTAGAATCCTTGCCTCCTTTTAGGGCCAGCACTTGTACGGAGCCATACACACTGGTGTGGACACTCCTCTCAAGAGCTCAGCTCCTTGTTGGCTCAAGTCCTAGGCCAGGGAGCTGGAGAGGCGGGGAGGCAGGAAAGCCAGCAGGGATTTTAGTTGGAAGGAAGATCCCTAGCTTCTTCTGTCCCTCCCCGGGGTCCTGGCCTTGGGGGACCATGATTCAGGATGTACACCGGGGAGTGGGGAGGGCACTCCTAGCTGCATATCCCAGTGGCCCTGCACCATGGTAAACAATCCTAGTGATTGAACACTGCTCTGAGTCTTCCTGCCATCCAGGCAGATGAAGCTCAGGGAAGACAATAGATTCCAGCCTGCCGTGGCAGCGGTGGTGATTGCTGGTCCGACCAGCCAGGTTAGTAATGCTGGGGAGGCAGATGGAAGGGACTCAGGCACTTGGGCACATCCATTTCCCCTCCCCAAACCCCACACATAGACAAAACACACACATGCATGCACACTTGCACAGGTATATGCATGTACACACATGCATCCAAACGTGGTTTGGGGACAATGGGTGGACTGGATCTTTCCATTATCCCTCTGGACCCTACCCAACAGCAGCTATGCATACTCACACTGGGTCAATTGAGTCGATCGGTAGTGGTATTTGTGAGCTCTAACTCGGTGCCAGTCATTATGCTAAGTGCTATGGTGAGTGACAAGTGGCCTGCCTCACCATGGCCTCTGCCCCAAAGGGACTCACCCACTACGTAGGGAAGCAAAAACCCATGGGACAGTAAGAGAAAATTTGAACAACAAGGAGATACGACAGCAAGAGCAAATTTGAAAATCAAGAAAGGTTATTGCAGTGAAGAGTTTAGCAAACCAAGCACCGGATGCTACTTTGGCTCTTGCCCACTCAAAGCAAATATCCTAAAACTACTCAGGATTCCAGGAACATCTGGGCACCAGGTGTGGGTGGCAGAACATATCCAGGCTGCCAGAAGTGGTGAGGCTAGTCCAGAGACCCGATGAGCCTTGGTTCATCCAGCTCAGTTAAAAAACCATGCCAACCTCGTTCACTTCGAGTTTATCCTTTCCTGCCTTAACTCTGCCCTCTCCTCTGCCAGACAAAAATATTTCTCCTCCCTTATTGACACCCATGCCCATCATCCCCATCAACTCCTCTGTACATTCAACTCCCTTCTCAGGCCCCCGGTTCCTTCCCCTCCTCCTTCCCTCACCCCCAAAGATCTGGCTTCCGACTTCATTACTAAAATTAAGTCCATCAGGTCTGACCTCCCCAAAATCACTCCCCCACCTTCTCCAACACACCGGCTCTCAACGCTCTCTGCTACTCTCCCATCCTTCCCAGCAGTATCCTCAGAGGAGTTCTCCTCCCTCCTCTCAGGTGCTACTCCTGCCACCTGTGCTTCTGACCCCATTCCCTCTCATCTCATGAAATCTCTCGCTCTGTCCCTTCTCCCCTCCTTAACTTCCATCTTCAACCGCTCACTCTCCACTGGTTCCTTTCCATCTGCCTTCAAACATGCCCATGTCTCTCCCATCCTAAAAAAGCCCTCTCGTGACCCCACTTCACCTTCTAGTTATCCCCCCATCTCCCTGCTACTATTACTTTCCAAACTCCTTGAACGAGTCGTCTACATGTGCTGCCTCGAATTCCTCAACACCAACTCTCCCCTCGACCCCCTCCAGTCTGGCTTCCGTCCCCTACATTCCACGGAAACTGCCCTCTCAAAGGTCACCAATGACCTCCTGCTTGCCAAATCCAAAGGCACATACTCTATCCTAATCCTCCTCGATCTCTCAGCTGCCTTTGACACTGTGGACCACCCCCTTCTCCTCAACACGCTATCCAACCTTGGCTTCACATACTCTGTCCTCTCCTGGTTCTCCTCTTATCTCTCTGGTCGTTCATTCTCAGTCTCTTTTGCAGGCTCCTCCTCCCCCTCCCATCCCCTTATTGTGGGGGGTCCTCAAGGTTCTGTTCTGGGTCCCCTTCTGTTATCGATCCACACTCACTCCCCTGGTGACCTCATTCGCTCCCACGGCTTCAACTATCATCTCTAGGCTGATGACACCCAAATTTACATCTCTGCCCCTGCTCTCTCCCCCTCGCTCCAGGCTCGCATCTCCACCTGCCTTCAGGACATCTCCATCTGGATGTCTGCCTGCCACCTAAAACTCAACATGTCCAAGACTGAACTCCTTGTCTTCCCTCCCAAACCCTGCCCTCTCCCTGACTTTCCCATCACTGTTGAGGGCACTACCATCCGCCCCGTCTCACAGGCCCGTAATCTTGGTGTCACCCTCGACTCCGCTCTCTCGTTCATCCCTCATATCCAAGCCGTAACCAAAACCTACTGGTCTCAGCCCCGCAACATTGCCAAGATCCGCCCTTTCCTCTCCATCCAAAACGTTACCCTGCTTGTTAAAGCACTCATCCTATCCCTTCTGGACTACTGTATCAGCCTCCTCTCCGATCTCCCATCCTCTTGTCTCTCCCCACTTCAATCCATACTTCACGCCGCTGCCCGGGTTCTCTTTGTCCAGAATCACTCTGGGCATGTTATTCCCCTCCTCAAAAATCTCCAGTGGCTACAAATCAACCTGCGCATCAGGCAGAAACTCGTCACACTCGGCTTCAAGGCTCTCCATCACCTCGCCCCCTCCTATCTCACCTTCCTTCTCTCCTTCTACAGCCCAGCCCACACCTTCCTCTCCTCTGCCGCTAATCTCCTCACCATGCCTCATTCTCACCTGTCTCGCTGTCGACCCCCGACCCACGTCATCCCCCGGGCTTGGAATGCCCTCCCTCCCCACATCCGCCAAGCTAGCTCTCTTCCTCCCTTCAAGGCCCTACTGAGAGCTCACCTCCTCCAGGAGGCCTTCCCAGACTGAGCCCCCTCCTTCCTCTCCCTCTCCTCCCCCTCTCCACCCCCCCCTAGTCTTACCTCCTTCCCTTCCTTACAGCACCTGTATGTATGTCTATATGTTTGTACATATTTGTTACTCTATTTATTTATTTTACTTGTACATATCTATTCTATTCATTTTATTTTGTTAATATGTTTTGTTTTGTTTTATTCTCTGTCTCCCCTTTCTAGACTGTGAGCCCACTGTTGGGTAGGGACCGTCTCTATATGTTGCCAACTTGTACTTCCCAAGCACTTAGTACAGTGCTCTGCACACAGTAAATGCTCAATAAATATGATTGATTGATTGATTGATTGATTGATTAAAAATAACAATGGTATTTGTTAAGCAATTGTTGTGTGCCAGGCACTGTACTAAGCGCTGGTGTAGACACAAGCTAATCAGGTTGGACACAGTCCTTGTTCCACATGAGGCTCACAGTCTTAATCCCCATTTCACAGATGAGATACCTGAGGCACAGAGAAGTTAAGTGACATGCCCAAGATAACACAACAGATAAGTGGCAGAATAAGGATTAGAACCCAGCTCCTTGTGACTCCCAAGCCCATGCTCTATCCTCTAGGGAATGCTGTTTCTCATAAGTGGCAGTTGGCACAGCCTAGGTGCGTAGAGTGGTGTTTTTAGTAGCATTATGTCTCTTTCTTCCTCTTTCCTTCCCTCTGCCTCAGTTTCCCCAGGTGAGAATCTCTAAGCTCCCGGGGTCTGGAGTTTGGAGGAACAAATTTTCATTCATTGGTTCAATGCATTCATTCAATCAAATTTAAAAGCAATGTACTAAGCCCTTGGGAGAGTACAATATAATGACAAATAGACATATTGCCTGCCCACAATGAGCTCACAGTCTATAGGGTGAGGCAGACATTAATATACATAAATAAAGCAGTGAATAATTCATAAATTAAAGATATATACATCTGTGCTCTGGGACTGGGAGGTAGGATGAATGAAGAGAGCAAGTCATGGTGATGCAGAAGGGAGTGGGAGAGGAGGGCTTAGTCAGGGCAGGCTTCTTGGAGGAGATGTGCCTTCCATAAGATTTTGAAGTGGGGAAGAACAGTTGTCCATCTGATTTCAGGAGTGAGGCCGGTCCAGGCCAGAGCAGGATGTGGGTGAGAGGTCAGCAGTAAGATAAACAAGAGCATGGTAGAGTGAGAAGGCTAGCATTAGAAGAACCAAGAGTACAGATTGGGTTGTAGTAGGAAAGTAGTGAGGTGAGGTAGAAGGGGCAAGGTGACTGAATGCTTTAAAGCCAATGATGAGGAGATTTTGTTTGATGTGGAGGTAGAAGGGCAAACACTGGAGTTTTTTGAGGAGGGGGGTGACATGTCCTGAACATTTTTGTAGAAAGATGATCTGGGTTGCAGAGTGGAGTATGGACTGGAGTGAGGATTGATAGGAGGAAGGGAGGTCAGCGAGGAGGCTGATACGGTAATCAAGGAGGCATAAGTGCTTGTATTACCACCTCTATGCACGATACCCAAATCTACATCTCCATACCTGATCTTTATCCCTCTCTCCAGTCTCACATCTCCTCCTGCCTCCAAGACATCTCTACTTGGATGTCCTCCCATCACCTCAGGTTTAACATTTTCAAAATAGAGCACCTTATCTTCCCACTCAAACTCTGTCCTCCCCCTGACTTTCCCAACACTATAGACTGTACCATCACACTTCCTATCTCACAAGCTCATAATCTTGGTGCTACGCTTAACTCCTCTCTCATTCAACCCACATATTCAATCCATTACTAAATCCTGTCGGTCTCACCTTCATAACATAGATAAAATCTGCCCTTTCCTCTCCATTCAAACTGCTACCATGTTAATACAATCACTCACATGATCCCTCCTGGATTACTGCATCAGCCTTCTTGCTGCCCTCCAGCCTCCTGCCTCTCCCCACTCCAATCCATACTTCACTCTGCTACCCCAATCATTTTTCTACAAAAACATTCTGGACACGTAATCCCGCTCCTCAAAAAACTCCAGTGGTGGCCCATCTACTTCCACATCAAGTAAAAACTCCTCATCTTTGGCTTTTAAACACTCCACCACCTTTTTCCATATTACCTCACCTCACTTCTCTGCTTCTAAACCCAGCCCACACACTTTGGTCATCTAGTGCTAACCTTCTCACTGTGCCTTGATCTCATCTATTTTGCTGCCAACCTCTAGCCTACATCCTGTCTGTGGCCTGGAATGCCGTACCCCCTCAAATCCAACAGACTATTACTCTCTCCCCACTTCAAAGCCTTCCTGAAGGCACATCTCCTCCAAGAGACATTTCCAGACTAAGCCCCATCTTTCCCCATCTCCCACTCCCTTCTGCATCACCCTGATTTGCTCTCTTTACTCTTGCCACCTCCCAGCCCCACATATCTGTTGTTTTATTGATTTGTATTCATGCCTGTCTCACTCCCCAGACTATAAACTCATTGTGGGCAGGGAATGTGTCTGTTTATTGTTGTATTGTACTCTCCCAAGTGTTTAGTACAGTGTTCTGCACACAGTAAGTGCTCAATACAACTGAATGAATAGGTGAATGAATAATGTCATAGTAATTTGGATGGAGAGGAAGGGGCGGATTTTAGGGAGGTAAAGGTAGAACTGACAGGATTTAATGATGGTTTGAATATGTAGGTTGAATGACAGAGAGGAGTCAAGGATGATGCCAAGGTTAGGGGCCTATGAGAGGTACGAAAGGTGGTGTCACCAACAGCGATGAGAAACTGAGTGGGAGGACATGGCTTGGGTGAGAAGGTAAGAAGTTCAGAAGGGAGGACATTCAAGTAGAGATGTCTGAAACGCTGGAGGAAATACAAGACTGCAGAGAGAGAGAGAGAGAGATCAGGATTGGAGATGTAGATTAGGGTATCACCTGTATAGAGGTGGTAGTTAAAGCTGTGTGAGCGAATGAGTTCTCCAAGGGAGATTATAAGAAACACAAGGACTTCTATTCTACACCTGTTCTCCAAGCCATGAACAGTCTTTCTCTGCTTCCCTGATTTCCAGAGACAAAGTTTATCCTCAGTCTGGAAGTACCTAGCTCACCCCAACTTGGGTGAGTGAGAAGATTGGGAATACTTAGAAGGATCTGAGAGGAGATGGGCGTTCTTGGAAGACTGTGAAGATTAGGAACACCTGGGAAACTGTGGGACTATGGAGACCTGGGTAAACTGGGGAAAACGGGAGATACTAAGGAGATGTGGGGCGACTGGGGAAATCGTCCCTGCAGAGTGGAGCAGAGAATGTGAAAGAAGAAGGGGGCCAAGTTCACCATTGTCCATGTTGCGTGGTTACTCTGGCCACTCAGTCCTCATAGCCGGTGGACATGGTTGGGCTGGCACTGCCACGGGGCTGAGGACAGAAGGAACTGCCCAGTGGTTGTGACCATTCAGACCAGCCACCCTCCAAGGGGGGCCAGGGGCAGCTGGGAGGAAAGAATTGCTGCCCCATGAATGGGCAGAACATTTGCTGCTTCCCATCCACTTGGCCCCAGGTCCTCGTTTGAAGACTGGATGCCTGTGCCCATGTTCTGCCTCCCTCTGCTGGCAGCTGGGGAAAATCTGATCTGGAAGGTCATGGGGAGCAGAAGGAGCAGGGGATGAGACATAAGGCCTATAAATCCCTGGTTCCCCTCCAGGAAACCCAACTCCTCACTGAGGGCTCTATCAACTCCCAATCAATCAACAATCAGTAAATCATTTAATGTTATTTATTGAGCAGTTACTCTGTACAGAGCAGTGTACTAAGGACTTGGGAGACTACAACAAAGTTGGTAGACATGTTCTCTGCCCACAATGAACTTTCCATCTATAGAAGGAGACAGGAATTATAATAAATTACAGATAGGGGAACTATTAAAGTATAACGATACGTACATAAGTGCTGTGGGACTAAGGTAATTATCAAAGTGCTTAAGGTGTACACAGCCAAGTGTCTGGGTGACACAGAAGGGAGGGCAGATAGGAGAAATGAGGGCTTGGTCAGTGAAGACCTTCTGGAGGAGACGTGAATTTAGGAGGTTTTTGAAAATGGGGACAGTGGTGGACTGTCTGATATAAAGTGGGAGAGAGTTCCAGGCCAAAAGGAAAAGGATATGAGCAATGGTAGGTGGTGGGATACATGAGGCTGAGGTACAGGGAATTTGTTGGTGTTAGAGTGCAGAGAGTGTGGGTTGTGTTGTAATAGAAAATCAGAGAGTTAAGTCAAGGGTAATACCAAAGGTATGGGACAGAGAGGATAGTGGTACTGTCTACAGTTGGAGTCGGAAGATAAGGCTTTTTGTTTTAGACACATTAAATTTGAGTTATCCTGAAGACAGGAGGAAATGTGAGAAAGCCAAGAAGGATAGAGATTAGCACTGGAGATGTAGATTTGGGAATCATCCACATAGGGATGGAATTGAAGATGTCAGAGTGAATGAGTTCTCCAAGGGAATGGGAGTAGCTGGAGAACAGAAAGTGATCCAGGACTGATTCTTGAAGCACCTTCACAGTTAAAGAGTGGGAGGCAGAGGAGAAGCCTGTGAAGGAGCTACCAGAGACATAGGAGGAGAACCAGGAAAGGACGTTGTCAGTGAAGCCAAGGTTGGATGTTTCTGGGATAGTGGGTGATGGAAGCAGAAAGGTCGAGGAAGACTAGGAGGGACTAGAGGTCTCGGGATTTGTCAAGAAGAAGGTCACTGGTGACCTTAGAGAGAGTCCCATGATGAGTTGACGAATTAGGAAGGTGGGACTCAATTAGAGAACGTTTTCTGGAGGAGGTGACCTTATAATGGGGGCTTTGAATGACCTGAGTCCCCCCAGACCAGGGGTAAGCCGCTCAGGATGCTGTCTCTGACAGGGATGCTGGGAGGTACCATGTGCTGCTGCCTTCCGGGACACCACCCTTCAGAGTTAGGGGTGGGGCACATCTCTACCCTCTCTGTCCCCTCTCCATCCCTGACTCTCCTCCCAGTGACTCAACACACTCCATACAAACCCTCTGACTCTCACGCTCCACCTCTGAGACTCCCCCAGTGACCCAGTAAAGACCATCCAGCACCCCTGACTCACCCAGCAACCTGTGCAGTGAAATGAACAGGTGGTTCCAGGAAGTTTGGATAGCTAAATGGAGGGGAAGTTCCTAAAGGATGTGTGTGTGTGTGTGTGTGTGTGTGTGTGTGTGTGTGCGCGCGCACGTGCTTGTGTGTGTTGGTGTGGGGCATGCACTTCCCCCCTGTGACCCCTGCCCGCCATCAGGAATCATCCCGGGGGCAAAGTCTGCTTCCCGTGCCTCTTCCCTCCAGCTGTTTCCCATGCCCCTTCCCTCCAATTGTTTCCTGTACCTCTTTCCTCTAGTTATTTCCAGTGCCCCTTAGTCTTTAGTTGCTTCTGGTGCCCCTGCCATTCCAGCTGTATATGGTGATCCGGCCTCTGCAGATCTGTTTCTTGTGCTCCTTGCCCTCCAGCTCTATCATTTCCCCATGGAGACAAGAAACCAGACCAGTGGCTCCACATTCACGCTCCAAAGCATCGCCAACGCTGGGCAGCAGCGGCTCCTCTTTGTGCTCTTCCTGGGTCTGTACCTGGTCACCGTGGTGGGGAACCTTCTCATCATCCTGGCCATCCGGACAAACTCCCGCCTCCATTCCCCCATGTACTTCTTCCTCGCCAACCTGTCTCTGGTAGACATCTGCTTCTCCTCTACCACTGTGCCCAGCCTTCTGGGGACACTCTTCACTGGACACCAGGATGTTCCTTACGGTGGCTGCCTGGCCCAGATGTATTTCTTCATTGCCTTTGGAGCCACCGAGAATTTCCTTCTGGCTGCCATGGCCTATGATCGTTACTTGGCCATCTGCAATCCGCTGAGTTACTTGGTGGTCATGAGCCCTCAGTGTTGTGTCCTGCTGGTGGTCGCCTGCTGGCTGGTTTCTCACCCCCACTCCCTGCTGCACGCCCTCCTGATGACTCAGATGACCTTCTGTGCCTCCCGTGAAATTCCTCTGTACTTCTGTGACATCTTACCCCTGCTGAAGATCTCCTGCTCCGATCCCCACATCAACTTCCTTGTGGTATACACAGAAGGGGCCGCCATAGTCAACAGTGCCCTTCTGATTGTGCTGGCCTCCTACGCCCACATTATCCCTGCTGTTCTGCGGGTGCCCTCGGCCCATGGGAAGCACAAGGCCTTCTCCACCTGTAGCTCCCACCTGGCTGCAGTCGGACTCTTCTACGGCACTGTCATTTGGGTCTACTTCCAATCATCATCCAATTTTTCTGAGCGGGACACCGTAGCCACAGTCATTTACACAACCATCACCCCACTTCTGAACCCCTTTATCTACAGCCTTCGTAACAGAGACCTACACCAGGCTTTGCGCTCCTGGCCCTGTGCCCTCAGACCCTGAATCCCTGCCCTTGGTCCCCAGGTTCCTGAGACCCTAGTCTGGACCTGGCGACATGGGCCCTGTGCCTCCAAACCCAGTCCTTCACCCCCAGTCTGTGCCTCTGACCCTACATACCTGATCCTGCACCCTACACCTTGTGCTCTCAGACCCTGTAACTCTAGCTCTGCATCCCCTGCTTTGCACCCCCAATCTTGTGCCCCCAACTCTGCATCCCTGGACCCTGTACTCCCTGCCCTTGACAGCCGGGTCATTGTTTGGGGATCCCCACTCGAAGACCAGGAACTTAGATCGTGAGCCCACCAGAGAAGCTACCTGACGGGTCTCTGACATTTTTATTGACAATACGCTCCTCTCTGCACTTGCACCCACAATCTGGCAGGTCTTCACTGGCAAGGAAATGTCCTGGATGGTGGGAAAACCATGGACACAGGACAGAAATTGTATTCCCAAATGGGGAGTTGGGTGGGTTTGCTACATCTGACAGCTACAGGATTCAGAAGCCTGCAGATCACGACGATGGTCTTTCCCACCCTCTCCACTCTGCAGGCAGAGGGAAGGATGCATCTCTCCAGCACAAATCACGGCAGTTTCCAGGGGTCGACCTTCACTCTCTATCTCCCAATGGTCTGGATCAGTGTTGCAGATAGTCTGACTGTGATCGTCCTGACCATTTTCGACATCCACACCCTGGGGCATCTCTTCCTCTCCACTGTAAGGCATTTACATTGGCCTCACACCATCACCACAACTGAAGCCACACCTGAACATGGACCCAAGACTGCAGGTGGTGTCGAGGAGAGTGTGAGCATTCCTTCTCCAAAATCTGTTGATGCTACTTTGTGTCATATTCCTATTATCTTGCATTGTTACCTTCGCCATTATTGTTGCTGTTGTTTTCATTCATTCATTCATTCATTCAATCATATTTATTGGGCACTTACTGTGTGCACAGCACTGTACTAAGTGACTGGGAGAGTACAATACCATACAAAACACATTCTTTCTCTCAACGAGTTTATAGTCTAGAGGCATTGTTCTGGGCCTGGATTGGGAGCCCCATGTGGAGCTGGACCCTGGCTATTTCATTTACCTCGTATTTACCTCAGCACCTAGCACAGTACTTGACATGTAATAAGTGCTAAGTAAAGACTATTGACACAGATCCTGTCCCCGAGATGCTGCTGACCACCTCCTGCCTAGTAAGCAGCGTGGCTTAGTGGAATGAGCACAGACTTGGGAGTCAGAGGATGTGGATTCTAATCCTGGCTTCACCACTTTTCAGATGTGTGACTTTGGGCAAGTCACTTAACTTATCTGGGCCTCAGTTACTTCATCTGTAAAATGGGGATTAAGACTCTGAGCCCCACTAGGGATAACCTGATTACCTTGTATCTACCCCAGCACTTAGAATAGTGCTTGGTACATAGTAACCACTTAACAAATACCATAATTATCAATTGTCATTAAAAGCAACTCTTATCCTGACTACCTAGCCCTCAGCTGCTGAGGATAATGTCTCCCAGACCAGGACAGTGTGGCATGCTATGGATATCTATCACATGCTATGGA
Organism: Tachyglossus aculeatus; assembly: GCF_015852505.1. Taxonomy (NCBI): domain Eukaryota; kingdom Metazoa; phylum Chordata; class Mammalia; order Monotremata; family Tachyglossidae; genus Tachyglossus; species Tachyglossus aculeatus. Next base: position 4,787,569 of record NW_024044915.1, on the reverse strand, counting down.
CATCTATCACCCTCTCCATTATGCCCCATCCCAGGCACCGACCTCATTCTCCTGCGTCTATTGTCCAAAATCTTTCCCATCCCTCAGCATCCACCCCCATCACCTGCATCCAGCCTCATACCTCAGCATCCATCCCAATTTCCCTGCATCCATCCTTGTACCTCATCATCCATCCCCATCCCCATGTATCTGTCCCCATCCCTTGACATCCACCCTGATCTCTCACCATCTATCCCCATTCCTCAGCACCCATCCCAATGTCCTAGCACCTGTCCCCACTCCTCAACATCCATCCCAATCTCAAGGCATCTGTCCCCATCACTCGACAACTATCTCCCTCCCCCTGAATCCACCCCCCTACCTCAGGATCCGTCCCACTCCCCCAGCATCCATCCTGGCTCTCCAACATTCATCCCCATCTTCCTGCACACATCCTTATTCCTCAGTATTCAAGCCAACCTCCCAGCATTCTTCCCCATCCCTCATCTTCCATCCCAGTCTCCCAGCATCCATCCAAATTTTCTGGCAACAGTCCTCATCTTCTGGTGTCTGCCCTACCCCTCAACATCTGTCTCTAGCCCTTGGCACCCTTGTCTGTCCTTCAACAGACATCAATATAAATAAATAAAATTAAAGATATATACACAGGTGCTGTGGGGCAGGGAGATGGGGGAAGAGCAAAGGGAGCAAGTCAGGGCGTTGCAGAAGGGAGTGGGAGAAGAGGAAATGTGAGGCTTAGTCTAGGAAGGCCTCTTGGAGGAGATGTGCCTTCAGTAAGTCTTTGAAGGCAGGGTGAGTAATTGTCTGGCAGATTTGAGGAGGGAGGGTGATCCAGGTCAGAGGTAGGACATTGGTCAGGAGTCAGCGGTAAGACAGGAGAGATCGGGTCACAGTGAGAAGGTTAGCAGCAGAGGAGCTAGGTCTGTGGGCAGGTTGTAGAAGGAGAGAAACGAGGTTAAGTAGAAGGGGGCAAGATGATGGAGTGCTTTCTCATTATGATCAGAAAGGCAGATATGGGAATTATCCTTATAGCGGTGGTACCTAAAGCCTTGTGAGTGAATGAGCTCCCTGAGAGGGTAAGGTTCGAGCAAGAAGAGCAGAGAACCTAAAACAGTTAAAATTTGTGGGGCAGAAATCCAGCCAACAAATTAAACTGAAGAGGGGTAAGAAAAGTAGGAGGAGAACCAGGTTAGTACCATGGCCTCAAAACCAAGACCTGAAAGAGTTTCGAGGTGGAGAGTGTGGTGTTACTTAAGGAAACACGCTCTTGCCAAAAAGAGGGGTGACCATAGATGCTGGATCCTGCCTGGCCCCAATAGGACTATAGAATGTAAGGTAGAAGGCCAAATTGAAAAAAAGGGTACAAGATGAAAATCAGGGAACACAAATAAGATGCATGGCAGAAGGTCAGATGCAGAACCAAGGGTGCAGCAAGATGTAATGGCTGTGTGTAAGAAGAAAGGTCAGACTTGCAATATAGGTGAAGGGCCAAGTTACTGTGAAAAGACAAGAACACCAGAAGACAAGGACCAATGAAGGGGAACAACTCAACTACCTTTGAAACTGCCTGACTCTCCATGTCCTGTTTCTTTGGGAAGAATGGAAAACCTATCAAAAAATCCATGAAACACCACCCTGCCATGGAGCCAAGGTCTAGGAGTACTTGAAAAAGCATTCACCCCGTATCAAGTCTTCTTGCTGGCTGGAGGTTAGGTTGAGAGGCTCCCTTCGAAGTCTGCCCAAAGTAAAAGGGCAGGGGATGAAGCATCAAAACAGCTTATTGTTGGGTTAACCTGTTGGGTGACTCCCTTCACTGGACACTCTAAGAAAGATTGGAGATTGTAGCAATAAAGTATATTCTTGAACCAACCATGGGGCTCATGTTTTAGGGATTTGGGGCTATAGAAAAGACGGCTGTGGGAGCCTATGGCCACCAAAAATAGGCTTTCCCATAGCCGGTGGTTCACTCCATCAAAGGCTGTCAGAAGGTCAAGGGGGGTTAGAACAGAGTAGAGACCTTTAGGTCTTGGAGAGGCTCAAAACTCTCAGTTGAGCTAAGTGGTCCCAAATCCTTGGAATGAATGAAGAAGATGGTTGGTGAAGAGGAAGTAGAAACACTGAGTGTCAAAAACTTTCTCCACCCCACTCCACACACCAATGTCCTGTGTCTGTGTCTGTCACACACACACAAAACACATTCTTTCTCTCAACGAGTTTATAGTCTAGAGGCATTGTTCTGGGCCTGGATTGGGAGCCCCATATTATATTATACTTGTTAACTGCTCACTTATGTGCCAGGCACTGTACTAAACTCTGGGGTAGATACAAGATGATCAGGTCCATGTGGGATAGTCCATGTCCCACATAGGACTCACAGTCTTAATCCCCATTTTACAGATAGGGTAAATGAGCTATAATTCCATTTGTTTTGACGATTTGACACCTGTCTACATGTTTTGTTTTGTTGTCTGTCTCCCCCTTCTAGACTGTGAGACCGTTGTTGGGTAGGGGCCGTGTCTATATGTTGCCAACTTGTACTTCCGAAGCGCTTAGTACAGTGCTCTGCACATGGTAAGTTCTCAATAAATACAATCGTAGATTGAATGAATGAATGAGGCACAGAGAAATAAAGTGACTTGCTCAAGGTCACACAGCAGACAAGTGATGGATCTTTGCAAGCCCACGAACCTCCATGGGTGAATTAATGGTGTCTTCTTTGAACTACAGCTTTGTGTCTTCTACTTATGCATTGTCCATTCATTCATTGTTCACCATTGCTATTTCCTGTGTGATTTTCTGTGTGATTCCTCCTGGTCCCACCATACAAGCACAATGGATGTGTACCCGACTTCCACATTAGATTTCCTGTCCAAATCAGTAGGCGAACGACTTGCCCCTCTGCAGGAAATAGATAACTAACTGGTAACTAATTTCTCCTCTTCTCTGAAGCTGCTACATAGCCCAGGCCTGAGTGTCCAGCCAAGCTTTTCTAATCTCCGCTTGAACATTAATGTTCAAGTGGTGATGTCCCCAGGCTACTGAATTACCAGTGAGTTTTCCTTCAGCAGAACGTGCTCAGGGTCCGGCACAGTGCCTGGAGCAGGGCATGGTTGCGCAGGCTGTAGATAAAGGGGTTGAGCAATGGGGTTACTACCGTGTACAGCAAAGCCACCACAGAGCCCTGCTCCTCTGAGTGGCTAGGGGACGGGCAAAGATAAAGGCCAATTACAGTCCCAAAGAAAAGGGACACGACGACCAGGTGGGAGCCACAGGTGGAGATGCCTCGATGCAGACCCCGGACAGAGGGAACTCTCAGGACTGTACAGAAGATGTGGGTGTAGGAGACCAGGATACCCAAGAACGGTCCCACCACCACTGCTGCCCCTACAGTGATGATGACCAGTTTGTTGACAGAGATGTCAGAGCAGGAGAGATGCACCAGAGTGGATAAGTCACAGAAGAAGTGGGGGACCACCCTGTCTGTGCAGAAGGACAACCGAACCACCAGGAGGGTGTGGACCAGTGCATGGACAGCAGTGAGGACCCAGCAGGTGACCACCATCAGTGCAGAAAGCCGGGGGCTCATGGTTGTGACAGAACTCAGGGGCTGGCAGATGGCTACATAGCGGTCGTATGCCATTACAGCCAAGAGGAAATTGTCCAGATCTCCAAATAACAGGAAAAAGTAGATCTGGCTCAGGCATCCAGTGTAGGAGATGGCTGGGTTGTCTGTCTGCATGTTGACCAGCATCTTGGGGACAGTGATGGAGGAGAAGCAGATGTCAGCACAGGATAGGTTGGCAAGAAAGAAGTACATGGGGGAGTGGAGGTGTGAGTCACTGCCGATGGCCAGGATGATAAGCAGGTTCCCCGCTATGGTGACCAGGTACAGAGCTAGAAACAGCATGAAGCACAGCTCTTTTTGCCCTGGCGGGGTGCGTAGCCCCAGCAGGATGAACTCAGTGATGTGGCTCTGGTTCTCCATCTCCATGCTCTGTTGGACCAGCTGTGAGAGGGAAATGCAATCATCATGATTGAGGACATTAGTGGAAGCAGGGATGCCCTTGAGCCCTGGGGTTGGGCACGGGGGAGGAACTAGAAGTGGCAGATTGAGTGCAGAAAGGACAGTCAAGGAGTCATGGAATTCTGGGTGCCCCTGCCACTGGAGACAGGGATCTGGGCCAGACTGCCCAAAGACAGGATGAGGCCTTCCTTCTGTCCCACTCACCACCACCATGGAGAAGCCCGGGGACAAGGCTTAGTGAATACCTTAGTGAATGTAGGAATGTACAGATTGGAAAATGGCATTCCCTGTAACCATTGTTAGATTACTGAGAATGGAAAGGCACAATCCCCTGTGAAAATTGTTAGAACATGGAGATTGGAGACTGCAGAATTCAATGATGTGTGGAATGGATGAATAAAATTCCCTATACCAACTGTTAGACTGTGCACAATGGAGGCAGAATTCAGTGTAGTGACCGTTAAAATGTTTGGAATGGTTTGATTCTGTGTGTGTATGTGCGGGGGGGGGGGGAGGGGCAGGCTAGAATCTCCTATGTCGACCCTCCCTGTCTCACAAGCCCATAACCTTGGTGCAATTCTTGACTGCTCTCTCCCATTCAACCCACATATTCAATGCATCACTAAATCCTGTCAGTCCCACTTTCACAACATAGCTAAAATCCACCTCTTCCTCTGCATACAAACTGCTACTGTGTTCATATAATCACTCATTCCATCCTGCCTGAATTACTGCATCAGCCTCCTTGCTGACCTCCCAGCCTTCTGTCTCTTCCCACTGCAGGTCTTACTTCATTCTGCTGCCCAGTTAATTTTTCTGCAAAAACATTCAGGACATGTCACCCTGCTCCTCAGAAAACTCCAGTAGTTGCCTACCCAGCTCCACATCAAACAAAATCTCTTCACCATTGGCTTTAAAGTACTCCACCACCTTGCCCCCTCCAACCTCACCTCACTACTCTCCTTTTACAACCCAGCTAGTACACGTCGATCCTCTAATGCTAGCCTTCTCACTGTGCCTCAATCTTGCCGATCTCACCACCCACCCCTAGCCTATGTCCTGTGTCTGGCCTGGAATGCACTCCTTCCTCAAATCCAACTGCAAATTTCTCTACTCTGATTCAAAGACTTATTGAAGGCACATCTCCAAGAGGCCTTCCTAGAATAATCTCCCTCTTTCCTCTCCTCCCACTCCCTTCTGCATCACCCTGGCATGCTCCCTTTGTTCTTTCCCCATCCCAGCCCCACAGGACTTATGTACATATCCCTCATTTATTTATTTGTATTGATGTCTGTCTCCACCCCTCTAGACTCTAAACTCATTGTAGGCTTGGAATGTGTCTGTTTATGGTTGTATTGTATTCTCCCAAGCTCTTAGTACAGCACTCTGTATACAGAAAGCATTCAATAAATGCAATTGAATGCCTGAATTAATGAATTGGGAATAGAGGGGCCCCTGAATTCCCTGTAAGATGGGATTTGGAGGGGTAGGACCTCCTCAGATGACTGTTAGGACATTAGGAAGGTTCTGACTGTTTCCATCAGGAGTTGTTCTGCCTGGAATCGAATGGAGCCCAAGGAGTGTTCCCCCTGTAGTAATGGAACATCTTCTCTTGCTGTTGGTTCTGTTGTTGAATCGCTGCTGCTTTATGGACTTGACCCTTATAAACCTTTCCCTGTTTCTCTGTCTTCCCATCACTTAGGCTGTGAGCCTCCTGTGGTCTAAAGTTCATGTCATTAAGCCCAAGATTCCTTCCTCATCCAGCCCTTGGCCCCTCAGATCCCATCTAGTTCAGGAAGCCTTCCCTGAAGATCAGAAAGAGAAGTGATTGAAGCCCCTGGGTTTACCCTTCATTGTCCCCCTTTACCACTGGCCTACAGAAAATTCAACCTCTTGGCCAATTTCAATTCTCCTTAGAATTATTTCTACTCTATGTTTTGCTGACTCTGTACTCTCCTACCACTGGGTCTCAGTTTCCTATTCTAACTCCACTTATACCTATCATCCCCTCTTGGTGAGTGTCCCTCAAGGCTCTGCCCTCGGCCTACTTCTTGTCTTCATTTGTATAGCTTCAGGTACCCCCTCTTCATTGATGATTCCCAAATCTATCTCTAGCCCTAACTTCTCCCCAGCTACTCAATTTTTCATCTCCACTTGCCTCCAAGACATCTCCACATGGCAAGCATAACACATCTAACTCAGTATGCTCAAAACTGAACTTCCCATCTTTCCTCCAAAGCCCTCCTTCCCTTCCAATTTTCCCTTCTTTACTAAATACAAGAAAGAAGCAATGCCTAGTGGAAAGAGCATGGGCCTGAGAGTCAGAGGACCTGGGTCTTAATCCCAAATCCTTCACTTGTCTGCTTGGGTAAGTAATTTAACTTACCTTGAGTAAGACATTGGGTAAGTCATTTAACAATAAAGTAACAATTAACTTACCTTGGGTAAGTCATGTAACTTCTTGGTTACTCAGTTACCTCATCTGTGAAATGGAGATTAAATCATGCGCCCTCCAATTTAGACAGTGAGCTCCACGTGGGACAGAGTTGTGTTCAACCTTATTATCTTCTGTCTACCTCAGTGATGATGAAGATGGCATTTATTAAGTGCTTACTATGTGCAAAACACTGTTCTAAGCGCTGGGGAAGTTACAAGTATTCAGGTTGTCCCACGGGGGGCTCACAGTCTTATTCCCCATTTTGCAGATGAGGTAACTGAGGCTCAGAGAAGTGATGTGACTCTACCAAAGTCACACAGCTGACAATCCATGGAGCAAGGACTTAGACCCATGACCTCTGACTCCAAAGCCCGTGCTCTTTCCACTGAGCCATGCTGCTTCGCAGTGCTTAGTACTGTACCTGGCACATAGAGAGCACTTCACAAGAACCATGAAAAAGATCTCTGTACCTGAAGCCTGCAACCTTGGTGTTATCCTAGATGACATCATTGATGAACTGGATGACATCATTGTTGTTCCGCTCTTCTTACCCAATCTACTTCGAAACTCTCCTGATTTTTCCTCAGAAAAAATGGTCTAGATCCATGGTCTTTTCCATCCATACTGTCACCACTTGGGTTTAAGAACTCATCATGTCATGATTAAACTATAGTGTGGCCCAGTGGAAAGAGTACAGGCTTGGGAGTCAGAGTTCCTGGGTTCTAATCTCTGCTCCGCCACTTGTCTGTTGTGTGACTTTGGGCAAGTCACTTAACTTCTCTGTGCCTCAGTTGCCTCATCTGTAAAATGGGGATTAAGACTGTGAGCCCAATGTGAGACAACCTAATTACCTTGTAACCACCCGCAGCGCTTAGAACAGTACTTTGCACACAGTAAGTTCTTAACAAATACAATAATAATAATAATAATAATTACAATAATAATAATAAATCAACCTCCTCACTAGTCTCCCCATCTCCAGTCTTTCTCATTTTTCGATCCACATGGACCTGCTGGCTAGATCATCGTCCTGAAACATTGCTCAGCACACTTGTCTCTACTCCTCAAACTCCTCCAGTGGTTGTCCTCTCCCTCTGCAACAAACAGTCCTCCTTACCATTGGCTTCACATTTCTCCTCCGGCTCCCCCCACTCTTAAGTTTCAGTTCTTTCTACCCACTAATCCCCAGCCATCACTCTTTGTTCCGCCCATGTTCACGTTCCAACTGTCCCCGGCTCTTATCTCCTCCCACTCCAACCTCTTGCTCATGTTGCTTCCCTGCATTGGGACTCCCACCCCCGACAAAAGATTCACCTTGCCTCAAATTTCCCTACCTTCAAAGCCCTCCTAAAATCCCACCTCATCCAACAAACTTTCCCCGATCACCTCCCAACACCAGGAGGGGTATCAACCCAACAGTTTTCTCTACCACTTACATATTTATTATATCCCTCCTTGGCCATCTTGAATGAAGGTTCAAGTAATTGAACCTATGATTATTTATACTATAATTGCTGTATTTGTAAATATGTTTATGTCTGTTTCTCCTTCTATGCTGAAATCTCCTTGAGGGCAGAGAACATATCTCATGCTTCACTGGAATTTTCTCAAGTTCTTAGTACTGTAATTTGCAACCAGAAGGCACTCAGTAAATACCATCACTATTACTACTGCCTCTTTATTTGTCACTAAGGCAGAGCAGCCCAGCCCATGTCTGGAGGCTGGAGGAGGGAGTCCTCGTCTGGTTTCAGAGGGTGGCAATGCAGCAGAGATGTGTTCCAGTGAGGGAAGCTGCCCGCAGGATCAACAACCCCCAGATCCTGTGAAATGGAGACGTAACAAGAGAGAAGGCCATAGCTTAGTGGATAGAACATGGACTTGGGAGTCAATCTTGACTCTGCCATTTGTCTGCTATGTGACCTTGGGCAAGTCACTTCACTTCTCTGTGCCTCAGTTACCTCATCTGTAAAATGGGGATTAAGGCTGTGAGCCCCATGTGTTACATGATATAGTCCAACTTGACTAGCTTGTACCTACCCCAATATTTAGAACAGTGCCTGGCACACAGTAAGTGCTTAACAAATACCATGAAAGAAATGGTCATTTTCTTTTGGGGTTGGGGAAGGGTTTGATTTCAAGGAACAGTAATGTTCTTAGGCCAGGGCCCAGGGCCAGAGTAGAATCAGGCAGTTGGAAACAGCTATGATTTTCCCTCCTGGATCCTTCAGTGGGAATTGGACTCAGGTGGGGAAGACAATCCCCCCTCCCCAACCACAACCATCACTGCCCCACACCTCACACTCCAAAAGACCTGGGAGACCCCTCGCCATTCCCCAGATTCTTGTGAGGGACAGGGATATGAGGGCAAATGGCCTCCCTGCCCCCTCCACAACCTCAGTGACTGGTTGCTTGGCTAGGAGAGTCTCCAAAGCACTTACCAGGCTGGAGAGGAAGCAGCTGTTTTTTTGCTTCTAAGCCTTTGCTACCACCCCTAGGATCCAGGTGAAGCCTCTAGATTCTGGCAGATATGAATGGGCTGTCTGAAATGGTTGTGTTCTCCCTGGCTTCATGGCTCCCCACAACTATTTGCAGGGCTGGGGACTCCAGGGACCCAACCCCCACAGCTCCTATTCCAAACGTGGATAATTGTCCAGCGTCTCCTGGGGCTCCCTGGGGTCTGGGCAAGAAGTGGGGAGTGGGGCTGAAAGCACTGACATTCCATAGCATTGGGTGGGGAGAGGATTTCCAGCCTGCTTCCAGGCTTGGGAGTCCCCCACCCCACTGTGTGGGTAAACGCAAAGTAGTCTGGGTTGATGCTGAGAAGGTTGGGGACCTCGGCTCTCTGCCACCAGAGATCAGAACACTTCCTTACCAAACTGCCCAATTCTGTAATAATAATTATGGTATTTGTTAATAACAATAAAAATAATAACAATAATGATGGTATTTGTTCAGCACTTGCTATGTGCAAAGCACTGTTCTAAGCACTGGGGGGATACAAGCTGATCAAATTGTCCCACGTGGGGCTTACAATCTTAATCCCCATTTTACAGATGAGGGAACTGAGGCACAGAGAAGTTAAGTCACTTACCCAAAGTCACAAAGCTGACAAACGGCAGAGCTGGGATTAGAACCCATGACCATTGACTTCCAAGCCCGTGCTCTTTCCACTAAGCCATGATCACGGGCCTGTTAAGTACCTCGTCAAGTGTAGTACCAGAATCTCCTTCTTCTTCTCACAAAGACCCAATCTCTGTCCAAGCATCTCCAAGCTCATTGGCTTCCCCCAGCCCTCCACTCCCCATTGTGGGACCCCTGGTGGACTCTGCTCCCTGCTCACCCCTTATTGGGTAGAATGCAATGAGGCAGAAAGGAAAGAGCACAGTATTTATCCTGATTTTAAGCACCTTTGTCCATATCATTATTCTCCACTATTTCCCCACCTGTAATTTAGTTTAATGTCTCTCTTCCATTGAAGACTGTAAGCTCCTTCTGGGTAGGGTTCAGGTCTATCAACTCTATTTTTATGGCATTTGTTATACATTTACTATATGCCAGGCATTGTGCTTAGAAGTAATCAGGTTGGACACAGTTCACGTCCCACATGGGCTCACAGTCTTAATTCCCATTTCACAGATGAGGTAACTGAGGCTCAGAGAACTGAAGTGACTTGTCCAAAGTCACATAGCAGACAAATGGCAGAAGCACAATTAGAACCCAGATTCTTCTGAGTCCCAGGCCCATACTTTATCCATCAGGCCATGCTACTGATGTGATCCTTTCTCAAGTGCTTAGAACAATGTGATACAAGCAGTTAGTGCTCAATAAATACCATTGATTGACTAGAAGATAGGAGACCTGGGTTCTAAACCCAGCTCTGCCACTTGCCTGATATGAGACCACAGGTGAGTCGCTCAACTTCTCTGTGCCACCATTTCCTCATATGTACAATGGGAATTAAATACCTGTTCTCTCTAACCCTTAGACTGTTAGCCCTATGTGACCAGATTATCTTGTACCTACACAACAGTTTAGCTTGGCAGATTAAACAGTTAACAAATATCACAATTATTGTTATTAGTCTCAGTTGAGGTGAGTGGGGCTGAGTCCTGCCAACCCTTTGGCATGGCTCCATGAAAGATAATAATAAATAATAATAATAATAAAAGAACATTTGTTAGGTCCTTACTATATGCTGGGGACTGTTGATAAGCACTCGGGTGCACAAGGTAACTGGGTTGGACACAGTCCTGTCCCACAAAAGGTTCACAGTCTTTATCCCCATTTTACAGATGAGGTAACTGAGGCACTGAAAAGTTAAGTGACTTTCCCACGGTCACACAGAAGACAAGAGGCAGAGCCAGGATTGGAACCCACATCCTTCTGTCTCCCAGCCTATGCTCTAGGCCAGGCAGAACTGAGTGTTCTGTCTCCACTCCTTGCATTGGGGGAACCCAGGAAATCCCAGGTCCTAACAGACCCCCGGATGTAGGAGCAGCCCCCGATGTATCCCCTGGACATAACTCACTCCCTCTCAGCCAGTTAACATTAGCAGAGCAGGAGTTCTGTAAATCAGCAACCTGGGGGTTGGGGCTGAGTTCATAGGATCTGGGTAGACTAGATAGACTCAGATGCCCAACCTTCAATCGACCAATCAATCAATCAATCAATCGTATTTATTGAGCGCTTACTATGTGCAGGGCACTGTACTAAGCGCTTGGGAAGTACAAATTGGCAACACATAGAGACAGTCCCTACCCAACAGTGGGCTCACAGTCTAAAAGGGGGAGACAGAGAACAGAACCAAACATACCAACAAAATAAAATAAATAGGATAGAAATGTACAAGTCAAATAAATAAATAAATAAATAAATAGAGTAATAAATATGTACAACCATATATACATATATACAGGTGCTGTGGGGAAGGGAAGGAGGTAAGATGGGGGGATGGAGAGGGGGACGAGGGGGAGAGGAGGGAAGGGGCTCAGTCTGGGAAGGCCTCCTGGAGGAGGTGAGCTCTCAGCAGGGCCTTGATGGGAGGAAGAGAGCTAGCTTGGCGGAGGGGCAGAGGGAGGGCATTCCAGGCCCGGGGGATGACGTGGGCCGGGGGTCGACGGCGGGACAGGCGAGAACGAGGTACAGTGAGGAGATTAGCAGTGGAGGAGCGGAGGTTGCGGGCTGGGCAGTAGAAGGAGAGAAGGGAGGTGAGGTAGGAGGGGGCGAGGTGATGGACAGCCTTGAAGCCCAGGGTGAGGAGTTTCTGCCTGATGCACAGATTGATTGGTAGCCACTGGAGATTTTTGAGGAGGGGAATAATAGCATAAATAGCAATTATTGAGTACTTACTGTTTGAAGAACACTGTACTAAGTGCTTAGGACAATATATTAAAGTCGGTAGGCACAATCCAAGCCCTTGAGGAACTTACAATCTAGAGGGGGAGACTGAGATTTAAAAAACATTACAGAGTGGTGGAAGCAACAGGGTATGTCTTGTCTTATGCCGTCGAGTTGTTTCCCACCCATAGCAACACCATAGACACATCTCTCCCAGAAAGCCTTGCTCTCCATCTGCAATCATACTGGTAGCGTATAGAGTTTTCTTGGTAAAAATGCGGAAGTGGTTTACTATTGCTGCCTTCAGCACAGTAAACTCGAGTCTCTGCCCTCGACTATCTCCCAATGCTGCTGCTGCCCAGCATGGGTGAATTTTGACTTGTAGCAGATTGCCTTTCACTAGCTAGCCACTACCCAAGCTAGGAATGGAATGGGTATGCCTCTGCTTGACTCTCCCTCTCATAGCTGAGACTGGTAAGAGTACTAGAAACTCTCCAGGTGCGACCCTGAGAGGGGAAACAGGATATGTACATAAGTATATTTATAATAATGTCTACTAATATTTACTTCTATTGATATGCTAATATTTATTTATATTGTTATATATTTATATTAATATATTAATAATTATTTGCATTAATGCATGTCTCCCCCTTCAAACTGTTAGCTCAGACTGTGAGCCCACTGTGGATAGGGATTGTCTCTATTTATTGCTGAATTGTACTTTCCAAGTGCTTAGTACAATGCTCTGCACACAGTAAGTGCTTAATAAATACAATTGAATGAATGGACTGGAAATGATTGTTATATTGTAATCTCCCAAGTGCTTAATACAGTGCTCTATACCCAGTAAGCACTCAATAAATACAATTGACTGACTGACTGACTTTCTGACTTGAGGGTTGGGAGTGGTCAGTGCAAAGTGCTTACCAATGTGTGTTCCCCAAAAGGCCAGAGGGGGCTCTGTGCCCACCCTGTACTGGCAATATAGATTCCAACTTCTAATTATGAGTATAGAGATGGAAGAGGGTTATGAGGATGAGAACTAGGAGAGGGTAGGCTTCAAAGAGCAAACAGCAGACCGTCATTTTGGGTCTTTTCAGCCTTGATTGGAAAGTTGTCTTGTCAGAAATCTGGGATGAGTGAGATTGGTAGTCCAGTTCAGAGATCACCCTAAATCTATCTTGTGAGCCCTGAAAATCCTGAGTGTCTTGTTAGCCTTGAGACTGGTAGCCTAATTTAACTTCTCCTCCTGCCTGCAGGACACCTCTACACAGATATTCCACTGACAGGTCAAGCTCAACTTGTTCAAGACTGAACTCCTCCACTTCCTTCCAAAATCTTTCTTTCCAACCAACTTTCCCTTCATAATGGACAGCATCACTATTCTCCCTTTCTCAAGTTTGCAACCTTGAGGTCATCCTTGACTTCTCTCTCTTCTTCCATCCTCATATTCCAATTGTCCAAAAAGCTCTGCCAATTGTCAGCTCTGTGACTTCGAGCAAGTCACATAACTTCTCTGTGCCCCAGTTATCTCATCTGTAAAATGGGGATTAAGATTGTGAGCCCTTCATGGTACAACCAACCTGATCACTTTGTAACCTCCCCAGTGCTTAGAACACTGCTTTGCACATAGTAAGCACTTAATAAATACCATTTTTATTATTATTATTATTTTTATCATATTCAGTCTGTTGCCAAATACTGTTGGGTTTTCCTCCATAACATTTGTAAGATCCACCCTTCCTCAATGCCAAACTGCCACTGTGCTGGTCCTGGCTTCTTAGATCCTGGATTGGCTATTGCATCACTGATCTCCCTGCCTTCTGTATTTCCCCTCTCTGGTTCATACTTCATTCTGCCACCTTGATCATTTTTCTGTACCATCATTTTATCTACATCTCCCCACAAAACTCTCAAAAACCTCCAATTATTGCCCATTCTTCTCAGCTTGAAACAGGAACTCTTAACCATTGGCTTTAAAGCACTCATTAAAAACTGTGAGCTCAGTTTTAGGAGACGATTGTGAGTTTCTTTGTGGCTGTGATGTTAGGTCATTCCTCCCCTGTCTACCATCTGGAAATTCTGTCCAGGGCTGCTGCTGTCTCCACTAGACTTTAAGCTCCTTGGATGCAGAAATCTTGTCTACCAACTCTATTGAATTGTACCCTCCCAAGAGCTTAGTACAGTGTTCTATGCCAAGTAAGTGCTCAATAAATACCATTTATTGATTGATTAATCGGTATCCCCTGGAGACACCTTCATCATGAGGAGGGCCCTGTGACACCTTCTTCTGAAACCCTGAGGAAGAGCTATTGTGTGATGGCAAAGGTCGAAGCACTGCCCAGGACACGTTGTTTCTGGCCTGGGCTTGACTTTCCTGCCGGCCATAGCACCCATGTCTGCTTCCCTCCAAGACTCCCTTTGAGTCTGGTTTCTGCCAATGATATTATTCTTACTTACATTTATTCATATTAATGTCTGTCTCCCCCTCTAGACCTAAGCTCATTATGGGCAGGGAACACATCTGCTAGTTCTGTTGTATTGTTCTTTCTCAAGTGCTTACTACAGTGTTCTACACACGGTAAGCTTTCAATAAATGTGATTGATTGAATTTTTGATTTATCGATTGATTACCACAGTAGCCTCCAGGGATCCAGGCTGTGGATCCAGAGCTACACCCTTCCCCACACAGAACCTGCTTTCTTCAGCAGCTGCCTTTCCCATGGTGGATGGCAAGACCTATTCTGGGCTCCTCTCTTCCTTTCCTTCCTGCCAGCTTTGGGGGTCCTGCCCAGGGCTGCTTCAGGAAATCCCCAACACTTTCCCTCTCCAACTAGGGGAGCTATGAAACCCCTGGTCAACTAGCAGGGAGCAAGCAGCCTGGGCAATGTCCAGTGCTGTTCAAGGGTTTCGACCCATGTTCTCCCCATCCTGTTCTACTTCGTGTCCATTCACCCCATCCTGATTGAATCCCACCTTCTCTTCCCCGGGTTCCTGACACTTTCTCTCTTCCTGACCTAGGTGTTGCAGCAGAGGGGAGACCTGGTGAGGGGTTGAAGTGGAAAAGGGGGAGTCCCTACCCCCATCTCCACCCTTGGGGCAGCAGGCATGAGGGGGCTGATCCTTTCTTGTATAGCTCAGGCTTGGTCCCCCTCAAATCTACCCAAGCAGAGACTGCCCCTGCCGAGCTCCTTCTCCTCTGGCCCAACCCCTGTCCCCTTCCTGAAACCTCAGTAAGAAGAAACAATTACGGCCAGGCAGTAGTGCTGAGTTCCCGAAATTTGTCTCAAGGTCAGCAAAGTTCCACTCCACTGATGGACTGACTCTGAAGGCCAGATCGAGGTTGTTGTCAGATCCCTGAGCTTCATATTGTTCCCTCCCATCCACTCTCCCTCACAATCAATCAATCAATCAATCAATCGCATTTTTGAGCGCTTACTGTGTGCAGAGCACTGTACTAAGCGCTTGGGAAGTACAAGTTGGCAACCCCACTTGTTTCCCTCCTTTCTTCCTCCCTCCTTCGATGACTCAGGTGCTTTGGGAATTTCCTTCAGAGACAGCAATCTCGGCTTGTTTTTCTACCCTGAATATAACTTCAACTTCTTAGCTTGGTAACTTATTTCTTCACATACTCTGAAACGTATTTTAATTGCCAATTATCGCTGCTTCAGTTACTTGTTGCTTTGGTTGTTTGTTTCCCTAGCGGCTTCTGGTGTTTCCCTGCTCCCCAAAGTCTCTTCTGTTGTCCCCGGGTGCTAAACCTTCCCCCGCTCCATCTCCCAGCTGTGTTCAGCCAGAGATCCCAACTCCAGGGACCCAGAGTTTCTCTGCATGTACCGGCATGCAGCAATCACCCATGTTCAGGCAATGGTCCCAAGCAGAGCTCTCCCCGCCCTCAGCTGTTGTTTTAGGGAGATGTTTTTCTCTCTCTACCCATGAGTTTTTCTGGTTTCTATCAGGTGGTGGCTCTGAGCCTGGCTCACCATCTCCGGGACCAGGACTGTGCCAGCATCTGCTAGCTAGGGGAGAGGAACAGGAGCACCGGGGGAAGTGTGTGCATGGGGCTGGAGCGACAGGAAGGGCAGGCTACGTTGTACAGAAAGAGCTGGAGGGTCCTGTTACCTGTGTGCCCTTGCTGCCTTTATCTCCATTACACTTAGCCACCCTCCTCACCTTTTAGTGCCTAAGCCATCCTCACCTCTCTTATACCCGTGATCCTTTCAAAATGCCAGTTAGGAGCAACTTTTCTGTTTCTGATTTTGAAGGGAAACAGCGTGGCCGAGTGGAAAGGGGCCTGGGAGTCAGAGACCCTGAGTTCTAATCCGTGCCTTTCTAGAGCACTTACTTTGTGCAGAACACTCTACCAAGCAGTTGGGAGAGTACAGTCCAACAGCGTTGACAGACACATTCCCTGCCCACGACGAGAACCAAACAAGTAGGGGAACTCTGGCTTAGGTCGTGGCCCATCTTCCTTGTTTACAGATAACGGTGACCTCTTAGTTTGGCCTTTGGTTAGCACCTTAACTGTATCTAATTTGAAACCAGCTTTTCTACCGGGAGCATTTCCGCAAACTTCAATTGATAGAGGGATGCCTTGTAGTGGTGATGCTCTTTTTCAGTCAAAAATAATGGTAATAATAATAAATAATGATGGTATTTGTTGAATACTTACTATGTGCCAAGAACTGTTCTTAGGAGCTGGGGTAGATACAAGGTAATCAGTTTGTCCCATGTGGGGGCTCACAGTCTTCGCCCCATTTTACAGATGAGGTAACTGAGGCACAGAGAAGTTAAGTGACTTGCCCAAAGTCACACAGCTGACAAGTGGCAATGCTCAGGGGTTTCTTTTCTATCCTAAGGCTTATTTCCCCCCCGCCCCCACAGAGTATAAGACTTCTTCTGTAGACAACACTGTCTATTCAAGTCATCCACAGTGTCCATAAAGATCAATGTCGGTTGTATTTAATGAATATTCACTATGTACTAAGGTACTTGGGAAAATACAATATAATAGAATTGGGAGATGCCCTGCTCAAATTAGAGATAGAGGAAATACATATTCATAATTAATTTATTAATGTCTCTCTCCTTCCCAGTCTGCAAGCTCCTTTTGGGCAGGAGCTTACAACTACCAACTATGATGCATTCCCAAGCACTTAGTATAATGCACTGAACGCAGTAAACACTCAGTGAATACCAACGATTGATTGTTGAGAAATGAAGTCATTGTGGTGGTATGCCAGCTTTGTTTTGTAGATGAAAATATGTGGCCTTGGGTAATCACGTGTCTGGTGGCTGCTTTCTCTTTTTTGGGTGGGTTGAGTGTTTGGTATCAGACCGAACTAAAATGTGTCATCACATCAAGGCACAGCCGAACTGTGAGAAGGAACGGTGCACAACTCGGTTAATATCTTCGTATTTTTTTATTGCCTTGTAAGTTCCATTTTGTTAATTGTTCTACAGTAAAATTAGTCCCATGGACAATCTGCTCACAGGAACTGAGTCCTCTGAGATTTGAGCCAGAATTGAGTGACTCTTGGCAGAGGTTGACTAATCGGCACAACAGTAAGTGGTCACGTGTTTGAAATTGCCTAAATCAATCAAGCAGCCATATTTATGGAGTACACACTGTTTGCAGAGCAATACCAAGTGCTTGGGAGAGTAAAGTATGGTAGAGTTGGAAGACGTGTTTCCTGCCCACAACGAACTTGCAGTCTAGAGGAAAATTTCACTAGTTTCAATTACATTCTAACCCTTTTTATTCTAATCTCAGACCGATCTGAGGTTTTCTCTCCATGGGGACAGCAAAGTTTTGAACTCGTTTATGAACTAGTTGCTAGCGGCTTAAGCTTTTCATTATAGACAGCAAAATAAGCTTTTAAAATGCCACGTTAGGGAAAACTTTTAATGAATTACCTATCTCATTGGCATAGAGGGCCTTGTCTACGATGGGAGTGCAGGCCTGTTTCAGCTCTTTGCTAGAGAATTTTGATTGCTGCCTCACTGTCCCCATTCTCTGGGTGAATTTCCCAAGAGACCTGCTGGCTTTCTCGATTTGATTTGCAGTTCTTACTGTGCGTTATTGCCTGGTTTACAGAATTTAATGTGGAGATGCTGATGGAAGTCTTTGGTTTGGAAGGGCAGAGGCGACCAAACCTCTTTTCCCCGAGGGCCATATCTGGACTTGGTTTGGGCTATGCTTCTACATTTTCCTCATCTATTCATTCATTCAGTAGTATTTATTGAGTGCTTAATGTGTGCAGAGCACTGTACTGAGTGCTTGGGAAGTTTGTGCAGCAGTATGGGATTTGGACACTGATGTGGCAATAGAGTCCTGAGACCCTGCAGCCCCTCTCTAGTAGTGATGTAGCTTCACCTAGTGGATAAAGCACAAGCCTGGGAACCAGAGGACCTGGGTCCTAATCCTGCTCCACCTCTTACCTGATTTGACTTTGGGCAAGTTGCTCAACTTCTTCGGACCTTAGATTCCTCATCTGTAAAATGGGGATTCAATCCCTGCTCTCCCTCTTAAACTATGAGTCCCATGTGGAACAGAGGCAGTGTCTGACCTGATTAGCTTGTATCTACCCCAGCACTTTGAACAGGGCTTGACACATAGTAGCCGCTTAAGAAATACCAACCTTTTTTTTTGGTTTCAGAAGAGTGCTCTGCACTGTTAGTGCCACTGATTGAAAGGGGCTTTGAGCCCCATTCCGATTGCATCCGTCATGTGCTTCTGTAGGAGGGGGCAGGTCAGCAGAGTTCTTTTTCCCAGTGTGCTTCTTAACAGATGAGATTTCCCACCAAGGACCGTATTTAATTACTGTAAAGTATATGATTTTATTATTTGGCCTAATTGTACTCCCTCTGTGAAAGGTTTCTCCAGGGCAGACTGTTCACTGCCGCCATACTTCAGGTTATCTTGTTCCCTGTGTGTGTGTGTATATATATATATATATATATATATACACATATACATATACATATATATATATATAATTTTATTTTGTTAATATGTTTTGTTTTGTTCTCTGTCTCCCCCTTCTAGACTGTGAGCCCACTGTTGGGTAGGGACCATCTCTATATGTTGCCAACTTGTACTTCCCAAGCGCTTAGTACAGTGCTCTGCACACAGTAAGTGCTCAATAAGTACGATTGAACGAATGAATGAATATATATATATATATATATATATATATATATATATAGTTCAGTCATTAGCAAAACAGCAGCTCCTAGGTGACTCTCAAAATAAAGAGTCTTCATCAATTTCAACAACCTCAAGCCTATTTCAGTAGGAAGAGATTTTTTGTTTTGTTTTGTTTTTGTTTTCTTTGTTTTTGGGGTCAGAAGTACCTTTTGAGAAGCAGCATGGCTCAGTGGAAAGAGCACGGCTTGGGAGTCAGAGGTCATGGGTTCTAATCCTGCCTCCGCCACTTATCAGCTTTGTGACTTTGGGCAAGTCACTCACTTCTCTGTGCCTCAGTTGCCTCATCTGGAAAGTGGGGATTAAGACTGTGAGTCCCACATGGGACAACCTGATTGCCTTGTATCTCCCCCAGCGCTTACAACAGTGCTTGGCACATAGTAAGCGCTTGACAAATACCAAAATTATTATCATTATTATTATCATTATTATTATTATTCTAGGAAAGAAGTGAGACCACTGAGAGGAAATTCTCCTGCTGGATTTGTTTATACACACGCACAAACCACCTATAATAATAATAATGGTGGTATTTGTTAAGTGCTTACTATAAGCCAAGCACTGTTCTAAGTGCTGGGGTAGATACAAGGTAATCACGGTGTCCCACATGGGGCTCACAGTCTTAATCCCCATTTTACATATGACAGAACTGAGGCACAGAGAAGTTAAGAGTCTTGCCCAAGGTCACATAGCAAGACACAAGTGGTAGAGCTTAGTACAGTTTTCTACACCAGTCAGTGCTCACTAAACACCATTTATTGATTGATTAATTGGTAATCCCTGGGGACACTTGGGTCATGAGGAGGGCCTTGTGGCACCTCTTTCTGGAACCCTGAGGAAGATCTATTGTGTGATGGCAAAGGTTGACGTACTGCCCAGGACAGGTTGTTTCTGGCCTCGGCTCGACTTTCCTGCCTACCATTGCACCAGTGTCTACTTCTCTCGAAGGTTCCCTTTGGGTCTGACTTCTTCCATTGATAGTATTCTTACCTACTTTTATTCATATTGATGGTTGTCTCCCCCTCTAGACTGTAAGGCCATTATGGGCAGGGAGCCCGTCTGCTAGTTCTGTTGTATTGCTCTTTCTCAAGTGCTTAGTACAGTGTTCTACACACAGTAAGCTTTCAATATATATTATTGATTTATTAATTCATTTCCACAGTAGCTCAGATTGCTCCCTTTCCTCTGCCCCCCAGGGATCCTGGCTGTGGATCCAGAACTACCCCCTTCCCCACACAGAACCAGCTTTCTCTAGCACCTGCCCTCCCCATGGTGGATGGGAAGACCTATTCTGGGCTCCTCCCTTCCTTTCCTTCCTGCCTGCTTTGGGGGGTCCTGTCCAGGGATGCCCCAGGAAAGCCCCAACACTTCCCTTCTCCTTCTTCTCCTTCTCGCGTGGCCCCTGCTGCTCCCGGAAGGCTCCTCTCCTCTGAGCGCTGCCATAGACACCCCCTGCTTCCACCCCCACCCACTTAAGCGACCTTCCTTATAGTGCCCCCCCAACTCCCTTCCTGGTCCTGTCCACCATATACGCCATTGACTCCCCCACCCCACCCCGGGAAAAGGGCCCTTGTTATCACCAAGTTACATTAACGACAACGTCATTCGCACCTACTCAGCCTTCCTGTCCCACCATCGACCCCCGGCCCATGTCCTCCCCTGGGCCTGGAATGCCCTCCCTCTGCCCATCCACCAAGCTAGCTCTCTTCCTCCCTTCAAGGCCCTACTGAGAGCTCATCTCCTCCAGGAGGTCTTCCCAGACTGAGCCCCTTCCTTCCTCTCCCCCTCGTCCCCCTCTCCATCCCCAGCATCTTACCTCCTTCCCTTCCCCACCGCACCTCTATGTAGGTATATATGTTTGTACATATTTATTACTCTATTTATTTTACTTGTACCTATCTATTCTATTTTATTTTGTGAGTATGTTTGCTTTTGCTCTCTGTCTCCCCCTTCTAGACTGTGAGCCCACTGTTGGGTAGGGACTGTCTCTATATGTTGCCAGCTTGTACTTCCCAAGCGCTTAGTACAGTGCTCTGCACACAGTAAGCACTCAATAAATACAGTTGATTGATTGACTGATTCTAGGGGTGCTAAGAAACCCCTGGTCAACTCAAAGGTAGCAAGCAGCCTGGGCATTGTCCAGTGATGTTCAAGGGTTTCAATCCCTGTTCTCCCCAACCTGCTCTAGTTTGCGCCCATCCACCCCATCCTGATTGAATCCCACCATCTGTTACCCGTGTTCCTGACAGTTTCTCTCTCCCTTCCCTAGGTGTTTCGGCAGAGGGGACACCTAGCAAGGGGTTGAAGTGGAAAAGGGGGAGTCCCTACCCCCATTTCCACCCTTGGGGTAGCAGGACTGAGGTGACTGATCCCTTCTTCTATGACTCAGGCTTGGTCCCCCTCAAATCTATCCAAGCAGAGACTGCCCCTGCCCACCTCCTTCTCCTCTGGCCCAACCCCTGTCCCCTTCCTGAAGCCTCAGCAAGAAGAAACAATAAAGGCCAGGCAGTGGTGCTGAGTTCCCAAAATTTGTCTCAAGGTCAGCAACGTTCTACTCCACTGATGGTCTGCCTCAGAAGGCCAGATCGAGGTTGTTGTCAGTTCCCTGAGATTAATATTGTTCCCTCCCACTCACGCTCCCTCACAGTTTCCCTCCTTTCTTCCTC
Organism: Tachyglossus aculeatus; assembly: GCF_015852505.1. Taxonomy (NCBI): domain Eukaryota; kingdom Metazoa; phylum Chordata; class Mammalia; order Monotremata; family Tachyglossidae; genus Tachyglossus; species Tachyglossus aculeatus. The sequence continues at coordinate 4,765,895 of NW_024044915.1, read as the reverse complement.
CCTCCTTCGATGACTCAGGTGCTTTGGGAATTTCCTTCACAGACAGCAATCTCGGCTTGTTTTTCTATTCTTAATATAACTTCCAACTTATTAACTTGGCAACTATTTCTTCACATACTCTGAATCGAATTTTAATTGCCAATTATCGTTGCTTCAGTTACTTGTTGCTTTGGTTTCTTGTTTCCTTAGCAGCTTCTGGTGTTTCCCTGTTCCCAAAGTCTCTTCTGTTGTCCCCATGTGCTAAACCTTCCCCCGCCCCATCTCCCAGCTGTGTTCAGCCAACGATTCCAGCTCTGGGATCCAGAGTTTCCCTGCGTGTACCAGCATGCAGCAATCACCCATGTTCTGGCAGTGGTCCCAAGCAGAGCTCTCCCCCGGTTCTCAGCTGTTGTTTCAGGGAGATGTTTTTCTCTCTCCACCCATGAGTCTTTCTGGTTTCTATCAGCTGGTGGCTTCGAGCCTGGCCCACCATCTCCTGGACCAGGACTGTGACAGCATCTGCTAGCAAGGGGAGAGGAACAGTAACACCGGGGGAAGTGTGTGAAACTGGCCAAAGGGACAGGAAGGGCAGGCTAGGTTGTACAGAAAGAGCTGGAGGGTCATCTAGGAAAGAAGTGAGAGGAAATTCCCCTGCTGGATCCGTTTATACACATGCACACAGCACCCATAATGATAATAATGGTGGTATTTGTTAAGCTCTTACTATGTGCCAAGCACTGTTCTAAGTGCTATGGTAGATACAAGGTAATCAGGTTGTCCCACATGGGGCTCACAGTCTAAATTCCCATTATACATATGATGGAACTGAGGCACAGAGAAGTTAAATATCTTGTCCAAGGTCACAAAGCAAGACACAAGTGGCGGGGCCGAGATTAGAACCCACGACCTCTGACTCCCAAGCCCGTGCTCTTTTCACTCTTTATCTCTATATGTCTCTATATGTCTCTATATGTTGCCAACTTGTACTTCCCAAGCGCTTAGTACAGTGCTCTGCACACAGTAAGCACTCAATAAATACGATTGATTGATTCATTCATTGAGTCACGCTGCTTCTCAATATATATTCATAATTGCACACATACCCATAGAACAAACATCACACGCACATATACACATGCAAACACTACACCAATGGCCCCCAATCCAGCTTGGACTGCCCCCACAAAATGAATTGCCTCTAGTCTTGTGACAATGCCACTTCACAGCTGATGGGGCTGAGATGGCTCTTCTGCATATGGAGCTTGAACTTCATCTAGGCTGTTTCACTGCATAGAGGAGATTTCTCCTCTGTATTGAGAAGGTGTGTCTTCCAGGATATGTCACTGCTACTTCATAGCTGTTAGGCCTGAGGATTGCTATTTTGTGTAGAGAAGGAGTCTTTTTCACAGGTTCCTCTTCAGCCTCCCACCCTCTAACTGTAGGAGTGTTCAGCAAGTAGTAAACAAGGCAACCTGTCCTAGTGGGTGAAGCAGCATGGACAAGTGGATAGAGTACAAAACTGGGAGGCAGAAGTACCTGGTTTCTAATACTGGCTCCACCACTTGTTTGTTGTGTGGCCTTGAGCAACTCATTTAATTTTCTGTGTCTCAATTACCTCAACTGTAAAATGGGGATTAAGATGGTGAGCACTATGTGGGACAGAGACTATGTCCAACTGGATTAGCTAATATCTACCCCAAGGCATAGTACAGTGTCTGGCACTATTAAAAATATTAAGCACTTAAATATACCACGAATGTTATTATTACCTCTGTGTTGAAGGTTCGCAATTGCATTTGTATTCTGTAGACCTAGGAGACATGAATAGAACCTGGGAAGCATATTTTCAGCCCAGTAACCACAGGCACAAATGAAGGTGTGTGAGGTCTGGAATATGGACTCAATCAGCTTGGATCAAGCCAAGGGTCTGGCCAGACCAGGTTCCATCTCCAGACTGCCTAGATTACTTACAGGAGGATGTGGGAGGAGGCGTGTCTTCATAAAACGACTTTCAGTGTTCAGCTCAGTGAGCTACAATAAAAAAATAATAGGGCCAAATTCTTGGAAATTTACACTGATGGGTCCTGTTCTTAAAGCTAGTGATGGGCCTCTGCCTTGGGCTGAAGAATGGGACCCTGCCCTTAGTCCTGGAGAAGTGAGGCCCTGTCCTTAGTAATGAAGTCTGGGTGGCTTTGAGACTAGACATGGGGGTCTTACCTTGGGTCTGAAGAAGGGCCTCTTGTCCTTGGTTCTAATAATAATAGTAATAGTAATAGTAATGATGATATTTGTTAAGCACTTACTATGTGCCAAGCACTCTTCCAAGCTCTGGGGAAGATACAAGGTTATCAGGTTTCCCAGGTGGGGTTCACAGCCTTAACCCCATTTTACAGATGAGGTAACTGAGGCACAGAGAAGTTAAGTGACTTTCCCAAAGTCACACAGCCGACAAGTGGCAGAGCTGGGATGAGAACCCATGACCTCTGATTCCCAAGCCCATGCCCTTGCAACTAAACCACGCTGCTTCTCTTAGAGAATGGGACTTTGTACTTGGGCTGATGAATTGGACGCTGCTTTTTGGTTCTAGAGACTGAGGCCCTGTCCTTAGGGATGAAGTCTGAGAGGCCCTATCCTTGTGGCTAGACATGGGCTGGACAATGGGGCCATGTTCTTGGGCTGAATATATGGGCCCTGCTCTTAGATGGACATAAGAACTATGTTCATGGGGATGAAGACAGAAGGACCCTGTCCTTGACGATGAAGATAGAGACCCTGTCCTTGGCTCTGAAGAACAAAGGTTCCTTAGATAAGTATGAAGACCCAGGGACTCTGCCCTTGAGGTTGGAGATAGAGGCCCTGTCCTTGGGACTGGGAAATGGGGTCCTGTCCTTAATGCTCGAGACCAAGGAACCCTCTCCAAGTGACTGGAGACCGGGACTCCGTCTTCAGGCCTGGAGATGGGGGCACTGGTAGCATGGCCTAGCAGCAAGAGCATGCACTTGGGAGTCAGAAGACCTGGGTTCTAATCCTGTCTCTGCCACTCACCTGCTATGTGACCTTGAGTAAGTCTCTTCACTTCTCCATACCTCAGTTGCTTCATCTGTAAAATGGGGATTGAGACTGAGCCCCTTGCCCCCTCTTACCTCACCTCCCTTCTCTCCTTCTACAGCCCAGCCCGTACACTCCACTCCTCTGCTGCTAACCTCCTCACTGTGTCTTGTTCTTGCCTGTCCCATTGCCAACCCCTGGCCCACATCCTTCCTCTGGCTTGGAATGTCCTCCCTCCACACATCCACCAAACTAGCTCTCTTCCTCCCTTCAAAGCCTTACTGAGAGCTCACCTCCTCCAGAAGGCCTTCGCAGACTGAGCCCCCCCTTTTCCTCTCCTCCTCCTCCCCCCAATCGCCCACCTCCCTCACTCCCTCTGCCTTAGCCCCTTCCCCTCCAGATAGCATTTGCACAAATTTGTACATATTTATTACTCTATTTTATTTGTGCATATTTACTATATTTATTTTATTAATGATGTGTATGTAGCTACAATTCTATTTATTCTGAGGTATTCACACCTATCTACTTGTTTTGTTTTTTCTGTCTATCTCCCCCTCTTAGACTGTGAGCCCGTTGTTGGATAGGGACTGTCTCTATATGTTGCCGAATTGTACTTCCCAAGTGCCTAGTGTACTAGGCTCTGCACCTAGTAAGTGCCCAATAAATATGATTGAATGAATGAATGAGTGACAACCTGATAACCTTGTATCTACCCCAGCACTTAGAACAATGTTTGGCACATAGTAAGCACTTAACAAATACCATAATCATTATTAGTATTATCATCAGTCAGTTAGTCAATTATATTTATTGAGAGCTTAATGTTTGCAGAGCACTGTCCTAAGTGCTTGGAAGAGTACAATATAACAGACACATTCCACAACAAGCTTACAGGACAGAGGGGAAGACAGATAATATAAAGAAAGTACAGATATTCATCCAGTCATATTTATTGAGCAATTACTGTCTGCTGAGCACTGTGCTAATCACTTAGGGGAGCACACTATAACAATAAACATAGCATTCCCTGCACACAACAAACTTACATTCTAGAGGGGGAGACACACATTAATATAAATAAATAAATGACAGGTATTTACAGATATATGCATGCTGTGGGGCTGAGGGGGTGATGAATAAAGGAAGCAAGTCAGGGTGATGCAGAGGGAGTGGAAGACGAGGAAAGTGGGGCTTAGACAGGGAAGACCTCTTGAAGGAGATGTGCTTTCAATAAGGCCTTGAAGGGTAGAAAAGCTATTGTCTGTTGAATTTGAGAAGGGAAAACATTCCAGGCCAGAGACAGGATATAGGCGAGGGGTCAGCAGTAAGATAGTTGAGACTGAAGTACAGTGAGAAAGTTAGCATTAGAGGAGTGAAATGTGTGGGCTGGGTTGTAATAGGAGAGTAGCACCATGAAGTAGAAGAGGGCAAGGTGATTAAGCCAATGGTAAGGAGTATTTGCTTTATAGGGAGGTGGATGGACAACCACCTGAATTTCTTGATGAGTGGGGAATCATGTCCTCAACGGTATTGAAGAAAAATGATATGGGCAGCAAAGTGAAGTATGGACTGGAGTGGGAAGAGACAGGAGGCTGGGATGTCAGCAAGGAGGCTGATACAGTAATGAAGGAGGGATAAGACAAGTAATTGTATTAAGGTGGTAGCCATTTGGATGGAGAGGAAACAGCAGATTTTAGTGATGTTGTGAAGGTGGGATGCACAGGATTTAGTGATGGATCGAATATGTGGGTTGAATGAGAGAGAGGAGTCAAGAATAAATCCAAGGTTACGGGCCTATGAGACAGGAAGGATGGTGACACTGTCTCTGTCTACAGTGACGGGAAAGTCACGGGGAGGACAGGGTTTTGGAATGAAGATAATGAGTTCCATTTTGGACATGTAAAGCTTGAGGTGGCAGGAGGACATCCAAGTAGAAATGCCTTGAAGGCAGGAAGAAATGTGAGACTGGAGAGAGAGAGAGAGAGAGAGAGAGAGAGAGAGAGAGAGAGAGAGAGAGAGAGAGAGAGAGAGAGAGAGAGAGACAGAGAGAGAGAGAGAGAGAGAGAGAGAGAGAGAGAGAGCAATCAGGACTGGAGATATAGATTTGAGTGTCATCCATATAGAGTTGGTAGTTGAAGCCATGGGAGTGAATGAGTTCTCCAAGGGAGTAGATACAGATGGAGAATAGAAAATTACCCAGCACTGAACCTTGAGAGTCCTCCACAGTTGGGAAGTTGGAGAGAGAGTAAGAGCCCACAGTGAAGACTGGGAATGAGAGGCCAGAGAGATGAGGAGAACAGGGAGCGGACAGTCAGTGAAGCCAAGTGAAGCCAGAGATGCAGCCTGAGATAGTGGATAGAGCACAAGCCTAGTAGTCAGAAGGTCATGGGTTCTAATCCTGGCTCCTAGAAATGAGTCAAGGATAATGTTAGAATAATGTGTTTGTGAGACAGGGAGGGATGTGTTGCGTTCAGGAGTGATGAGATTGTCACAGTGAGGATAGGGATTGGGTGGGAAGCTTGGGAGTTCTGTTTCAGACTTTTTAAGTTTGAAGTTTTGATGGGACATCCAAATAGAGATGTTCTGAAGACAGGAGGAAATGCAAGACTGCAGAGAACACAATTTAGGGCTAGAGAAATAGAGTTGGGAAATCATCACTTTAGAGATGATTAGTTGAAACCGTGGGAGGGAATGAGTTCTCCAAAGAAGAAAATGTAGATGTAGGAAAGAAAAGTTTCCAGAACTAAGCTTTGAGGCACCTCCACAGTTAGATAATAGGAGGGAGAGGAGGGGTCTGTCAAATCGATTTAGAAGGAGCAGCAAAAGAGAAGAAGAATCAGGAGAGGACAGTGTCAGTGAAGCAAAGGTTGGATAATGCTTCTAGGAGAAAGAGATGGTGTACAGGTAGAATGCAGCAGAAAGGTCAAGGAAGATTAGAATGGAGTAGAAGTTGTTGGATTTGGCAAGATCACTGGTGACTTTACGGGGGGCAGTTTCTATGGAGTGAAGGGGGTGAAAGGCAGGTTACAGGGGAGAAGGAGATAAATGTGGGAGGGGAAGTGGAGGGAGCAACCGCTGACAACTTGCTAGTTTGGAAAGTAACGTCAAGAGAAAGATGAGGTGAAAACTGTTTCCAAGGGGTCAAGGGAGGTCCTATGTATTTTTAGGATAGGGGATGCTTGGGTATGTTTGAAAGCAATAAGGAAGGACTGTATGTGTGTGAGGTCCAAGTGTGTGTGTGTGTGTGTGTGTGTGTGTGTGTGTGTGTGTGTGTGTGTGTGTGTGTGTGTGTGTGTGTAGATATGCAGAGGGACAAAGCAAGACCTGCATGAATGGGGATGGGGAATAGACAGAAATTTCTCTTCTTAACCCCCTTACCTACAGGGGTCCCACTCATTAGGAGGCTGCATCAGGGACAGAGCAGGTGAAGACTCAGTTTAGCTCCCTCATATTTCACTTTACTCTCACTTTTCTCCTTTTACTCTAGCAGGTGGACAAATCATTGCAGGAAATAAGATCTGGGGTAAGAGACCGAGGCGTGTCTCAATCCCCTAAGTTTCATTACAATAAAGGACTTTGGAATAAGGGCCTAGGCACTTCTTTTCCTGAGGCATGGGTCAACCTGCTACCCTGGTCTGGACTCCTGGAGCATTCGGGAATCTTGTGGAATCTTGTAGAGAAGCAGTGTGGCTTAGTGGAAAGAGCACGGGCTGTGAGTCAGAGGCTGTGGACTCAAATCCCAGCTCCACCGCCTGTCAGCTATGTGACTTTGGGCAGGTCACTTAACTTCTCTGTGCCTCTGTTACCTCATCTGTAAAATGGATATTAAGACTGTGAGCCCCATCTGGGACAACCTGATAACCGCATGTCTCCCCCGGCGATTAGAACAGCACTTGGCACATAGTGAGCGCTTAACAAATGCCATCATTATTATTGTTATTATGGTGAGGTGCAAGGGTGGAGCAGGGGAGAAGTGGGGCTGAGAGGGGTAAAGTGATCAGGGATTGAGGGTATGAGGGACTGGGGCAGGGGTGAAGCTGGAGGCTGATGCAATGTTGTGAGGAACATGGACTGCATAGAAGAAGATGAACTTTCCACGGTAGGGGATCTGTGCCTCGGCAAGTGGTTAATTTAGTGCAAAGTGCTGAGATAAGGGCCAGGATCAGTTGATGCACTAAACTTTGATTGGAAACACTTCCTCCACTGAACGTTTGAAACCTAAGGTCACATCAAAGAGCCAGGTGAGTAAAACTTTACTGCATCCTTCTTGCCTGTGATACATTTTCTCTCATCTCTACCCACCGGATTAAGGTTTATCCTGGAAACACAGATGACTAACCAGTCGAGTGCTTCCGTGTTTGTCCTGCTGGGCCTGTCTATGAACCCCGGGCAGCAGCAGCTCCTCTGCATAATAAATAATAATAATAATAATGTTTGTATTTATTAAGTGCTTACAATGTGCCAATCACTGTTCTAAGATACAAGGTGATAGGTTGTCCCATGTGGGACTCACAGTCTCCATCCCCATTTTACAGATGGGGTAACTGAGGCACAGAGCAGTGAATTAACTTGCCCAAAGTCACACAGCTGACAAGTGGTGTGAAGCAGGTTAGAGAAGCAGCGTGGCTCAGTGGAACCAGCACGGACTTTGGAGTCAGAGGTCATGGGTTCGAATCCTGGCTCTGCCACCTGTCAGCTGTGTGACTTTGGGCAAGTCACTTCACTTCTCTGGGCCTCGGTGACCTCATCTGTAAAATGGAGATGAAGACAGTGAGCCCTCTGTGGGACAACCTGATCACCTTGTATACCCCCAGCGCTTAGAACAGTGCCTTGCACCTAGTAAGCGCTTACTAAATACCATTATTATTATTAATGTTAAGTGGTGGAGCTGAGATTAGAACCCACATTCTCTGGCTCCCAAGCCCAGGCTATTGCCACTAAGCCATGCTGCTTCTCATAATATTGGAATTTCTTAAGTGCTATGTGCCAAGCAGTGTTTAAGTGCTGGAGTAGATACAAGGTTCTCAGGTTGTCCCACGTGGGGCTCAGAGTCTTAATCCCCATTTCACAGATGAGGGAACTGAGGCACAGAGAAGTTAGGTGACTTGCCCCAAAGTCACACAGCTGATAAGTGGCAGAGGTGAAATTAGAACCCATGACCTCTGACTCCCATGCCCGGGCTCTTTCCACTAAGCCACCTGTTTCTCCTTCCTGGCTCTGTATCTGGTCACCGTTTTCGGGAAACTTCTCATCATCCTGGCCATCGGTACGGACTCGTATCTCCATTCCCCTATGCACTTTTTCCTCACTAACCTGTCCCTTTTGATATCTGCTTCTCCTCCACCACCATCCCCAAGATGTTGGCCAACATGCAGACTGTCAGCCACAGCATCTCCAACGCTGGCTGTCCGAGCCAGATTTTTTTTTCCATTCTATTTGGAGATGTGGACGACTTCCTCCTGGCTGTGATGGCGTTTGACCACTTCAGGGCCATCTGCCGACACCTGTGCGATGTCACGGTCAAGAACCCCCAGCGCTGTGTCCTGCTGGTGGCCACCTACTGGATCATCGCTCAGCTCAGTTTCCTGTTACACACCATCCTGTTGGCTCAGATAACCTTCTGTGCTGACCACACCATCCCCCACTTCTTCTGTGACCTGCCCCTGCTGCTGCTACTGTCCTGTTCTGACACCTCCATCAATGAGCTGCTCCTGATGTCCGTGGGTGGGGGGGAATTTTAATTCATCTCATATGCATCTTAGGCTCTTAAACCCACATAATCTTTGCCATCCTGAGAATGCCCTCAGCGGAAAGCAAGCACCAAGCCTTTTCCACCTGCGGTTCCCACCTGGCTGTGGTTTCACTGTTCTACGGTACAGTTATCAGGGAGTACCTGGGCCCCTCACCCCCTGGCTCCTCTGATGAAAGCGACCTAGCCACAGTGTTGTATGCGGTGGTGACCTCCTTGTTGACCCCCTTCACTTATAGCCTGCACAACTGTGACCTGAACCGAGCATTGTGCACATTCTTCTCAGGAAACCTCCCTTTATCCTGCTATGGACATTCCAGGACCCAAAATATAATAATCGTAGTATTTGTTAAGCATTTCCTAAATGCCCAGCACTGTGTTAACTGCTGAGTACACTACAATCAAATAAAACAGAATCCTTATTTCACATGAGGCTCACAATGTAAGGGGCAGGGAGAACAGGTATTTAACCCCCATTTTACAGATAAGGAGAATAAGGCATTCAACTAAAAAAAGGCAGAGTCAGGATTAGGACCCAGGCCTCGGGAATCTCAATCCTGTGCCCATTCCATTGAGCTATGTTGTGTCTCTGGTTCGTCAAATGGGACCCCTACCCTGGGGCTACAGTTTAGATTTTCTAAACTCTCCAGAGGCTGGCAAACCTCTCCAGGATTGCAGAGAATTAGCATGGTGTAGTGGATAGAGCACGGGCCTGGGAGTCAGAGGGTCGTGGGTTCTAATCCCAGCTCTGCCACTTGTCTTCTGTGTGATCTTGGGTAAGTCACCTTACATCTCTGTGCCTCAGTTACCTCATCTGTAAAGTGGGGATTGAGACTGTGAGCCCCATGTGGGACAGGACCTGCATCCAACCCGATTTGCTTGTACTTACCCCAGGGCTTAGTACAGTGCTAAGCACACAGTAAATACTTAATAAATACCATTATTATTATTATTATTATTATTATTATTATTAGTATTATTATTATTATTATTATTATTATTACACTGCCAGGTCCCACATCTTCCCTTTCACATTCAGGAAACCAATTGCAGCAGTAACGGTGGCTCCAGGCTCACAGAACATGGGTTGGGGGATAGGACGGAGTGAAGAATGAAACTGTGGGTTGAGGATCGTATCTCCCAGAGGATGATGACAAGGTAAGAAGCAGCCAGAGATGGACACCATCTACGGCAATCACGAGGTCATTTGGAAACTGGCCTCAGTGCCCGGGCCTGAGCTTCCTGCTTCTCCACAGGAAGTGAGTCCAACCATGGACTTTCATGATGACTCTGAAGTGCACAATTCCTGGGAATTGGTTAGGTATTCCTCCATCTCCTCAGCCTCCATTGTCTTTCTCATTCCTGGCCATCCTCCTCGACCCACTCAGTGTCCCTGTTCTTCTGCTGATGCTCTCCCCACTTGCACACATCCCAACCCCCCTGGCCAACCCTCCATTCGTCTGATGGTCCAGTGGCCCCAGATGAGTGCCTCCTCTATTCCCCTTGTAGACCCACTTTGGAGCAGGGCTCCCTACACCAGCCCTTTCCTCCTCTCCTCATTGTGTCCTCTTCTATCCCCACCTCTCTGGGCCCTTGTCCTTCCATTGTCTAACGGGACAGACACTTCATGGCCTCCTTTGAACCCTTAATTACTCCTTTTCCTTCCTGCCTGTGGCAAGTATAGGCAGACATGCACTGCGATAGGGACTCTGGGCCTGGCTTTTATTTTCTGACACCTGCTATTGAGCCACCTTCTTCTAAGCCACCAACACACACCCCATCCCCAGGCACCTGGGCATCCAACTACTTCTCCCTGGGTGGCTGGTCAATGTGCCCCAGGCTCAGGTGGCTAGGGCTCTATCCAGGGCCTGGAACTCACCCATCCACAGAACCCCATTCCACCCCCCCCCGCCCATAGAGGCTCAGTAGTCCTTCCCAATCAGCAGTGTTTCCTGGGAATAGACAGCTGCTGACCAGTCATCTTCAGACTTCTGACTGATTTCTACTGCAAGGGTCTCACCAGCAAGTTCCTGCCCTTTGCCGGCACCTCAGGCCCTTCAGAAGGGAAATTGGGGACCATTGATCATGGCTCTCCCTGAACACCTGCTGCAGTGTCTGGGGGCAGGAGGATCCAGAGTGAGTCTGGAGGAGGGAATCCAGCCGAGGGATCTGGGGCAAGGAGGGACCAGCTCAGTCAGTCAACCAATCAACTAATGGTAGTCACTGAGTGCTTACTGTATACCAAGCACTGTACTAGGTGCTTGAGAGAGTGCAATGTAATAGTGTTGGTAGACATGACCCCTCCCCACAGGGATCTTGCAGTTTACAGAGGAGGACAGACATTAAAATGAATCCCAATAAGGGAAATAGTAGAGCATAAGGATATTTATATGTCTGTACTTTAAATTAAGCCCCTACTATGGTGCAGAACTCTGTACTAATGGAAAATTACAATGAATAGACAAGAATTTTTTATGGAGCAGCTTTCAATTTTTTTAGTGCAGAGCAGTGAACTAAGCATTAGGAGAATGCAGTAGAGTTAGCAGATGCAAACCCTGCCCTAAGGAACTCACAATCTAGCAGGAGTGACAGCCAAGGAAATGAATTACAAGTAGTGAGAAGAGGGGACCGGGAATACAGAGACCCTAGAGTAATTCCACTGCTCGGCCCCTGGGGCCCCAGATGTGAACGACTTTCACTAGACCCAAATGTTAAGGGAGATTGCTAGAGTGGGAACACCCCTGGATCAAAATCTCCCTGAAGCAATGTTCTCCCCAGAGAGGAGCAGAGCCCAGAGCACAAACTGAGGATGGGCCCTAATTAGGAGCATCGGGGATTAGATGCAGATCCAGTTGCAGTGCCTGTCCCCTTCATAAACCAATTTCTCCTCTCATATGTACCTCATCCCTCAGCCCCTTGGTTCTCAGGAATTAGAGGAAAGGCTCATCTATCTCTTGTCTCCCTCCTTAGACCCACACCTTGTCTGGAATTTTCCGTTGCAAAAGGCATCTTGCAGCAGAACCAGTGGTTTGAATCAGGTCTCGGGTTAGTGGCTTTGACCAGCCAGATAGAAGCTGCAGGAACAGTGACTGAAGAATCTCACACAGGGATACATAGTTTCCCCCAGCCCAGCTGGCTGGTTCACAGGACAGGGGAGAGTGGAGGCATCAGAGCCAGGGCCCTCAGTGATGGTCTCTGAGCTCATCCATACTGACCAGTGAGATCAGATATGAAGGATGGGAAGGGAAATGGGGAAATCTCTCTCACTCACTCACTCACTCACACACACACACACACACACACACACACACACACACACAGACTGTCTCCTAACCCAGCCCTCTCTCCACCACCACCAACTGCCTCTCTTCCTGTTGGCATCATCTCCAAGGCAGTCATGCTCAAAATCCTTCGGACAGCAGGCAGAGCACAGTGGCCATTCCAGAAAGTAGTGGAGCAGAGGCCAGGGGCTCCAGGTTTACCTGGCCAGTGCAGCCACTTTCCTCTGGCAGCTTCCTCCCTGCTGCTCCCTCCGAAGAAGTTTGGGGTTGAAAGGCACTGGATCTGTTAACAGAGCTGTCAGGGAACAGGCCCATCAGAGTCCTGAGTGAGAGGTGCATTAGGGGAGTGGCAAGAGCAGGATTTGGACTCTCGGACCAAAGTGGAGCTCAAGGGACAGGGGGCCAGGGTGGTGAAGGAGGGAAGAGAATAGCAAAAGGGGTTGGAAAGGATCTATGGGCCAGAGCAAAAATAGGAATTCCCTTGAGAGGTTTATGTTATTGTTTGGGTGATCGTGAGTTTGTATGTGTGTGTGTCAGCCTGAAGAGTGTGTAAACTAGACTTTGAGCTCGTTGTGGGCAGGGATTTTCACTGTTTATTGTAGTTTTGTTCTTTCCCAAGAGCTTAATACAGTACTCTGCACACAGTAAGTGTTTAATAAATAAGATAGATTGAATAAATGAACTAGCAAGGAGGGGGCAGTGTGGGTGGAGGAATAGCAGGAAGGTTGGGGGTGATAACAGCAGGGAAGGGGCAGGGGATGGAGGGTAGGGTGGTGGGGTGACATGAGTGTCAGGAAAAACTTTCAATCCTAGTCTTCATTTCAGAGGTGGTGAGAAAGAGGAGATGGAAGAGGGGCAGAACCCAACCGAGTAATGTCTACAGATACCCATGGTGCCAGGCTGGGTCTCCTGCCCAAATCCCTTCCTTTACCCACTCTGGCCCCAGAGGTTCAATGGAGAGGGGCAGCATCCATGGAATAGTAGTCCTGGCCAGCAATGGGTTTCCAATAAGCCATTCAGTGTGGGTCTGAGCCTGGGCTCCAAATCACCAGGCACACTGTCCCTGGAAATGGGGAGAGGGAATGACTGGGGGCTGGGGTCCTGGCAGATCAGTGGCTGGAGTTGGGGCAGAGGAGGAGAGGGGTCACTGCCCTAGATTTCCATTGGCAGCTGAGCAACTTCCCGACCCTGGACCAGGAGATTGGTGTCTGGGAGTGGGAGCAGGAAGAGGGGTTTGGAGTGATGGATCAGTGACCCAGCCAGTGTCCTACCACATGTAGTTACTGCTGTGTAACAGGAGGTCCTTCTCTCAGTGACCCTGGTGGTGGACAGGAAGGATTGGGTAGGCCCCCTACCCTCACAGACAAACTTAGACACTTCCAATGCCCCCCACCTCGCCCAATTCCAAGCACCCAACAAAGCAGAGATGGTATCCAAGAGGCTGCAGGTAAGGGCTGGCTAGAGGTGGGCAGCAGAAGAGAGGGAGGAGAGGAAGGAGACACTCCCAGCAGATCAAAAGATCAGTATATATATATATAAATAAAATGTGTGAATTTGTGCATGCATATGCATGTAAATAAGTTCATTCATTCAATTGTATTTATTGAGTGCTTACTGTGTGCAGAGCACTGTACTAAGCGCTTGGGAAGTACAAGTTGGCAATATACAGAGACGGTCCCTACCAACAGTGGGCTCACAGGCTAGAAGGGGGAGACAGAGAACAAAATAAAATATATTAACAGAATAAAATAAGTAGAATAAATATGTACAAGTAAAATAAATAAATAAATAGAGTAATAAATATGTACAAACATATATACATATACACAGGTGATGTGGGGAAGGGAAGGAGGTAAGGCAGGGGGATGGAGAGGGGGAGGAGGGAGAGAGGAAGTCGGGGGCTCAGTCTGGGAAGGCCTCCTGGAGGAGGTGAGCTCTCAGTAGTGCCTTGAAGGGAGGAAGAGAGCTAGCTTGGCGGATGTGGGGAGGGAGGGCATTCCAGGCCAGGGGGATGATGTGGGCCGGGGGTCGACAGCGTGACAGGCGAAAACGAAGCACGGTGAGGAGATTGGCGGCAGATGAACGGAGGGTTCGGGCTGGGATGTAGAAGTAGAGAACGGTGGTGAGGTAGGAGGGGGCGAGGTGATGGAGAGCCTTGAAGCCGAGGGTGCGGAGTTTCTGCCTGATGCACAGGTTGATTGGTAGCCACTGGAGATTTTTCAGGAGGGGAGTAACATGCCCAGAGCGTTTCTGAACAAAGACAATCCGGGCAGTGGTATGAAGTACGGATTGAAGTGGGGAGAGACAGGAGGGTGGGAGATCAGAGAGGAGGCTGATACAGTAATCCAGACAGGATAGGATAAGAGCTTGAACGAACAGGGTAGCAGTTTGAATGGAGAGGAAAGGGCGGATCGTGGCAATGTTGCGGAGCTGAGACTGACAGGTTTTGGTGACGGCTTGGATGTGAGGGATGAATGAGAGAGCGGAGTCGAGAATGACACCAAGGTTGTGGGCTTGTGAGACGGGAAGGATGGTAGTGCCGTCAACAGTGATGGGAAAGTCAGGGAGAGGGCAGGGTTTTGGAGGGAAGACAAGGAGTTCAATCTTGGACTTTTAGGTGGTGGGCAGAAATCCAGATGGAGATGTCCTGAAGGCAGGAGGAGAAGATGGAAGCCTGGAGGGAAGGAGAGAGAGCAGGGGGTGTGTATATGGACACACATATGTTTGAGTATATATAAGCAGATGCATTTGTGTTTTTGTATATATGTCCATGCATGCTTCTGTGTCTACATATGTGTATGCATATTTGCGTATATGTGCATGAATAGTATGTGTGAAAGCATATATATGCATATGTACATTATTTATAGGTGTATATGTGAACATATGTATGTATATGCATGTGAACATGCCTGTGTATTTAAGAGTGGGCATATTCATTCATTCAATCATATTTATTCATTCATTCATTCAAGCATATTTATTGAGCGCTTACTGTGTGCAGAGCACTATACTAAGCACTTGGGAAGTACAAGTTGGCAAGATATAGAGACAGTCCCTACCCAACAGCGGGCTCACAGTCTAGAAGGGGGAGACAGACATCAAAACAAAATATATTAACAAAATACAATAAATAGAATAGTAAATATGTACAAGTAAAATAAATAGAGTAATAAATCTGTACAAACATAAATACAGATGCTGCAGGGACGGGAAGGAGGTAGGGCGGGGGGGATGGGAAGAGGAGAGGAAGGAGGGGGCTCAGTCTGGGAAGCCCTCCTGGGGGAAGTGAGCTCTCAGTAGGGCTTTGAAGGGAGGAAGAGATCTAGCTTGGCGGATGTGTGGAGGGAGGGCATTCTAGCCCAGGGGGAGGACGTGGGCCAGGGATTGATGGCGGGACAGGTGAGAACCCTGTGAGCTCACTGTTGGGTAGAGACCATCTCTATATGTTGCCAATTTGTACTTCCCAAGCGCTTAGTACAGTGTTCTGCATACAGTAAGCACTCAATATATACGATTGAATGAATGAATGAATGAGAACGAGGCACAGTGAGGAGGTTAGTGGTAGAGGAGCAGAGGGTGCAGGCTGGGCTGTAGAAGGAAATAAGGAAGGTGAGGTAGGAGGGAGCGAGGTGATGGAGAGCCATGAAGCCGAGAGTGAGGACTTTTTGCCTTCTTGACTGGTATTTGACTGATAGCCACTGGAGATTTTTGAGGAGGGGAGTAACATGCCCAGAGCGTTTCTGCCCAAAGATGATCCGGGCAGCAGTGTGAAGTATAGATTGAAGTGGGGAGAGACAGGAGGATGGGAGATGATGGGAGATGAGAGAGGAGGCTGATGCAGTAATCCATATGCATGTTTGTGCCTATGTATGTACATGTTGCTGCTTTCAATCATGACTTTCTCATTGCAGAACCATCACAGCCATGGGTTCCGCAAACCAGACGGGTGACTCGGCATTTGTCCTGCTGGGTCTGTCCAGCGACCCCGGGCAGCAGTGGCTCCTCTTCCTGCTCTTCCTGACTCTATACCTGGTCACGGTGTGGGGAAACCTGCTAATCGTCCTGGCCATCAGCACCGACTCCCACCTCCACTCACCCCATGTATTTTTTCCTCATCAGCCTGTCCCTGATTGATATCTGCTTCTCCTCCACCACCGTCTCCAAGATGCTGGCCAACATGCAGACTGGCAACCCAGCCATCTCCTATGCCGGCTGTCTGAGCCAGGTATATTTTCTATCTCTATTTGGAGGTCTGGATGAATTCCTCTTGGCCGTGATGGCTTTGGACTGCTTCATGGTCATCTGTCAGCCCTTGGGCTATGCCACAGCCATGATTCCCTGGCTCTGTGTCCTACTGGTGGCCACCTGCTGGATCACTGCTCAACTCAGTTCCCTGCTGCACACAATCTTGCTAGCTCAGCTAACCTTCTGTGCTGACCACACCATCCCACATTTCTTCTGTGACCTGACACAGCTTTTTGCTCTGTCCTGTTCCGACACCACCATCAATGAGCTGATGCTAATGTCCATGGGCGGGGTGGTGATTTTAATTCCGCTAACATGCATTTTGGGCTCTTGTGCCCACATAATCTTTGCGATCCTGAGAATGCCCTCAGCGGGAAGCAAGTGCAAAGACACCCAGATCTACATCTCTGCCCCTGCTCTCTCCCCCTCTCTCCAGGCTCGCATCTCCTCCTGCCTTCAGGACATCTCCATCTGGATGTCTGCCCGCCACCTAAAACTCAACATGTCCAAGACTGAACTCCTTGTCTTCCCTCCCAAACCCTGCCCTCTCCCTGACTTTCCCATCTCTGTTGACGGCACTACCATAGTTCCCGTCTCACAAGCCCGCAACCTTGGTGTCATCCTCGACTCCACTCTCTCATTCACCCCTCACATCCAAGCCGTCACCAAAACCTGCCAGTCTCAGCTCCGCAACATTGCCAAGATCCGCCCTTTCCTCTCCATCCAAACTGCTACCCTGCTCGTTCAAGCTCTCATCCTATCCCGTCTGGACTACTTCATCAGCCTTCTCTCTGATCTCCCATCCTCGTGTCTCTCCCGACTTCAATCCATACTTCATGCTGCTGCCCGGATTGTCTTTGTCCAGAAACACTCTGGGCATGTTACTCCCCTCCTCAAAAATCTCCAGTGGCTACCAATCAATCTGTGCATCAGGCAGAAACTCCTCACCCTCGGCTTCAAGGCTCTCCATCACCTCGCCCCCTCCTACCTCACCTCCCTTCTCTCCTTCTACAGCCCACCCCGCACCCTCCGCTCCTCTGCCGCTAATCTCCTCACCGTACCTCGTTCTCACCTGTCCCGCCATCGACCCCCTGCTCACGTCATCCCCCGGGCCTGGAATGCCCTCCCTCTGCCCATCCGCCAAGCTAGCTCTCTTCCTCCCTTCAAGGTCCTACTGAGAGCTCACCTCCTCCAGGAGGCCTTCCCAGACTGAGCCCCTTCCTTCCTTTCCCCCTCGTCCCCCTCTCCATCCCCCCGTCTTACCTCCTTCCTTTCCCCACAGTACCTGCATATATGTATATATGTTTGTACATATTTATTACTCTATTTATTTATTTATTTTACTTTTACATATCTATTCTATTTATTTTATTTTGTTAGCATGTTTGGTTTTGTTCTCTGTCTCCCCCTTTTAGACTGTGAGCCCACTGTTGGGTAGGGACTGTCTCTATATGTTGCGAACTTGTACTTCCCAATCGCTTAGTACAGTGCTCTGCACACAGTAAGCACTCAATAAATATGATTGATTGATTGATTGATTGAGAAGGGGGTGGTCCACAGTGTCAAACTCAACTGAGAGGTCGAGGTTGATTAGGATAGAGTATGAGCCGTTGGATTTGGCAAGCAGGAGGTCATTGGTGACCTTTGAGAGGACAGTTTCTGTGGAATGTAGCCGACAGAAGCCAGATTGGAGGGGGTCGAGGACAGAGTTGGCATTGAGGAATTCGAGGTACCGTGTGTAGACGACTCTTTCAAGGAGTTTGGAAATGAATGGTAGGAGGGAGATAGAGCAATAACTACAAGGTGAGGTGGGGTCAAGAGAGGGTTTTTTTAGGATGGGAGAGACATGGGCATGTTTGAAGGCAGAGGGGAAGGAACCATTGGAGAGTGAGCGGTTGAAGATGGAAGTTAAGGAGGGGAGAAGGGACGGAGCGAGAGATTTCAGGAGATGAGAGGGAATGGGGTCAGAAGCAGAGGTGGCCGGAGTAGCATTTGAGAGGAAGGAGGAGAGCTCCTCTGAGGATACTGCTGGGAAGGATGGGTGAGTAGCAGAGAGCGTTGAGAGCCGGAGGGTTGGAGAAGGGTGGGGAGTGACTTTGAGGAGGTCAGACCTGATGGATTTAATTTTATTAATGAAATAGGAGGCCAGATCGTTGGGGGTGAGGGAAGGAAGAGAGGGAGGAACCGGGGGCCTGAGAAAGGAGTTGAATGTACGGAAGAGCTGACAGGGATGATGGGCATGGGTGTCAATAAGGGAGGAGAAATAGTTTTATCTGTCAGAGGAGAGGGCTGAGTTAAGGCATGAAAGGATAAACGCGAAGTGAACGAGGTTGGCATGGTGTTTAGACTTTTGTCAGCAGCGTTCAGCAGCTCGAGCTTCAGAGTGAAGGAGGCGGACAGTGACAGTTATCCAGGGCTGTGGGTTAGTGGTACGAGAGCGGCGGAGTGAAAGGGGAGGGAGCACCATAGTGAAGGTTTTAGATATTTCATGGAGAGGGATTTTTGTTAAAACTACAGAATCCATCAGAGATTTCAGAAACATTTTAAAAAAAACAACATTCTATACATATGTTATTTATACTCATATCCATAACACATGACGTACACATTTCTCAATGATAATAATAGTAATGGTGGTATTTGTTAAGCGCTTACTATGTGCAAAGCACTGTTCTAAGCACTGGGGTAGATAAGCAGTGTGTCCCACATGGAGCTCACCATCATAATCCCCATTTTACGGATGAGGTAACTGAGTCAGAGAAGTTAATTGACTTGCCCAAAGTCACACAGCTGATAAGTGGCAGAGGTGGGATTAGAACCCACGACCTCTGACTCCCAAACCCGTGTTCTTTCCAATAAGCCATGCTGCTTCTCAATAGGTATGGATATGCAATAAGTATGCATATCCAGATTTTTTAAAATTCAGCCTTTTGGTTTGAAAGATGCCTCTTGTGACAAGATTACATTGGTGGGTGAGGATGGTTGGTAAGACAAATCTGTAACTGACCATTTTTTCTACATCTCAGGAAGGCAATTCTTCTTGAAATTAAATTGACAGTAAAGCTGTCAATCTGATTAATTCCACAACTTCCTGTTCATGTCACCAATTATAATATCTTATTGATAGTTTATGTGACTGCTTATTATTTAGACACGCCTTACCACTGGTTTTAAAGCATTAAATCAGCTCTCCCCCTCCTACCTTACCTTGCTGATTTCCTGCTACAGCACACCTCTCTCCTCTATTCTCAGTTTGCTCACTGTGCCTTAATCTTGACTATTTTACTGCCAGTTTTTTTCCTGTGTTCTCCCTTTGACCTGGGACTCCCTCTAAGCCGTACACACCAAACCACCACTCTCCCCACCTTCAAAACTCTAGTAAAATCATTAAAACTGCAACTCCTATGAGTTCTTTCTCAATTAAGCTCTTAACTCCCTCTCCCTTCTGTGTCACTTATGTAGTTGCGCATCTATTCATTCATTCAATCGTATTTATTGAGCACTTACTGTGTGCACAGCACTGTACTAAGCACTTGGGAAGTACAAGTTAGCAACATATAGATATGGTCCCTACCCAACAGCGGGCTTAGGCACTTGAGAGTCACTCTAGGCTCAGCCCCACTGCATTTATGGATCTGTCTGACATTTATTTATCCTATTTATTTATTTATGTCTTTGTCCCCCACTAGACTATAAGCTTCCCGTGGGCAGGGGTGTCTACTAACTCCTTTATACTGTATTTTCAGAGGAAAATACAGAGGAAAATGCTCAATAAATACCATTGATTTTACTTTTGATTATTTTTGCCATTTAGATGTGTGCTCTTAGTATTGACTAATGGACTTGATAACTTATGCCACCTGTCTCCTTGAGGACAAGGAACATAACACTTGCTTCTCAGAATTTGCTCAGTAAATCCTGTGGTTGTTGATGATGATGGTGACAATGACATTGATGATAATTAGATCCCAACATCTTTAAAGAGTCTCCTATCACAAATCCAAGATGAGTGTAATTATTGCTTATGGAGCTTTTAATGAGAGCTGGCAAAGCAGAGCTTTTAGGGAAAAGCCCAAGAAAATAATTCATTGGATTTTCAGTCATTTTCCAAATGCTACAAACATAGATGCAAACACTTAGTTTAATATACAGAGAAAAAGGGGAAAGAATCCAATTCAAAAGATGTACTGACTTCGGCATGCCCATGGACTATAATAAATGTACAACAAAAGTCATCAGAAGTACAAAAAAAAGCAGTGTTGCTCAGTGGAAAGAGCCCGGGCTTGGGAGTCAGAGGCCATGGGTTTGAATCCCATCTCTTCCACAGCCCCCTCCTTCCTCCCCCCTCCTCCCCCAACCCCCCTTGCCTCTCCTCCTTCCCCTCCCCACAGCACCTGTATATATTTATATATGTATGTACAAATTTATTACTCTACTTAATTTACTTGTACATAGTTATTCTATTTATTTTATTTTGTTAATACGTTTTGTTTTGTTGTCTGCCTCCCCCTTCTAGACTGTGAGCCCACTGTTGGGTAGGGACCATCTCTATTTGTTGCCAACTTGTACTTCCCAAGCGCTTAGTACAGTGCTCTGCACACAGTAAGCACTCAATAAATAAGATTGAATGCATGAATGAATGTCTGCCGTTTGACCTTGGGCAAGTCACTTCACTTCTCCGAGCCTCAGTTTCCTCATCTGTAAAATGGGGATTAAGCCTGTGAGCCCCACGTGGGACAGCCTGATCACCTTGTATCCCCCCCGTGCTTAGAACAGTGCTTGGCACATAATAAGGGCTTAACAAATGCCATCATTATTTGCAAAGTTCTCAGCAGTATGCTCTCAAGTAGCAAGGTTACCAGATTCTACCAGCAGACTCGAAGAGAGAGCGAGAAATTGCAAGATAAGTTTCCCCCTCTCTTGAATTTAAAAGATTCCACCCGGCTGGCTGATTGGCTCTCATCTCCACAAGATGCTTGGGAATGTAGGCTTCTGATTTCTGGGAAATTTAGTTCCCAGAAAACAGGTACTACAAAAGTAAGTTGCCTATTTCTTCTGTGTCATGACCTAGTTCAGCCTTCAAAGGAAACCTGAACATGAATGATCACAACTAGACTCCGGCAGTAATTTTGATGTTGTATTGTTTTGGGTTTTTTTGTGGTATTTGTTAAGTACTTACTTGAAGCCAGGAACCATACTAAGTGCTGGGGTAGTTACAAACTAATCAGATTGGACACAGTCCATGACCCACTTAGGGCTCACTGTCTTAATTCCCATTTTACAGTTGAGGTAACTGAGGCACAGAGAAGGGAATGACTTGCTCAAAGTCACACAGCGAACAGAGCCAGGATTAGAACCCATGACCTTTGACTCCCAGGCCAATACTCTATCCACTAGGCAAAACTGCTCTTTTGCCCGCAGAACCTAATACTCTTTTTATTTATCCCTTTTTGGGTCATAAGATTGTGAAACTTCTGTTCTAATCACTCTAGATGAACCCTCTGATATTGTCTCCCATCTATTTAATCAATCAATCAGTGGTATTGATTGTGTACTTACTATGTGCCTCTTCTAAGCAGTTGAGTACAGTATGAGAGTCAGTAGTTCTATTTGAGGTTTGGTTTCATTTGTTCTTTAGAAATTGTATTTCTGCATTTTTACTGTCTATAACAGGATTGGATTTTCTTTGCTATACCTGTCTTGCATTCTGCCCTTTGGTTTATCTGGAGAACCTCTTATTTTTTTTTTTAGGCACAGAACTTGTCTCAGAACTAGCCAATTTGAAACCCCTTGAATTGAAAATGTCTTTGGTCACATATCATTGGTTACATGATGTTTGTGGGTTTTCCTGAAGATCTATTAATAATTGTGTTTGTTCAGCTCCTACTGAGTGCAAAGCACTAGCTAAGCACTGGGATAGATATAAGATAATAGTCAGACACTGTCCCTATCCCCTATTAGGTTCATAGTCTAAAGGAGTGAGAGAGCAGGAATTTTATCCTCATTTCAAAGAAGAGGAAACTGAGTCACAGAAATGTGACAGCAGCCAAGTGGCAAAGCTGAGATGAGAAGGTATCAAACATGTGAAGTAGCATGGCGCAGTGGAAAAAGCCCAGGCCTGGGAGTCAAAGGGCCTGAGTTCTGTTCCCAGCTCCTCCATTTGTCTGGTGTATGACCTTGGACAAATCACTTAACTTCTCAGTACCTCAATTATATCATCTGTAAAATGGGGATTAGGATTTTGAGCCCTGTGTGGGACATACAGTATGTCCAATCCGATTATTTTATATCTCCCCAAGCGCTTAGTGCGGTGGCTGGCATGTAATAAGCACTTAACAGATACTATTATATCTAGATATATAGGCATCTTCCATTGTTAAAATAGCATCCAAATCTATGCTTTATCAAAAAGCAATTCTTAATGAACCCTCAAAGCTAAATATTCTGAAAGCACTTGAAAACACCGGCTACTAATAGTATAGGTAACATTTATTACAGTATGATCACAGTAGTTTGTAGAGAGGATGGCAGAGATTTTCCTATCCAGCTATGTATGCTGATTTTCAGAATGGCAAACCTTTATTGAGAGAACACATGGGTGCAGCTAACTTCTTGTTAATCAAATCTAATTGCATGAATAATTGCTTAACAGAAGCTAAATTAGCACTGCACTGGGTACCCTGCTTGCATGAAATTTAGTGCCTAACATCAAACTGGTTTTTCGTTTGCCATTTTGTACTTCATTTACTAGTTTCTTTCGTCATTTCTATTAAATTCATGTTTATTCTACTTTCATTTATTCATTCCTAACTAAGTCTACTAGGTATGGTTCCTTTTATCCTCTAAAGATAGGGGAAATTTTCTTTTACATTTGTGGCATTTTCTATATACAGAATGAGCGTATCATCATCCTTCTCCTATTCTGTGATTGTGAGATTTTGTTATTCATTCTATCCTATTTATTGAGCACTTACTGTGCGCAGAGCACTGCACTAACTGCTTATGAACAGAGTTGAAATTTTTGAACTATTGTATCAGTAGGAAACAGCACTCCATTAGCCCCACAGCACTTGTGTACATATCTGTAATTTATTTATTTATATTACTATCTGCCTCCCCCTCCACAATGCAAGCTCCTTGTGGGCAGGGAATGTGTCTACCAACTCTGTTATACTCAATCATTCATTCAGTTGTATTTTATTGAGCACTTACTGTGTGCAGAGCACTGTAATAAGCGCTTATTGTACCCTCTCAAGCGCTTCATACAGTACTCTCCACCCAGTAAGCACTCAATAAATATGATTGATTGGCTGAAATAAGGGAATTGTTTCATTTTCCTAAACCGTTCACAACTGAATACTTCTTTGTTCTGACAAATATAGGGTGTGAAAAAGTAAACTGTTCAGGTGTACTATTGGTGTTATTGTTTCTAGAAACTATCCTAGATTAAAATAGCTTTCTCCTTTAGAATCCCTTCCAAAATAATAGGTACTTACCCTTTTCAGTCACTATCAAAGAAGCCCAGGCCAATCTGGCCAATGGCCCATTGTAACTAATATTGTTTGAATTCATAATAAATAATAATAAATTAATTAATAATAATTAATAATAATTCTGTGAATGCCCATCTGGCCAATACCTGCCACCGTTAGAAAAGCCTCAGCATCAACTCATCATTTTCTACATTTTTCCCAGAAAAAAATAATCTGAACATGATTCGGGTCATTTAGGGAATACCAATAAACTCTCTTTCTTTGAAATGGAAATAGCTCCAAGAAGCAGGTTCTTCGACATAAAGGAATCTCTGAGTTATGGTATAATGTTAAGTCTGATGGGTTAGGGTAGAGTGGGAGACATGTAGCATTCCAGGAATTTCGTGCTATGGAGTCAACTGAAACATGTGTAGGGCCCTAGCATTTAAATGCAAATTAGTAATAACCATTGGATGAATGAGTAAAATGTCAAAAAGCATAAGTGCCAGCTTCCATTAATCCAGCCTTTCATCTTGACTTTGATAGAACCTGACCATCTGCTTCCCACACCATTTTCCCAGAGCAGATCTCACTGTTTGATGCGATGGCATTTGGAGTGATACAGAATGTGTTTTTAAAACATTCTCATCTGAAAAGAAATATTATTTCTCTGGGAAGACTTTTGTGGGCATGGAAATTCTACTGATCTATTTCAAGGGCTCTTTGCAGCATTACCAAGCACACCACCAAAGCCACTCATCCAAGTTGCCTCATTGCTCTGCTCATATTGCCGGCCCTCCCTAAATGAATTTTCCCAGCTGCGCCAAATTCATATTGAGAAATTCCCAATAAATTCCTTCTGGGTGGAGAAATGCTGATGCCTGCTACATAGTGAATCTATGAATAGAGCCATTGCTGGAACCTGCAACTTATAAATTATCCCATTTGGAACTGAGTCTTAAATAGGGAAGCTGGGTGGGTGATTTTTCACAACAGATTTTTTTTTTGGATTGGTAAATGTAGCTTAAAAGGCAATCAAGCTACTTTGTGATGAGTACCCGTTAAATATTCTAGCCAGATGTTTCTAAAGTGCCATGCTTGTTTTTAGTTTCATTATCTATTCCATGCACCTATTAACATCGATAGCCCCTATCAACGTTACATTTAGAAATGCATAGGCATGTTATTATTTAGTTAAGTTTAGTTTAGTTATTATTTGTTAAGCACATACTATGTGCCAAACACTGTTCTAAGTTCTGGGTAGATGCAAAGTGATCAGGTTGGATAAAGTCCGTGTCCCACATGGGGCCCACAGTCTTAATCCCCATTTTACAGTTGATGTACCTGAGGCACAGAGAAATGAAGTGACTTGTCCAAGGTCACATGGGAGACAGGTGGCAGAGCTGGGACTAGAGCCCTTGTTCTTCTGACTCCCAGGCCTATGTTCTGTTTACTAGGTCACACTGCTTCTCCTCTACTAATGCTCCTCATCAATAACTGTGGTATTTGTTTAGTGCTTACTATGTGCCAGGCACTGTACTAAATGCTGGGATAGTTACAAGCTAATCAGATTGGACAGAGCCCCTCTTCCAAATAGACCTCATGGTCTTCATCCCGATTTTATAGAAGAGTTAACTGAGGCTCAGAAAAATGAAGTGACTTGCCCAAAGTCACACAGTAGATGTGTCAGAGCCAGGATTAGTACTCAAGTCCTTCTGACTCCCAGTGCATGCTCTGTCCACTAGTCCATGCTTACTTATGTTTTGCCTTAACAACGGCAGCTGGATCTATTCTGAAACCATCTGCTTTAAGTGACACATTTTTTCAATGTTCTAAATGATTAAACTTGATATGATTTACCTGAGGTAAGTTTGTTGTGGGTAGGAAATTTGTCTGTTTACTATTATGTCGTGTTCTCATAGAACAATCTGTACTTGCCCAAAACTGCACGGAGGAAGCCTAATATAAGTCAGCCCATTGTTATAGGGATTGTAACTTGGAGATAGTAACTGTGGTATTTGCTAACCATTTATCATATATCATGCAAGGTTCTAAATGCTTGGGTAGATTCAAGTTAATCAGATTTGACACAGGCTCCCAGTCTAATTTTTTTTGTTACTATTAGGTCTTGTGCTTACTATGTGCCATAGTCAAGTTGATTTCGACTTGAGTTCTGAACTGAATCTTTCCAGTCGACACTCCCACCTCCTTTCTTTATGGGTCTCCTGTGGGCTGGGAAGCATTAATTACTTGGTTTCCTTAGCTCCTGTTTCAGTGCTGGTAATGCAAATGCTCAATAAATATTTCTGGTGCTAGGATTAAAGAAGCAGTGAGGCTTAGTGGATATACCGTGGGCCTTGAATCAGAAGGAGATGGGTTCTAATCTTCAAACCACCACTTGTCTGCTGGGTGACCTTGCTCACCTTGTATCAACTGATTGACCCTACACAAAATACTTAAACCCACTGTGCCTGTTTCCTCATCCGTAAAAGGGGGATTAAATACCTTATCTCCCTCTCCCACTAGACCGTGAGCCCTATGTGGGACAGAGACTTTTTCCAGCATAATTATCTTTTGTCTTCCCCACTGCTGGGTACATAGTGAGCACATAACAATATCATAATGATCGGTTTTTATTAGGGCATATGGCTGGGAATCTTTGTGTGGGAGCGGTTCAGGGAGGGGAACCTAAATTGCATGCATTGTAAACTCCTGCTCAGGTCACAATATATCCTGAAGCCTGTCGTGGTGGTGGCTTTCTCAGACAGTGACCACCCGAGCAATGTCTGTTGGTGCAGGGAGCTCTGGGGGCATGCGGGATCCCAAACCACAGAGTCTTCTGTGACTTCCAATGCCTATCTCCAATCAGTCATCACCTCCTGTTGGTTCTACATTCACAACACCTCTAGATCCTGCCCCTTCGTCTCCATCCAAACTTCCACCATGCATGTCTGCACACATAATTTTCTGCCTTGACTTCTGGTTCAGCCACCTCGCTGACATCCGATGCCTCATCCTTTCCCTACTCCAGTCCATACTCCACTCTCCTAACCAGATCATTTTCTGAAAAATCATTCTGCACCTGGCTCCTCAACCCCAGGGGTTACCCATCCTTCTCCACAACAAGCAGAACCTCCTTGCTATCAGCTTTAAAGCACTGAATCGACCATCTCCCTCCTGCTCATGCTTGCACATCTCCCACTGCAACCCAGTCCATACCAATTTGCTCCTTTAACAAAAATGTGTTTACTGTACTCAATCTTATTTCTTTAGCTGTTGATCCTTTTCTTACATCCTCTCTCTGGCCAGGAAATTCTCTCCCCTTTCACTCTGGTCCTGGTGAGTTTCACTTTCACTATGGCTTTCCTGGCATAGAGAGTGCCTGATAGCATCAACGAAGCCAGGTTCCTCATGTTTGGCCTGCCGGTGTTCTGCGGCATCTGGGCTGCCTTCCTCCCCATGTAACAGAGTACCAAATAGAAGACAATGAAGATCTTCTGCATCCTTGCTTCTGGGACAGGGCTCCTCATCTGCATCTCTATCCCCAAGTGCTAGGTGATCCCGCTGCAGCCCACCAGGAACACCGAGGGATGGTTGAAGAGGAAATTATCCTGGGGACTGTTTCTTTTATTGCCTAACATTTTTCTCAACCCCAATTTTACTACAGTGGCAGGATCAAAGAAAACGTAAATCCTGTCAGAGACATTCAGCCGGGATTTGGTAGCTCCATGCCGCCTCCAATCTGGACTCCAACCGAGACTTCTGCTGTCACCCGCCTGGATGCCCTGGGGAACATTCCAGGCTGGACAGGGTGCAGTGGAGTGGCTGCTCTGTGCAGATGACTCCAAGGGTCTTGGGCAATTTTCCATGCAGGGCAGAGTCTGGTGGGGATGGTGGAGAAACGCATGGAAGTTCCTGAGCTAAGCAGATGCATAAAGCTTGGGGGAAACAGGGACTCCCTGCATCACAGTCTAACAGGGAGGTGAGAAAAAACAGGGGATAGTACCTGCTTCTCACCTCTCCCTCCCTATTGGTGGGCTCCAGCAAAGCCGCAATCTGGCTCAACTTGGACTCTGGGTTCAGGGCCATGGCGGTGGGATTCAGGCTCCCTCTCCTCCTCTTCCACTGGCTCAGAGCTGGGAAGCAGGGCTTAGGCTCTGCTCTTTCCCCAACTGGAGTCCTGGGAGACAGGATAAGAGTCCTTCCAAGGCAGCCTGGACTCATGTGCAAGGACAGACCCTCGGTTTCCCTGTGGAAAGCCGCTTGGCTCTATTTGATTTTAGTAGTTGCTCAATTCCCGGATTAGTACTTTTTCCTGTGATACCCCGATTTCCCAGAGACCTCAATGGCACACCTAACTTACATCCGTAACAATTGATTGTGTGGCCCTTTGCCACTAAAATAGGGTTTTGGACTCAGTGATGCAGCATGTTGAGTTCTGTGAAGAGTAGACCAGTTGGCTGGAGTTTTCTGGGGCAGATAATGGGTGAGGGGGCGACAGATATCAAGGTCTCGGCTAGTGGGACATAACTCTTAGGAAGGAGAAAGAAGGCATCGACTCTCATTTCCCTTCTCTATTTACCCTACTTTCTGCATCAGCTATGCATTTAGGTCTGCATTCCTTATGCCCTTTGATATTCACCTCACCCAAAGCCTCTCTGCACATAAGTCCATATCCTTTAACCTCTGTCTCCCCCTGTATATGTAATTTATCTTAATCTCTCTCTTCCCCATCTACACTGTAGGCTCTTTTTGCTCAGGATCACACCTACCAATTATTTTGTATTGTAATCACCCATGGGTTTCAGGTAGACCTCTGTAAAACTAAAGTGCTAAATAAATACCATGGATTGTTGGAGTTATGGACTGATCCATTGGGGTGAAAGAACTTCTTTTTTTCAACCCCTGTCCCCCTGCCTCCTCATCTCTTGTCCCTAATCACCTGGCCTCCTTCTTCATTAAGAATGTTGAAACCATTAGACATGATCTCCCTTTAGTCTCCCGTCTTCCTTTCCATTCCCTCCCCACTTTTGCTCCTTATTCATATCTCTCATCTTTCTTATTTTTCAGTATCTCAAGAGGACATCTCCTGCCTTCTCTCAAAATCCACCCCCTTCACTTTCAAACCCATCCCCATACCTTCACAATTTATCAAAGCATTTTCCTCTTCCCTTCTTCCCTACATGACTGCCACTGTCAACTGTACGCCCTCCAATGGCCTTTTCCCCACTGCTTTCAAACATGCTCATGTATTCCCTATCCTAAAAAAAAAACTCTCCCTTGACCCCTCAACTCCCTCTAGTTATCACCCCATCTCCATCCTACCATTCCTCTCCAAACACCTTGAGTGTGTTGTCTACACCTGTTGTCTCAAGTTTCTCTCCTCTAAATGTCTCCTTGATCACCTTCAATCTGACTTCCATCACCTTCAGGACACAGAAACCACCCTCTCAAAGGTCTCAGATGATCTCCTTGCCAAATCCAACAGCCTTTAATCTATCTTAATCCTCCTTGATCACTTAGTTGCCTTCAACACTGTTGACCACCCCTTTCTCCTGGAAACATTATCCAATTTTGACTCCACTGACAGTATCCTTTCCTGGTTCTCCTATCTCTCTGGCTACTCATTCTCAGTCTCTTTCATGGATGCCTCCTCTGCCTCCCATCCCCTATGTGTGGCAGGTTCAGTTCTGGATCCCCTTCTATTCTCCATCTACACCCACTTCTTTGGAGAACTCAGTTTCCCACATGGGTTCAACTACCACCTGAGAAGCCGCATGGCGTAGTGAATAGAGCATGAGCTTGAGAGTCAGAAGGTCATGAGTTCTAATCCCGGCTCCACCACCTCTCTGCTGTGCGACGTTGGGCAAGTCACTTTAATCAATCAATCAATCAATCAATCGTATTTATTGTGTGCTTACTGTGTGTAGAACACTGTACTAAGCGCTTGGGAAGTACAAGTTGGCAACACATAGAGACAGTCCCTACCCAACAGTGGGCTCACAGTCTAGAAGGGGGAGACAGAGAACAAAACCAAACATATTAACAAAATAAAATAGAATAGATATGTACAAGTAAAATAAATAAATAAATAAATAAATAGAGTAATAAATATGTATATATATATATATATATATATATATATATATATATACATATATACAGGTGCTGCGGGGAAGGGAAGGAGGTAAGATGGGGGGATGGAGGGGGGACGAGGGGGAGAGGAACGAGGGGGCTCAGTCTGGAAAGGCCTTCTGGAGGAGGTGAGCTCTCAGTAGGGCCTTGAAGGGAGGAAGAGAGCTAGCTTGGCGAATGGGTAGAGGGAGGGCATTCCAGGCCAGGGGGATGACGTGGGCTGGGGGTCGACAGCGGGACAGGCGAGAACGAGGCACGGTGAGGAGATTAGCGGCAGAGGAGCGGAGGGTGCGGGCTGGGCTGTAGAAGGAGAGAAGGGAGGTGAGGTAGGAGGGGGCGAGGTGACTGAGAGCCTTGAAGCCCAGGGTGAGGAGTTTCTGCCTCATGCGCAGATTGATTGGTTGCCACTGGAGATTTTTGAGGAGGGGAGTAACATGCCCAGAGCGTTTCTGGACAAAGACAATCCGGGCAGAGGCGTGAAGTATGGATTGAAGTGGGGAGAGACATGAGGATGGGAGATCAGAGAGGAGGCTGATGCAGTAGTCCAGATGGGATAGGATGAGAGCTTGAACGAGCAGGGTAGCGGTTTGGATGGAGAGGAAAGGACGGATCTTGGCAAATTATCTGTGCCTCAGTGATCTCACCTGGAAAATGGGGATTGAGGCTGTAAACCCACGTGGGACAGGGACTGGTCCACCCCAATTTTCTTGTATCTACTGCAGGGCTTAGTACAATTCCTGGTACATAGTAAGTGCTTAACAAATACCACAATTATTATTATTACCATCTCTATATGGATGATTCCCAGTCTACATCTCCAGCACTAATCTCTCTCCCTCTCTACAATATTACATTTCTTCTTGCCTTCAGAACATGTCTTCCTGGATAACCCCCATTCCAGCACCTCAAACCTAACCAGTCCACAACAGAACTCCTCACCTTCACACCCAAATCCTGTCCTCCCCTGATTTTCCTATCACTAATTTACTACATCATCATTCTTCCTGTCTCACAAGAACATAGCCTTGGCTATGGATTTGAAGGATTTGAAGGAGGGAAGAGTAACTGTAGTGTGTGAAGAGGGAGGGCATCCCAGTCCAGAAGCAGGTCCGTAACAAGGTAGATGAAATAGAGATACAAGGAGAAGTTTGGCATTAGAGGAGTAAATTGTGTGGGGTGAGCTGTAGGAGGAAAGGACTGAAGTGAGGTTGGAGGGGGAGAGAGTGAATGAGTGATTTAAAGTAGATGGTAAGGGGTTTCTGTTTGATAAAGAGATGGAGGTTCTTGAGGAGTGAGGAAATACGCCCTGAGCATTTTTGTATAGAAAAATGAACCAGGGAGTAGTGTGAAGTATGGACTGGAGTGGTGAGAGACAGGAAGCTGGGAGGTAAGCAAGGAGGCTGATACCGTTATCTAAGTGAGATAGGACAAGTGCTTGGATTCATTTGGCAGCAGTTTGGATGGAGAGGAAAGGATGGAATTTAGCAATGTTGTAAATGTGGAACCAACCAGATTTAGTGATGGACTGAATACGTAGGTTGACTGAGAGCAAGGAGTCAAAGATAAACACCAGGTTTGAGGTTCAACTTTCACAGCATTGCTAAAATCCTCCCTTTACTCTCCATCCAAACTGCCTCCATAGCAACCCATGGTAATTACCGCGTTAATCCTACCCCTCCTTGATTACTGCATCAGCCTCTTTGCTGGCCTCCCTGCCTCCTGTCTATCCCCACTCACACTCCACTCTGCTGTCGGGATTATCTGCTGGATCATTTTCCTCAGTCAAGTTCATCCTTGCATGCCTTAACTCTGCCAACTCCACTACCCAGCAAATTTCTCCATATTTATTGACACCCATGCCCATGGCCCTCATCAGTTGTTCCAGTAGTTTAACTTCCTCCTCAAACCCCATGTCCCTCTGCCTCCCCAATCCCTTACCACTCATGACGTGGCTACCTACTTTACTGAGAAAATGAAATCTATCAGGCTTTATCTCCCTAACATCTCTCCTGCTCCTCACCAGTTCCTGCCCCTTCTTCAATTTTCCCACCTTCCCAGCAGTACATAAAAAGGAGATCACCTGTGTTTTCTCATAATCCACCTCCTTCAGCTGTGCATTTGATCCCATCACTTTGCACCTTATCAAAACACTTGCTGCATCCCTTCTTCCCTCCCAGACTGACATCTTCAACTGTTTGCTTTCTATTGGCTTCTTCCATACTGCTTTCAGGTATGCTTATGCCTCCCTTATCCTTAAAAAACCCTTCCCTTAACCCCATGACTCCCTCTAGTTATTGCCCCATCTCCCTCCTTTTATTCCTTTCCAACCTCCTTGAGCACGTTGTCTGCTCCCACTATCTCAAGTTCTGTTCTTCCATTTCTCTCAACTCCCTCTAATCTAGCTTTTGTCTACTTCACTGTACAAAAGCCATCCTCTCAAAGGTCACAAATGATCTCCTGCTTGACAAATCCAATGGCCACTGCTCCTTTCTAATCCTCCTCGACCTCTAAACTGTCTTCCACACCATTGGCCACCCCCTTCTCCTCAAAATGTTATCCAACCTCAGCTTCACTGACACTGTCCTCTCCTGGTTCTCCTCCTACCTATCTGGCCACTCTTTATCAATCTCTTTCGTGGTCCTTTCCTCAGAGGAATCTCTTTCCTCTGCCTCCCCCCTCCTACCTGTGGATGTCCTCCAAGGATCAGTTCTGGGTCCCTTCTATTCGCCATCTACATTCACTTGGAAAATCATTCACTCATGGCTTCAACCACAACTCTCTGCCGATGATTCCCAAATCTACATCTCTAGCACCCTCTCTGCAGTCTCACATTTCCTTCTGCCTTCAGGACATTTCTATTTGTATGTCCTGCTGTCAACTGAAACTTAGCATATCCAAAGCAGAATTCCTTACCTTTCCACCCAAACCCTGTCCTTCCTTGACTTTCCCATTACTATAGACCACACCACCATCGTTCCTGTCTCACAAGCTGTTAAACTTGGCTTTATCCTTGACTCCTCTCTTTCATTCAACCCACATATTCAGTTACAAAATCTAGTTGGTTCAACCTTCACAATATTGTTAAAATCTTTTCTTCTCTATCTAACCTGCTACCACGGTAATCCTATCACTTCTTAATTAACCTATCAGCTCCCTTGCTGACCTTCCTGCCTCATGGTTTTCCCAACTCCAGACTGCACTTCAATTTCCTGCCTAGATTATTTTTCTACACAAACAAGAACCCCCAGTGGTTGCTTATCCATCTCTGCATCAAACAAAAATACCTTTCTATCAGTTTTGAAGCCCTCAACTAGCTTGTCCCCTCTTACCGTGCTTTACTGATTTCCTTCAATAGCCCAACCCTCACACTTTACTCCTGTAGTGCCAGCTTGATTGCTGTAGTTCTATATCATCTCTCTTAAAACCTACCCCTTGCCCAAATCCTCCCATTGACCTGGAGGTCCCTTTCTCTCTGTATACAACAGACCACCACACTCCCCACATCTTCTCCAAGGGGTGTATTTCAATTACATCCTCTTTTCCCCTACTCCCTCTTACTCCAAATCACCTTTCAATTGGTACCCTTTAAGCACTTTATATTCACTCTACCCTCCTCCTCACTGCATGTAAATACATCATCAATCGTATTTATTGAGCGCTTACTATGTGCAGAGCACTGTACTAAGCGCTTGATATTACATATCTCTAATATATTTATTTGCATTAATGTCTATCTCCTCCTCTAATAATAATAATCATGATGATGGCATTTATTAAGCGCTTACTATGTACAAAACACTGTTCTGAATGCTAGGGGGGGATATAAGGTGATCAGGGTGTCCCACGTGGGGCTCACAGTCTTCATCCACATTTTACAGATGAGGTAACTGAGGCACAGAGAAGTGAAGTGACTTGCCCAAATTCACCCAGGTGACAAGTGGCAGAGGAGCCATGACCTCTGACTCTCAAGCCCGGGATCTTTCCACTGAGCCACGCTCCTCTAGACTGAGCGTTCAAATGGCCTGGGAATGTGTCTACCAAGTTTATTTTATTGTACACTCTCAAGTGCTTCATACGGTACTCTTCAAATAGTAAGTGCTCAATAAATACCATTGGTTGATTGATTGATTGATTGAAAATATTCTCAGTCACTCTGCCCCCCCCATTTCCCATCCTGTCTTCTCCTGCTCTCTGTTCTTCAGGCCTCACTCCTTTTCCTCCAGATTTTCCCCTCTTGCCTCATCCACGAGGACTCTCTCCACCCAGATCCTTCTCCATAAATTTATTTCAATCAGTAAAACAATCAGTGGTAGTTACTGAGTGCTCACTGGTGCAAAACCCTATACTAAGTTTTTGGGAGGGTGCAATACAGCAGAGTTAGCACTTTCTCTGCCCACAAGGAGCTTCCAGCCTAGCTTACAGCTTCCTCTCAACTCCCTGGGTTCTGTTTCTTCAGGCTCACCCTCATGTTCAAGCTCATTCCCATCAGTATTCCCAATGTTGTGGTGTGGAGATCAGTTTCTCCCATAGGTACAAGTTGTTAATAACAATAACAATAATAATAACAATAATGGCATTAGTTAAGTACTTACTATGTGCCAAACATTGTTCTAAGTGCTAGGGGGGATACAAGGTAATCAGGTTATCCCACATGGGGCTCACAGTCTTAATCCCCATTTTCCATAAGAGGTACCTGAGGCACAGAGAAGTTAAGTGACTTGCCCAAAGTCACACAGCTTGGTGTCAGTTTGGTGTCAGCATGGTGGCAGAGATGGGATTAGAACCCATGACCTCTGACTCCCAAGCCCATGCTCTTTCCACTGAGCAACGCCGCAAATTCAGTTTCTGTGGAGCTTTTGAAGGGGAGAAGTCAGGGCAGATAGGGGCTGGTAGGAAAGTTGGGATACTGGGGAACATGAATTGGGGATGAGGGATGAAACTATTAAGCTCACTGAAACATAGAGGCTGTGAGAGGAGAATATTTCCCCAAGGGTTTCTGGGAACCCACAATATTTTCTGGTCAAGGAGGGGCTTGGGGTTTGAGCATGGATGGGGTGCCTACATCCACTTTGTGCCTGTAGTGGTACCAGCTTCCTGTCCTGTAGGATCATAAGTGGAGCTGCTCACTCATGGCCACTGATTCTCAATCACTTTTGTGGACTCCCCCTCTGCCTCTCCCACCCTAACTGTGGGAGTTCTTCAAGGTTCAGTTCTGGGTCCTCTTTAAGTCTCCACCTTCACTCACTCCCTTGAAGAACTCATTTTCTCCCAGGGCTTCAGCTACCACCTCTATGTGGATGCCCAAATCTAAATCTCCAGCCCAGATCTCTCTCCCTCTCTGCTGCCTCACAATTCCTTTTTACCTTCAGATTATCTCTATTTGGATGTCCCCTCCAACAGCTCAAACTTAAGATGTCAAGGGAGGGGTTTGGTGTTTGACCATGGCTGAGGTGTCAGCATCTACCCTGTTCTGGTAGTGGTACCAGCTTCCTGTCCTGCAGGATCAGTAGTGGAGCCACTCTGGGTAGTCGGGCTCTTCCTCATGAGTGACCAATCTGGGCCCTCCTTCCACTTGCCTGACATTCACCCAGATCCATCACCACCAGGGTGCATCTTCTTCGTGTCCAGAAGGGGGTCTATCTTGGGAGTCAGGGGAGAGTCACGTCCAGGGGTAGGATGGTGCTGTTAATAGTTAGGGGCAGGGTAGGGCCAGGATGACCCTAAGGATCTAGGCCCAGTTGGCACAGGACAGAGCAGGCTGTGGGTGGAGACAAGATGATTTGGGGCAGGCTTTGGGCAAGAAATGGGCAGAGTGGCAGCATGGCCTATTGGAAAGAGCCTGGGCACAGGAATCAAAGAACCTGCTTTCTAATCCTGGCTCCACCACTTGTCTGTTGTGTGACCTCGGGCAAGTCACTTCACTTCTCTGTGTCTTAGTTTTCTCATCTGTAAAGTGAGATTCAATCATCCTCCCACAATCTTAGACTATAAGCTCCATGTGGGCCAAGGACTATATCTGACCCTGATTACCTTATACCTATGCCAGCTCTTAGAACAGTGCTTGACACATAGTAAACCCTTAACAAATACTATAAAATAATGAGTACCTTCCCGACACAGGGCTTGTCCACAGCTACCCTCCCCTAGCCTACCCTTCTCAGTCCTTTTCCCTCCAGGCTTGGTAGACCAGAGGCAAAGATCTGCAAAGGGGACAAGGTCGGGCTCTTTTTCCTACCCTGTCATTATTCTTGGTGCCCAGGACTTTTTCCAGCTGTGGGTGATCTATCAGTTACGTTTTCATAATGGTATTTACATAATGATATTTCCATAACACTGGCATTTATTGAGCACTGACTGTGTGTAGAGCACGGCCGTAAGCACTTGAGGGAGTGCAATAAAACAGAATTGATGTACAGCTTCCTTGACCACAAACAGCATATAGTCTAGAGTTACAAACAAATGATTTATATTATCCATTTTAAATGTATGTAGACATGCATGGGCCTGGCAGGTAGGGGACCTGGATTCTAATCCCTGCAGCATGACTTTGGACAAGTCAGTCAGTCAATCACATTCATTGAGCACTTACTGTGTGCAGAGCACTGGAGTAAGCACTTGGCAGAGTACAATATAGAAATATAGTAGACACATTCCCTGCAATGAGCTTACATTAATATAAATAAATAAATTACAAATATGTGGGCAGGGAATGTCACTGTTTGCTGCTGTATTGTACTTTCCCCAGTGCTTAGTCCAGTGCTCTGCACACAGTAAGCGTTTAATAAATACCACTGAATGAAACTGCTGTGAGGCTGTTGGAGGGTTGCGGGGAGGTGAACAAAGGCAGCAATTCAGGGTGATAGAGAAGGTAGTTGAATAAAAGGAAAAGAGAGCTTAGTCAGGGAAGGTCTGTGGAAAGATATGTGCCTTCAAAAAGACTTTTTTGTTTGTTGTCTGTCTCCCCCTTCTAGAGTATGAGCCCACTGTTGGTTAGAGACTGTCTCCATATGTTGCCAATTTGTACTTTCCAAGCACTTAGTACAGTGCTCTGCACACAGTAAGCATGTATTGTCAACAATACGATCCAACTGAGTATTGTCAGTTGGATAAAAGAGGGAGGTGGTTCTAGGCCAGAGGGCAGACATGGGTGGATGATCAGCGGTGAGATAGACCAGATCGAGGTACAGTGAGATGGTTAGCATTAGGGGAGCAAAGTGTGCGGTCCAGGATGTAGTAGAAGAAGACGAAGCAGCATGGCTTAATGAAAAGAGAACAGAATTGCGAGTCAGAGGTCATGGGTTCTAATCCTGGCTCTGCCACATCAGCTATGTGGATGTGGGCAAGTCACTTAACTTCTCTGTGCCTCAGTTATCTCATTTGGAAAATGGGGATTAGGACTGTGAGCCACATGTGGGAAAACCTGATTACCTTGTATCTACCCTGGCGCTTAGAACAGTGTTGGCACCTAGTAAGTGCTTAACAAATACCATAATAATAATAATTATTATTATTATTAGAAGAGTAATAGTAATGATGATGGAATTTATTAAGGGTTTACTATGTGTAAAACAATGTATTAGGCACTGGGGAGTTTACAAGGTGATCGGGTTGTCCCATGGGGAGCTCACAGTCTTAATCCCCATTTTACAGCTGAGGTAACTGAGGCACAGAGAAGTAAAGTGACTTACCCAAAGTCACACAGCTGACAATTGGCTGAGCCAGGATTTCAACCCATAACCTCTGACTCCAAAGCCCGAGCTCTCTCCACTGAGCCATGCTGTCTAAGAGTACTGAGGTAAGGTAGGAAGGGGCAAGGTAACTGAGTGTGTTAAAAAGCCAATTGAGTTTCTGTTTGATGAAGAGGTGGATGGGCAACCACTAGAGATTTTTGAGGAGTGGGAAAACATGCCCTGAACTTTTCTGTAGAAAAATGATTCAGGCAGCAGAGTGTAGTGTGGACTGGAGTGGGGAGAGACAGGAGTCTGGGAGGTCAGAAGGAGAATGATGCAGTAATCAAGGTGGGATATGATATGTGATTGTATTAACATGGTAGCAGTTTAGATGGGGAGGAAAGGGCAAACTGACATGATTAGTCATGGATTGAATATGTAGGTTAAATGAGAGAGGGAAGAAAAGGATAACGTTAAGGTTATGGGCCTGTGAGACAGGAAGGTTGGTGGTACCATTTACAGTGATGGGAAAGTCAGAGGAAGGACACGATGTTGGGGAGAAGATAAGGGAGGAAGATAAAGGAAGATTAGAAGTTCTGTTTTAGGCTTGTTAAGTTTGAGGTGACAGGAGGACATCCAAGTAGAGATGTCCTCGTAGACGTCATTTAACTTATTTTTTCCTTCAGTTTCCTCAGATGTAAAGTAAGAATTGAGGGTCATGGATCATGCCTACCATCTGTACTGTACTCTCCCACATGCTTAGTAAAGTGCTTTGCCCAAATGAAGTGCTCAATGCATAGCACTGCTCGACTGAAGATTAATTAACTAGTCTCCCTGTCACTTAAGTTATGAGTCCCCATGTGGGATTGGGGCTGTTTCCTACCTTATTATCTTGTATCTACTCCAGTGCCTGCTACAATACTTGGCATATAGTATGCGATGAATGAATACCACAGTTCTTATTACTGGCAAGTTATTGAGAGGTTCACCACATACAAGTCTTGGGAAGTACAGAATAATGGAATGACATTCCTGGACCACGAGGAGGTCCCACTTTATTGGAAAGTAAAAGATAAAAATATTAACAACCACTACCACACTTCACGGGCACTGCCCCTTATCCCTCTTAATTATGTGCAGTAGGACGACCCCAGCTTCACTCCATGCCTGTAACCTTAACTTCTTTTCCCAGAATCCTTCAGGATGAGCCTTTGCTCCGTCAGCTGTTATAGACACGGACCCCAGAACAGAAGTTGGCTTCAGGGTGATCGGGGGGATGGGAATTGTGCAGACTCATAAGGAGGGTTCTGACTGGTGGAAAGAAGGGTGCCTGGACACACAGCACAGTGCCCAGGCCTTCCTTGATGACGTTACTCTCAACTGCCTCGTTGTGGGTGGGGAATTTGTCTGTTTTATTGTCATGTTATAGTCTTCAGAGTGTTTAGTACAGTGCCCTGCACATAGTAGGTGTTCAGTAAGATTGACTGATTGATTGAGTATGAAGACAGGAGGTTTGGAGGCCATGGATCCTTAACTGAGCTCAGGTGATTGTGGAGAAATGGAGTCTAGGGCTACTGTAGGAGTGAATTTCCTCTGTGGAAACATGGGACGCTGCATGTAACTTGGATTTAAGTTTTGAATCGAATCTTTCCTATCGTCCTTCCCAGCTCCTTTCAATGTGAGCCTCCTGTGGGCCAGGAGGCCTGGATTACTCAGTTTCCCTAAACCCTAGTTTTGTGCTGGTAATGCAAATGCTTGATAAAACGTTTCTGATGCTGGATCTGAGAAAGAGTGAAGCTTAGTGGATAGAGCTCTGGCCTCGGGTTAGAAGGAGCTGGTTTCTATTCTTGGCTCCACCACTTTTCTGCTGGGTTGCTTAACCCCTCTGTTCCTGTTTGCTCATCTGTAAAATGGGGATTAAATCATTTTTCTCCCTCCCTTACTGGACCATGAGCCCTATGTGGGACAGAGAATGTTTTCAACATAATTATCTTTTGCCTCCCCCACTGCTTAGCCCACTGCTAGGCACATGGCTAGCATATATCAAATTCATAATGATTAATGATTATTGGGGTAGGGGGCTGGGAACCTTTCTGTAAGAGCAGATTGAAGGAGGGGAGCCTGGGTCCCATGTGTTGTGAGCTCCGGCTCAGTTCACAGAAGATTCTGAAGCCTGTGGGAGCGGCAGCAGTTCCAGATGGTGACCACCGGGTGGCATCTACTGTTGTAGGGACAAGGGGGACCCCAAACCTCAGGCTCTTCTCTGTCTTTCAACGTACATCTCCAATCTATCACCAACTCCTATTGGTTCTACCTGCAGAACATCTTTAGAACCCACCCCTTCATCTTCATCCAAACTGCCACCAAGCAAGTCCGAGCATTTGTCATAACCCACAGTGACTACTGGTTCAGCGTCCTCACTGACCTCCCTGCCTCCAGCCTTTCCCCACTCCAGGCCATACTCCACTCTGCTGCCCGGATCATTTCTGGAAAATTGTCCTGTACCTAACACATCAAAATCCCCCAGGGGTTGCCCATTCTTGTCCGCATCAAGCAGAAACTCCTTGCCATCAGCTTTAAAGCACTCAATCAGCCCTCCCCCTCCTAGTAATAATAATAATAATGATGATGGCATTTGTTAGGCATTTACTATGTGCAAAGCACTTTTCTAAGTGCTGGGGGGATACAAGGTAATCAGGTGGTCCCACGTGGGGCGCACAATCCTAATCCCCATTTTACAGATGAGGTAACTGAGGCTCAGAGAAGTTAAGTGACTTGCCCAAGGTCACACAGCAGACGTGGCAGAGTCGGGATTAGAACCCATGACCTCTGACTTCCAAGCCCGGGCTCTTTCCACTGAACCACGCTGCTTCTCTAACCTAATCTAATCTGATGCTTCCTACTTATGCTCGCTAATCTCCCACTACAACCCAGTCAGTACACTCTGCTCCTCTAACAGGAACCTATTTACTGTACTCTGTCTTATTTCTCTCACTGTTGACCCTTTGCTCACATCCCTGCTCTGGCCTAGAGCTCCCTCCCACTTCATATCTGACAGACAACAACTCTCCCAATCTTCAAGGCTCTACTAAAACCGTATTTCCTCCAGGAAACCTTCCTTGACTAATCTCTCATCTCCCCACACTAGTTCTCCCTTCTGCATCCCTTATGCACTTGTTTTCATTCCCCCTAGCACTTTGATATTCACACCACTCCAGAGCCCTGATGATGTGTGAATCCTTCTACTCTGTTGCTCCTTCTATCTGTGAATTGCTTTTCTTGTCTGTCTCCCCCTCTGGACTGTAAGCTCCTAATGGGCATGGATGGTGTCTACCAAAGGCATCATTCTCTCCCAAGGGTTCAGAGAGTTCATTCATTTATTCAGTCATATTTCTTGAGTGCTTACTGCTGCACTAAGTGCTTGGAAGAGTACAATGCAATAATAAGCAAACACATTCCCTGCCTCCAACAAGCTTACAGTACAGAGTCAGGGAGACAGACATTAATATAAATGAATAAATTATAGATACATACACTTGGCGCGATGGGACTGGGAGGGGGGAAGAACAAAGCAAGCAAGTCAGAGTGATGGAGAAGGAAATGTGAAAAGAGGAAAGGGGAGTATAGTCAGGGAAGGCCTCCTGTAGGAGATGTACCTCCAATAAGGCTTTGAAGCTGGGGAGAGTAATTGTTTGTGGGATTTGAGGAGGAGGCCATTCCAGGCCAGAGGCAAGATGTGGTTGAGAGGTCAGCAGCGAGATAGACGAGATGGAGGCACAGTGAGAAGGTTCGCATTAGAGCAGCAAAGTGTTGTGGGCTAGGTTGTAGTAGGAAAGTAGCGAGGTGACGTAGGAGGAGCAAGGTGATTGTGTGTTTCAAAGCCAATGGTGAGGAGCATTTGATGTGAGCCTGTTGTTGGGTAGGGACCGTCTCTATATGTTGCCGACTCGTATTTCCAAGTGCTTAGTACAGTGCTTTGCACCCAGTAAGCGCTCAATAAATATGATTGAATGAATGTATGAATGAGTGAATGAATGAATGTAGAGGTGGCTGGGCAATCACTGAAGTCTTTTGAAGAGTTGGGAAACATATCCTGAAGGGTTTTGTAGAAAAATGATCCAGGCAACAGAGAGAAAAATGGACTGGAGTGGGTAGAGTCAAGGGGCTGGGAGGTCAGCAAGGAGGCTGATAAAGTAATCCAGGTAGAATGGGTTAAGTGATTGTATTAACATGGTAGCAGTTTGGATGAAGAGGAAAGAGCAGATTTTGAAGATTTTGTGAAGGTGGGACTGACACCACCTTAAGTGATGGATTGACTATGTGGGTTGAATGAGAGAGAGGAGTGAAGGATAACACCTGGTGAGACAGGAAGGATAGTGCTGCAGTCTACGATTATGGGAAAGTCATGGGAAGGACAGGGTTTGGGTGGGAAGATAAGAAGTTCTGTTTTGGACATGTTAAGCTTGAGGTGACAGGAGGGCATGCAAGAAGAGATGTCTTGAAAGCAGAAGGAAATGTGAAACGGCAGAGAGGGAGAAATATCAGGGCTGGAGATGTACATTTGGGAATTGTCATGAGCCCGCCTCTGGGAATTCACCTTCCCCTACTCTCAGGCACTCAGGACAAGTGCTAGGTGAGAAGTGACAGAATCCTCTCCTGGTTCTCCTCCTATCTCTCTGGCCACTGATTTACAGTCTTTTTCATGGGCTCCTCCTCTGCCTCCCACTTTCTATTTGTGGGTGTCCCTCAAGGTTCAGTTCTGGGTCCCCTTCTTTTCTCCATCTACACCCACTCTCATGGAGAACTCATTCACTCTCATGGCTTCAACTAACAGACAAATCCCCAATCTACATCTCCAGCCCTGATCTCTCTTCCTCTCTGCTGTCTTGCATTTCTTTCTGCCTCCAGGGAGGACATCTCTACTTGGATATCCTACTGTCACCTCAAATGTAACATGTTGAAAACAGAACTCCTTATCTTTTTACCCAAACCCTGCCATCCCCATGACTCTCCCATCACTATAGACAACACCACCATCTATCCTATCTCACAAACCCCTATCACTGGTATTTTCCTTGACACCTCTCTTTCATTCTACCCCCAAATTCAATCAGTCACTGAGTGCTGAT
Source organism: Tachyglossus aculeatus (assembly GCF_015852505.1). Classification (NCBI taxonomy): domain Eukaryota; kingdom Metazoa; phylum Chordata; class Mammalia; order Monotremata; family Tachyglossidae; genus Tachyglossus; species Tachyglossus aculeatus. The sequence continues at coordinate 4,723,181 of NW_024044915.1, read as the reverse complement.
GGTTCAACCTTCACTACATCTCTAAAGTCTGCTCTTTTCTCTCCAACCAAACTGCTACCACAGCAATCCTGTTCTTCTTTGATTACTATATCAGCCTCCTTGTTGACCTCCCTGCCTCCTGTCTCTCTCCACTCCAATCCGTACTTCATATTGCTGCTAGGGTCATTTTTCTGACAAAATGTTCAGTCCATGTTTCCCCATTCCTCAAGAACCTCCAGCAGTTGTCCTTTCACCCCCACATCAAACAGAAACTCCTTGCCATCGGCTTTAAAACACTCAATCAACTTGCCCCCTCCTACCTCACCTCCTCATCTGCTACTCCATTGTGCTGCTATCCTTCTCAACTCAGCCTAGGCACTTCACCTCTTTAATGCCCACCTACTGACTACACTGCCAACATAATCAGTGTACCTCAATTCTGTCTATCTTGCCACCAACCACTCACACACATCCTGCTTCTGGCCTGGAACTCCTACCCTGTTCATATCCAATGGACAATTACTCTCCCCACCTTCAAAGCCTTACTGAAAGGACATCTCCTCCAAGATGCCTTCCCTGACTAAGCTCTCATTTCCTCTTCTCCCACGTCTTTTTGCATTGCCCTTGCACTTGGATTTACTACCTTTCTTCACCCTTCCTAAGCTCCACCACATTTGTGTACATTAGCAGTAATTTATTGATTTATATTAATGCCTGTCTCACTCACTAAAATATAAGTTGTTGGGGGACGGAAATATGTCTACCTAGTCTGTTATGTTGTTTTATTGTACTCTCCTAAACTCTTAATACAGTGCTCTGCATAACGGTAACAGCTCAATTAATACTATTAATTAATTATTCCAAAGAAAGGTATTCAGGAAATTAATGATCTGCTTACAGAGAACTCACAATTCCCATTCCCACTGCCTGCTTCTCCTCGTCCCATCCCACAACTGCCTGAACTACTGCCATTTCTCCATCCTGAGGATTGTGGATAATTGTTAACATTTCCCCCTTTCATTCATTCATTCAATCGTATTTATTGAGCACTTACTGTGTGCAGAGCGCTTGGGAAGTACAAACTGGCAACATATAGAGACGGTCCCTACCCAACAGTGGGCTTACGGTCTAGAAGGGGGAGACAGAGAACAAAACATATTAACAAAATAAAATAAATAGAATAAATATGTACAAATAAAATAAATAAATACATAGAGTAATAAAAACCTACAAACATATATACATATATACAGGTGCTGTGGGGATGGGAAGGAGGTAAGGCGGGGGGGATGGGGAGGGGGAGGAGGGGAAGAAGAAGGAGGGGGCTCAGTCTGGGACTTTGAGAAGGAAGGTTCTGGGGTTTTAAAGCCTATTAGAACCTTGAGTTACTACCTAGAGCACCGCATAATTGCAATGCATCTTCTGGATACAAACTCCTGGCCTCCAGGGCCAAATGTATTTCAGACCCTCTCAGCTCTGATGTCTTCTGCTTCAGCCCTTTCTGCTCTCAAGAGGGGGCCGAGTCCATGAGGCTCCCAGCCAATTCCTGGACTCTTCCTGTGATGCTGAGCCTGGGGATGGGGCCAGGGTGGAGGGAAGAGGGGTGGTCAGGGGAAGGTGGAACAGCGGGATGGTTTCTTGAGCTGCAAGAATAGCTTCATTTATGAACCCTCCGTGACCAAGAGCACTGGGACGGAGGACCACAGGCACAACTCCTACATGCAAGACTTAGGCAGAGCCCTTTCAGGAGGGGAGAGTAAGAGAGCCTGGGAATATCCTTGCCAAGTTTGAAAAGATTGTGGGGAGAGTTTTTTATGGTATTTGTTAAGCCCTTGCTATGTCTCTAGCATTGTATTAAATGCTGGAGTAGAAACAAGATATTCAGATTGCACATACTCCCTACCCCTATAAGGGCTCACCTTCTAAGAAGGGGGGAGTAGGATTTGATCTCTATTTTATCAATGAGGAAACGGAAGCATAGAGAAGTTAAGTGAATTGTCCAAGACCATATAGCAGGCAAATGGTGGAGCTGGGATTAAATACCAGTCTTCTGACTCCCAGCTCAGAGTATTTCCACTTGGTCATGGTGATTCTCTAAATTGCCCAAGTGGGTAATGGATGAGTAAGTAGAAATTTATCTCTATTAGTCACCCAGCCTATGAATTGGGGAAGTCTTTCTCCCTTCCCTCCCTCCCTCCCTCCGTTCTCTCTCTCTCTCTCTCTCTCTCTCTCTCTCTCTCTCTCTCTCTCTCTCTCTCTCTCTCTCTCTCTCTCTCTCTCTCTCTCTCTCTCTCTCTCTCTCCCCCCCCGCCCCGAGACTCTGACTCTGGCTCTGGTCATCCCTCACAGCTGGTCCTAGGCTCACCTCACCTTGATGTCCTCTGTGCTTATCTTGTTTATGCTCCTCCAGCTTTCCCATTCCACCAGGGGGGAAGAGAAGACTCCCTGCTGTCTGGACAGACAGTATCCAGCGACCTACTACAGGGATGGGGACCTGGTCATCACAGGGTTGTTATCTCTGCAAACCATGACTGTTTTTCAGAACGAAAATGTCCAATTCATCGACAACAGTAACAGGAAGAACTATATTCCCCAGTAAGTGTTTGTGCTTTTTTTGTCTTAGTGGTTATATTTATTTAATTTAATTTAATTGTGGTACTTGCTAAGCACTTAATATGTGCCAAGGACTGTTCTAAACACTAGTTGGACACAGTCCCTATCTCCCATGTGGCTCACAGTCTAAGTACGAGGGATGAGATTTTAATCCCCATTTTACAGACGAGGTACCTGAGGCACAGAGAAGTTAAATGATCAGTCCAAAATCACACAGCAGTCATTTGGCAGAGCTGGGATTAGAATCCAAGTCCTCTGACTCCCAAGCTCAGGGCCCACTGATTCTTTTGTTTTCTCCGTTTCAGTGGTGATTGATGATTGGGCAGTGACTGCATCTAACACTGAGTTTCTGACCTCCCTCCTGAGACAGATCCAAGTCTGCATTCTGAACCCTCAGCATCACTACACAGACTGGACTCTCTGTCCTTCCTTCTCTCCCTTCAGTTCTTGTCCCTCAATTCACCCTCATGGGTTTGAAGGAGAAACATGTCCCTCTACTCCTTCCACTCTCTCCCTCATCTGGTATCCATCAGAGCTGCGGCTTAGGAACAAGGAAGACTTGGGACGAGTGATGCAGGAGGGGATGCAGTGTGGCTGGTATAGGTGATCCAGGGCCCTGGGCTGGGTGATGCTTGTTGCTACTAGACTTTGCACCAGATCTGTTCGCTCGGTAGTACATGTCCCCTGGAATGCAGGGTGCGGGTTCAGGGTGGACCTTGGGGGCTAACACTTCTGCCTCATTTCAGTTGGGTTTACAAAGACTTCCAGCACTTCCTGGCCCTGCTGTTTGCTGTGGAGGAGATCAACAAGGATCCTGGCCTTTTATCCAATGTGTCTCTGGGGTTCATTGTCCACGAAAACTACCACCATGCTCATAGAGCCACAGAGGATGCCTTGATGTGGCTGTTGGGAGGACGACTGACCATCCCTAACTACAGCTGTGGGAGGCGGGAAAAGTCCGGGGCTGTCATCGGAGGAGCTACATCTGCCCTGTCCAACAGCATGGCGACCATCCTGGGACTCTATGAGCTCCCACAGGTAGGAGACCATTCAACTAGTCTGGTGGCATCCCTGTGTAGATAAGGAATGACCAGATTGGAGACACATCTTTTGGAAAAGAGTTTCCCTTCACTTCTTTCAGTCCCACACTGCCTGTTGAGAAGGGATGTTCCTTGGAAGGAACAGTTTTTCAGACACAACCTAGGGTTGTGTGTGCTTCAAGGACAAGTCAGGTCCTGAGGATTCATTTATTGAGAGGATGTAAACGTTCAAGTGAATTTCTGTCACACTCATTTCCATTGTTGTCCTTTTTTTCTGGCTCCTAGTGCACTTCCTGTCCATTCTGCAATTTTCCCTTTTAGAGGGGTAAGAAGAAACGTTAAAAGGAAAGATATGTGTGGGACATGGAGTCAGCAGAGCACACAGGAGCCAGGGACAGGGGACACAAATGAGGGTTTCATTCAAAACTCCATTCTTTTCCCCCTTCTCATCTCACTTTGCACTCACTACTTTTGGAAAGCTCATCTGCTCCCATGGCTTCAGCTACCCAGGCCAAGCAGTAACTCTCCAGTCTATCTCATAGTATTAAATTCCAACATCCTCTGCCATCTCACATTTCTACTTGACTCCCAGGGATCTGTGCAGGAATGTCTCCCTGAAGCTTCAATTTCATAAGAATGAAACTGAACTCTTCATTTTCCCTTCCATATCCATTCCTCTGCCTGGGTTTCCTATCAGGATTGAAAATACAACTCTTCTCCCTATCACCAAGACCCTCATTCCTGGCATGAGCTTTGCTTCTTTGGTCTCTTTCATCTCTCACATCCCACCCGTTGGCACATGTTGCTGGACTTTCTTCCACAGCATTTTCCCAGATCTGTGCCTTGTGTTCCATGACTGCACATGGTAAATCAGACTTGTCTGGAAGCTCCTGATTTTCTTGGAAGGCTCCTCTATCACCCTCCTCATTGATCTGCTTATCTGTAAATAATTTTGCTTTAGTCTTTCCTGTTAGCCAAGTGCAGTCTACGAAAACCCTATTATATCATGAGAAAGCATCCCTTCATAATAATAATAATAATGATGATGGCATTTGTTAAGTGCTTACTATGTGCAAAGAACTATTCTAAGCACTGGGTGTGGGGGATACAAGGTGATCAGGTTGTCCCATGTGGGGCTTACAGTCTTCATCCCCATTTTTCAGATGAGGTGAGTGAGGCTCCGAGAATTTAAGTGACTTGCCCAAGGTCACATAGAAGACATGTGGCGGAGCCGGGATTCAAACCCATGATCTCTGACTCCAAAGCCCGAGCTCCTTCCACTAAGCCACGCTGCTTCTCATCCTTGGGGACTTCAATATCCATGTGGATGTTCCCAATGACCCTTCTGCTGACCACTTCCTCTCACTCCTCAACTCCTTGACCTCCTGCTCCACCCCACCTTACCCACTCAAGAACGTGGACACACACTCGATCTCATCCTCTCTGTTGACCCTCACCAACTCTACCCTCACCAACTCTGAAATTTCTTTATAATGAAAATTACTAATAATTGTATTGCTTAGGTGCTTCCTATAGGCCAAACCTTGTACTAAGTGTCTTTCCTCACTTTGGTCTATACTTCACGCCACTGCCCGGATTATCTTTCTGCAGAAACATTCTGGGCATGTTACCCCACTCCTTACAAGTCTCCAGTGGTTACCTATCAATCTCTGCATCATGCAAAAACTCCTCACTATTGGCTTCAAAGATCTCCATCACCTTGCCCCTTCTTACCTCACCTCCCTTCTCTCCTCCTACACTCCACTCCTCTGATACTAACCTTCTCACTATGCCTTGTCCCGCTGTCGACCCACGTCCTACCTCTGGCCTGCAAAGCCTTCCCTCCTCAAATACGTCAAACTAGCACACTTCCCTGCTTCAAGCCCCTACTGAAAGACCTACTGAAAGGTATCCTCCAGGAGACCTTCCCAAAATAAGTTCTCCTTTTCTTCTGCTCCCCCTCCCCTCCCCATCACTCTGACTTGCTCCCTTTGCTCTACCCACTTCCTGCCCTACAGCTTTTTCAATATATGTAAATATTTCTAATCATAATTGTATTCATTTTTATTAATGATGTCTATATATATATAAATATTCATTTGTAATGATGCTACTGATGCCTGTTTACTTGTTTTGATATCTGTCTCCCCCCCTTCTAGACTGTGAGCCCACTGTGGGCAGGGATTATCTCTTTAATGGTGCTGAATAATACTTCCCAAGGGCTTTGTACAGTGCTCTGCATGAATGAATTAATCCTCATTTTATAGAAGAGGAAACCGAGACACAGAGAAGTTAAGTGAATTGTCTAAGGCCATATAGCAGATAAATGGTGGAGCTGGGATTAGAAGCCAGCTTGTCTGACTCCCAGATAAGTGCTTTGATAATTGCGAAGGGATGGAGTCTGATGTGTAGCTGGAGGGTGTGGAATTTGAGAGAAGGCAGGAGACCTCTTCTTGAGATACTGCTGGAAAAGATGGGAGTGTTGAAGAAGGGGCAGAAGGAAGGGGGGAATGGAGAGGAGCAGGAAAGATTTTAGGGAGATCACACCTGGTGGTTTTAATTTTCTCAGTGAAGAAGGAGCCCAGATTACTGGGAACAAGAGATGGGGGAGGTGGCACTACAAGGGTTTAAAAAAAGAAATACTTTAACCCTGATGAATCAGTCAATAATTCCAACAATCCATGGTATTTATTGAGCACTTATGGTTTACAGAGGCCTGCACTAAAACCGTGGGAGATTACAAATAGAATAGAATTGTTAGATCTGATCCCTGATCACAAGGAGTTTACGGTGTAGAAGGGGAGACAAACAATAAAATACATTACACATGGTGGAGGTAACAGAGGGTAAGGATATGGCTTTGGGTGAGGTGAATATCTAAGGGCTCAAGGAGTGCAGACCTAAGTGAATAGCTGATGCAGAAAGTAGGGTGAATAGGAAAGGGAAATGAGGGTTGAACTCTTCCTGAGAGTTCTGTCCCACTGGGAAGGGTCTCTACCTTCCTATTCTGAGACGTTGATCCCCATCGTTCCCTCCCCCATCTGCTGCCCCAGGTTTGAGCGAACTCCACCCCACTGGTCTACTTCTCATAGAACCCACCGGGCTGCACCTCTGAGTCCAAAACCCCCTTTTTAGTGGCAAAGGGCCGTACCGTCAATTGCTTCGGAGGCAATTTTGGATCATGCCTGAGGCCTCTGGGAAAAGGGGGAGTCACAGGAAAGGACACAATCCAGGGAATTGAGGGCAACTACCAGAATCAAATGGAGCCAAGCAAACTTCTGTAGGGAGACTGGGGTCTGTCCTTACGCATGAGTCCAGGCTGCCTGGTAAAGACTCTGATCCTGTCTCCCAGGACTCCAGCTGGGGAAAGAGTGGAGCTCCTCAGTGCCCCTGAGCCAGAGGCAGGGGAGGAGAGGGAGCCTCAACCCCTCCTCCCCATAGGCCCTGAAACCAGAGGCCAAGCTGAGGAAAAGTGCAGTTTTTTCGGAGTCCACCTTCAGGGAGGGGGACATGGAGAGCTGGTTCTGTTCCCCTATTTCTGTCCCAATTACCCGGGAAGGGAATGTGGTGGACAGGTTTTGTCCCCAGTTCCTGTTTCACTTCTCCATTAGACTCCAAGCTAGGCAGTGCCTCTCCCCCCAGCTCTCAGCAGGAACTTCCATGTGTTTCTCCACCATACCCACTGGACCCTGCCCTGCAAGGGGAATTGCCCAATGCCCTTGGAGTCCTGTGTCTAGAGCAGCCATTCCCCTGCACTAGGAATCATTCAGGCCCAGCCCGGAGTGGCTGGTTGTGGCTGGTTGTCCCGCACAACCAGCAGGTGATGGCAACAGTCTCTGTGGGAGTCCCACCTGGAGGTGAGAAGAGTCCAGTAGGCCATGGGACAAACACTTCAGTGATCCATTGAAGTGAGTACCCAGGCCTGACCTCTGATTTGGGTTGGCCAGTGAATCCCTTCTGAATGTCCCTGGCAGGATCTCTCTCTCCTTTAGTCCTGCTGTTGTAGGAAAACTGGGGTTGAGAAAAGTGTTAAGCAATAAAACAACAGCCCTGACCTAAGGTCCCAGGGATCATTTCTTCTTCAACCATTCCCGGGTGTTCCTGTCAGGCTGCAGCAGGATGATGTAGCACTTAGGGACAAAGGTGCAGACAAGAAGCCCAGCGCTGAAGGACAGGATGGAGAAGATCTCTGTGGCCACTGTGGCCTTCCCCTTGGTGCCCTGGTATGCGGGGAGGAAGGAGGCCCAGACGCTGCAGAGCACCAGCATGCCAAACATGTTGAACTTGACCTCATTGAAGCTGTCGGGGAGCCTCCTGGCCAGGAAAGCCACAGTGAAGCTCACCAGGGCCAGAACGCCCAGGTAGCCCAGGACACAGTAGAAGGCAATCACGGAGCCCTCGTTACACTCAATGATAATGAGTCTGGGCTCAGAGCGTGTGTTCACCTCTGGGAAAGGGGGAGCGGTGCCCAGCCAGATCACACAGATGGTCACCTGGACCAGAAAGCAGGACAGAACTATTGAGAAGAGAAGGAGACTCTGGACCCCACTCACCTTCTGACCCTGCTCCCCACACTCGTGGCCCTGAAAGCCATAACCACGGTGATGGTCTTGGCCAAAATGGAGGAGACGGCCACGGTGAACATGACGCCAAAAGCTGTTTGGTGGAGGAGGCAGGAGGCTGTGGTGGGTTGGCCGATGAAAGTCAGGGCACAGAGGAAGCAAAGTTTGAGGGAGATGAGGAGGGTGTAGCTGAGATTGAGGTTATTGGCTCGGACTATGGAGGTGTCTCGGTTCTTAATAAAGACCCCTAAAACAAGGGCTGTGAGGAGAGAGAAGGAGAGAGACATGCAGACCAGGATCAGTCCCAACGGTTCTTTGGGGGACAGGAAAGTCACCACTTTGCCAAGGCAGCCATCTCTCACAGTGTTTGAATACTGATCTTCAGGACACTCCACACACTGTTCCATGTCTGAAAAAGAAAGAATCATTCATTCAATCAATCAATCAGTCAGTCAATCAGCATTTATTATGTGCAGAATGCTGTACAGTGCAACAGCTTGGGTAGAAACGTTCCTTGCCCAGAAGGAGTTCACAGTATAAAAAGGGAAACAGACTGTAATATAAATAAATTAACAAATGATGGATATGAACGTAAGTGCTGTGGGGCTGAGGGTGGGGTGAATATCGAGTGCCTAAAAAGATGGAGGAAAAGAGGAGGGAGCAGAGTCTCACCTCCCCCTAAGGCACACTTTTCCCTCCACCTAGGTCAGCATCACAGCCCAGGCTGGGACTTTTGCCTCTTCATCAAACCTGACCCATCTGGTCCAACACTCTCTCCCAAGTACCCCCGCCCAGTGCAGAGACTGTGTTTTCTGTCCCTTGGCCTCACCCTGCAGTCACCCCAGTCCATGGGCAAGGGAGCTGCTGAGTAAAAACTCCTGAACAGCCATGTCTGCGATCAGGCGTGTTCATCTCTGGCCTGCCCCTTGGGATTTCCCATTGGCTGCCTCTGTCTCCCCATGCCCTTCATCTGTCACCACAGACTCTGGGTCATGTGAGGATCTGGGTCACGGCACACATCTACCTGTCTGTTTGGAAATCTCCCCCTCTGGACGCTGGACACAAAAATAACGGCAGACGGCCTCCCCTTGCTGGGTGCATTTTCTGAATCCTGGTCCACAGCTCCTGCTGCACTGCAAATGTGGAGCCTGAATTTTCGAGAATTTCGAGCAGTGAGGGTGGAGATCCAGAGTTCTAAACCTACCTGGTCGATCCTGCAGCCTCCCACCCAGAGGCTTCCCAAACCATCTCCCATACAGGTCTGATCCCCACCAAGGGCTGGGTTACAAGTACCCCCCCTTCACCTCCCCCCTTTTCCTTCTCCCTGCTCAGAGTCAGGGGCTTCAAGGGGTCGGGGGACCAGGTTCCACTTCTGATCTGTGGTGGGTCCACTTGAGCCGACCCCAGGGTCAAGAATGATGTTCAGGCACCCCTTCCTTCTCCCACTCTTGCAGACAGCAGGGAGGTGTCTTCAACTCTGAAACCTTGAATTTCTAACTGCATCTAGAAAGATGTGCCTGAGAAACTGTGCCGGGAAGGTGCAAGGTTCTGAATAGATGAATGCTAAAGCATTTTCATTTTTCTGTGGCCTGTCTTGGGGCTGACCTTGCACTCCCAGAGTTCTCCCTGAGGAAATAGCTCTCTGCCTCCCACTGTGTCCACAACCCTTCCCACACTCTGAGATCCCCAGTTTGCCAAACTATCTTGCCATGACCACCAATACGTGATCTCACTCTAACAATGTGGGGATCACATTCCCGAGGTGACCCTGTGGCTAGATCCAACCCAAGCAGGTGATCAGAGGGGAGCCATGTCAGGTCAGGGCTCTCTCCATATGAACCCCACACAGAATGAAACAGTCCCTACTGAGCTCGCCCAAGAGACGGCCGAGCAGAGACACTGGTAACTGTCACAGCACCTCTGGGATACCCGAGCCCCACCTCCTACCATGATCTATCCATGCCAGGCAGCAGGGATTTAAACTGCACCCGAGCTCCATCAGCATCCCCTTTGCTGGACTGTGTCACTGCATTCCCAAGACCCCCTGGCACTGGGGGCAGGGATCAGTCTGGGGGGAAGACATTAGGCTGGCATTATATGACAGATAGAGGAGGAAGCAGCACCACCTTGGCTCATAATTCAACCCCTTCACCCAGGGATTGGGAGAATCGATAGCCACCCCTACTTTGGTCCTCGTTTTAGTGCTTAATTGCCCCCAGATGTTTCTGTCTACAGTTCCCTCAACACCTCACAGTCTCAGATCATGCACCTCTTGAGGACCAAAGTTAGTGTCTCATTGCCACCTAAGTGTTTTTTCCCAGTACTAGGAATTCATTCATTCATTCATTCCTTTGAATTTATTGAGCACTTACTGTGTGTAGAACTGTAAACTGAGCACTTGGAAGAGTACAGTATAACAATGAACAGACATATTCCCTGACCACAACGAGCTTACAGCCTACAGTCTACTTGCAGTGCTGTGCTCACAGTAACTGCTTCATCAATACAATCACTACTAGAAGCTTGGGACTACCACTTCAGGGCATCAGGGTACTCCCATTGGCTGCTTACCTGAGAGCCTCCCCCAGGCCATATGATCGTTGCCTTATTGACAACGACATCTTGGTCTGAGTGTGCCTGGGGGTCCACCTCCCCAACTTTCACCAACTCACCATTTCCATTGGGAAAAATCACAAAGTTCAGAATGTCATAATTTTCAGCAGATCTGCGATTCTCGTCCAGAATCACCAGTTCCCCAGCAGGATTGTCAAACTGACCCTTTCTCAGAAACACATGGAGCTGAAATGTATAAAAGGAAATTCTAGAGACTCCTGACCCCATGGGAGGTGAGATCAGCTGCAGTGGGTTTTGTGGGGGTCAATTTGTTTTTTTGAGTCACAATTGAAACCCATCACCTTCTGACTCCCAGGTCCATGCTCTATCCACTACACCATGCTACTTCTCCAAGTGGCTTAACTTCCCTGGTCCTCAATTTCCTCATCTGTAAAATGAGGATTCAATACCTTTCTTCCTTCCCATTGAACTGTGGGCCCCATGTGGGACAAGGTCTGAGTCTGACTTGATTATCTCTTATCTACCCCAATGTTTAAAACAGTACTGGCACTAGTAAACACTTAGTAAATACCATCACCAGTATTATTATCATCGTGACTTCCCAGGAAAGCTGCCACAGGGAGGCAACAGGGGAGACAAGGAGTCTGGGAGCAATATCCCACAGGGAGGGGATTTCTTCCTCCCCACCTTTGGCCCTGCTGACTGCCCTGCTTCTCCAGATACCCCATCCTCCCCCGACCTCAGTTACCCAGCCCAGGAATCGAGGAAGTCTCCCTCTCTCCTGCTCTCTCTTTCTCTCTCTCTTTCTATTTCCTGGCATGAAATGGAGGACAAGGAAGGGAACCCAGGGACGACAGACCTCCTCATGGGAATATTTTCCATTTCATCCTTACATTGGCAAGGAGGAGGGAAGGGAGTGTTATGTCTGCCTAACAGTGAGGGGAAGCCTCGTCCTAGGACCAGCGACACTGCCGACCTCTTTCATTCAGCAGTTAGTTTGTGGAGATCAGGAGTGGGGAGCTGTGAACAGTAGGGAGGAGGGCAAGTGGCGATGATCGCGATGATGAGGATGGTGACCCATGAAGCTGCACTCTGTGACCACCTCCCAACCCCGCTACCCCCAGTGGGATGACGTTGGTTGTTCCAATTGATGTAAATTGTCCTTCAAGCTTGAAGAAGGCAGCACTGATGGTCTGATCTGGGGAGCACAGTACCGTCCAAAAATGCTGTCCCTTGTCATGTTGTTAAGTTTAACGTTTGCAGTGCCTAGCACCGTGTTCTCTTTTCCCTGAAGTCGATGAACCACAACCTAAATAAGCATTGGGATCAAAAATATTTGTGAATTACACATTCTTCATCATGGGCATACACCATACACCTCTGCTGTTTGGTCCAGTCACAAGCACTTAGTACAATGCTTGGCACACAATAAGCACTCAATAAATACCACTGAAGGAATGATTGATTTATATCTTCCTTTTTTTTCCAGGATGTGTGTGGCTGGGGCAGCTGATACACCAATGACCATGATTAAAACAAACCAATTTTTATAGGCCAAATTTTAGTTACAGTTTGACCAGATGCCTAGGAAGGACCTCTTTCATTAGGGCAGTGTTCCTCCTCTCTCTTAATTCCAACTGTATTTCAGTGAATTGATTTCTAGGACTCGGTCTCTGAACCAAGTCCTGTATAGACCAGAGGATAACAGATGAGGCTTCTCTGAAGTTGTACGTTTCGACCAGGTCCTCCACTACTGCACTTCAGCAGGGCCTTTCTCTTTTAACCTCTAGACTTACAGCTCCTTGTGGACAAGAAATCTGTCTACCAACTCTGCTGTAATGTACTCTCTTGAATGGTTAGGACTATGGTCTGCACACAGTAAGCTCTCAATACATGCCACTGGTTAACTGACTGATTTTGCTGCCCCTGGTCCAGTGGGGGAACATTATCTGCCACAGATGAGGCACCAGACAGTCACTGCTTCCCCGATATTCCAGGTCTGAGCAGGAAAGGAGAAACTCCTGAAGCCCCTGCACAACAGCATACACGGCATTGTACACACTGTAACTCAGGGCAGACATTGTCAGGGAAAAATGGTGCACACAGGCATCAACTCCAAGGAAGCATTTTCTGAGCATTTTCTTCCACCCAGTTCAGGAAATAAAAAGGAACAGTAAAAGGCAGACTCCCAGAATTCCTTCAAGACAATGAATTCTGGGTATGTTTCTGGTCTAACTGTCTGTAAAAAATCTCTGAAACTGGGAACTTCTTTAAGAAGGTTTGCCATAGTGAAAGTTCCATGAAAGTTGTAGTTATCTGTTTACCAATGCTCAAAGTAAAGTCCCAGTGAAAGGTGGTGATCAAAACCATCTTGAACAGCCCAAAACTCTCTATCACATATTTCAGAAGGCTTAGTGACTCTGCATCCCCATAGGCAGCCATCACTGTGGCTGATGTAGCCATCACCCTGTAGTACACTTCCCAGACTGAATAATTGAGGAACTTCTCACTGGAGATCTTCTCGGTAAATGCTGCACAGACACCATTTCTGACCACCTCCCCAGTCAGGTCTGAGAGGAATCTCTCTCCTCTCATATCATCTGACACCACCAGCCCAACCCAGGTCCAGCCAAAATGTACCATTAATTGGACAATCCCCCGGGGCAATTCCTGAAACCGGGAACTTCTTTAACAGTGTTTGCCATAGTGAAAGTTCCATGAAAGTTGTAGTTATTTGCTACTTTCCCAATGTTCAAAGTTAAGTCCCATTGAAAGATTATGATCAAAACCATCTTGGATAGTCCAGATATCTCTATCACATATCTCAGAGGTCTTAGGGACTCTGTATCCCCAAAGGCAGCCATCACTTTGGCTGATGTAGCCGTTACTCTAGTGGACTTTCCAGGCTAAATAAATTTTGAAATTCTCACTGGGGATCTTCTCAGTAAATGCTGAACAGACACCATTTCTGACCATCTCCCTGGTCACATCTGAGAGGAATCTGTCTCCTCTCATATCATCTGACGCCACCAGCCCGACCCAGGTCCAGATTTATTACTCTATTTATTTTACTTGTATATATTTACTTTCCATTTTTTTGTTTGTGATGTGCATATAGCTTTAATTCTATTTGTTCTGATGCTTTTGACCCTGTCTACATGTTTTGTTTTGTTGTCTGTCTCCCTCTTCTAGACTGTGAGCCCTTTGTTGGGTAGGGACCGTCTCTATATGTTGCCAACTTGTACTTCCCAAGCGCTTAGTACAGTCCTCTGCACACAGTTTCTGACATCCTTCCTGAGACAGATCAAAGTCTGCATTCTTAACCCTCAGCATCACTGCACAGACTGGACTCTCTGTCCTTCCTTCTCTCCCTTCAGTTCTTGTCCCTTAGATCATCCTCACAGGTTTGAAGGAGAAACATTTCCCTCTACTCCTTCCACTCCCTCCCTCACCTCGTATCCATTAGAGCTGTGGCCTAGGGCCAGGGAAGACTTGGAACGGGTGATGCAGGAGGGGTTGCAAGGTGGCTGGTGCAGGTGATTCAAGGCCCTGGGCTGGATGATGCTTGCTGCCACTGGACTTTGTACCTGATCTGTTCTCTCGGTAGTACATTCATTCATTCATTCATTCAATCATATTTATTGAGCACTTACTCTGTACAGAACGCTGTACTAATGCTTGGGAAGTACAAATCGGAAGTATGAATCGGCAACTTGTAGAGACAGTCCCTACCCAACGACGGGCTCACAGTCTATAAGGGGGAGACAGACAACAAAGCAGAACAAGTAGACAGGCGTCAATACCGTCAGAATAGCTATAGTCACATCATTAATAAAATGAATAGAGTAGTAAATATGTATAAATAAAATAAATAGTGTAATAAATATGTGCAAATATGCACAAGTGCTGTGGGGAGGGGAAGGGGGAAGGGCAGAGGGAGGGAGGGGAGATGATGGGGAGAAGAGGAGGGAGGAGATAATTACAATCCCCCAGCCCCCTTGGCAAGGGGAGCCCAGAGAGGAGGTGGAGCTGCAGGGAGGGGAGGGAGGCCAGAATGGTGACCCCACCCCCAAGGCCTGTCTTCCCCTTTCCCCCCAACCCGAGGCCCCTGAGGGCGGGAGGGCTGGGCCCTGTCCCAGCACACTCCGAGGGGACAAGAGGCCAGTCCTGGGGAAGCTTCCGCCATGCCTTCCCGCAGCCCTGGAAAGCCACCATGCTGAACAGCCTCCTGCCCAGAATGAGAGGGTGAGCGGGAAGGCGGGATGCTCCTCACCTGCATGTCCCCTAGAATGCAGGGTGGGGGTTCAGGGTGGACCCTGGGGGAGAACACTTCTGCCTCATTTCAGTTGGGTTTACAAAGACTTCCAGCACTTCCTGTCCCTGCTGTTTGCTGTGGAGGAGATCAACAAGGTCCTGTCCTTTTATCCAATGTGTCTCTGGGGTTCCACATCCACGAAAACTACCACCATGCTGATAGAGCCATAGAGGGTGCCTTGATATGGCTGTCGGGAGGACAGCAGATGATCCCTAACTACAGTTGTGGGAGACAGGAAAAGTCTGTGGCTGTCATCGGAGGAGCCACGTCTACCCTGTCCATCAGCATGGCTACCATCCTGGGACTCTACAAGCTCACAGGTAGGAGACTATTCAACCAGTCTGGTGGCATCCTTGTGTAAATAAGGAATGACCAGACTGAAGACTTGTCTTGGGCAAAAGAGTTTCCCTTCATTTTTTTCAATCCCCACTACCTGTTGAGAAGGGATATTCCTAGGAAGGAGCAGTTTTTAAGATCCAACCTAGTGCTGTGTGTGCTTCAAGGACAAGCCGGGTCCTGTGGATTCATTTTGAAGGGGATAAAAACGTTCAAGTGAATTTCTGTCACACTCATTTCCATTGTTGTTTTTTGCTGGCCCCTAGTGCACTTCCTGTCCATTCTGCAATTTTCCCTTTTAGAGGGGTAAAAAGAAATGTTAAAAGGAAAGATACGTGTGGGGCATGGAGTCAGGGGAGGATACAGGAGCCAGGGACAAGGGACACACATGTGGATATCATTCAAAACTCTGTTATTTCTGTGCTTTTCTTCTCACTTTGCACTCGCTACTTATGGGGAATTCATCCACTCCCATGGTTTCAGCTACCCAGGCCACACAGTAACTCTCCAATATGTCTCATAATATTAAATTCCCACATCCTCTTAATCTGACATTGCCACTTGACTCCCAGGGATCTGTGCAGGGGTGTCTCCCTGAAGTCTCACTTTTATAGGAGTAGAACTGAACTCTACATTTCCCCTCCCTTATCCATTCCTCTGCCTAGGTTTCCTCTCAGGACCGATAACACCATTCCCTTTCCTGTCACCAAGACCCTCATTCCTGGCATAAGCTTTGCTTCTTTGGTCTCTTTCATCTCTCTCATCACACCTGTTATTGCATGTTGCTGGATTTTCCTCCACACCATTTCCCCAGATCTGTGCCTTATGTTCCATGCAAATGGCAAACCAGACTTGTCAGGCAGCTCATCACTTTCTAGGAAGGCTCCTAAATCAGCTCCTAAAGAGGTAAGTAAATTCTTTTCCTGCTCTAACTTGCCCTCTCCCCTGACCGGCAGCAGTACTAATTAATGCTTTTTGACTCCCATGCCCATTGCCTTTGCCAGGTGTTTCAGACATTTAAGTCCCTCCTCAAATCCAGTGATCTTTATTCCCTCACCTGGCTATGTAGTTAATGGATAAAATTGAAGTCATCAAGCACGATCTCCCTAAAATCTCCCCTGGTCCTGTCCGGTCCCTCCCTCCCCTGTTCCTTTCTTGAATCTCCCATCTTTCCCTCAAGTGTCCCAAGAAGTGATCGCCTGCTTCCTCTCAAAATCTACTCCTTGTACCTGTTCCTCAGACTCTTTTCCTTTGGACCTTATCGAAACACTTGCCCCTTCCCTTTTTCCTTGCTGACCACCACCTTCATCTGTTAACTATCCAATGGCTTCATCCCCACTGCTTTAAAACATGCTCATGTTTTCCCTCTACTGAAAATAACCCTCCCTTGACCCTCCAGCTCCCTCTGGTCATAGCTTTATCTTCGTCCTAACATTCCCTTTCAAACTCCATGAATGAGTTGTCTACACTTACTGTCACCACTTCCCTGCTGATTTCCTACTACAAACCAGCCCATATCTGCCGATCCCCTAAAGCCAACCTAATTAATTGATCTCATCTATTTGCTGCTGGCCTCTGGTCCATGTCCAACGTCTGGCCCATAACTCTCTCCCCCTTCATAACCGATAGATGATCTCTTTCCCTGTCCACATAACCCTACTAAAGTCATGACTCTTACAAGAAAGATTTCCTGATCAGTCCCTCACTTCCCCTACTCTCTAGCCTTTCTGGTTGGCTCTGCACCTATTATTGACCCCACCTCCTCATCCCCAAAACACATATGTACATGTCCATAATATACTCTAAGGTCCATCTCTCCCTCAAGTCTGATAGCCCACTGTGGGTACGGAACATGTTTACCAGCCCTGTTGTATTGCACTGTCCCAGGAACTGAGTACAGTGATCTGCAGGCAGTAATTGCTCAATAAACATGACTGATTGATGAAAATCACTTTGAGGCTAGGTATTGTGTTTTTTGTCTATTTTATCTTTTTCTAAATGATAAGATCAGTGCTCTTCCCAAAGAAGGAGCAAAGTAAGTACTTTTGAAGGATTGGCCAATGTTCTCACCCATCCCAATGAGTTCTGTTGTTCTCTACCAAGATCACCTATGGCCCCCATTCGATCCAGTCCTGAGTGACAAGATCCAATTTCCATCTCTCTATCAGGTGGCCCCCAGGATCTCCTCTCTGCCTTGGGGGATGGTCCAGTTAATGGTGCATTTTTGCATTTTGGAAGTTCCCGGTTTCAGGAATTTTTTACAGACAGTTAGACCACAGAAATGCCCAAGAATTCTGGGAGTCAGCCTTTCACTGTTCCTTTTCATTTCCTGAACTGGGTAGAAGAAAATGCTTGGAAAATGCTTCCTTGGAGTTGCTACCTGTGCACCATTTTTCCCTGATGATGTCTGCCCTGAGTTATAGTGTGCACAACACCTTATACGTTGTTGCACAGGGGCTGCAGGAGTTGCTCTTGTCCTGCTCAGACCTGGAATCTCAGGGAAACAGGGATTACCTGGTGCCTCATCTGTGGCAGGTAATGTTCCCTCACCGGATCAGGGGGCAGCAAAATCAGTCAGTTAATCAGTGGTGTGTATTGAGAGCTTACTGTGTGCAGACCATAGTCCTAACCATTCAGGAGAGTACATTACAACAAACTTGGTAGACAGATTTCTTGTCAACAAGGATCTTCTAGTCTAGAGGTTAAAAGAGGAAGGCCCTGCTGAAGTGCAGAAGTGGAGGGCTTGGTTGAAACTTACACATTCACGGAAGCCTCATTCATATTCCTTGGGCATATACAAGATTGGGTTCTGAGACCGAGTCCTAGAAATCAATTCCATGAAATACATTTGCAGATAAGAGAGAAGAGAAACACTGCCCTAATGCAAGAGATTCTTCCTGGGCATCTGGTTAAACTGTAACTAAAGTTTGACCAATGAAAATTGATTTGTTTTAATCATAGTCATTGGTGTATCAGCTGAACCAGTCTCACACATCCTGGCAAAAAAGTAAAATATGAATCAGTCAATCCTTCAGTGGTACTCATTGAGCACTTATTGGTGTGCCAAGCACTGTACTAAGTGCTTGGGTGTGTACGATACAACAGAGGTGGTAGACATGTTCCCTGCCCATAATGAAAAATTGAGGAGGGGAGTAACATGCCCAGAGCGTTTCTGCACAAAGATGATCCTGGCATGTCTTAACTCTGTTCACTCCAATGCCTAGCAAATTTCTCCATCCTTACTGATACCCAGGCTTACTGCCTTCACCAGTTATTCCAAGTGTTTAATGCCCTCCTCAAATCCGCTGTCCCCTTGCCTTCCTGATCCCTTGCCCCTCATGACCTGGTCAATCAATCAATCAATCATATTTATTGAGCACTTACTGTGTGCAGAGCACTGTACTAAGCGCTTGGGAAGTACAAGTTGGCAACATATAGAGACGGCCCCTACCCAACAACGGGCTCACAGTCTAGAAGAGGGAGACAGACAACAAAACAAAACATGTAGACAGGGTCAAAATCGCCAGAACAAATAAAATTAAAGCTATATGCACATTATAAACAAAAAAATGGAAAGTAAATATATACAAGTAAAATAAATAGAGTAATAAATCTCTACAAGTATATATACAGGTGCTGTGGGGAGGGGAAGGAGGTAGGGTGGGGGTGATGGGGAGGAGGAGAGGGAAAATAGGGCTCAGTCTGGGAAGGCCAGCTGGAGGAGGTGAGCTCTCAGTAGGGCTTTGAAGGGAGGAAGAGAGCTAGCATGGTGGATGTGTGGAGGGAGGGAATTCCAGGCCAGGGGAAGGATGGGGGTCGGGGGTCGATGGGGGGACAGGTGAGAACAAGGTACAGAGAGGAGGTTAGTGGCAGAGGAGCAGAGGGTGCGGGCTGGGCTGTAGAAGGAGAGAAGGGAGGTGAGGCAGGAGGGGGTGAGGTGGTGGAGAGCCTTGAAACCGAGAGTGAGGAGTTTTTGCCTATAAACAGAGAAAACAAAAGAATCAGTGGGCCCTGAGCTTGGGAGTCTGAGCTGGTTTTAATCCCAGCTCTGCCAAATGACTGCTGTGTGATTTTGGACTGGTCACTTAGCTTCTTTATGCCTTAGTTACCTCGTCTGTTAAGATTAAATCCTCATCCCTCGTACTTAGACTGTGAGATACATGGGAGACAGGGACTGTGTCTAACTCGTGTTTAGCATATTCATTAACGCATATTAAGTGCTTAGCAAGTACCACAATTTAATTAAATTAATTAAATATAACCACTAAGACCAAAAAAGCACTTACTGGGCAATATAGTTCTTCCTGTTATTATTGTTGATGAATTGGAAAATTCCCCTCTGAATAACAGTCATGGTCTGTATAGATAACATCCCTGCGATGACCAGGTCCCCATCCCTGTAGTATGTGGCTGGATACTGCCTGTTCAGGCAACAGGGAGTTTTCTCTTCCCCCTTGGTGGAATGAGGAAGCTGGAGGAGCAGGAACAGGGTAAGCAGAGAAGGCATCGAGGTGAGTCGAGCCTAGGACCTGCTTTGATGGACAAGAGTCAGGAGTCTGACTCTTTCCCTCTAGCAGAAGGACCAGGACTCCAGTCTCCACTTCCACCACAGGGAACCTGTCAGCAAGATATGGGAGAGGCTCCATTCAGGACAAACCAAGACAAGGGGAAAGGGGTTTTTCATGAAGGTTTGCCTGAACTTGTTGTTAGGATCTTGAGCCCAACCTGGGACACGAGAAATCAGCCATTCAGGGGACCTTGGGATTATTCTTGCCCGGAGCTCTGCACCTGCATCCCTGAAACTTTCTCACAAATAATCAGAGGTTAAAAAAAAACAGTTAGGAATTGTCCTCCCTTTTGGTTTCCCAAGACGTTTGAGAGGGTGGATAGGTTTGGGGGCTTGGGGATGATTCTGGAACTAGGGGACCCTCCCAGAGCTCTGTTACCCACCCAGCATAACAATGCCAGTCCCTGTAGCGACTCTGGGGTTGACAGCCTTCACAACGGGCAGGTGACTGAGAGTGGTGACAAGGACAGAAAATGACCCTGAGGAAGCTGGCCATAAGCCTCACACACTCCTGCCCCCAGTAACCACAGCAGAAGACCCTGTGGGTCCAGCCCATCCCGACAGTCTAGGATATGTCCAAGGATCAGATGTTCCACCTTCCAGCAAGATAGGACTGCATGGGGATGATAAATTTACTCAAATACAGTGTAAGAACCCTTCAGGCTTCACCATCTTAGCCCCAAATCCTTCAGTATAATGGGACATCCTGGCTGTGAGGTTCCAGGTTCAAGATCCATTCCCAACCCACCTATTCTGCCCTGAATCCCACACAAATGTTTCTAGGACTCAAGGTGTGAGGAAGATAGCAGTTTCTGTTGGAGATTTGCCTCTCCTTGAAACTCCAGGGACAATCACAGCCTATCACGGCTCTATCACAATAAGGGGTTCTTGGGAGCAATCGGGGTCTCCAGAGGCAGACTCCTCTTTTGGGAGGTCCGATAGTCCACAGAAGATTAGCTCCTCTGGATGGTCCACTCAATCAATCAATCAATCATATTTTCTGAGAGCTTACTGTGTGCAGGTTATGGCACTAGGTACTTGGGAGAGGACAGAGCTGGTAGACGTATTATCCACCCACAATGAGCTCACATCTAGATGGGGGCTCTGGGGCCTCACATTCTGGGGAGCAGCAGTAAAGCTCACCTGTCGGTTTCTGAGGCAGCAGCCCGAGGTCAGATGTGGGAAGGAGGCTGGAGTTCTTTATCAAGAATGGCCCCGGGCCATTAAGAAGTCCTCCAAAAGGCAGAAACCCACAGTCCCAGAGCGCATGTCTGCAAATGCAACACCTAATGTTGATTCTCAGTCCTACAGGTCGTGGCCTGGGAGAGGTCTGTCTAGTGTTGGCAGTAAACACTGCTAGGGTTTGTCCTGCTAGGCCCAGAGAAGAACCTGCAGGGAAACCTTGTTCAGCTGAGCTTATGGCCAGAAACGTGACAGGTGAGCATCAGTGTCAGCGAGGAAAATACAATGCATTTTGGGGAGCATGATCCAACTACCAATAGCTCATGGTTTGGGGAGATTCACTACTGTGGGGAAAAATGTCCCCACTTGCCCGTGGCTTAGAAGAGGGGAGGCAAAATTCAGGGAGATCTTTGTCAGCCCCAATTGATGGGGTAAGAATGTAAAAGCCATTACTTGGTGAGACCACAGGGATACTGTGTCAATGTTTTTGAGAAGCAGCATAATCTAGTGAATAAAGCATGGGGCTGGGAGTCAGAAGGATCTGGGTTCTTTTCCCAGCTCTGCCACATGTCTGCTGTGAGAGCTTGGACAAGTCACTTCACATCTCTGACCCTCAGTTACCTCATCTGTAAAATGGGGATTAAGATTGTGAGCCCTTTGTGGGACCACGGACTGGGTCCCACTTGATTAGCTTATATCTACCCTAGCATTTAGTACAGTGCCTGGCACATAGTGAGCACTTAACAAACACCATTAAAAAATTATTCTCTCCAAGAGAGTATCTGCCTTTGTAGAGGACAGTGCTCTTTAACCCTCCATGAACTTTCTTTCATTCATTCATTCATTCAGTGGTATTTATTACTCTCCCCAGCTTCAAAGCATTATTGAAGGCACTTCTCCTACAGGAGGCCTTCCCTGACTATACTCCCCTTTCCTCTTCTCACACTCCCTTCTTCGTCACTCTGACTCGTTCCTTTTGTTCTTCCCCCTTCCCAGCCCCATAGCACTTAATATTCATATCCTTAATTTATTCATTTATATTAATGTCTGTCTCCCTGACTCTATACTGTAAGCTTGTCGAAGGCAGGGAATGCGTCTGTTTATTATTGCATTGTACTCTTCCAAGCGTTTAATGCAACAGTATGCACTCAACAAATATGATTAAATGAATGAACTGTCTGAGCCTTCAGGAGAGAATGATGCAGTCGGTAGACATCATCCATGCCCACTAGCACAGTCCAGAGGTGGGAGCAGACAACATTTTATTATTCTGTACTTCCCAAGAGTTGTGTATAGTGCACCTCTCAATCACTTGACAGTAACAAAACTTTAGTATTCACTCATTGCACACTATATGCCAAGTACTGTAGCAAGCACTGGAGTAGATACAAGAAAATCAGGTGAGAAACAGCCACAATCCCACATGAGGGTTCATAGCTTAAGTGGCAGGGAGAATAAGTAATTAATCTTCAATTCATCAGTGTTATATATTGACCACTTAATTTGGACAAAGCACTTTATTAAGCACGTGGGAGAGTACAGTACAGATGGTAGGCATGATCCATGACCCTCAATCCTCATTTTACAGCTAAGGAAAAGAAGTTAAATGACTTGCCTACTTGGCCATCTCTACTTGGATGTCCTCCTGTCACCTCAAACTAAACAGGCTTAAAACAGAACTCCTTATCTTCCCTTATCTTCCTCCCTTATCTTCCTTGTTTTCTCCCCCAACACCTTGTCCTTCCTCTGACTTTCACATCACTCTAGATCATATCATCAACATTCCTGTCTCACAGGCCCATAACCTTGGCATTATCCTTAACCCCTCTCTCTCATTTGACCTACATATTCAATCCATTAGTAATCATGTCAGTTTGCCCTTTCCTCGCCATCTAAACTGCTACCATGTTAATTCAATCACATATCGTGATTGGATTACATCACATATCCCACATATCCCTTGGGATTGTGATTACAATCACATATCCCACCTTGATTACTCCATCATTCTCCTTCTGACCTCCCAGTCTCCTGTCTCTCTCCACTCCAGTCCATACTTCACTCTGCTGTCTGGATCATTTTTCTACAGTAAAGTTCAGCGCATATTTCCCCACTCCTCAAAAGTCTCCAGTGGTTGCCCATCCACCTCTACAACGAACAGAATTTCAATTGGCTTTAACACACTTAATCACCTTGCCCTTTTCTACCTCACCTCACTACTCTTCTACTCAACCCTGATTGCACACTTCACTCCCCTAATGCTAACCTTCTCACTGTACCTCGATATTGTCAGCTTATCAGCTGTGTGACTTTGGGCAAGTCACTTAATCAATCAATCAATCATATTTGTTGAGTGCTTACTATGTGCAGAGCACTGTACTAAGCGCTTGGGAAGTACAAATTGGCAACATATAGAGACAGTCCCTACCCAAAATTGGGCTCACAGTCTAAAAGGGGGAGACAGAGAAAAAAAAAAACCAAACATACTAACAAAATAAAATAAATAGAATAGATATGTACAAGTAAAATAAATAAATAAATAAATAGAGTAATAAATATGTACAAACATATATACATATATACAGGTGCTGTGGGGAAGGGAAGGATGTAAGATGGGGGGATGGAGAGGGGGTTGAGGGGGTGAGGAAGGAAGGGGCTCAGTCTGGGAAGGCCTCCTGGAGGAGGTGAGCTCTCAGCAGGGCCTTGAAGGGAGGAAGAGAGCTAGCTTGGCGGATGGGCAGAGGGAGGGCATTCCAGGCCCGGGGGATGACGTGGGCCGGGGGTCGATGGCGGGACAGGCGAGAATGAGGTACGGTGAGGAGATTAGCGGCGGAGGAGTGGAGGGTGCGGGCTGGGCTGTAGATGGAGAGAAGAGAGGTGAGGTAGGAGGGGGCGAGGTGATGGACAGCCTTGAAGCCCAGGGTGAGGAGTTTCTGCCTGATGCGCAGATTGATTGGTAGCCACTGGAGATTATTGAGGAGGGGAGTAATATGCCCAGATCGTTTCTGGACAAAGATAATCCGGGCAGCAGCATGAAGTACTTAACTTCTCTATGCCTCAGTTACCTCATCTGTAAAATGAGGATGAAGACTGTGAGCCCCCCATGGGACAGCCTGATTATCTTGTAACCTCCCTAGTGCTTACAACAGTGCTTTGCACATAGTAAGCATTTAATAAATGCCATTATTATACAGATACTCAGGTCGAACAGTCTCTGTTCGACATGGGGCTCACAGGCTTAATGTGGCTCAGTGAAAAGAGTACGGGCTTTGGAGTCGGAGGTTATGGGTTCAAACCCGGCTCCGCCAAATGTCAGCTGTGTGACTTTGGACAAGTCACTTAACTTCTCTGTGCCTCAGTTACCTCATCTGTAAAATGGGGATTAAGACTGTGAGCCCCCTCGGGGGACAACCTGATCACCTTGTAATCTCCCCAGTGCTTAGAACAGTGCTTTGCACATAGTAAGCACTTAATAAATGCCATTATTATTATTATTATCTCACAGCTGACCACTCACCCATGTCTGGCCTGTGGCCTAGAATCCCCTCCCTCTTTATATCTGACAGTATTCTCCCCTCTTCGAAGTCTTCTTGAAGGCACATCTCCACCAAGAGACCTTCCCTGACTAAGCTCTCTTTTCACCTACTTTCTACATCACCCAGACTTGCTGCCTCTGTGCACTGCTCCCAGCCTGCAACAACCTCATAGCACTTTCACTCATTCAGTAGTATTTATTAAGTGCTTATTATGTGCAGAGTACCGTACTAAGCACTGGGGAAAGTGCTTACAACAATACAACAATAAACAGTGACATTCCACGCCCACACATTTGTAATTTATTTATTTATATTAATGTTTATTTACATTTTATTTATATTTTATTAATATATTTATATTAATGTAAGCTCACTGTGGGCAGGGTATATGTCTGCTATATTTTCATATTGTATTCTACCAAGTGCTTAGTCTAGTGCTCTGCACACAGAAAGTATTCAATGAATATGACTGACTGATTTACTTATCTAAGGTCATGCTGCAGGGATTAGAATCCAGGTCCCCTAACTGCCAGCCCCATGCCCTTTCCAAAGGCTACACTGCTTCTCAGTAAGAGATCTGGCCTCTGTCATCAAGTAGCTTTACTGTCTGAGATATCCAGAAGGACAGAGAACCAGAGCCTGGCTGGGCTCAGAAAGAAGGTGAACAGCTGTGGATGGCCACACGGAATTGGAGCCTCAGGAAGACCCGAAGCACAGATGAAGTCAGGAAGAGGAACCACAGATGATACAATCCATCCAGTTCTACCTGTTTCCATCCAGTTTGCCCATGGGTCGGTGGTCCATGACTCATGGCCCAGAGCTCATGTCACAGCCAAGTTTGGTCTGAGATCGTGTGCAGCCTCCTCTATGGCCCATGGTGGGAACGTGCCCTGAGCCTCCACCTGAGCCCCTCCCCTCAGCGGCACAGGGAGTTCTCCCTGCCTGAGGAAGCGGGAAGAGGCTGTGGGTCAGAGAGAGGTGGAGGCTTGGTAGACCCAGTTGAGAGGGGGCTTGGTTGGTCAGGGTGAGGGGCAAGCCTCGCTGACAGATGAATATGAACCTGTAGGCTACAGTTAGGCACCAGAAACTGGCTCTGTATGAGGACTGTTCTTGCCTTGTACCTGAGTGGTCTTTAAGCTGCACATCTGACCCAGGCCCCATCTTTTCTGACAGTGGTCCAGCCTCATCTGTCCCCAACAGTCACCAAGGAGCCTCTTGGTTCATGTTTGTATTCAGGGCATCTGAGAGCTGAGGAGTGCAGTTTTGGTGGGAGCGGGGCATGGGGGGCAGTTTAGGGGAGGGAAGGTCAGGTTCAATCCCCCGCCAGATTCTGGGCTCTGTTAGAGAAAATGCAAGAAAAATGGAGCCCCTTTCCCAGGCTGGGATGTTGGGGCAATGTCTGTGTTGGTACCAAGTACACTCAGTGCAGGAAGCAGGGTGGCCCTAGAGCTTTGGTCAGTATGTGGGGAGTGACCTCCTCCCAGAAGGCTGTCCTGCCTAGACACAGCAACCTCTTCTGTGGGGACCAGGAAAAGGGAGTCTGGGTGAGTCAGTCTCTCTCCCTGTCCATCTGTGCCCTTTTCACCTCTTTCAGCCTCCTGCCTGATACCATTCATTCATTCATTCAATTCATTCAATCGTATTTATTGAGCATTTACTGTGTGCAGAGCACTGTACTAAGCGCTTGGTAAGTACAAGTCGGCAACATATGGAGATGGTCCCTACCAAACAACGGGCTCACAGGCTAGAAGGGGGAGACAGACAACAAAACAAAACATGTAGACGGGTGTCAAAATCATCAGAACAAATAGAATTATAGCTATATACACATCATTAACAAAATAAATAGAATAGCAAATATGTACAAATAAAATAGAGTAATAAATCTGTACATATATATACAAGTGCTGTGGGGAGGAGGAGGTAGGGTGGGGGGGATGGGGAGGAGGAGAGGGAAAAGGGGGCTCAGTCTGGGAAGGCCTCCTGGAGGAGGTAAGCTCTCAGTAGGGCTTTGAAGGGAGGAAGTGAGCTAGCTTGGAGGATGTGTGGAGGGAGGGCATTCCAGGCCAGGGGAAGGACGTGGGCCGGGGGTCAATGACGGGACAGGCAAGAACAAGGCACAGTGAGGAGGTTAGCGGCAGAGGAGCGTAGGGTGCGCACTGGGCTGTAGAAGGAAAGAAGGGAGATGTGGTAGGAAGGGGAGAGGTGCTGGAGAGCCTTGAAGCCGAGAGTGAGGAGTTTTTGCTTGATCATAGGTTGACAGGCAACCACTGGAGATTTTTGAGGAGGGGAGTGACATGCCAAAAGAGCCACCCCACTGACATCGTCTTGACAGCCTGGATGGACACCAGTGAAAAGGTAACCTCTTCTGAGATGTTTACCCTGCCTCTGCATGGTCTCTTGAACTTGGAGCAGAACTTAACCAAGATTTTGTTGCTTGCTGAGGAAGGGCCCAGCCTCCTTCACCACTCCCCATCTCTCTGGGCCCCAGCCTCAATTACGTGGTCTCAGCCGGGCTGGGGAGACCAGGGGATCACTTCTGTTTGAGAGCTCCACATCTGCGTCCCTGCAACGAAAATGTTGGCTGGAAATAAGCTTGCCAATCTCCACTCAGTCTTCCTGGCCATCTCTGGCTCTTTAGGAGGCCAACGGGCAGGAGAGGAAGGGAGTTGTTTCCCTTTCAGTCCTATACGTGATGATGGGGTTGGCAGGGGTTATATGAGGCAGGAGGCAGGGAGAGGTGACAAAGTTAGAAAGTGCTGGTAAGAAATGCTGAGCTGAGAACCTCCCGAGTCCCATCTCCCGTCTCCCCAGCAGAGGACGCTGCAGCCAGTAGTAGATGTACCCCATTACACAAGGGCAAGGTAGGGAAGGGCGGATTCCTGGCCTGGTTTGATCTGTTGGGTCATCCTGGTCCCCTCACTCCCCTGCCTTTCCCAGCCCTAAGCACTAACACAGACCTCACCCTATAGTAGTTACAGTCTTGTTCTCTAGATTGTTTGGGCTTGTGGGCAGGGAATATGTCTGCCAACTATTTACATTATATCGATTGCTTAGTACAGTGTTTTGCACACAGTAACCATTTAACAAATACAATGGACTTATTCATTGATTGATTCATTCATTTAATCCTGCTCATGTTTCCACTATCCTAAACAAACCCTCCCTTGATCCGATTCCCTCCATTTTGCCACCCTATATGCCTCTTACCATTCCTTTTCAGATTCCTTGAGCAAGTTGTCTGCACCCACTGTTTCTAATTCCTGTCCTCCAATTCTCTCCTTGATTCCCTCCAATCTAGTTTCTTCCCTGCGTGCTCCACAGAAACTGTCCTCTTATGGGTCACCAATGATCTCTTCTTGCCAAATAAAATGACCCCTACTCCATTCCAATCCTCCTAGACCTTTCAGCTGCCTTCAACATTGTCAACCTTCCCTTTCACTAGGAAACATGATCCAACTTTGGCTTCCTGATACAGTCCTTTCCTGGTTCACATCATATCTCTCTGGTCACTCCTACTCAGTCTCTTTGATGAGCTCCTCTTCTGTATCCCACTCCCTAATTGTGGGAGTCCCTCAAGGTTCAGGTCTGGGTCCTCTTCTATTCTCAATCTAAACCCCTCTCTTGAAGAACTCAACCTATCCCTTGGATTCAACTGCCATTATTATGTGGATGATTCCCTAATGGGCATCTTCAGCCCTGATCTCTGTCCTTCTCTGCAGTCTTGTATTTCCTTCTGCCTTCAGAACAGCTTTACCTTGGTGTCTTGCCAACACCTGAAATTTAACATGTCCAAAACAGAACTCCTCAACTTATTCCCCATTCTCCTCATTTCTTTCCCAACTCTGTAGACAACACCATGATCTTCCTTATCTCATCTCTCTCATTGAACTCACATATTCAATCTGTCAACAAATCATTTAGGCTTAACCTTCACAACATCACTAAAATCTGCCCTTCCCTCTCTCATCCAAAGGGCTACCATGTTAATCCAAAAATTCTTACTATCTTACCCCTATCACTGCATCAGCCACTTTACTTACCTTACTGTCTCCTGTCTCTTCCCAAGTCTTTCCATACTTCACTCTGCTGCCCGGGTTATTTTTCTATGATGGCATTTGTTAAGCACTTTGTTTGTGCCAGGCACTGCACTAAGCGCTGGGGTAAGATACAAGCTAAACAGGTCGGACACAGTCCATATCCCACATGATGATCATAGTCTTCAACCCAATTTTACAGACAAAATAATTGAAGCACAGGGAAGTTAAGTGATTTGCCCCAGGTCACACAGCAGAGAAACGGTAGAGTGGGGATTAGAATGCAGGCCCTTCTCATTCCCAGGCCCGTGTTTTATCTACTAGGCAGCACTGCTTCTCAAGGGTTTTTCTACAGAACCATTCAGTCCATGTTTCCCCACTCCTCAAGAACCTCCAGTGGTTGCCCATCTGCCTCTACATCAAACAGAAACTCCTTGGAATAGAGGTTAAAACACTCAATTACCTTTCCCCTCCTATCTCACCTCACTGATTTCCTATCACAACCTAACCTGCTCATTTCACTCCTCTAATGTCACCCTACTCACTGCACCTTGATCTCGCCTATCTAACTCTAACCTCCTCACCCAAGTCCTGCCTCTGGCCAGGATCGCCCTCCATATTTATATCTGACAGACTTTCCATGCCTTCAGAGCCTTACTACAAGCAGATCTCCTCCAAGAGGCTTTCTCCTAGTAGGCCTTCATTTCCTCTTCTACCACTCCCTTATGTATCACTTTTGCATTTTGATTTGTAACCTCAATTACCCCTTCTGGAACCCAACAGCACTTATGTATATATATATATATATATATATATATATATATATATATATATATATATATACATTAATTCATTTTTGCGTATTAATGGCTATCTCCTCCAGATACTGTAAGATCATTGAGCCGGGAATGTGCCTACCAACTCTAATGTATTGAATTCTCCCAAGTACTCAGTTCAGTACACTGCTCTGCAAACAATAAGCTTTCAATAAATTTGACTGACCATTGGACTGATTGATTTCTTTAAAATCTCCTGTAGACAGGGGCCAGAATTGGCAATTAGGTCTCAGCCTCTGGATAGGCTTCCTGAGATTGGGAGTTTTGGGTCTGAGTAGGCAGAAAGGGGACATTAGTAATAATAAAGCAATCGAAGAGGAGCAGAAATGGAATCCCAGGCCCAGAATCTTCCCACTAGGCTAATTTGCTCCATACTGTTCTTGAGATGGTCTGCTCAACTTTCTATGACTGTATTCTTGGTACAGGATTTAAACAAAGATGGTAATTATTTGAGCTTGAGTAGTGTGAATCTACCATTTTTGTGGTTCTGGATGAACTTCTCAGAAAACCTGACTATATTTATTTCATTAATGTCATCATAGTGGTGAAAATTTTGAAGAACTACCTGCCCTATTTACAATGCCATCGTTAATTTAAGTTTTCTACCCCAAAGGTCCATGACTAAAGAAATAAGAATGGCTGAAAGCTACAGTTATACCAAGCAGGCCTAAAAATCGCTCTTTCAATAATGAAAAGAGGGTCAGAATTGCTGTTGCTAGGTCCTACAGAGTAGTTGGGTTCACTTAATGGGCCTTTTTCTCCCCGCAGGAGGGTAGTAGGTTACTCATTTTGTGGACATGCATTAATCCTGTCCACAAGGATGCTTCTTAATACATTTCTTCTTCCAGGAAAGAAAAAAATTAAGAAGTTTAAATTTGTAAAAGCTGTTTCAACTGGAGGGCTCCATTTTGCTCTCAATCTCACTTGGTTACTTAGCAGATAGTCAGACCACAATGACCCCTTTATATTTAACAGTTGGGGGTGAATCCCCAAAGATACCCTGAGAAAGGAAGCCATTTTGAAGGGCCAAGCTGAGCAGAGGCTTTTTGTGATGCATTGTGGCCTAGCATGACCACAGGTGGGAGAGTCAGAAGTCCTTCTTTCTAATCCCCATCCTGGGACCTAGCTACTGTGTTACTTCTCAGGACCTTAGTTTTGTCATCTGCAAAATGGGAATTAAATACATGTTTTTCTCTCCCTTAGACTATGATCCCCACGTTGGATAGGAACTGTGTCTGTTCTGATTATCCTGAATCTACCTCAGTTCTTAGCACAAGGCTAAGATAATAAGTTCTTTGATATGGACAGGGAAAGTGACTACTTATTGTGTTCAATTGGGCTCTTTCACAAACTAAGTACAGTGCTCTGGGCATACTAAGTGCTCAATCAATAACATTGATTGGTTAACAAATTTCAATTGTTTAATTATTATTAGTATGTCTAAGAGAATTGGCTATGAACTAGCACATTTCCTTGAGCTGTTGTCATCTTTTGAAGGGGAAAGCAAGCTGAATCATACTTGTTCCAGGTGGTTTTTCATGACTAATTTCTCATGTCCCCACTTACAGACACTTCTAAACTTCTCTGTTACCTATGCACTTCAGTCCTCATCCCCTAAGCACTTACTTCCCTATAACATTCCTCCAGCCCTTATTTACATATCTTTAAACTGAGTTGCTTCTCCCTAACTGTAATTGATTTCAGTGTCTGTCATAAAAACCTTGAGTACAGGAATGATGTAGTGCTTACTACAGAACACTGCAAGGAGTAAGTGCTCAATAAATGTTATTGCTTTACTGATGTTTTCTTAGTTTACTCTGTTTTAGCTCTGTGAAGCAGCTTAGGCTTGGTATAGAATTGCTTGGAACCCAGTCACTTCACAAGCAGAATGCCCTTGTGTCCAGAGTACGGGCTTGGGAGTCAGAAGGACCTGGGTTCTAATCCCAGATCTACTGCTTAGTAATAACATTAATAATAATAACTGTGGTACTTTGTAGGGCATGCAGTGTGCCGGACACTCAAGTGGGAGCTGGGGTAGTTACAGGTTAATTGGGTTAGACACAGTCCATGTTCTACATAGGGCTCATACTCTTAATCCCCATTTTGCAGATGAGGTGGCTGAGACCCAGAGTAGTTGGGTGTCTTACCCAAGGTCAAACAGCAGACATGTGGTAGAACCTGGATTAGAACACAGGTCCTTTGGACTTCCAGGCCCTTGATAGATCTACTAGGCCATGTTGCTTCCCTCCGACCTCCCTCCACCATATCCTTCCAGCCCACACTCCACCTCACAGTACTTACCTATCTATCTTTAAAGTGAATAATATAAATCATTTATTTATATTAGTACCTATCTCTGTCTCTAGGCCGTATGCTCTTTTTGGGCAAGGAAGCTCTATGTCAATTCTGTTGTATTGTACTCCCCCAAGAGTTTACGACTGTGCTCTACACATAGTCAGTGCTGAATAAGTAGCACTGATTGATATTATTATGTAAATATAGCTGAAAGAGCACCCGCTGCTGGAGAAATTCCTATGCAAACAAGGAGTACAGGGAAGGAAAATGAGTCCAACCTTGTCCCATTTGCAACTCCCTGCCTCTGATCTAACAAGACTGGGGGAGGGCAGCTGTGGACAAGCCCTGCTCAGATGTTACTCATTTTTTGTAGTATTTGTTAAGGGTATACTATGTGTCAAGCACTGTTCTAAGAACTGGCATAGATATGTTAAACAGTGTCAGGTATAGTGTCTGGTCCATGTCTCCATGTCGGATTTACAGTCTAAGACGGAGGGAGGAGGATTCAATCCCCACTTTAGAGATGAAAAAACTAAAACACAGAGAAGGGAAGTGACTTGCCCAAGGTCACACAGTAGACAAGTGGTGGAGCCAGGATTAGAAAGCAAGTCCTGTGATTCCCGGGCCCAGGCTCTTTCCAATAGGCAATACAACCACTCTGCCTATTTCTTGCCCGAAGCCTGCCCCAAATTATCCTGTTTGCATAGCCTACTATGTCCTGTGCCAACTAGGCCCAGATCCTTGGGGTCATCCTGACCCTACCCTGCCCCTAACTATTGACAGCCCCATCCTACCACTGGATGTGACTTTCCCCTTACTCCCAGGATAGACCCTCTTCTGGCCACTAAGAAGGGACAACCTAGGGTTGTTGTATCTGGGTGAATGTCAATGCTGCTTCCCAAGGCTAGTGGATGGAGGGCCCGGATTGGTCATTCATGAGGAAGTGCTTGACTACCCAGAGTGGCTCCACTACTGATCCTGCAGGACAGGAAGCTGGTACCACTCCCGGAACAGAGTAGATGTAGGCAACCCATCCATGGTACAACACCAAAACCCTCTCTTGACATCTTGAATTTGAGGTTTCAGAGGGGACATCCAAATAGAGATGCTCTGAAGGCAAAAGGAAATGAGAGGCAGCAGTGAGGGAGAGAGATCAGGGCTGGAGATTAAGATTTGAGAATCATCCACATGGAGATGGTAGTTGAACTCATGGGAGAAAATGAGTTCACCAAGGAAGTGAGTACAGATGGAGAATAGAAGGGGGCCCAGAACTGAACCTTAAGGGACTCCCACAGTTAGGGTGTGCGAGGCAGAGGAAGAGTCCACAAAAGTGATTGAGAATCAGTGGCCATGTGTGAGCAGCTCCACTATCGATCCTGCAGGACAGGAAGCTGGTACCTCTGCAGGCACAAAGTGGAGGCAGGAACC
The DNA here is from genome assembly GCF_015852505.1 of Tachyglossus aculeatus. NCBI lineage: Eukaryota > Metazoa > Chordata > Mammalia > Monotremata > Tachyglossidae > Tachyglossus > Tachyglossus aculeatus. The sequence goes on along the minus strand of NW_024044915.1, from coordinate 4,689,881 downwards.
ACATCCACGGTCAAACCCCAAGCCGCTCCTTGACCAGAAATTATTGTCGGTTCCCAGAAATCCTTGGAGAAATATTCCCCTCCCACTCCTTCTATGGCTCAGTGAGCTTAAGAGTTTCATCCCTTACCCCCAGTTCATGTTCCCCACTTCCACAACCTTCCTACCAGCCCCTATCTGCCCTGACTTCTTCCCTTCAAATGCTCCACAGAAAGTGATTTTGGAAACAACTTGTCCCTATGGAAGAAACTGATCTCCACATCACAAGATTGGGAATGCTGATGGGAGTGAGCTTGAACATGAGCATGAGACTGAAGAAACAGAACCCAGGGAGTTGAGAGGAAGCTGTAAGCTAGGCTGGAATCTCCTAGTGGGCAGTAAAATTATCTCCTAACTCTGCTGTATTGCACACTCCCAAATGCTTAGTACTGGGTTTTGCACATAGTAAGCACTCAATAAATACCACTGATTGTTTGGCTGATTGAGATAAATCTATGGAGAAGGCTCTGGGTAATTGCAGCTGAGCCCTGGGGGGACGGTTCTGGTGGATAAGGCGAGAGGGGAAAACCTGGAGGAAAAGGAGTGAGGCCTAAAGAACAGAGAGCAGGAGAGGACAGAATGGGAAATGGGAGGGAGGGACTGAGAAGATTTTCAATACATCAGTCAACCAATCAACCAATGGTATTTATTGAGTTCTTATTATTTGCAGAGTATTGTATGAGGCACTTGGGAGTGTACAATAAAACAGACATGGTAGACAAATTCCCAGGCCATATGATCTCACAGTCTAGAGGAGAAGCTAGGCATTAATGCAAATAAATATATTATGGAAATGTACATATTTTCAGAGAGGGGGAGGGTGGAGCAAATATGAAGTTTTTAAGGGGAACCAATTAAAATGCATAGTTGATTTGGAGTGAGAGGGAGAAAGGGAAAAGAGGATGTAATTGTGGTAGGGCCTCTGGAGAAGATTTGAGGAGAGTGGTGGTCTGATATATTTGGACGAAAAGGGAGCTCCATGTCAATGGGAGGATTTGGGCAAGGGATAGGTGGTAAGAGAGATGAAATCGAGCCACAGCAAGTAAGATGGCCCTACAGAATTAAAGTGTGAGGGTTGAGCTATTGAAGGAAATCAGTAAAGTATGGTAAGAGAGGGCCAGCTGCTTGAGGGCTTCAAAATCGATAGAGAGTTGTTTCTATTTGATGCAGAGGTGGATGAGCAACCACTGGGGGTTCTCGTTTGTGTAGAAAAATCATCCAGGCAGGAAAGTGAAGTATAGTCTGGAGTTGGGGAAGCCAAGAGGCAGGGAGGTCAGCAAGAAAGCTGATAGAGCAATTAAGAAGGGATAAGATTATCATGGTAGCAAAGGAAAAGCAGGATGTTGGCAATATTTTGAAGATTGAACCAACACGATTTAGTGACTGATTGACTAGTGGGTTGAGTGAGAGAGAGGACTCAAGGATGGGACTTGGTAAATTCAAGGAAGGACAGGGTTTGGGTGGAAAAATAAGGAGTTCTGTTTGGGATATGTTAAATTTGCATTGACAGCAGGATATCCAAATAAAGATGTTCTGAAGCAGAAGGAAATGTCAGCACTTATGACAGCACTTATGTCTATACACCCAATTTGAAACCAGAGGAATACAATGGAGATGGGGATGTTACGTCCCGGACATATCCAAGCTGTGGGAGAAACCTAAAAGCCCCTGGAGTTTAATTCCCTTGTGAAAAAGAACATTTGAGAATCATTCTCCCCCTTGGATTTGAACGTGTGCAAAGCACCAGATTTAGTATGTTTAATTCCTTAAAAACTGTTCCCCCACTGAAGTGGTGTGAAATTTGGAAAGCATTTGAAAAACAATAAGTACCTTTCTAAAAATTTGCCATTTAAAAATAATCATTTTTTTTCTGTTCCCTGTGGATTTCTAATGACCCTGCTTTCTCCAATCAGGAGAAACACACATCCATAGTGTGATCATGTCCTCTTGATTTGGAGTCAAGCAGTTTGAAAAACACAGCAGGATTGAACATCCAGAAAATAGAAAGACCAGCCAGGAAATTAAAAAATAGATGTGGTTCATGTTGTTAATAGAGAAAGGAAAGCAGAGTTATCACAAGGGGGAACATACTTTCATTTGTAAAATACACTCAGCTGGTTCAGATAGGAGACCAGATATATCTCATCAATTAAGACTGATTGCTTCCTTGTGTTCCCACTTATGGAATGAAGATTATATGCCATTTAGAATGGTGGTTAAGTTCATTCAAGAATATTAAGTGGAATTTGAGAGGGTCATGTTATATTTGCAACTTCCAAAGACCTTTCAAGCCTATTAAATGATGTGTGCAAATCCTACATGAAAGAAGGCACAATAATAGTCATTAATATTCATGCTGGGGACTTCATGCCCTAGAATGTCAAGGGATTTGCCATTTCGCAAGATGTGAATGGCAACCATCAATCTAGTTGTGGTTTTAAAACATCATCTGGAGAAACAGCATGGTTTAGTGAAAAGAGCACAGGCTTGGGAGTCAGAGGTTGTGGGTTCTAATCCCAGCCCCACCATTTGTCTGCTGTGTGACTTTGGGCTAGTCATTTGACTTCTCTGTGCCTCAGGTACCTCCTCTCTAAAATGGGGATGAAGACTCTGAGCACCATATGGGACAACCTGATCACCATGTATCTACCCCAGCACTACGAACAGTGCTTGTCATAAAGTCACACTTAACAAATACCCTTATTATTATTATAAAAATTGAAAATTTCTTACCTCCGTAATGCTAACTTTCCACCTAATACTTGTTGTATAATTTTTGGATGACTCTGAGTCTCTAATGAACAATAAAGTATGTACAATATGAAGAAGATAATTCATTTTTACCACATGTTATTTTGACTTTAGAATTACTGAAGGTTATGATGATAAATAAGTCGGGTTTCAAAGATCCCCACTATCCATTCCCTTAGATTGTGAACTTCTTGTAGGACAGGACGTGTGCCTGGTCTGATTATCGTGCGTACACTCCACCACTTACCACAGGTATTGGCACATAAAAATGTGTTCCTCAGTATTATTATTATAATTACATGTTTCTAGCTTTGAGGAGTGGGGACAGTCAATTTTCCTTCCCATTTCTATTCCCAACATATGCCAATATGACCCTTTATTAATATGTTTTTCTATAGTTCTAATGTTCCCCCTTGAAGTTGGGGGAGAAGAAGGTGAGAGGAGCCAACATTCAGAGAAATGTACATCCCTAAAAACTTGGAATTTTAAAAGTAAGGAAAGGAGGGGAAATCAGCAACCAGACTCATGACTCCAAGAACAAAATAAAAATCGCAAGGGCTAAAGGCTGCAATTAAAAAGCAGAAGTGGCCTAAAGTTTAATACAAATCCAACTACAGTTCTCCTAACTACCCAGATGCTGCATTCTTACTGAATCCCCCATTAATGAAGACTGGAGATGTAGTACCTGACCCCATGTCCGATGCCACATACATGAACAGAACTGTATCCAGACGGACTCATGGTGTTGGATTCTAACCGTAGTGAAGACACACTTACCTGGAGAACTGAATGTATTGCACTTGTCAATGATGTGTTGTACAGCTTTGGAATCCTACCTAACCCTAGCAGATGATCAGTATATTTGAGGTCCCTGATGTAGCGTTTACTCCCATGCTGTCAAAGCAAAGAGGAGTTTTAGTAGAAGTATCAGTGAACAATAAGGCAAATATCTTATCTCATAAAACTAGGCACCCCATAATTCAAGGCCATCAATCTGTGCAAATTTATTTGACTGCCATCTACTGCTTTTACTTACTTTTCCCCAGTGATTGGGATTTTCCCACTGATTTTTCTAATGGATACCAAGAGCTGATGCCAAGTATCCCAGTGCTAGGTCAGAATTTGAGCAGTCAGTTAAGTATGGTGGGCAATTAGCAGGGCTGGAAGGGCACTTAGTGGCTTTTACCAACCTGTTGAGGATAATAATAATGATGGCATTTGTTAAGCACTTACTATGTGTGAAGCACTGTTCTAATCGCTGGGGAGGATACAGTGTGATCAAGTTGTCCCACGTGGGGCTCACAGTCTTAATCCTCATTTTATAGATGAGGTAATTGGGGCTCAGAGAAGTTAAGTGACTTGCCCAAGGTCACACAGGAGACACGTGTCAGAGCCGGGATTTAAACCCATGACCTCTGACTCCAAAGCCCGTGCTCTTTCCGCTGAGCCATGCTGCTTCTCGACACCAACTCTCCCAAGATGTCATGATTAATAACAAAGTGGAAGGGCAGGAGGCTAAGTGGCTGTGTCCTTCCCCCTGCCCCAGATCGTAAGGAGCTCAGAGTCGTCTGTGGGTGAAATCACCCGTGTTTTCCCCACTACTCATTCAATCAAATTTATTGAGCACTTACCATGTGTACAGTACTGAACTCAATGCTTAGGAGAGTACGATGCCACAATGAACAGACACATTCCCTGCCATAATGAACTTACACACTAGAGAGGGGAAGACAGACATTAGTATATATGAATACATTACAGATATGTAAATGAGTGTTGTGAGGTTGGGAGGGGAGATGAAAAATGGGAGCAAGTCAGAATGATGGAGAAGGGAGTGGGAGAAGAAAAATGGGAGGCTTAGTCAGGAGAGGCCTCTTGGATGAGAATTCCTCTTAGGGGCACCATTACTTGCCTTCACACCATGACTGGGACCAGGGACTATTCCCTCAGGGTTGGGGCAAGCAGAATGGCTACCTGAGCTTTTTTGTGGTATTTGTTAAGCATTTACTATGTGCCATGTGCTGTTCTGAGCCCTGGGGTAGATATAAGCTAATCAGGTTGGACACAGTCCCTGTCCTGTATGGGGCTAACAGTTGCATGGCTCAGTGAAAAAAGCACGGGCTTTGGAGTCAGAGGTCATGGGTTTGAATGCCAGCTCAACCCCATGTCTGCTGTGTGACCTTGGGCAAGTTACTTAACTTCTCAGAGCCTCAGTTACCTCCTCTGTAAAATGGGGATGAAGACTGTGAGCCCCACATGGAACAACCTGGTCACCTTGTATCCCCCCAGCACTTAGAACAGTGCTTTCAACATATTAAGTGCTTAACAAATGCCACATTATTATTATTATCATTATTATTATTATTCCCAGACTGAGGAGGCCTTCCCAGACTTAGGCCCCTTTTTCCTCCCCTCCTCCCCATCCCCCCACCCTACCTCCTTCCCCTCCCCACAGCACTTGTATCTATATTTGTACAGATTTATTACTCTATTTTACTTGTACATATTTACTATTCTACTTATTTTGTTAATGATGTGCATATAGCTTTAATTCTATTTGTTCTGACAATTTTGACACCTGTCTACATGTTTTGTTTTGTTTTCTGTCTCCACCTTCTAGACTGTGAGCCCGTGGTTGGGTAGGGACCGTCTCTAGATGTTGCTGACTTGTACTTCCCAAGTGCTTAGTACAGTGGCTCTGCACACAGTAAGTGTTCAGTAAATACGATTGAATGAATGAGTGAATAAATGAATGAATGTAGCCAGAGTGATTGATTTGGAGTCATTCAGTTAGAGGTTACAGCTAAAGAGCTAATAGGGTTGTGGATAGATGAGTCAAAGAGGAAAGAGCAGTACAGTCATTAAACAGAAAACTGGGCTGAGCCAAAACGTGGGAACACATTTGTAGTGGACCAAGTCAGACCTGAGCTGGACTTTCCACCAGGGTCGTTCCCTATAGTGAGCCCTTGGGCTACAACAGAATTTGTTCCTGAAAACCCGCACTTGTCGAAAGATGTCAGAACCAATTCTCTTAAAGGGGACTCTTTCATATGTGGGAGATTGATTCCCAAACTGCCATTGGATAAGCTTCTTTTATCTAGTTGACACAGATTTGTGTGCTTAATCATGGTAGATGTGTAATATCACAACATTAATGCATTTATATTGGAGCTAGAGAGGTCAGCGATGGGAATGCCTACTCTTACCTAATCCAAGGTGGAATGAGTGGGTTGATTTTCACTGTCACTCTGGCCGCCGGGGTTCTTCTTTCCTTGCCCACCCCCAAACTCCTACCACTCCACCCTCCCCTCCCAACATTCCAGCTTTTAAAGTGTTTTCCCTTCCAGTTCCAGTGTAGCCTAGTGAAAAGAGCGTGGGTCTAAGAGTCAGCCGACATGGCTTTTAGTCCCAGCTCCAGCACTGGCTTGCTGTGTGACGAGGGGCGAGACCCTTAACTCCAAAGGGCTTCAGTCTCCTTATCGGCAAATCAGCAAACCGTTATTTATTGAATGCTTCCTGCACACACAGCACTTAACTAATAAGTGCTTGGGAGAGTACACTACAGCAACAAAATTCGTAGACAAATTCCCTGCCCATAGGGAGCTTACAAACTAGAGGCTAATATAGATTTTGAGTCATCCCATGCGGAAATGGGCCTGGGTCCAATTTAATGATCCGGTATCCATGCCAGCATTTCAATAGTAAGTATTTAATAGATGCTGTAGAATAGCATGTAGGAATAAATATTCCTCCCCATGGCTCTTGTGTACATCTCCCCCTCCACCACTGCCTGTCCATATGGAGCTTATGCCATATAGCTGCCAGTCTCAGCTCCGCAACATTGCCAAGATCCGCCCTTTCCTCTCCATCCATACCACTACCCTGCTCGTTCAAGCTCTCATCCTAACCCGTCTGGACTACTGCATCAGCCTTCTCTCTGATCTCCCATCCTCGTTTCTCTCCCCACTTCAATCCATACTTCATGCTGCTGCCCAGATTGTCTTTGTCCAGAAAGGCTCTGGGCATGTTACTCCCCTCCTCAAAAATCTCCAATGGCTACCAATCAATTTGCGTATCAGGCAGAAACTCCTCACCCTGGGCTTCAAGGCTCTCCATCACCTTGCCCCCTCCTACCTCACCTCCCTTCTCTCCTTCTACAGCCCACCCCACACCCTCCGCTCCTCTGCCGCTAATCTCCTCACCGTACCTCGTTCTCGCCTGTCCCGCCATCGACCTCCAGCCCACGTCATCCCCCGGGCCTGGAATGCCCTCCCCATTCCCATCTGCCAAGCTAGCTCTCTTCCTCCCTTCAAGGCCCTACTGAGAGCTCACCTCCTCCAGGAGGCCTTCCCAGACAGAGCCCCTTCCTTCCTCTCCCCCTCGTTCCCCTCTCCACCCCCCATCTTACCTCCTTCCCTTCCCCACAGCACCTGTATATATGTATATATGTTTGTACATATTTATTACTTTATTTATTTATTTATTTTACGTGTACATATCTATTCTATTTATTTTATTCTGTTAGTATGTTTGGTTCTGTTCTCTGTCTCCCCCTTTTAGACTGTGAGCCCACTGTTGGGTAGGGCCTGTCTCTATATGTTGCCAACTTGTACTTCCCAAGCGCTTAGTACAGTGCTCTGCACACAGTAAGCACTCAATAAATACAATTGATGACGATTGATGATATAGGAGGCTAATGCTCTAATACCAAAACCAATGGGTTGTTATGCTAAACCACAGTGAGCATTTAGAATTCATAACTGAAAGCATCGTAAATGGAATATTGTCAGTGATTCTTGTAGGATTAATAAAAGGAAGGGTGCCGGGGTTAGATACCCAACTCAAATATTGACTTTCGTTAAGTTGATCACTTTGCCTCTGCTATCAAAATGGGTTCATTTGACCTGTTCCCAAACATTAATTAGTGTCCGTGAAGTTCTTGGAAACTACTCTCTCAAAGAAGCTATGCAAATGCAAAGTATTTTATGTGCAATACTAATGACATTTTTCTAGCTCTGACTTCATTTTGATCCCTTTATTTTGGGAACGGAATAACATTTTCTGGAGCACAATAAAACAGAATTTCCCTGTGTTAAAAAGAAACTTCTGCTTAGCTGGCCTGATTCAGATTATTCCTGCATGAGCAGGTGATGGAAATGTAGATTATGTCTGTTTGTAATTATTTCCGATCTTTTCCGCCGTAACCCAAACAACGAAAGACCAAAACTACTTTCTAAGCTCCAGGAGTTGATCAGTTGAAACTTGAATATCAGTGACTCTGTTCCGAGGTGACCCTTGGGTACCGGCCATCTCAAGGTCAAAAGCTATCTCGTGACTACCTGAGCCAGTAGGCGGAACTCGGAAGTGAGGGTGGGATACTGCCCCCACGACCAAATCTGCTAGATTGACAGCCCAAGCCGGGAATACAGAAGGTGTCCTCGCCCCGTGCCAATCAAATTAGGTACAGAGGAGGGGGGAGGGCAGAGATTAGATAGACTGAGGCCAGAAGCTGGAATGGCCTAGGGGCACAGGCAATAAATACTTGTTGCCTCTGACCTTCGGGGTCAGAACACCAGGACACGCTGCAGCAGCCCACGTGTCTCTCTGCCCAGAAGGCCAGATGCCAGCTCTACGACCAGAACCAACACACTGAGGCAAGGGCTGCGGGACGGGTCAGTGTCTCGTGGGTGGGACCCAGGTACCCCGCTGCTGATGGGAATCATGAGTGGATTCCTCCCATGTAGGGAGAGCACATTGTGAGAGCTAGCTGCCCACCACGTGCGCGGGTAATGTAATGAATTCTTCGCATGTGGGAAAGTAAGTGGATTCTTCCCGAGTGGGAAGTACACATGGGTGAGAGCTAGCCGCCTCACCCACACGCGATTAACATATGGTTGTATTCCTCCCGTGTAGGGAAGCTCTAATACTTCTAATTGATTATATTCCTCCCGAAAGGGAAGTTCAATCCATTGCGCCTAAACAATTAGATAAATTCAATTCGCCTCGTGGAATAAATTTTATATAAAACTCAGGCTTTCTGTCCCCGGCCTCTCTCTCTCTCACCTCGCCGATCACTGAACGAACCCGTCCCCGGACGACGGGTGATATAGACTCTCTTCTCGATTACAGAAATGCAATTTCCCAAAAAAGGAGGATACCGGCCTCTTTAGCTGTTGAGGCAAAGTGATCAGTCCAGATTTGAAACAGGCCGTCAATGAAAATCAGGTTCTGTGTCAGGAGGGCAGAATTCAAAAGCCATAACCAGAGTTCTGCTGAACCTCTGCAATTTCATCAGAGTAGCGACTACCTCTAGGTTTTGTTAGGGGCAAGTGAATGAGGGCCACATTTTTTTTCCAGTAGGTTTTGCAAGGAAGAATAGGAGATCACTGGAACTGCCAAATGGGAGAAAAGCTGATATCTTTGCAAGTCAAACTGTAGCAGCTCTTTGTCTGCAAATTTCTAAAATCCCGGGAGCCATTAATAGACCTTCAATTAACTCAGAGGTTCCATTAACCAAGATTGTATTATATTCATGGTATCTCACACACTTTGGAACTGGCTTTTCAAATGCACTAATATGCTTTCTTCCTGCTGTAATTTGCATGCTAAGGCCTGGGTGGGATCCTCTGAAGGTAGCATGAGAACAGGATCACAGGCATTTCTCAATCTTATTGCTGGCTCTGACTCCCTCAGGGGTAATGAAAGATATTCAGCCCTGGGGAACAAGTCTAATCCAGTTCACATCTTGTAGAGTTGCAATTTCCAAGTAGACATGCAGATATTACTTGTATATATTTACTATTCGATTTAATTTGTTAATGATGTGCATCTAGCTTTATTTCTATTTATTCTAATGACTTGACACCGGTCCACATGTTTTGTTCTGTTTTCTGTCTCCCCCTTCTAGACTGTGAGCCCGTTGTTGGGTAGGGACTGTCTCTATATGTTGCAAACTTGTACTTCTCAAGCGCTTAGTCCAGTGCTCTGCACATAGTAAGCGCTCAATAAATATGATTGAATGAATGAATGAATATTTAGGTGCGTTTCTCATAGTCCAGAACTCATTTTGATTCCACTGTGAAACAATAATAATGATAATAATCATTTAGGTGCTTACTATCTGCCAATCACTTTAATAATAGGTAAACAATAATTAGATCCAATCCCTGCCCCAAATGGAATTCACAGTATAAAGGGGAGGTAGAGAAGGTATTTTATCCCCATTTTACAGATGGGAAAACTGAAGCAAGAAGTTGTGATTTGCCCAAGGTTACATGGTAGAGAAGCGGTAGAATGAATATTTCTTTCCCTGGCAGATTGCTCTTATGAGAGAAGAGGAGTAGTTGAGATGGTTTGTCAAATGTTTCCTTGTAGTTTACGTTGCCAACCCCTTCAAAAACTCTCTTTCTGGTAGTTGGTTTTTGGATTTTTTTTCTTAGTTTTGTTTTGTTTTGTTTTGTTTTAATTTTCCCAATACATTCTCCTGGCACAACCTGTCCAGCCATTAAGAAGAGTCTACTTGATTCTTTCTTTAAAAAATGGGAACAAATTGGTCAGGGAATACATTCAGGCTTTGGAGAATGAGTGACCTGAGTAGGGCTCCTGCAACTGTATCTTTGAAATGTCCTTGTTAGAAGTAGTCTGGAAAAGAATGTCTGCCACTCCTAGATGGTGGAAAGATCTGTTCATCCTAGGATGATAATGCAGGATTGCCACTTGCTAGGAGACTGCCACCCCTGCTATCATCAATTGAGAGCGGCCACCCAAGACTAACTAAAGAAAGATGTAAATGGAAGTCCCACAACTATGTCCTTTCTGATCTGAATCTGGGAATATTATTCTCAGGTCACTGGGAGCCATATGTTAGGAGGGTGGCCTTTGATCATTACAGTTTTTTTATGGCATTTCATAAGCATTTCCTAGGGAAGCAGCATGGATAGTGGATCGAGCACTGGCATGAGAGTTAGAAGGTCATGGGTTCTAATCCCAGCTCCACCACTTGTCTGCTGTTTGACCTTGGGCAAGTCACTTCACTTCTCTGTGCCTCAGTTACCCCATCTGTAAAATGGGGATTGAGACCATGAGCTCCACATGGGACAGGGTCTGTGTTTGGACACAGATCTGCCTGTATCCACCCAAGTAAAGTGCCTGGCACATAGTAAGTGCTTAACAAATACCATAAATAGGATTATTATCATTATTATGTTGAGCATCAAGATGGACACAGTCCCTTAGTCACTTGGGGCTCAACACCCAAGTAGGAGGTACATTTTGCAGTTGAGGCAACTGAGGCCCAGAGCAGTGAAGAGACTTGCCCAAGGTCCCACTGTCGGCAAGTGGTGGAACAAGAATTAGAACCCAGGTCCTCACTCCCAAGCTCCATCTTTATCCACTAGGCCACAGCATTTCCCAACAAAGTCCAGACGAGGAAGCTTCTCCCTACGATCCTGCTTGCCAGGCATCCTCTGACCAACCACAAGGGCAAAAAGGGGCACCAGAACAAACCACCTTCTCCCTGCCCGAAGTGATTGGTGCTAATAGGTGCCCACATTGCCATTCCCAGGGGGCCCCCTATTAGCAAGAGGAGGGTACAGGCCCTTCTGCTTCTGGACGATCAGGTCAGTCTCTCCCCTTCTGCCAGCTCTGCCCCGCTATTGCCCGCAGTCATTTTCACAATGATAAAGTGGGAGAGCCAGAGGAGCTTCTGGTGTCAGTGGCCCAGGGTCATGGATGGCTGCTGCTGCTGCTATTGCCTCACACACTTCTAGGAAGCAGACTCAGAACGGCTTGGCTGGAAGCACCTGAAATTATCCTGTTGGTTTGTAAAACCTCGGGAGGCCCTAAATGGTCTGTGTCAATAATCTCTTGTGGGCATTACAATGAATTAAGTCTCAAGATTTCACTTAAGAATTGGGAATGGCCATTTAAGCTGTAATAACAGAATGGCTCCGAAGGAACAGCAGTAGCTTATTGAATCGATAGCCTGTGTTCTTCAAAAAGTGAGTGTCTGCTGCCGTGGGCCCCTGCTTCCGCTGCCCTCACCCGACCTGGGGCAGGACCCTCCACATCACTGCTTCTCTTTCTCTTCGGTGGTGGCCCGTCATCCTCTGGGGAGTGGGGCTGCTTCCGGGGCCGGGGAGGGGCCGGTGGCACAGGCACTGGCAAAGAAGCTGGCACGAATGTTGGAAAGGCGATGGGCTGTGGGCGCCGGACCACCTCCAAGGCCCTGTGACACCGGAATCCTCTGATAATTCGGGTCATGAATGAAGCCCGGCGTCCCAGCTTTGTCATCTTGGCCGGCTCCAGCCGCCGTTTTCGAGGCCTCTTGATCTGTTTTGTCGGGGGCCCGTCTTCCTCCGTGTCCCCCTTGGTGGTCGTCTCATGGGTCCTCTTCCAGGGCACGGGAGGGGCGGGTGGCACTGCCGATGGCACAGGCACCAGAATTGGCACTGCTACGGCCTGGGGGCGCCGGACCACCTCTGAGGCCTTATAGCAGGGGGCACTTTGGATGACACTAGTAATGAAAGCGGGCCTCCATAAGAGTGCGGTCATCCTGGCTGGCTCCTGCCGCTTCTCTGGGGGCCTCGTAATCTTTTTAGGAGGGGGCCCATCCTCCTGTCCTTTCTCCCCCTTCTGCTTGCTTTGGGAATGCTTCCCATTTGAAGGAGAGGCGGGTGGCAGTGCCCCAACCGGAGTAGCTTGAGCCAGTGGAGGGCCCCCATAACAACGGTACCCTCCAAGGAGGATGCAGGTCTCCCCATGCCACCGCAGTCCCTGCTCCCCTCTTCTCTGGGTCAACAGCTGGTACTTCCTGCGGAGAGGAGCTGGAGGCCCTGCAGAGGAAACAGAAGCAGGCGTCCCCCCCAAACCCCACCGCACCGGTCAGATCTGAGCCAAGTGAACACCCCCAATCCAACCCAAGCCCTAACTACAACTGGACTGGCTACATATCAGCGAGGGGGTTGTGAGTGTGTATGTGTGTGCACGTGTGTTTGTAGCAAGAAGCCCTGGAAGGACTCCAGCTAAGCAGTGAGAGAGGGCCCAGGGCTGGGTGAAAATGTGTGGCAGAGGCCCCTTCCCCCAGCCAGCTTTTGAACTCCTTAGCGATAGTGACATTTCCCCTGACTTTCCCATCACTGTTAATGGCACTACCATCCTTCCCGTCTCACAAGCCCACAACCTTGGTGTCATCCTCGACTCCGCTCTCTCGTTCACCCCTCACATCCAAACCATCACCAAAGCCTGCTGGTCTCAGCTCTGCAACATTGCTAAGATCCGCCCTTTCCTCTCCATCCAAACTGCTACCCTGCTCGTTCAAACTCTCATCCTATCCCGTCTGGACTACTGTATCAGCCTCCTCTCCAATCTCCCATCCTCTTGTCTCTCCCCACTTCAATCCATACTTCACGCCACTGCCCAGATTGTCTTTGTCCAGAAATGCTCTGGGCATGTTACTGCCCTCCTCAAAAATCTCCAGGGGCTACCAATTAACCTACGCATCAGGCAGAAACTCCTCACCCTCGGCTTCAAGGCTCTCCATCACCTCACCCCCTCCTACCTCACCTCCCTTCTCTCCTTCTACAGCCCAGGCTGCACCCTTTGCTCCTCTGCTGATAATCTCCTCACAGTGCCTCGTTCTCGCCTGTCCCGCCTTCGACCCCCGGCCCACATCATCCCCCGGGCCTGGAATGCCCTCCCTCCCCACATCTGCCAAGCTAGCTCTCTTCCTCCCTTCAAGGCCCTACTGAGAGCTCACCTCCTCCAGGAGGCCTTCCCAGACTGAGCCCCCTCCTTCCTCTCCCCCTCCTCCCGTTCTCCATCCCCCCTGCCTTACCTCCTTCCCTTCCTCACAGCACCTGTATATATGTATATATGTTTGTACGTATTTATTACTCTATTTATTCATTTATTTTACTTGTACATATCTAGTCTATTTATTTTATTTTGTTAATTTGTTTTATTTTGTTCTCTGTCTCTGCCTCCTAGACTGTGAGTCCACTGTGAGTCCATCTCTATATGTTGTCAACTTGTACTTCCCAAGTGCTTAGTACAGTGCTCTGCACAGTCAGCGCTCAATAAATGCGATTGATTGATTGATTGATTGACATTTGCTGCTTTAGCAGGTGTTAAGGGACCCACGGGATCACTGCCTTCTGACAGGAAAATATAACCACCCAGGTGTGAAACAGCTATCTAGAGAAACAAATTCCAATAACCTCTAGAGAGACCCTACCTGCTAAGTGGTCATGGGAGAAGTGCGAAGATTCCTCTAGAACAAACCTAAACAACGAACTTGCCATTTCGACTACTTTCTGAGATTTATCGTGAGAAATCAACGGTAGCTCTGGGGATTGGCCGTTTTGTAGGGTCGGAGGGTTTGTGATGTTGTCAGGGTTCCGTAATGTCACAGGATGGAATTGAGGTCATGGAGGGAGGGGGAGGAGGGAAGCGGGGGTAGGGACCCTTGCTCATAGGGCAGGCACAGGGCCTGCCCACGAGTGTTGGGACTCCAGGAAGGCTTGAGTGACAGTGGGAGAGGAGTCCAGCAACTGATGACTGACCTTCACAACTACTGCTGCTCAGTCATATTTATGCAGGGCTTAGCTGGGCACCATACTAAGAGCTTGAGAGAGTATGACATGACAGAGTTGGTAGCGTCACATTCCCTGACAAATGACATATCAGGATAAAGATTGGTTTGGGGCAAGGAGGTTGGGGGAGGGGGTCTGAAATGATTGCCAGTGACCAAAGATGGAGGGGTGTGTTCGTTGTTGGTAGGGACCATCTCTATATGTTGACAATTGGTACTTCCCAATAGCTTAGTACAGTGCTCTGCACACAGTAAGCATTCAATAAATAGGATTGCATGAATAAATGAAAGAATCCATCCCTGATTTCTTGATGCTATTGCACTCAATGTTTGGATGGTTCGATACATGATGCTGACTGAGATTAAAGCTGGAATAAATCTGCACATGTAAACTGATATTTTTAATAAGATGACAGCCTAGAAGCCATATCAGTGCCTCAGAGTTTAACAACATCAGAACATTAAGCCCTACTGGCAATGAAAGTGACTACTATCGTACCGGTCTACGTGGGTACTGAGACCAAGAATCCTTTACAAAACATCAATACTACTACTACTACTACTACTACTACTACTACTACTACTACTACTACTACTACTACTACTACTACGATGCCATTATTATTATTACTAGTATTCACTCATTCGTTGTCATATTCCTTGAGCGCTTACTGTGTGCAGAGCACTGTACTAAGCACTCGGGAGAGTACAGTACAACACTCAAGAGATTCCCTGCCCACAAGAGCAACGTGGCTCAGTGGAAAAAGCACAGGCTTTGGAGTCAGAGGTCATGGGTTCAAATCCCAGCTCCACCACTTGTCTGCTGTGTGACTTTGGGCTAGTTACTTAACTTCTCTGGGCCTGAGTTACCTCATCTGTAAAATGGGGATTAAGACTGTGAGCCTCCCATGGGACAACCTGATCACCTTGTAACATTTCCAGTGCTTAGAACTGTGCTTTGTAGATAGTATGTGCTTAATAATTGCAATCATCATTATTATTATTAAGAGCTTATTTAGCACTGACTGTGTGCAGGTTACCTCAACTGTAAAGTGGGGATTAAGACTGGGAGTCCCACGTGGGGCAACCTGATTACCTTATACCCGGATTGTCTTTGTCCAGAAACGCTCTGGGCATGTTACTCCCCTCCTCAAAAATCTCCAGTGGCTACCAATCAATCTGCACATCAGGCAGAAACTCCTCACCCTGGGCTTCAAGGCTCTCCATCACCTCGCCCCCTCCTACCTCACCTCCCTTCTCTCCTTCTACAGCTCAGCCCACACCCTCCACTCCTCTGCCGCTAATCTCCTCACCGTACCTCGTTCTCGCCTGTCCTGCCATCGACCATCGGCCCACGTCATCCCCCGGGCCTGGAATGCCCTCCCTCTGCCCATCCGCCAAGCTAGCTCTCTTCCTCCCTTCAAGGCCCTACTGAGAGCTCACCTCCTCCAGGAGGCCTTCCCAGACTGAGCCCCTTCCTTCCTCTCCCCCTCGTGCCCCTCTCCATCCCCCCATCTTACCTTCTTCCCTTCCCCGCAGCACTTGTATATATGTATATATGTTTGTACATATTTATTACTCTATTTATTTATTTTACCTGTACATATCTATTCTATTTATTTTATTTTGTTAGTATGTTTGGTTATGTTCTCTGTCTCCCCCTTTCAGACTGTGAGCCCACTGTTGGGTAGGGACTGTCTATATATGTTGCCAACTTGTACTTCCCAAGTGCTTAGTACAGTGCTCTGCACACAGTAAGCGCTCAATAAATACGATTGATTGATTGATTATAAATAGCCCAGAGCTCAGAACAGTGCCTGGCACAAAGTAAGCACTTAACAAATACCTTTATTCTTATTTTTAAATTGACGAAGTAAAACAAATCAGTTAAGTACTGAGTCAAGAGGAGCAGAATTTCAGGGTTAATGTGGCTCAGAGTATAAGGCCCATCTGTAGCCACAACAACCACTAAAGCAGCCCCCATATCTACCTGGGGTTTTGTGGAGTCTTCATCGTGCAGTTGCTTTGTCAGTCCCACCCCACTCCCCTCCCCCGCCCCCCCCACCACAGGATGGAAGGCAGGGTGGAACCAAGGCTCTTGGATGGCATGGAGAAGAGCCGGTGCCAGTTTCTGGGGAGGTAGGGTGGTGCCCGAGTTTGAAATACAACAGGGAGAAACATGATAGTGAGTTCTGACAAGGAAGATAACAGGTAGCATAAGAATAATAATTATGATATTTGTTAAGCACTTACTATGTGACAGGCACTGTACTAATCCATGGGATGGATCCAAGCAAATTGGGTTGGACACAACCCCTGCTCCAAGTGGGGCTCACAGTTTAGATCCCAATTTACAAATGAGGTAACTGAGGCACAGAGAGTGATGTGACTTGTCCAAGATCACATAGCAGACAAGTTGCGGAGCCGGGATTGAAACCCATGACATACTGACTCCCAGGCCTGTGCTCTATCCACTATGCCATCCATAATATGCCACAGCAAATCTGGAAAATGCCAGAGAGAAATTTTGCTGAATTTTCTGTTTTTCCACATAGAAGAAGGATCAATTGAAATAATGCAACAAGTCTGATTCCATGGATCATCAAACATTGGTCATTTGGTAACATTAATCAAATAAAAATGCCCAATCAACAGTATCAGGTCTTTCCAAAGAGAAATGTTTCCCAACTGACAGTTTGCCGATCAGAAATTATACTTTTTGTCATCCTGGGCTTGTTTGGTGAATGTACCTCGGGACTCTTGCTTTCAAACTAGAAGTTGAGGACAGGGCATCCTTGACCTTGTACAGGTTTGTCATTAGAGTGATGGGCAGAAGAAGATGGATTAAAGTTAGTGAGTGTACTATTTATAAGATATTGGGCTCTACTCTCTAAACTGTGACAGTGTCAGTGCTGCTGTATGAATTTATCTTTGGTGACACGAAAGAAAGGAGTTCAGAAATACCACAAGGAAGACTCAGGAATTTGATTGGCTTTAAAAGCTGAAGGAAGATGATAAGAAACTGACTTTCAGGTATACTTGTTCTAGTGTTATCGATTTGAAAGGAACTGAATCTATCCAATTAAATATCCAGGTAATCCGAGTTAATTTGGGGTAGCGCCTGGATAAGGGATGCAACACAGATTTGTTTTGGTAATAGAAGGTGTTTCAGCAAGGTCATAAAAATTGATTCAGGATAAGCTGGGGACCTTCATGTCAGGAAGTTCCAGGAGGGTATTCTGATTATAGAAACATCATTCATGTATTTTATTCCTACTTCCATTATTTTATTCCTATAACCAGCCATAATCACCTGCTACTTCCAGAATAATAATACTAATAATAAGAATGGCATTTGTTAAGCGCTTACTATGTGCAGAGCACTGTTCTAAGCACTGGGGGGGATACAAGGTGATCAAGTTGTCCCACATGGGGCTCACAATCGTAATCCCCATTTTACAGATGAGGTAACTGAGGCTCAGAGAAGTTAAGTGACTTACCCAAGGTTACACAGCAGACGTGGTGGATCAGGGATTCGAACCCATGACCTCTGTCTCCAAAGCCCGTGCTCTTCCCATTGAGCCATGCTGCCAGAAAATGGCTTTTAAATCAAACTCCAGGTAATTTATCATGGCAGGCTAATAACATTATATAGGATGGTTGTTATTATTACTATTCATTTTATATTAACCTACAGAGACGCATTTCTACACTGGTAGATTGGACACCCGGAAAACTCACCACTGTTACTATTTATGTTCCATCAGTTGATTGCATTTATTGAGCACTTGGGAGAGTACAATACAATAGGGTCTATAGAAATGATCCCTTACCTGCCCTTAGAGTTTAGCTCACGTATGGTGAGTGCGGAGAGGGGTGTCAGGTGGCCTAGTGAAAGGAGCGCAACAGGACTGGAAGTCAGGGGACCTGGATTCTAATCTAGGCTCATCCAATTCCCTGCTGTGAGGACTTGGACAAGTCACTTAACATCTCTGTGCCTTAATTTCCATATGTAGCTTCTGTAATTTCTCCAAGTTTTGATCAAATCTCTAGTTTCTGTTTGGCAGTGTCTCTGGGCTTTGAAATGTAAGGAAGCAAACTATCTCTAAACCTTTTTTTTCTTTTGCAATTAGCTTTCTGTGAGCCCCAGGTCCAAACATGTGTTTAGTGAATTTTTCTTGTTTTCAGAGAAACTCTTGGCTGGATCACAAATAAACTGTGCACCTTAGGATGCTTTCAAATAATTTGCCCTTACTCCTTGACTGGGAGAAAGAGGTTTGGTTGGGTGGGTGATGCCCCAGGCTGGGTCCCCAGGACCGCTGCAGTTCCACTGCTGGTCTACTGCGGTCATTTCAGGAAATCTATGTGCGTCAGGATGAAAAGGGCAAGAAAGAATATTACTACTACTACTGTTACTACTAGTGTGATGGCATGCATCTATTTTCCTTTCATTTTTAGTTTTATCACCTGATTTTCACTTTCTTGACGAAACTCTCCATGAATAACAGTGATACTAGTAATTTGGCTGAAGTCATGGTGAAAGAATTCATATAAAGTAGACAGTATTAATCTCCAAGGACTACAGAACTCCTAGCAAATGATGAAAATTGCACTAATTGAAAGTATTGGTGGTATCGAGGCTATCCATCTGCATATGTGTTCCCCTTGAGAATCTAGACTTATTTCTTCTTGTTATGACAAAAGCAATGATCTTGGCCTGTTTTATTTCACCACTTTATCTCTTGAAATTGCAAGAATCTACCACCAGCCAAATTTGGCTCCTTAACATATCACATGGAAAACAGTTTATAAAAATTGCTTTCTGAAGATAATTTGAACTTGAGGCAAGAAAGTATCTTAACTGGGCTGATTTGAATATATTGTTTAAGACACAAGAGAAAATTAATACATTTGGAAACAATTAAGATGCTAAGAGTTAAGATTGGGGCCCATTGCTAAACTGGGAACCCTTATCAATATTAATTGATATTGATTCTTCCAAAATGACTGTATTCATAGGTAGGGGAATGTAACGTATTTTAACAAATTATAGGGAAAATAGCAAAAGGAGCTCCAAAAAAGACAGTGGGTATGAAATAGGTGCATTTTTGAATATCATCAATTTTTGGTTAAAGAAAAAATACCTAGCAAGTGGCATGCCCGTAACATTTGGCTTTACATGTCTATTGTTTCAAGCGAGGTGTATCAGAAGGTTATTTAATGGATAGTCATAGCTCTAAAATTCTCCAGTGACTGATGATAAGTTGAAACCTAACAAGTGGTCTTTCCGTTTCAAGAAATTATACTGTACCTGTTATTCAGCTAGTTCAGAAAAGCATGATTTGGGGCTGGAAGTTCCTGGATAATTGCTAAATACAGGCATGAATGAATGAGCAGGGCAGGGCTAAGTTATCATGAGTTGAAGGGTAAAGGGCCGTATGCTAACACAATGCACAGTCATTGGCTGCGGTGCTTGATCTGAATATTGAATTGAACTGAAAGTTAGTATTCCTTCTATATGCCACTTTCATATGCCAACTTTGCTGTGTCATACTTTCCCAAGTGCTTAATTCAGTGCTCTGCACACAGTAAACATTCAGTCAGTACCATCGATTGATTGATTCCCTCTGCCCTCCAATTGAAGGAGGCAGGTTTAGTAGGTTTAGTGATAATTCCCTGCCCTCTCCCCATGCCCAAGACCAGCAGCACAAGATAACCCAGAGAAAATTACTAGCAAAGATATTTCAGCAATAAAAATGGGGGACATTCTTAATCCCTACTCATGTATCAACATTCATTTTACAAAGAATGATTTTGGGTATCAGTAGTTTTTCTTTCAGTGCAGCAGGGTGAGAGTAATGGGAAATCTGTTACTACTGTATATTACCGTTAGTGCTCAGATCACAAAATGTAGCTGTTATGAAAAAGGCAAGTAAAACACAATACTTCAGTTTGCACACAGCCTTCCGTGGGTCAGCGTTCAGTTTTTAATTTCTGCATCTTTGCTCTCTGGTTGTTTTGGAGGAGGCTAATTTAGGATCCAAGAATGCCTTCATTGGCGGTAGCATTTCAGTGATTCTCTCCTGGTTCCTTTAGAATGATCATTTCTATTGATGTTGTCTTCTTTGAATTTTCTGTATTATGTATAGGCTAATGCTTTCACTTCGGCAGGGGCAATCTCAGAGTACTATAGGTTGTGCAATTCATTCAATCAGACCGGCTCTGTTTGGAGCATAGTACTAAGTTGTGCCCATGAGGAGCTCACCATCTAGTAGGAGAGAACCAAACAATTCTTTTAAAAGTATCCCTTCAAACTCGTGGAGGTCCCTCCCACATCTGGAGCTTATCCTCTTAATAATAATAATAATAATGGCATTTATTAAGCGCTTACTATGTGCAAAGCTCTCTTGACTTACTTCCCATTATATAAGACTGGGAGTATGTAGTAATAATAATAATATTGGTAGTATTTGTTAAGTGCTTACTATTTTCCAGACACTGTACTAAGCACTGGGAACAATACAAGCAAATCAGGTTGGACAAAGTCCCTGTCCCACATGGGGCTCCCAGTCTAATCTCCATTTTACAGACGTGGTTACAGGTTCAGAGAAGTGAAGTGACTTGCCTAAGGTCACACAACAGACACGTGGTGGAGCTGGAATTAGAACCCAGGTCCTTCTGACTCCCAGGCCCATAAGAATTGAAATAGGTATGTTTCAGAAATCGTGTCCCTTAGCCCACATGTGTCCTCTTCTTCTCCATCCTCACTCTCATGTGGTATGGGCCTGTGGAGTGGCATTTCATCTCCTGATTTTCAAGAAAAATAATGTGTTCAGTCTACCTCTACAGAGTATTTTCAAAAGAACACTGTCTTGGTTTCTATTGTCTCAGTCTTTCTTTGATCAGTGTTTTGCCTGGAACAACATCAGAGTGAGGCTTGCTGAACAACACAAAACAAAAATGCTTTTGAATGATTATTTTAAAACCAAAGACCCTGCACTGATGATACATGTGACATGTTAGTGTGCTCTTCTATAAGTATGATGTTGCTGTTCATTTTAAATGCAGTCATTTCACTTAAGTTGAATTGTGTAATTTCTAAAGGAAAAGTTGACAGTGTTCCCTTTGTTGAGAACCAGGACATTTCAATACTGTTT
Organism: Tachyglossus aculeatus; assembly: GCF_015852505.1. Taxonomy (NCBI): domain Eukaryota; kingdom Metazoa; phylum Chordata; class Mammalia; order Monotremata; family Tachyglossidae; genus Tachyglossus; species Tachyglossus aculeatus. The sequence continues at coordinate 4,668,347 of NW_024044915.1, read as the reverse complement.
ATCCCTCCTTTCTCGCATAATTTTGGTTTTTGTTTTTATCTTTTGGTATTTGGCAAGCACTTACCATGTGTCAAGCCCTATTCGAAGTCCTGAAGTAGATGCAAGTGAATCAGTTCATCGGGCAGAGTCCCTGTCCCATATGGGGCTCATAGGTGGGGAGAAAGGAGGACAGGTATTGAATGCCCATTCTACAGATGAGTCAACTGAGGTCCAGAGAAGTGATTTGCCCAAGGTCACACAACAAGCAAGTGGCAGAGCTGGCATCAGAATCGAGGTTTTCTGATTTGCAGGCCCACATTCCTTCCACTAGGGAAGGGTTAGGGAAATCCCAGAAAGCTTTGGGATCTGAACCATGGCTATGTTGAACTTGTTCCGGCCTTTCCAAGCACAGTGCTTTACACATAAATACCTGCTCAATAAATACCATTGATTGATTGATTTTAAAGTGAGCTAGGATAGCTGAGTGACAGGGCAAAACAGAGAAGCAGCATGGCCTAGTGGATACTACACAGGCCTGGGAGTCAGATGGATGGGGGTTCTAATCCCAACTCTGCCACTTGGATTCTGTGTGACCTTGGGCAAATCACTAACTTGTCTGTGCTTAAGTTGCCTCACCTGTAAAATGGGGATTGAGACTGTGAGCCCTATGTGGGCAGGGATTGTCTACAACCCGATTAACTTGTATCTACCTCAGTGCTCTGCACACAGTAAGCGCTCAATAAATACGATTGATTGATTGCTTAGTACCTGGCACATAGTGAACACTTAATGCCATAAAAAAGGTTCACCAGTTTAAGGTAGGATAATCCAGCTCTGAGACATTTGTATATTTTTATAAAATAATCCATCATGGTTTAGTGGAGAGAGCATGGGCTTGAGAGTCAGTGGTCCTGAATTCTCATTCCAGCTCCACCACTTATCCACTGTGTGACTTTGGGCAAGTCACTTAACTTCTCTGCGCTTGAATGATCTCATTTGTAAAATGGGGATTAAGTCTGTGAGTACCGTGTGGTACGACCTGATTACTTCTATCTACCCCAATGCTTAGAACAGTGCTTGGCAGATAATAAGCTCTTAACAAATGCTGTCATCCTTATTGCCATTATTATTATAAAATCCCGATTTATTATTAACCAGCATGCGCAGTTACCCCATGATTCCACTACTTTTTTTGAGGAGAAGAAAACATGGAAGCCATTAACCACACTATAGTGTTGTTGAACAATGGTCCTATGTTAGAGAATGCATTTTTGTGGATGTCTGTGCATAGAAACAGATATACATATATATCTAGCTAGATGCATAGTGCTAGTCTGGCTTGGGTTTTGATTGTAAGGGCCGATGAGTGACCTGCAAATCGTTTCCTCTGGGTCAGCCTACAGTGTGTCCTTAGCCAGGATGTTCATACTTTCTTCCTGCAACCCTTTTTGCAGGTTTCTTGTCTGCCTTGAGCCTCCCAATCTCCCCCAAATGTCTGTTCAAATAAACAAACCCCTCTTCTCATTATCAATCAACCAATAATCAATGGTATTTATTGAGAACTTACTCTGTGTGGCACAATGAACTTGGGAGAATACAATAAAGTAGACACAAGTCCTGCCCTCAGGAGCTTACAGTCTAGCAAGGGAGGTAGATATTCACATTAATTGCTTGTGTGTGCATTCCATTGTCCCTTGTTTTCTTCTCTGATCTTGTGAGCATGTGTGTTTGGTGATATGGATGTTGAATGTATGTGTCCCATCTTTCTGTGTTCCTACATGAATACATATGAGGATGACAAGTGTATAGATGCCCTATATCTTTCTATATACCTGTGTCATGTTTGTATGGGTGACTCAGTGTGGATGGTGTATATCTGCTCCTATTATATGTTGCCAATTTGTACTTCCCAAGCGCTTAGTTCTCTGCACACAGTAGCGCTCAATAAATACAATTGAATGAATGAATGAATGAATTTGGCTCTGGGAACTGTGTGTCCCTGTGCATGTCTCTGTAGCCCCGTAGTCCCCTGTACCTGCATGGAAGTGAGCAGAGGGGTTGATGTAGTTAACTCTTTACATTTCTGTGCCTCAATATCTCTCGTTCTACTCTCACCTGTGTTTCCTACATGAGTCAGGAGGAGGCACTGAGGATGAGAAAGAAAAGTTGAAGACTGGAAAAGGGTTCAAAAGAAATGAGGATGAGGAGGTGAAAAGTAGATGGGGAGGAGAAGTGGGAGACCAGAGAGGCACAGGATTTATAATGATGATATTGTCAGAGGGCAGGGATACTTTGAGTAATAATGATAATTGTCATATTTGTTAAGCACTTATTATGTGCCAAGCACTGTACTAAGCACTGGGGTAGTAACAAATCAGGTTGGAAACAGTTTCTGTCCCACGTGGGGCTCAGATTCTCAATCCCCATTTTACAGATGAGGTAATTGAGGCAAAGAGAAGTAAAGTGACTTGACCAAGATAACGCAGGAGACAAGAAGCAGAGACAGGATTGAAAACCGTGACCTTCTGACTCCCAGACCTGTGCTCCAACCACTATGCCATGTGGGGAATGATATTCATACCCACTATAGCTAGATTTGTGACTTCAAGCCTCTTGTTCAGTGGTAATAAAGACTGCTACTGTAGGGAAGAGTAAAATTGCTGCTTCTTTCTGCCTTATTTTTCCCATCTTCAGAATAAGGTTCATAATTGTTATTTACCTTCTCATTAGGGAGGTTGTTAAGATTAATTAGTCCATGGGTGACATGGTGCGATGAAAATGAAAAATGGCACTTCAAGCCTAAATAGTTTTGCTACTTCTTTTACTTCTTCAAAAGCCTAACTGCTCATTAGTCTTTGCAAACAGCCATGATGTACATCACAGAATTTATAGATGTGAAGCAATAACCTGGCACATGACAAAATACAGTCTGGATAAAGTGGTGCTGCCATCATTAAGAACTGATTGGATAGCCTGAAAGTGAATGTCAGGAAAAAAACCCACCTACTTTACTTCTATCTCTGATGCAAAACATTCAGATAACGAGAATTATATCAGAAAATGAACTCAAGATGACTTCAGAAGCTGTAATCAGATTACAAGAATTTCCAAGACTGACACTTTTACCTTGTGTTTTGGGTCAAAGGCCGTTATATACATCCAAGCTTAATATTCATGCATGCATCAATTAATACACTCATTTATTCCATCATTTATTTGATTTTCCACACCTGCCTATTACCAATTCCATATTTTTCCTCCCATTCCCTTTGTAATGAACTGTATGATTTCGATCTTCCTGTCTCCCTGCACTAGATTGCAGACTTTTTGAGTGCAGGAACTGGATCTTCTACTTGTATTGAGCAGTCTCAAGTGCTTACAAATGTTCTAAAAACAGTGGATGCCTAGCAATGTTACGGAATGAATAAATATGTCCAATCCCAATCTAATGCCATTGGCAAAGCATCTTCAGTAGACACCTGAGGAAGAAGAAGAAGAGGGGGTTAGTTGTGAAGGAAACTAAAGGAGTTATTTAGTGAGCCATAGTAAGGAAATAACTCTGTAGTACTAAGGTTTACAGACTAAAACAAATGAATCTTTTACTTCCTGTAGAGGAAATTAGCATAACTTTCCAAAAATAGGAAATGCCTTACATGTCCTAGAGAGTCAAGCGGCCTTTCACTTGGTTTAGACTTCTGGGCTATGTTCATAGAACACTATAATAAGATTATATTAAACACTGGTAGCAACTATATGTCATTTCATTTTAGCATACCTGACTTTTAGGCTGCCCTATAAGGAAGACAGTAATGCTAAGCAAACTTTCAGCCAAAAAATATATCTGACTCTAAAAAAGAAAGAAGATTAGGACTCTGATTGCTAGCAAATATAACCATTATATATATATAAAATGAGTGGTTTTATATATATATATATATATATATATATATATATATATATATACATATATACATATGTGTGTATACATATATACACACAGGAGGAATAAAAACATGAATATAATGATTTCACTCCACGCTCAGCTTTATAATTTCAGCAGTAATCAGCAGAGAAAATGGCTATATTTTTATTCATTTCTGATGACTATAACTCATATGTTTCTAGATATTCATTTGTGATTCAGCATTAAAATTAATGGAGATTTATTTTCTAGAAAAATCATGGCCAAAACGGGCCCCATAAATGTATGCCTTTGAGGAGATAGATTACAGGGTTTTAATGCTTCTACATATTCAAGACCCATTCCTTATCTTGCTACCAGATTAACATCTTCTAATAGTCTAAGTATCTAAGCATCATAGCTATACTTTTCATTGAAAAAAGTATACAGCAAATGCCAGTTAAAATACACTAAAGAGTATGGTATATGATCAATATATTCATTTGCCATTTGGCAAGCTTTGAAATAGAAATGAGAAAATGAGAGCAAAAGAATATTAGAAGCTAGGCAATAAATATTAACAGATGATGAATCATGAGGGCAAAGATGCCACTTTTCTTGAGAAGTATCAGGTCACTGCATCAGTCTATTATTTTTGAAATCACCCCTCCCTCCACCCCACAGCACTTACATACATATCAGTAATTTATTTTTATGTCTGTCTCTGCCTCTAGATTGTGAGCTCCTTGTGGGTTGGGAACTGTCTATGATCTCTATTAGAATCTATTCTCCCAAGCACTGTAAGCACTCAATAAATACCATTCATTGAGTGATTGATAGCAGAAAAGAAAATTATTTGGTTTATTTTCTTGCTTGAATCATCCACCCAATGATTTCAAAGCCGGTTCAGGCCTCTGAGAACTCAATCGAGACCATGGCTGACTCGGAGGGTTCGTATCTTGGTCTTTTCTCTTGAAGACTATAAGCTCCAGTGTTTTCTTATATTATCCCAAGCAGTTAGCACAGAGCTCTACACCCAGTAACCACTCAATAAATACCACTGAGTTGTAGCAGGGACAGAAATGAGTAAGGGAAGGCAGGGATATGTCGAGGATCCTTGGGCTAGCTTGAGGACATGATGGAATCATGGGTCAGAGCTGAGGTAGGATCAGGGCTGAATGAGGGTAGTTGAAGCCCACCTGCTGGCCAAATATGGGTGATGGTGGGAGGTGGGGGTCCAGTGGGAATTGGAGGAACTTCAGAGTCGATCAGGAAGCATAGAGAAGAAATAAATCCCAAAGGAGATACACTCCATGTCACCCAGCTGAAACATCTGCCAAACAGTTGGTTAGAGAAATTACTACCTACAATGATAGCATCGTGGCCTAGTGACTAGGGCCTGGGAATCAGAGGGACCTGGATTCTAATCCGACTCCACCACTTTTCTGCTGTGTAACTTTAGGTAAGTCTTTTCACTTCTCTATGCCTCAATTCCCTAATCGGTAAAAGGGGATTAAGATTGTGTGCCCCATGTGGAACGTGAACTGTGTCTGACCTGATTAGCTTGTATCATCAGCATCAGTCGTATTTATTGAGCGCTTACTACGTGCAGAGCACTGTACTAAGCGCTTGGGAAGTACCAATTGGCAACATATAGAGACAGTCCCTACCCAACAGTGGGCTCACAGTCTAACAGGGGGAGACAGAGAACAAAACCAAACATACTAACAAAATAAAATAAATAGAACACATATGTACAAATAAAATAAATAAATAAATAAATAGAGTAATAAATATGCACAAACATATATACATATATACACGTGCTGTGGGGAAGGGAAGGAGGTAAGATGGGGGGGATGGAAAGGGGGACGAGGGGGAGAGGAAGGAAGGGGCTCAGTCTGGGAAGGCCTCCTGGAGGAGGAGAGCTCTCAGCAGGGCCTTGAAGGGAGGAAGAGAGCTAGGTTGGCAGAGGGGCAGAGGGAGGGCATTCCAGGCCCGGGGGATGACGTGGGCCGGGGGTCGATGGTGGGACAGGCGAGAACGAGGTACAGTGAGGAGATTAGCGGTGGATGAGTGGAGAGTGTGGGCTGGGCAGTAGAAGGAGAGAAGGGAGGTGAGGTAGGAGGGGGCGAGGTGATGGACAGCCTTGAAGCCCAGGGTGAGGAGTTTCTGCCTGATGCGCAGATTGATTGGTAGTCATTGGAGGTTTTTGAGGAGGGGAGTAATATGCCCTGAGCGTTTCTGGACAAAGATAATCCGGGCAGTAGCATGAAGTATAGATTGAAGTGGAGAGAGACACGAGGATGGGAGATCAGAGAGAAGGCTGGTGCAGTAGTCCAGACGGGATAGGATGAGAGCTTGAATGAGCAGGGTAGCGGTTTGGATGGAGAGGAAAGGGCGGATCTTGGCAATTTTGCAGAGCTGAGACCGGCAGGTTTTGGTGACGGCTTGGATGTGAGGGGTGAATGAGAGAGCGGAGTCGAGGATGACACCACGGTTGCGGGCTTGTGAGACGGGAAGGATGGTAGTGCCGTCAACAGAGATGGGAAAGTCAGGGAGAGGACAAGGTTTGGGAGGGAAGACAAGGAGCTCAGTCTTCGACATGTTGAGCTTTAGGTGGCGGGCAGACATCCAGATGGAGATGTCCTGAAGGCAGGAGGAGATGCGAGCCTGGAGGGAGGGGGAGAGAGCAGGGGCAGAGATGTAGATCTGGGTGTCATCAGCGTAGAGATGATAGTTGAAGCCGTGGGAGCGAATGAGGTCACCAAGGGAGTGAGTGTAGATTGAGAACAGAAGGGGACCAAGCACTGAACCTTGGGGAACCCCCACATTAAGAGGATGGGAGGGGGAGGAGGAGCCTGCAAAAGAGACTGAGAAAGAACGACCAGAGAGATAAGAGGAGAACCAGGAGAGGACGGAGTCTGTGAAGCCAAGGTCAGATAGCGTGTTGAGGAGAAGGGGGTGGTCCACAGTGTCAAAGGCAGCTGAGAGGTCGAGGAGGATTAGGACAGAGTATGAGCCGTTGGATTTGGCAAGCAGGAGGTCATTGGTGACCTTTGAGAGGGCAGTTTCCGTGGAATGAAGGGGACAGAAGCCAGACTGGAGGGGGTCGAGGACAGAGTTGTTGTTGAGGAATTCTAGGCAGCGCGTGTAGACAACTCGTTCAAGGAGTTTGGAAAGGAATGGTAGGAGGGATATGGGACGATAACTAGAAGGTGAGGTGGGGTCAAGAGAGGGCTTTTTTAGGATGGGAGAGACATGGGCATGTTTGAAGGCAGAGGGGAAGGAACCAGTGGAGAGTGAGTGGTTGAAGATGGAAGTTAAGGAGGGGAGAAGGGATGGAGCGAGAGATTTCATAAGATGAGAGGGAATGGGGTCAGAAGCACAGGTGGCCGGAGTAGCACTTGAGAGGGGGGAGGAGAGTTCCTCTGAGGATACCGCTGGGAAGGATGGGAGAGTAGCAGAGAGTGTTGAGAGCCGGGGGGTTGGAGAAAGGGGGGAAGAGACTTTGGGGAGGTCGGACCTGATGGATTTAATTTTGTTAATGAAGTAGGAGGCCAGATCGTTGGGGGTGAGGGAAGGAGGAGGGGGAGGAACCGGGGGCCTGAGAAGGGAGTTGAATGTACGGAAGAGCTGGCGGGGGTGATGGGCATGGGTGTCAATAAGGGAGGAGAAATAGTTTTGTCTGGCAGAAGAGAGGGCTGAGTTAAGGCAGGAAAGGATAAACTTGAAGTGAACGAGGTTGGCATGGTGTTTAGACTTTCGCCAGCAGCGTTCGGCAGCTCGAGCATAAGAGCGAAGGAGGCAGACAGTGGCAGTGATCCAGGGCTGTGGGTTAGTGGTGCGAGAGCGGCGAAGGGAAAGGGGAGCCAGTGAGTCTAGCTGAGTAGAAAAGGTAGAGTTGAGAGCAGTAATCTGATCATCAAGACTGGGTAGAGAGGAGAGGGCGGCGAGGTGGGGTGTGAGGCGCTCCGAAAGATGGGTGGGGTCCAGAGAGCGGAGATCTCTGTGAGGGAGTAATACGGATTTACAGGGGGAAGGGGTGTGAGAGAGAAGGCAGGTGAGAAGATTATGATCAGAGAGAGGGATTTCAGAGTTGGTGAGGGTGGACACAGTGCGGCGGTATGAGATGATGAGGTCGAGGGTATGACCAAGTTGGTGAGTGGGTGAGGTGGGGTGGAGGAAGAGGTTGGCAGCGTCAAGGAGAGATAGAAGGCGGGCGGCAGAGGAGTTGTTAGGGATATCCATGTGGATATTGAAGTCTCCGAGGATCAGAGTGGGCATGGAGAAGGAGAGAAGGAAGGTGAGGAAGGGGTCAAAGTCGTTAAAGAAGTTACAAGGTTACAAGGTGATCAGGTTGTCCCACGGGGGTTTCACAGTCCCCATTTTACAGATGAGGTAACTGAGGCACAGAGAAGTTAAGTGACTTGCCCAAAGTCACGCAGCTGACAATTGGCAGAGCTGGGATTTGAACCCATGACTTCTGACTCCAAAGCCTGTGCTCTTTCCACTGTGAATGCTGTTTCTCGCTGCATCTGAACACGGAGCAGATGTAGTTGTTAGCCTAGTGGGAAGAGCACAGGCCTGGAACTCAGAGGACCTGGATTCTAATCCCAGATCTACCACTTGTCTCCTGTAAGCCCTTGGCATTTAAATTCTCTGTGCCTCAGTTTCTTCACTTGTAAAATGAGGATTAAATCCTACTTTATCCTACTTAGACTGCGAGCCCCATGCAGGACAGGGACTCTGATCAACCTATCTTGTATCTACCCCAGTGCTTAGTACCGTGGTTGGAATGTCATAGATAATAACAATGGGTTTTTGTTAAGCACTTACTATGAGTCAATCACTGTTCTAAGCGCTGGGGTAGATACAAGTTAATCAGGTTGGTTTAATTCCCTGTCCCTCAAAGTGCTCATAGTAGTCTGTAGGTTATGAAGGGGGAGGGGATTCCAGCAAGGAGGGAGGGCTGGCCAGAGAGATAACCCAGTGGCATCACCACCAACTAGCCTCCTCTCCCATCTCCCATCTCTGACCCATTTGGAAAGCTTTAGTCTCCCAAATGGGAATGACAAAGCTTAATGACAGGCATGGTCCTCAAATGAGACTCTGAGAAGCACTCCAGTAGAAATAGTCCATCATTTGCTTCATCTACACCGAGTTTGAAACCAGAGGAATACAATGGAGACGGGGATGTTACATCCCGGACATATCCAATCTGTGGGAGGAACCTAAAAGTCCCTGGAGTTTAATTCCCTTGTGAAAAGAACATTAGAGAACCATTCTCCCCCTTGGATTTGAATGTGTACAAAGCACCAGATTTATTATGTTTAATTCCTTAAAAACTGTTTTCCCACTGCAGTGGTGTGAAATTTGGAAAGAATTTGAAAAGCAATAAGTATATTTCTGAAAATTTGTCATTTAAAAATAATCCTTTTTTTTTCCATTCACTGTGTATTTCTCACGACCCTGTTTTCTCTAATCAGGAGAAAAACAAATCCATAGTGTGATCATGTCCTTTTGATTTGGTGTTTGAAAAAGACAGCAGGATTGATCATCCAAACAATAGAAAGAACAGCAGGACATTAAAAAACTAGATCTGGTTCATGTTGTTAATAGAGAAAGGAAAACAGAGTTATTACAAGGGGGAACATACTTTCTTTTGTAAAATAGACTCAGCTGGTTCAGATAGGAGACCAGATATATCTCATCAATTAAGACTGATTGCTTCCTTGTGTTCCCACTTATGGAATGAAGATTATAGGCTATTTAGAATGGTGGTTAAGGAAGACGTTTTCGAGAATATTAAGTGGAATTTGAGAGGGTCATGTTATATTTGCAACTTCCAAAGACCTTTCAAGCCTATTAAATGATGTGTGCAAATCCTACATGAAAGAAGGCAAAATAATAGTCACTAATATTCATGTTGGGGACTTCATGACCTAGAGTGTCAAGGGATTTGCCATTTCACAAGTTGGGGATGGCGACCATCAATCGAGTTGTGGTTTTTAAACATCATCTGGAGAAACAGCAGGATTTAGTGGAAAGAGCAATCAATGAATGAATCAATCAATCGTATTTATTGAGCACTTACTATGTGCAGAGCACTGTACTAAGCGCTTGGGAAGTACAAGTTGGCAACATATAGAGACAGTCCCTACCCAACAGTGGGCTCACAGTCTAAAAAGGGGGAGACAGAGAACAAAACCAAACATACTAACAAAATAAAATAAATAGAATAGATATGTACAAGTAAAATAAATAAATAAATAAATAGAGTAATAAATATGTACAAACATATATACATATATACAGGTGCTGTGAGGAAGGGAAGGAGGTAAGATGGGGGGATGGAGAGGGGGGCGGGGGGAGAGGAAGGAAGGGGCTCAGTCTGGGAAGGCCTCCTGGAGGAGGTGAGCTCTCAGTAGGGCCTTGAAGGGAGGAAGAGAGCTAGCTTGGTGGATGGGCAGAGGGAGGGCATTCCAGGCCCCGGGGGATGCCATGGGCCGGGGGTCGAAGGCGGGACAGGTGAGAACGAGGCACGGTGAGGAGATTAGCAGCAGAGGAGTGGAGAGTGCGGGCTGGGCTGTAGAAGGAGAGAAGGGAGGTGAGGTAGGAGGGGGCGAGGTGATGGACAGCCTTGAAGCCCAGGGTGAGGAGTTTCTGCCTGATGTGCAGATTGATTGGTAGCCATTGGAGATTTTTGAGGAGGGGAGTAACATGCCCAGAGTGTTTCTGGACAAAGACAATCTGGGCAGCAGCATGAAGTATGGATTGAAGTGGGGAGAGACATGAGGATGGGAGATCAGAGAGAAGGCTGATGCAGTAGTCCAGATGGGATAGGATGAGAGCTTGAACGAGCAGGGTAGCAGTTGGGATGGAGAGGAAAGGGCGGATCTTAGCAATGTTCCGGAGCTGAGGCCGGCAGGTTTTGGTGACAGCTTGGATGTGAGGGGTGAATGAGAGAGCCGAGTCGAGGATGACACCAAGGTTGCGGGCTTGTGAGACGGGAAGGATGATAGTGCCATCAACAGTGATGGGAAAGTCAGGGAGAGGACAGGGTTTGGGAGGGAAGACAAGGAGTTCTGTCTTGGACATGTTGAGTTTTAGGTGGCGGGCAGACATCCAGATGGAGATGTCCTGAAGGCAGGAGGAGATGCGAGCCTGGAGAGAGGGGGAGAGAGCAGGGGCAGAGATGTAGATCTGGGTGTCATCAGCGTAGAGATGATAGTTGAAGCCGTGGGAGCAAATGAGGTCACCAAGGGAGTGCGTGTAGATCGAGAACAAAAGGGGACCAAGCACTGAACCTTGGGGAACCCCCACAGTAAGGGGATGGGAGGGGGAGGAGGAGGAGTGCTCCTAAGGAGCACTGCCTTGGGATTCAGATGTTGTGGGTTCTAATCCTTTTAGAGATGTGATTTTATTTGGGCTCTGAAAATGGGAGTATAGTAGTCTGTAGCTTATGAAGGGGGAGGAGATTCCAGCAAGGAGGGAAGGCATGAGCAAAAGCTCAATGGCAAGAGAGATAACCCAGTGGCATCACCACCATCTAGCCTCCTCTCCAGTGGGTCATCTCTGATCCATTTGGAAAGCTTGAGTCTCCCAAATGGGAAGGACAAAGCTTAATGACAGGCATGGTCCTAAATGAGATTCCGAGAAGCACACCAGTAGAAATAGTCCATCATTTGCTTCATCTACACCCAATTTGAAACCAGAGGAATACCATGGAGATGGGGATGTTACATCCCGGACATATCCAATCTGTGAGAGGAACCTAAAAGTCCCTGGAGTTTAATTCCCTTGTGAAAAAGAACATTTGAGAATCATTCTCCCCCTTTGATTTGAACGTGTGCAAAGCACCAGATTTAGTATAATTCCTTAAAAACTGTTCCCCCACTGAAGTGGTGAGAAATTTGGAAAGCATTTGAAAAACAATAAGTACATTACCTCAGTGCTTAGTAAAGCACTTAATAAATACCATAAAAACAAAAGATAGCCTAACTTCCCCACTTTCATTTGATTGAAAATGATGCTGTGTGGCTGGGCTAGCAAAGAAAATACATTTAGCATTTTTTCCAACAAACGTTGATTTTGCCCGGGCTGGCTCGATCTGATTTGACAGATGTGAACCTGAACCAAAGAAAGACTACTTTAACTTTGAAGTCCATGTACATCTTAAATTCCATGTGGGAATGCTTAAATCCTATCTGAGACTGCAGTGGGTGCAATTTACTGTTCCTGAAGCCGTGGGTTTTGAAATGATCCCCTAGATCTCAGAATAGCTCCGTTAAACAGCATCATCTAAAGAGTTACAGATATCACCCTGTGCTAGACAGAAACCCCAGCTGCTCCTCCCCTGGTTCCACCTTAGGAAGCCATGTCTGTGGTTTTAGTCTGAATAATAATTATAATAATGATAATGGCATTTATTAAGCACTTGCTATGTGCAAAGCACTGTTCTAAGTGCTGGAGAGGTTACAAGGTGATCAGGTTGTCCCACGGGGTTGCTCACCATCCCCATTTTACAGATGAGGTAACTGAGGCACAGAGAAGTTAAGTGACTTGCCCAAAGTCACACAGATGACAATTGGCAGAGCTGGGATTTGAACCCATGACTTCTGACTCCCAAGCCCATGCTCTTTCCACTGAGCCACGCTGCTTCTTGCTGCATCGATACACGGAGCAGATGTAGTTGTTAGCCTAGTGGAAAGAGAACAGGCCTGGAACTCAGAGGACCTGGATTCTAATACCAGATCCACCACTTGTCTCCTGTAGGACCTTGGCATTTAACTTCTCTGTGCCTCAGTTTCTTCACCTGTAAAATGGGGATTAAATCCTTCTTTTTCCTACTTAGACTGTGAGCCCCATGCGGGACAGGGACTGTGACCAACCTATCTTGTATGTACCTCAGTGCTCAGTACCGTGGTTGGAATGTCATAGATAATAACAATGGGTTTTTGTTAAGCACTTACTACATGTCAAACACTGTTCTAAGCGCTGGGGTAGATACAAGCTAATCAGGTTGGTTAAAGTCCCTGTCCCTCGAAGTCTGTAGGTTATGAAGGGGGAGGGGATTCCAGCAAAGAGGGAGGGCATGAGCAAAGGCTCAATGGCCAGAGAGATAACCCAGTGGCATCACCACCAACTAGCCTCCTCTCCAGTGGGTCATCTCTGACCCATTTGGAAAGCGTTGATCTCCCAAATGGGAAGGACAAAGCTAAATGACAGGGATGGTCCTAAATGAGACTCCGAGAAGCACTCCAGTACAAATCAATCAATCATTCAATCAATTGTATTTATTGAGTGCTTACTGTGTGCAGAGCACTGTACTAAGCGCTTGGAAAGTCCAAGTTGGCAACATATAGAGACGGCCCCTACCCAACAGTGGGCTCACAGTCTAGAAGGGGGAGACAGAGAACAAAACCAAACATATTAACAAAATAAAATAAATAGAATAGATATGTACAAGTAAAATAGAGTACTACATATGTACAAACATATACACATATATACAGGTGCTGTGGGGAGGGGAAGGAGGTAAGGCAGGGGGATGGAGGGGGGAGGGGGAGACGAAGGAGGGGGCTCAGTCTGGGAAGGCCTCCTGGAGGAGGTGAGCTCTCAGTAGGGCCTTGAAGGGAGGAAAAGAGCTAGCTTGGCGGATGTTGGGAGGGAGGGCATTCCAGGCCAGGGGGATGACATGGGCCGGGGGTCGACGGCAGGACAGGTGAGAACGAGGCACGGTGAGGAGATTAGTGGCAGAGGAGCAGAGGGTGCGGGCTGGGCTGTAGAAGGAGAGAAGGGAGGTGAGGTAGGAGGGGGCGAGGTGATGGAGAGCCTTGAAGCCTAGGGTGAGGAGTTTCTGCCTGATGCGTAGGTTGATTGGTAGCCACTGGAGATTTTTGAGGAGGGGAGTAACATGTCCATCATTTGCTTCATCTACACCCAACTGAAACCAGAGGAATACATTGGAGACAGGGATGTTACGTCCCGGACATATCCAATCTGTAAGAGGAACCTAAAAGTCCCTGGAGTTCAATTCTCTTGTGAAAAAGAACATTTGAGAATCATTTTCCCCCTTGAATTTGAATGTGTGCAAAGCACCAGATTTAGTATGTTTAATTCCTTAAAAACTGTTCCCCCACTGAAGTGGTGTGAAATTTGGAAAGCATTTGAAAAACAATTAGTACGTTTCTGAAAATTTGCCGTCTAAGAATAATCCTTTTTTTCCCATTCACTGTGTATTTCTAAGGACCCTGTTTTCTCCAATCAGGAGAAACACACATCCATAGTGTGATCATGTTCTCTTGATTTGGAGTCAAGCAGTTTGAAAAAGACAGTGGGATTGAACATCCAAAAAATAGAAAGACCAGCCAGGAAATTAAAAAGTAGATCTGGTTCATGTTGTTAATAGAAAGGAAAGCAGAGTTATCACAAGGGGGAGCATACTTTCATTTGTAAAATAGACTCAGCTGGTTCAGATAGGAGACCAGATATATCTCGTCAATAAAGAATGATTGCTTCCTTGTGTTCCCACTTATGGAATAAGGATTATATGCCATTTAGAATGGTGGTTAAGGATGAAGTTCATTCAAGAATATTAAGTGGAATTTGAGAGCGTCACGTTATATTTGCAACTTCCAAAGACCTTTCAAGCCTATTGATGTGTGCAAATCCTACATGAAAGAGGGCAAAATACTAGTCATTACTATTCGTGCTGGGGACTTCATGCCCTAGCGTGTCAAGGCATTTGCCATTTCACAAGATGTGGATGGCAACCATCAATCGAGTTGTGGTTTTTAAACATCATCTGGAGAAACAGCATGATTTAGTGGAAAGAGCACTGGCTTGGGAGTCAGAGGTTGTGGGTTCTAAACCCGACCCCGCCACTTGTCAACTGTGTGACTTTGGGCTAGTCACTTGACTTCTCTGTGCCTCAGTTACCTCCTCTGTCAAATGGGGATGAAGACTCTTAGCCCCATATGGGACTACCTGACCACCATGTATCTACCCCAGCACCTAGAACAGTGCTTGTCATTCACTCAATCGTATTTAGTGAGTGCTTACTGTGTGCAGAGCACTGTACGAAGCACTTGGGAAGTACAAGTTGGCAATATATAGAGAGGGTCCCTACCCAACAACGGGCTCACAGTTTAGAAGAGGGAGACAGACAACAAAACAAAACATGTGGACAGGTGTCATCAGAATAAATAGAAGTAAAGCTAGATGCACATCATTAACAAGATAAATAGAATAGTAAATATGTACAAGTAAAATAGTGTAATAAATCTGTACAAACATATATGCAGGTGCTGTGGGGCGGGGAAGTAGGTAGGGCGGGGGGGGTGGGGAGGGGGAGAGGAAAGAGGGGGCTCAGTCTGGGAGGGTCTCCTGGAGGACGTGAGCTCTCAGTAGGGCTTTGAAGGGAGGAAGAGAGCTAGCTTGGTGGATGTGCAGAGGGAGGGCATTCCAGGCCAGGGGGAGGACGTGGGCTGGGGGTTGATGGTGTGACACGTGAGAACGAGGCACAGTAAAGAGGTTAGTGGCAGAGGAGCCATGCACATTTGAAATGTACATTTCATTTGAAATCACTAATGCAGGGAGTATAAACAGCAATTCCCTCAGTGAACTGACACACTCTAAACATGTGTGTGCATGTAGGTTATATGTACATGGGGTTGGAGAGGGCATGTATGTGGGTCTTTTTCAATTCTTCCTATTTTTGCCAGGCCATAAAACTCCAATTTTACCTTAGGCACTTTCAAAATTTTGTCTCTGGGATGAAGTAGGTTTTAGAGCCTAAATTCAATCGTATTTATTGAGCGCTTCTGTGTGCAGAGCAGAACTTTCTGCCTTTTTTCAGCCATGTGACAGTTGTGTCAGTGTCCAGTTTACAGAGGTAGAAACTGAGGAACTGAGAAGTTAAGTGAAGTGCCCCAGGTCACACAGCTGATAAGTGGTGGAGCCAGAATTAGAACCCAGACCCTTTGACACCAGGCTCCTGCTCTTTCCAGTAGTCCATGCTGCTTCTCTGCGTAGTACTGCAGTATTATTTTCTACATTACCAAGAAGATGCAATGCAGCAGTGTTCCTTTGCTGAAAAATAGAGTAATTATGCAAATCAGCAGAGGCCATTTGTGTTCAGGGAACACGTCTACCAACTCTGATATTGTACTCTCCCAAGTGCTTAGTATGGTGCTCTGCACACAGTTAAGTGCTTAATAAATATGATAGATTTAATAAATATAATAGTAGTAATCAATCAATCATATTTATTGAGTGCTTACTGTGTGCAGAGCACTGTACAAGCGCTTGGGAAATGCAAGTTGGCAACATATAGAGACGGTCCCTACCCAACAGTGGGCTCACAGTCTAGAAGGGGGAGACAAGAACAAAACCAAACGTATTAACAAAGTAAAATGAACAGAATAGATACATAGATATGTATTCCAGGCCAGGGGGATGACGTGGGCCGGGGTATTAGTAGTAGTAGCAGCAGTAGTAGTAGTATCTATTAAGCATTTACTGCTTGCGGAGAACTGTACCAAGAACTAGGAAAGAATATTCAGCGTGGATCAGTGGAAAGAGAGAGGGCTTGGGAGTCAGAGGTCATGGGTTCGAATACTGTCTCCACCACTTGTCAGCTGTGTGACCTTGGGCAAGCCACTTAACTTCTCTGTGCTTCAGTTACCTCATCTGTAAAATGGGGATTAAGACTGTGAGCCCCAAGTGGGACAATGTGATCACCTTGTAGACACTCCAGCACTTAGAACAGTGTTTTGCACATAGTAAGCGCTTAACAAATACCACCATTATTATTATTATTATTATTATTATTATTATTATTATCATCATTATTATTATTATTATATTCAGCCTGGAATTAGCCATGATCTCTTGGAGATTATTTAGACTGTTAATCAATCAGTCATTTAGTGGCATTTACTGAGCTCTTACTATGTGCAAAGCACATAGTACAACAGAATTGGCAGATATGTTCCCAGCCCTCAATGAGCTTATGCTTTCCAACAATGTCATCCAGGAATACATGAGACCTCTTGAACTGTTCCAGTATATAGTGGGGAATGGATTAATACACTTGTGAAGGCATAGAATTTAAAAACTCAGCCCTCAAACTGAAAGATTTGGGTTATCACTCTATCCAGTTGGTCTTTCAAAGGAAGAGTCATATTTCCCCTCTTAAAATTTCATATGTGCTGAGCCTTGAACATTCTTTAACAGAAGATGTGTGAGGCAACCATGGGAGGGCGAAGGAATTAAAGATTGCTTGGGTCGGGAGCAACTTCAAATTCGAGCCCAAAGTCCAGAGTTAAATGAATAAAAATGAGAAAGAGGATCTCCTCAAAGTGGTTGAGAAAGGCAAAGGAGTCCTTCAGAACACGCAGTAGCTGCATAGTAAGATTGGTATTCATATGCCTGAGAACCAGTGAAGCAGAATTCAGAGAGGTCAGGAAAACTAAGCAAGTGGACTAGATTTTGTAGAGGCAAGAACCAGAGGATAAGGAGCAGAAAACTGAGAGGAATGTGAAAAGTTAGGCAGAGAGACCTAGATTAAGCTAGGTCTTCTTCTAGACTGTGAGCCTGCTGTTGGGTAGGGACCGTCTCTATATGTTGCCTACTTGTACTTCCCAAGCGCTTAGTACAGTGTCCTGCACACAGTAAGTGTTCAATAAATACAATTGAATGAATGAATGAATTAATTAAGCTTCTTACATCCGCCAGTCAGTTTGTCATTAAATAAACACTCACTCGTGGGATTACTCAATCAATAAGACTTATTCATTCCACACTTACTGTGTGCAGAGCACTGCACTAAGTGCTAGGGAGAGTACAATATAACAGAGTGGGTAAACATTTTCCCTACATAAAAGGAGTTTACAGTCTAGATGGATGTCCATAGAAAAGGATCAGAATTGCTTTCATTTCTCTTGTGATGAAAACCCATCAATATTATTTACAGGGTCATTTTCTAGAAGACACATCGATGCCATTGTTAACAGGAATGGGGAGAGCATCCATCGGGGACTAAGTAGAATTTTCAAGCAATATCAGAAGCACAACTATTCAGAGTGGGAGGTGATAAGTGAAAGGCAGTTTATTGTAAAAGCTGTCCTGCTCCTCAAATCAATCAGTGGTATTTATTGAGCTCTACTCTGCAGAGCACTGTACTAAACTCTTGGGAGAGTACAGAGCAACAATTTAACAGGCACTTTCCCTGCCTACAGTGAGATAGTTCTCATTGACTTCTGTTCCCCTAGAAAAGGTGGAAAGGTCCTGGGTGAGGACCTGGTCATAAAGCTTATCATCTAGAGCAAAGACCTGGGAGTCAGAAAGACCTTCAGTTCTAATACCAGCTCCTCCACTTCTTTGCTGTGTGACCTTGGGCAAGTGACTTTACTTCTCTGTGCCTCAGTTATCTCACCTGTAAAATAGGGACGATGACTATAAGCCCAATTTGAGGTAGGGACTGTGTCCAACCCAATTACCTTGCATTTACCCCAGCGTTTAGTTCAGTGCTTGGTACATAGTAAGTGCTTAACAAATAACACAATTATCACTAATATCATTGTTATCATTTCAGATGAAGGAACTGAGGCCCAGAGAAGTGACATGATTTGCCCAAGGTCACACAGCAGACAAGTGGCAGAGCCAGAATTAGAACACTGATCCTTCTGATTCCCAGGCCCATGTTCTAGTCACTAGCAGAGGTTGTGGGATTGGAGCTTTGGAAATTATTGAGGCCGCATTTTCAATTACCCTGTGGTATTTTAGCCTGTTTCTGTATCCTTTTTCCAATTTGGTGC
Source organism: Tachyglossus aculeatus (assembly GCF_015852505.1). NCBI lineage: Eukaryota > Metazoa > Chordata > Mammalia > Monotremata > Tachyglossidae > Tachyglossus > Tachyglossus aculeatus. Next base: position 4,649,642 of record NW_024044915.1, on the reverse strand, counting down.
TTTTTTAATTGAATGTTAATTTAATTTAGATCATTGCTTTTTGTTGACTGCTGACTTTGTTGAAATTCAGAATGGAAGCATGCAAATCCCACTTCTCTTGGCAGCCCTTCCCTGAAGGAGTCATAAACCTTAGTCACACTTCCTTTTGGGGGACAGACTCAAATGAAAACCACAAATCTCCCTCCGCATTCATAATATGGATTGCTAAGGGTCAAAGAACATCTTTTATTAGGCGCTTGAGCTGCAGTGTGAACCATCCCTTTAATTGGAGGGTCCCAGTAAAACCTCTATTTGGTCAGTATTTCAGGAAGAAATCATGGAGTTAAAAGAACATAAGGAATGTCATGCCAGGGTCAGATAAATGGTCCATCTTGCCCGGTCTTCTGTCATTCACCACAGTATTAGAATGTTTGAAGGCATGAGGTGACAGTTGTCCTCCTTAACCTGTCCTGATGGTTCCAAATGGACCATCTACTATGAGTAACATTTCCCTTTGTGCCCTCTCACTTTCCCTCTACAAAACCTATCTGGGATGTCTTGTTTGAAATTTGACCCAATCTCCTCTTGTACCACAGGCTGTTTCAGCCCGCATGATTTGCTGTGGTCCCGGGTTCCATATGTTGCCTCAGACAGGATGAGGACACTATTTCTATTAGTTGGTTCTAAACTTACCACCTTCATTTCAATGGGTGCCCCTCAACTGGGTGCTAGGCAATTTGATAACAAGAAGTGTGTGTTTGTCCTGTGTGTGGCTTTCACGATTCATGTCCCCACCTGTTCTCATCTTCCCAGCCAGAAGGCTTCTGCTTACTCCTTTCTTTGATGCTTAATGGAATTTGAGGGTCGCCTCTCTCTGGCATCTTGTAATAGTGTAAAAGCTGCCTTTTATCTGAAGCCTGAAGATCTGGAAATGCTCCATTTTCCCCCAATCTGGTGAATGTTGATTGTTTGCTGTTGGTTGCATACATTTGGTTCAATGGACAAAGACTGGGAAGAGAAGCTTTTTTTCAGAGGCTCAACTTTGGATACTATTCACTAAGCTGCTTGCTAGGCTTTTTATAAATTAATTCAAGGTTTTACTTTAAATGTAATTCCAGGTGGGACAGATGTGGGCTTTTTCAGATAATAAATTCCTTAATTCCTCGGATTTTCCGCAAAATACATTAGGCAGTGTTTGGAAGTAGTGCCTGATTTTCAAATTAAAATCATTGTTTGTTTGACTTTACTTTTTCAGGTTTCCATCTGTAAGTATTGTTTTGGGGAGAAAATGAAACTTTAGTTCAATTCACTGTTTTTCATGTTCATGTTGGGCCTAAATTATTCTATAAAATTGTTTAAAAAATTTACAATTAGACCATTTACAGTAGACTCAGTTATCCATGAAAGATAAATGAAACCTATAGATGGATTTAATTTGTTTCTCCCAACAGATCTTATCTTGAAACAGAACAAAAGTGATTTGATCAGTTTTTTTAATGGTATTAAGTGCTTACTTTGCTTATATCTGAGGTAGATATAAGCCCTTCTCAAGCGCTTAGTACAGTGCTCTGTACACAGTAAGTGCTCAATAAATACAATTGATTGATTGATTGATAGAAACAAGCTAATCAGTTTGGGCACAGTCCATGCCCCACATGGGACTCACAATCCCCATTTTATAGATGAGGTAACTGAAGCCCAGAGAACTGAAGTGACTTCCTCAAGATCACACAACAGACAAGTGGAGGAGCCGAGATTGGAATATGAGTCCTACTGACTCCCAGACCTGTGCTGTATCCTCTAGATGAAGCTGCTTCAATTCTAATTTATATACTTTCTGAGGCCACCTTTGGAATTGAGATGTGAATGAGCAGTGGTGAGAGGGAAGAGTTGGGAAAATGGAAAACAAAGACCCTAGTTACTATTCAAACCGGATAGAAAACTCTTAGAGTAATGCAGAGTTGAATGGGTGCCCCTTCATTTTGATGTCATGGGAAGAGTTGAAGGGGTTCCCCTCATTTAAGTGTTGTGGATTGGTAGCAATTTCCAGTTCTTCCTGTGTACCTCCTTCCAAAGGAAAGGGATCCTCTGGAAATAAAACAAAAGATATAGTTTTGTCTCTATTTGAAAACTAGGAAAAGTTCCATGAGGCAGGAATTTTGTCCACCAACTCTGATAAATTGTAGTCTCCCAAATAGTACAGCGTTCTGCACACAGGACAAAATAAATGCCACTGATTGATTGACTGATTGAAATCCACACCTAATAATAATAATAAAAAGTATGGTGCTCGCTAAGCACTTATTCTGTGCTAGCACCATTATAAGTGCTGGGGAACATACAAGTTAATCATGTTGGACACAATTCCTGGCCCACATGGGTCTCACACTCTTAATCCCCATTTTATAGATAAGGTAACTGAGGCCCCGTGCACCTAAAATGGTGCACACAATTCAAGCTGCCTCATTTTAGGAAGGGCAGGATATAGCTAGAAAAATTACAGAGAAGGATAGCCTGTAAAGCAGATCTTTAGGAGTTTAGATTAAAAAGATGAGGGGAGAATGCTTCAGACTGGAAAAGGGAAGGTTTAGAAAGGACATGGTCAAAGTCTCCAAAATCATGAAGGGTGTGGAGAGAGTGAAAAGAAAATAGTTTACTAATGCCGCAGTGTCACAATTTGAGTGTATATAATGAAGTCTGAAGACCGGAGGTTGATGACAGAAAAGGAGATACTCGCTCCCTTGGCAGATGGCAAGCATATGGAATCCAATCCCCCAAAACTAGGCAGTCTGGAAATAAAAAAAGGGAGATTCAAAGAAGGTTTGGATTGGTTTGTGGTTAAGTGCCATTAATGCTAAAAAATGAAGGTGATAATGGGAGAAGCTAGGGATTCACGGATGATTTACTGGAAGGAGCATTGCGGATGCTGAATTTTACATCTGTCACTATGAGTATTGTTGACAAGAAGGCTGATAATAATAATATCAATAATAATAGCAATGGTTTTTAAGTGCTTACCGTATGTCGAGCACTGTGCGACTCTGGGGGTAGATGTAAACTAATCCAAATGGACACGGTCCCTGTCCCACATGGGCACCCCGCCTAAGGGGGAGAGAAAGTAGGTAGTGAATCCCCATTCTACAAATGAGGAAACTGAGAGGCAAGGAAGTCAAGTAACTTGCCCAAGGTCACACACCTGGCAAGCGATGGAGCTGGGATTAGAACCCACATCCTCTGACATCCAGGCCCATGCTTCCCCACTGGGTCATGCTGCTTCTCACAACATGCATCCAAGGATCCTTTGATGCCACTGTTGGAAACAAAATAATAGGCTGGTTAAACCATTGATTTGACCAATCAATGGTATTGCTTATATATTGAAACACTCAGCAGTTCCATCTTGCAAAGCCCTCTCTTCTCTTTCCTCAGGGGCCTAGAGTTGTCCCTAGCTTTTTTTGAACACATAGAAGGACTCATTTCTTAGTCTCACTGTAGAAGCTATAGGTTAAGGTCTGGAGTCACTTTGTCTCATGATGACTTGGGTACCTCTTACACCTAGGAAGGAAGAAAAAAAGGGCTGCTTCAGAAACTCATCCTTTAGAAAGCTTCTTCCAGTTGGGAATCCTTTCTGAACCACCCAGTTCCTATTCCTGGGATTCTAGACTTTAAGACCCTCTAGGCTGTAAACTCGTTTCTCTGGACTGTAAACTTTATGTGGTCAAGGGAATCTGTCTACCAACCACCAAATTGCTATCTCCCAAGTGCGTAGCTCAGTGTTCTGCACATAGTAAGCTCTCAATAAATATGATTGATGGATTGACTGACTCCAGGCTTTCCTAGGTATTTTTCTGGATTCACTCAAGTCCCAGAAGATAGCTCAATCAATATAACCTCAATCAACAATGGTATTTATTGAGTGCTTATTGTGTGCAGAACACTGCACTAAGTACACTAGTACAGTACAATAGAGTTGGTAGAGACTATCCCTGCCAACAAGGCATTTACAGTCTTAAGGATGTCTGGGATCCAGAAAGGATTCCAGACCCCAATAAAGCCACCCTGACAAGTGCCCCGAAATGAGAATATACCCAAGGTAGACAACCACCTCACAACTTGTCCTTTGTGGCAGCTAAAATCCAGGTGGCCCCAGGTTTCTAAAAGATGTTACTCCATTCACTTTTGCAACATCTTCAACAAGGATTCATCGCAACTGCTCCCACAAGTTTCTTGCTTTCCCACCATCCCACCCATCGGAAAATAGTATGGGTCCAACCAATCATTGGCACTTACTGGAATAATATTAATGCCAACTGGGTTACTTCTTGAATACTTAGTATGTGTAAATCCCTGTGCTAAGTGCTAGGCTAGTGATTCAATCACAACAGAAACCATCCCTGTCCCTCATGGGGCTCACAGTCTCAGGGAGAGTTAGTGCTCAATAAATATATTTGAATGAATGAATGAATGAGTGAATGAATGAATCCCAATTTTACAGATGATGAGTCCGAGACATGGAAGTTAAGTAATAATAATTGTGGTATCTGTTTAGCACTTACAGTATGCCAAGCAGTGTACTAAGTGCTGGGGAGGATACAAGCAAATCAGGTTGGACACAGTCCCTGTCCCATGTGGGACTCACAGTCTCAATCCCCATTTTACAGATGAGGTAACTGAGGCTCAGAGAAGTGAAGTGACTTGCCCACATTCACACAACAGACAGGTGGCAGAGCCAGGATTAGAACCCATGACCTTCCGACTCCCAGGTGACTTGTCCAAGTACACAGAGTAGACAAATCACAGAGCTGGGATTAGAAGACAGCTTGCCTGACACCCTCTTATGTGCTCATTCCAATAAGCCCCGGTGATGGCCATGGTATTTCCGTACATGTCCAGTGCACAACAGAGAAGTTAAACTTTGCCACAGCATAAAGTATTCTTTGGAGAGCTGTGTGCTTTATTCCCACCCAATGCCCACCAACCTGAAAAGCATTTATTTGGTTCTTATTGTCTAATTATTTTTTGGACATTACATAATCTCTGTAAAACACACCAATTATATTTGGAATTATTATTATTAACATATTATGGGGTGACTACGTGTCACACACCATTCTAAGCACTGGCATAGGTACAAATTAATCAGGTTGGACACAGATCCTGTCCCACGTGGGGCTCACAGTATAGTAAGGGGTATTTTTACAGTCTTGCAAATTGCCTATCAATTTTCTCTCAACCAACTGACTTTGTTAGCAGTCAATAAAGTTTCCATCAGCTCTTCTTAAGCTTAATTAGTATCAAAGCAGCAATGCATTCAGGTTCAGGATCTGAAAAAGGTATTGAATGTCCCATTGGAGCTTACCACTTCCCAGCAGTCTGATTCCCCTGGCACTGCAGCCTTATTCAGTTTCATACCTTTGTTACTTCTAAATGGTTAGTACTTTCTTGTAACTTTGTAAGCATCTCAGAACACAACACCCTCTTAGAACCTGTTGATGGATAATTTCTCTGCAATTTAAAGCATGTTCATGGCTTCTCATCTCCTGTCTAATCTATCATCTGGCACTATTCATTATTTTATCAATCAATGGTATTTATTGAGCATTTATTGTGTGCAGAGCACCATACTACTAAGTATTTGGGAGAGTACAAAACAATGGAGTTGGTAGGTATGATCCCTGCCTTCAAGGAAATTACAGTCTAGTGGGGGAAGGTGGATAGTAAAATAAATTACTGCTAAGGGAAATGGCATTAGTGTTCTTGCCATCTTATTAAATTACAGCCTTACATCTTCAATGAAAATAAGGGGAAAGTGCTTGATATATCAACTGAAATTTATATCAGTCTTAAAAAAGTCCTAGAATGAAATGCTGTCAGTCTTCATTTTTAGCATATGCAGAGAGATGGTTTCCATGGCACTACCTAATGGAGTAAGTTAAGCAAAGATTTTTCTGGAGTAAGTTAAGCAAAGATTTTTCTAGAGAAAAATTCTTGTGTTACTAAATCTCTGGCATTTTCTCTGGACTTTCCCAGGGGACGCCACGGATGCATTTGTGCTGACCTTGTAACCCAGCCTGGAAGATTGTTTCAAAAGAGAAGCAGTGTGACCCCGTGGAAAGAGCACAGGCCTGGGAGTGAGAGGACCTGGGTTTTCTGCCACTTGTTTGCTGTGTGACCTTGGACAAGTCACTTTACTTTGCTGGAAAATTTTTACTTTGAGAGATATTAGGTCAGCAAAATGGCTGGGAATGTCAGAATTCCTAAGATCATTCACCAACATTTTTATTGGAGTCTGACATATAAAAATTGCCCCTGCGTCTCCACCAATTGGATTCTGGACTATTTACTGCCTGGGCATTAGTGTCCTCTGGTAAGCGCTCAATACATACCACTGATTGATTGGTGTCCTTCACTCCATTGCTGTGGTGATGATTAAATGAGAGGAGCAGTACAGATTAATTCGTTGCTTCTTAGGTATATTTCCCTTGGAACTGTGGCATCAGAGAAAATCCCAAGCATTAATTTTAGCTTGACCACAAAGCTCAGAAATCCATAGCTTCCCTCTTCCGGTAAGATTCCTCCCCCTCCCCACTCCCATCAAGCTAGAATCCAGTCAGCTCTCTTTGGCTGAGAGGCTGCCATAGCTGCTCAGTATTCACCAATCAATCAACAATGTTTATTAAAACCAACTTTAGGCAGAGCACTGTGCTGAACACCTAGCAGAATACAATAGAATTAGTAGAAATGATTCCTGCTCTCAAACTCCTTACAATCTAGTGGGGAGAGAAGACGTTAATATAAATTACAGGTACTCGTCAGCAAGTTCATTGTGGGCTGGGAATGTGTCTACCAACTCTGTTACATGGTACACTTCCAAGCGCTTAGTATGGTGCTCTGCACACTGTAAGCACTCCATAACTACAATTGATTAATACAGTATGAAGACATGTGCATAGGGAAGCGAGAGGGGGAAGAGGTTGTGTGACCAGCTGCTTAGGGAACAGAGAAGTGCTTTAGTGGCAGTTGGAGAAGAGGAAATATAGGTGGAGATAGGAGAGATTGATCAAGAAATGCCTCATGGAGGCTGGTTATGTATCACCAATTATGCAGTAACAGTGGATTCACGGACAAAATGTTAAATAGAGAAAGTAGGGTTAGATTTCCATTTCAAAAAAATACTGTTCATTAACACTTATGTGCAGCGCACATTTTAGGTGGAACTAAAGTCATTTTGAACTACCATGATGTAGGTAAATTCAATTTGACCAAGACCTATATATTTTGTTGAACTAAAGCTAAATAATGAGGGGCAAGAAAGTGGGAGCACATAGGTTTGCACTGAGCTAGAGTGAAGCCAGAAGCCTGCTGTTGTAGAGAACTAGTGATAGATGACTCCAACTGCGTTGCAAAAAAAAATGAGGGAACATACTGTGAAATATAAAGGATGACCCAGAATAAAATGGCAAAGGAAGTCAAAACAGATCAATGTATTAGAGCTTTAACATTTCCAATAATATGCAGACATAGTTACTTCAAATGATGACTTCTCTAGTCAGTCAATTGTGTTAAGTGAGTGCTTACTGTGTGCAGAGCACTGTACTAAGTGCCTGTGGGAGTACAGCATAACATAACAGACACCCACAACGAGCTTACAGTTGAGAAGGGGAGACAGACATTAATATAAATGAATAAAAGACAAATGTACATAAGTGCTGTGGGGCTGGGAGGGGGGATAAATAAAGGGAGCAAGCTTTGTAAAGAGGAAGCACAGCCTAATGGAAAGAGCACTAGGCCTTGAATAATAAATAAATAACTCATTTATTCATTTCGATGTCAGTCTCCCCCCTTTAGACTATAGGTCTGTTATGGGCAGGGAACGGGTCTGCTAATTCTACTGTATTGTTACTTTCCCAAGTGCTTAGAATAGTGCTCTGCTCATAGTAAGCACCCACTAAATACCATTGATTGAATGAATTTTGTTATATTGTACTCTCTGAAGCATTTAGTACAGTGCTCTGCCCACAGTAAGCACTCAATAAATGTGATTCATTGATTGCTACCTCAGCACCCTGCTTGGCACACAGAGAGAATTTAATAAATACCATCACTATTATTAAGCTTTGAAAGAGGAGCCATAGTCTTCGAAAATTGTCAGTCACAATTTTGTATACCATTAATATCCCTGTTTACTTCTCAGCCATAAAACCTCTGCCAAAAGTAAAATATGGGTAAAAAGACAGAATAAAAATTGGCATCTGTGTGCCACCTGCCAATTCTGACCCATTGAGGGGGAAACAAGAACCATGACAGTTCCAACTTGCCCATCTTTGCTACACTCCCAAATTGCTACCTTGATCAAAGAAGCAAGGGATTAATTGCATAAGGAGAAATGCCACTTTTCATCAGGAAAAATCTAAAGATCTTTGGAGCCCAGATTGTCAGTTCAGCTTAGTTTGCAATGAATTTCTGACTGACTCGATCAAAGCAATTGTCATCAACTGCCTAAAAAGGTACTTCACAGTCTGTCTTGGAAAAGGAGAGAACATTTTTCAAGGATTTGGAATACAACAATACTCAATTAGGTTAGCTAGAAATAGAAGCTAGCAGTAGAATTAAAGAAAGTTTCTGCAGAAAAAGGCCAAGTAACCCCTTGAACAGTTTGAATATGTACCACTGTGTTTAGGATTTTTGAAATAAGTGTAATGATATCTGTGAAACTGGACAGCTGCAGTTACCATTCACAAGTCTATAACTGATAGCACAGACAAACTTTAACCAGGATGCCCTTTCAACAGGAGTTTCAAAAAGGAGGAATAAATAATTGAGAAAAATTAGCTCTCAGCTTTTAGAACATGAAATACCATACATTGACCACCTAAGCAAAGCCATATGTCCATGAATAATGTTACTAGACTTTCTTCACTACTGTAGCTGCAAGAATTTATAATACTTAATGTTAACATCGAATATGAGCAGGCTAAATTGCTTAAAATTCATGATCTTTCATCTAATGGCATACAAAGAAAATAAGAGACTTCCCAAGAATAAAATGAGTACCAGATTGAAATTTACCAATGGAATTAAAAGCTGATAAATACAATTTCTCATTATTGCTATTAATTAGGTTATGCATAAGGTCCTATTTTTAATATGGAATCTGTATTGCAAAGTACCGTAGGCTTCCATTGTAAATTATTTATTAGATATCTTTATTTTGTAGGTGAAAAAATACTTTTGAAAGTACTCCAGAATTGATATCCTTACCAAAATGAGCAGCATAGCTTAATGGAAAGAGTATGGGATTGGGAGTCAGAGAACATGGGTTGTAATCTCACCTCTGTTACATGTCTGCTTGTGCGACCTTGGGCAAATCTTTTAACTTCTCTGGGCCTCAGTTCCCTCATCTGTAAATAGGGACTCAATACCTATTCTCCCTCTTACTTACAATGTAAGCCCTATGTGGGACTTGATGATAATAATAATAATAATGATGATGGCATTTATTAAGTGCTTACTATGTGCAAAGCACTGTTCTAAGCACTGGGGAGGTTACAAGGTGATCAGGTTGTCCCACGGGGGCTCAGTCTTAATCCCCATTTTACAGATGAGGTAACTGGGGCACAGAGAAGTTAAGTGACTTGCCCAAAGTCACACAGCTGATATTTGGCAGAGCTGGGATTTGAACCCTTGACCTCTGACCCCAAAGCTGTTGCTCTTTCCACTGAGCTATGTTGCTTCTCACATCACCACCCCCTGAACCCTGCACTCGGTCCCCTTGAGAATCCTACTTCAAGCTTGCTCTTTGTTGAAAACCATAAGCTTGCCCTTGACCGACACCAAAGTTGTCCCTGTCATGTCCTTCCCACTCTGATCATCTCATTCTACTCCAGGAAAGGGGCTGCCAAGGCAATTGGACTAAAATTCAGGCCTGCCACCAGGAAAAGATAACAAGAAGGGTCCTGACAATGTAGAAACCACAATGAAGTGCAAACCTTCTCAAAATGTTGGGAAAAAGAAAATAAAACTGTCAAGGAAATATTGGAGATAGTAAAAATGAGACATGAAAGGAAAATAGCCAGAAAAGGAAACCGAAGTAAAGTTGTTGCCTTCCACACTGGAAAACCCTAGAATGAAGCAGTGCTCTTCAGTGGTGACCCTGAAATAGCAGGGCTTCAATTCAATTCAACTTGATGATCTTCTATCTGCCCCAGCACTTAATAAAGTGCATGGCACTTAGCACTGAACAAATACTATAATTATTATCATTAAAAGTAAGCATTTTCCACTTCAAAAAGTCACATAAGCTGTTGACTTTATTCCAGGATCTACAAAAGGAATTGAATCTGTTCTAACCTAGGATGGAGTCTTACATTGTGGGGATTCATGTATCTCTTCCCAGTCTTGCATGTCAGAGAGAAAGCCTCAAATTGGCTCAACAGGGGCTAACACCATAAGGATCATCCATCTCCCCTGGCCTTGGATTCCCAGGGATCACAACTCTGAATTGGATCTACCTATTCATGAGCCAGTTGGTCCTCAGTGAGTCAAACTCAAGTAAAATTCTAGGAAAAGGTAGCCTTCCAACTTTTTATACTGTACTCTCCCAATCTCTTAGTACAGTGCTCTGCACATAGTAAACCATCAATACAATTGACTGATTTATGGATGTATCCCATAAATGCAGTTGCCCTCTAATGGGCAGCCTTCTCCATTGGACTGTTTTAAGGATGAAATGACAATGATGAAGAGGGGAAGGGACCTCCTAAAGATTCCTCAAATTCACAGAGATTGTCTTCAGGTATCTCAATCTACTGATTTAATCAGTGTACCAACTGGTTTGTGAAAAGAAACCCTCTTACACAAATACAACAATAACAAAAGTAGAGTAGTCTTCAAAAACTCTGATCCAGGTTTAATATGACGGTATCCCATCCCTGAAAATCAGCAGTGCTTGAAAGTTATCAAATGCATTTAATTTGCACCACTGAGGAGGCGGAGAGAAAGTCTTGGGGCAGGTTTTGTGGGTGGAGGGAGACACACATGAGATTTACCTCCAGAGCAGACCAAGGAGGTAGGCACCAGGTCAGATTGGATTGTGTTATGTGGGTGGCAGATGTCAATTATAGGGTGCCTGGTGCCATGTTGAATCGTAGTTCATCCACTTCTGCTAGAGATGGGTAGATTTATGAGAATACCTAAAATAGTCTTTTGTGCTTTTTACTTCTTTTGGGGAAATTAGATATTCAAATATTGCAGAAATAAGGCAGAAAATGAGGCTACAGCAAAAACAGATTTAGCATTTTGTCCCTTAAGTGGAGGCACTTGGGCTTACTGCTCTACCCTTAGTTTATTAGTTAAAAAAGTAAAACTTATAAAATGTTATATAATGCAAATAATCTAATTACATTGACAGGTTGTTTTGAAATTAACATAGGCCAGTACCTCACCTTTCCTCCAACAAAGCAATTGATGATTTCATAGGAAATCAATGACATCATCAATAATTCCATGACAACAAACTTTGTACTTTAGCTGATTTTTCTTCCTTAAAACTCCACGTGACCTTTTCCTTTTGATGCCTGCTATTTGAAAGAGTGCTCTCATGAGAGAGAGAGAGAGAGAGAGAGAGAGAGAGAGAGAGAGAGAGAGAACATGGCAGAGACAGAGAGAAAGGAAACACAAATACTGCTCCTGAGGTGTACTCACTTCAGGGCCATAGCAGTGATTTAAGCAATCCCACTAGGTTGGTTAGTGGGTTGCATTGGGCTCCTAGAGTGTGCAGGAGATAAGACGGGAAAATAAACACATTTTCACTCCTTGAGTCACTAATATATATGTTTTTCTATTTATGTATATATATGTTTCCCCATTTATGTGCCCTCTCACTTAAATACTAACCTGGTAATTATCCCCTTTTTCCATCTTCCTCCTATCTGAAATTTGCTTCCCTCCTAGACTGCATACTGCTTGATGGCAGGGTTCATTTCTGTACATTCTATGGCACTTTTCCAGGTGTTTAATACAATTATTTGACTGAGTAGATGGTTAATAAATGCAATTTATTGATCGAGATCTCCTTAAAACCTTTTTGCATAGATATTTTAAGGGTTGTACCAAATATAACTTCCAAGATATAATCAATGCTTATTCGAATGCAGCAACCCTCCAGCCACTTTTCCAAAAAACACTGACCTTGTTTATAACCCAACAGAAGGAGGATTCACAATTATTTCTTCATAGTTTTTTCCCCATTTGTTAAAGACAATAGAGACACGAGTCTGGACGTTGAGTTTCTCTTTGCTGCAGTTGCTGATTGGGCCAGGACTTCTCCTGATTGATACATATTGCCTGGGCCTGCCAGCCTGTCTACACTTTGAAAATCCCCCATGGTTCAGGGTGAACCACTCTGAACTCCCTCTCAGTGTTGAAAATGTCTCAGCAGCCCTCTGACCACAACTTCCAGGATGCGAGATTTCTCCCAGAGCTGAATCTTGGTCGAGTTGCAGCTAATTGATGATTTGGTGTATGTGCTGATCTGTGTTACCCTCTCATATATCCTTGTTCTTCCCTGCCAGCTGCTACTTCCACATTCCTTGTCTCACTCAGGAGTGATCTTAAAGATAGCTAATCAATTTGGGGTTACATCAGTGACCTTGCTGAGAGACTCAATTTATCCCAGAGTTTAAAATCTTGTCTCCAAGCCAGGCAAATTGGATGACACAGCCAAAGGAAATTGGAACCCGGAGCAATTATGTGCTGATTTCAGGACTGAGAGTCCAGATAATTCAAGTCTCAAGTTGGAGATTTTTCTAATGTGATAATGCTTTGGCTCAGTGGACTACCATGCCATCTTGGTCTTAATGCAACCCCCCATCTTCCTAAGTCAAACAAGCATGCAGCAACCATAAAGCTCCTGTGGATGGCTGTTTATTCATTCTCTTCTTATTTGATTACTTACTGTTGTGATGCCAAATTGGTGTCAAGGAAGACTCAGAATCTCTGGGTCCCAGTGCAGTCATCATTTATTGAAGCCTCACACCTCTGCTGCCACTGACAGACAGACCTTATCAGCTTTGCACTCAGATCCTTTATGCTTCATTTCCCCCACCTGCTGTGATGCCACTGCCTTAGATCCATCCCACTGTCTTTGGCCCCTGCCTGGTCTTCATCGACTCCACTGGACCAGGTCCTCCTCCTTTCTTCTCCCTCCTCCCCCCTTCTTCCTCCTCCCACCCCTTTATCGGCCCATGTGTTGGGCTATGATCTCTGACCAGTCAGTGTCATGACGTGGGTGTGGAGCTAAGGGACTTTATTCTCTCCATTGTGCTTGTGCTTCTTCTCACAACCACCTCTTAATATGCTGTACTAGCCTGATCTCCACCCCTTCACACTTGCATTTCCTTCCTGGCCTAGCTTCCTTAGTTGGTTTTGCCACTATAAATCTGCCCCTCTCTCTTCTCCTATCTTGGGTATTCTGTAGCTCTATGCTCTTATTACTGTTTTACCAATTTTATATAATTATAACTTTGGTGTTTGCTAAAATTCTTACTATGTGTCAAGCACTATTCTAAGCTGTGGGGTAGATACAAATTGATCATATCAGACACAATCCCTGATCCACATGGGGCTCACCTGCTAAGTAAGTAGGAGGGTGAACAGATATTGAATCCCCATTTTACAGATGAGGAAACAAGGTACAGAGAAGTTAACTGACTTGCCCAAGGTCACCACAGCAAGCAAGTGGTGGAACTGGGATTAGAACCCATGTCCTCTGATTCCCAGGCCTGTGCTCTTTCCACTAGGTCACACTACTTCCCTATTTAATTTGTGTCCCTTATCTCTTCCATTAGATTTTAAACTCTTTGAGGACAGGAACCATGAATTTTAGAGTTCTGCACAAGTCAGGAGCTCAAAAAATGCTGATCCTGCTGGTGATGATGATAATACTATGTACGGAATGACTTCCATTAGTGCATAAGTAACTGGTGCAAACTGGATGACATACAAGAAATTTCTCCATTGAATGCACACTCATAAACTTAGCCTACCTTTGGTATCATTAAAGAAATCTGTTGATTTCTGTGGAGTAGGATCCAGATAGTAGCAGTGGATGTGGTGGTGGTGTTTTTTCTTGGTCTTTTTGGTCTCAACTATTTTCTGAATTGAAATAATTGTGGTATTTTTTAAGTGCTTTCTATGTACCAGGAACTGTACCAACTGTACTAACTGTGCTGCTCTGGGGGAACTACAAGCAAATCGAATTGGACACAATCCCTGTCCCCCCATGGAGCTCACAGTCTCAATCCCCATTTTACAGATGAGGGAACTGAGGCCCAGAGAATTGAAATGACTCACCTAAGGACACACAGCAGACAAGTGGCAGAGCCGGGATAAGAACCCAGGTCCTTCTGACTCACAGGCCTGTGCTCTATCCACTAGGAAACACTGCTTCTCAATGCCAGTTCTCAGGGGCACTAAGAAAGCTCTGTGGTCTGAGAAGTATCATGGGTTAGTGGAAAGAGCACAGGCTTGGGAGTCAGAGGGTGTGTGTTCTAATCCCAGCTCCCCCACCTGTCTGCTGTGTGCCCTTGGGCTAGTCACTTAACTTTTCTGTGTCTGTTATCTCATCTGTAAAATGGGGATTAAGGCTGTGAGTCCCCCGTGGGACAACTTGATTAGCTTGTATCTACGCTAGTGCTGAGAACAGTGCTTGGCATATAGTAAGCACTTATTATGGTATTTGTTAATTATTATTATATGACCAAACACAGTTCTGCGAGGTACCTGATTATCCACCACATTTGTTTTCTCCTTGCCAAACTTCTCCATGCTGAACTTCTCCATTTTCTCAGTGTCTTAATCAGCAGACCTCCAATCTCCTGCTCAGAGACATTTTCAGTTGATACTCTATGGCCATCCCCTACTTCAGGACCCAATTAAATCATCATTTTCAAGGGGTACCAGCTCTTTCTGCAATTATAGAATGATAATCTAAGTGCTTTGGGTTTGCTTGTTCATTATAAGGTCACCAAAGTTGACAGATAACCTTTTGAAAAATGGTCTTACAATTCAAGTGTTAAATGCAACCATTCATTCATTCATTCATTCAACTGTATCTATTAAGTGCTTACTGTATGCAGAGAACTGTACTAAGCACTTGGGAAGTACAAGTTGGTAACATATAGAGATGGTCCCTACCCAACAGCGGGCTCACAGTCTAGAAGGGGGAGACAGACAACAAACAAAACGTATTAACAAAATAAAATAAATAGAATAGTAAATATGTACAAGTAAAATAGAGTAATAAATCTGTACAAACATTTATACAGGTGCTGTGGGGAGGGGAAGAACGTAGGTGGGGGGGATGGGGAGGAGGAGAGGAAAGAGGGGCTCAGTCTGGGAAGGCCTCCTGGAGGAGGTGAGCACTCAGTAGGGCTTTGAAGGGAGGAAGAGAGCTAGCTTAGCGCATTTATGAAGGGAGGACATTCCAGGCTGGGGCAGGATGTGGGCCGGGGGTCGACAGTGGGACAGGTGAGAACAAGGTACAGTGAGGAGGTTAGTGGCAGAGGAACGAAGGGTACGGGCTGGGCTGTAGAAGGAGAGAAGGGAGGTGAGGTAGGAGGGGGCAAGATGATGGAGAGCCTTGAAGCTGAGTATGAGGAGTTTTTGCCTGATGCATAGGTTGACTGGCAGCCACTGAAGAATTCTGAAGAGGGGAGTAACATGCCCAGAGCGTTTCTGCACAAAGATGACCTGGGCAGCAGCGTGAAGTATAGACTGAAGTGGGGAGAGACAGGAGGATGGGAGATCAGAGAGGAGGCTGATGCAGTAATCCAGTCAGGATAGGATGAGAGATTGAACCAGCAAGGTACCGGTTTGGATGGAGAGGAAAGAGTGGATCTTGGTAATGTTGCGGAGGTGAGACCGGCAGGTATTGGTGACAGATTGTATGTGGGGGTGAACAAGAGAGCATCATCATCATCATCATCAATCGTTTTTATTGAGCGCTTACTATGTGCAGAGCACTGTACTAAGCGCTTGGGAAGTACAAATTGGCAACATATAGAGACAGTCCCTACCCAACAGTGGGCTCACAGTCTAAAAGGGGGAGACAGAGAACAAAACCAAACATACTAACAAAATAAAATAAATAGAATAGATATGTACAAGTAAAATAAATAAATAGAGCAATAAATATGTACAAAAAATATACATATATTCAGCTGTTGTGGGGAAGGGAAGGAGGTAGGATGGGGGGGATGCAGAGGGGGACAAGGGGGAGAGGAAGGAAGGGGCTCAGTCTGGGAAGGCCTCCTGGAGAAGGTGAGCTCTCAGTAGGGCCTTGAAGGGAGGAAGAGAGCTAGCTTGGCGGATGGGCAGAGGGAGCCCATTCCAGGCCCGGGGGATGACGTGGGCCGGGGGTCGATGGTGGGACAGGCGAGAACGAGGTACAGTGAGGAGATTGGCGGCGGAGGAGCGGAGGGTGCTGGCTGGGCTGTAGAAGGAGAGAAGGGAGGTGAGATAGGAGGGGGCAAGGTGATGGAGAGCCTTGAAGCCCAGGGTGAGGAGTTTCTGCCTGATGCACAGATTGATTGGTAGCCACTGGAGATTTTTGAGGAGGGGAGTAACATGCCCAGAGCATTTCTGGACAAAGATAATCCGGGCAGCAGCATGAAGTATGGATTGAAGTGGAGAAAGACATGAGGATGGGAGATCAGAGAGAAGGCTGATGCAGTAGTCCAGACGGCATAGGATGAGAGCTTGAATGAGCAGGGTAGCGGTATGGATGGAGAGGAAAGGGCGGATCTTGGCAATGTTGCGGAGCTGAGACCGGCAGGTTTTGGTGACGGCTTGGATGTGAAGGGTGAATGAGAGAGCGGAGTCGAGGATGACACCAAGGTTGCGGGCTTGTGAGACGGGAAGGATGGTAGTGCCGTCAACAGAGATGGGAAAGTCAGGGAGAGGGCAAGGTTTGGGAGGGAAGACAAGGAGTTCAGTCTTCGACATGTTGAGCTTTAGGCGGCGGGCAGACATCCAGATGGAGATGTCCTGAAGGCAGGAGGAGATGCGAGCCTGGAGAGAGGGGGAGAGAGCAGGGGCAGAGATGTAGATCTGGGTGTCATCAGCATAGAGGTGATAGTTGAAGCCGTGGGAGCGAATGAGGTCACCAAGGGAGTGCATGTAGATCGAGAACAGAAGGGGACCAAGCTCTGAACCTTGGGGAACCCCACAGTAAGAGGATGGGAGGGGGTGGAGGAGCCTGCAAAAGAGACTGAGAATGAATGACCGGAGAGGTAAGAGGAGAACCAGGAGAGGACGGAGTCTGTGAAGCCAAGGTCAGATAGCATGTTGAGGAGAAGGGGGTGGTCCACAGTGTCGAAGGCAGCTGAGAGGTCGAGGAGGTTTAGGACAGAGTATAAGCTGTTGGATTTGGCAAGCAGGAGGTCATTGGTGACCTTTGAGAGGGCAGTTTCCATGGAACGTAGGGGACGGAAGCCAGACTGGAGGGAGTCGAGGAGAGAGTTGTTGTTGAGGAATTCTAGGCAGCGCGTGTAGACAACTCGTTCCAGGAGTTTGGAAAGGAATGGTAGGAGGGATATGGGGCAATAACTAGAAGGTGCGGTGGGGTCAAGAGAGGGGTTTTTTTAGGATGGGAGAGACATGGGCATGTTTGAAGGCAGAGGGGAAGGAACCAGTGGAGAGTGAGCGGTTGAAGATGGAAGTTAAGGAGGGGAGAAGGGATGGAGAGCAGAGTCGAGGATGACACCAAGGTTGCGGGCTTGGGAGATGGGAAGGATGGTAGTGCCATCTTTACTTCTTCACTTCTTTACAACTTTACTTGTATGGTTACCACCCTGCTCCCCTGAGCGCTGAAAAGACCTGAGGGAACACTCCAAGTTAAGTCATCGTGAAAGGTTGTCCAGAAATGATTAGAACCCTACCCATTTAGCGGAGCCACTCCTGTGAGCCAGTCATTCATGCACACTATTCACAACCAAGGGTACCTCCGATCTGGATCCCCCATATATTACAAGAGCTACAGTTCCCAAACAGTTCTATGTATTCCCCTATAATCATTCATTCATTCAATCATATTTATTAAGCGCTTTCTGTGTGCAAAGTACTGTTCTAAGCATTTGGGAGAGTACAATATAAGGAGAAACCGACACATTCCATGCCCCCAACATAATCAAAATGTAAGGTTCAATTAAAATTAACACACAAATGTTAGAGGTGTAATAAGGACCGATTGAAAGAACTAGGCCTCTGGTCATTTAGAAAAGTTAAGAGGAGGAGATAAATAGTAATAGTGATGGCATTTATTAAGTGCCTACTCCTTTAAGGTTTAGAAAAATACAAAAGATAAACAAAGGACCCTGTATGTATGGGAAGGCCAAAGTGATGAGATCTCTGCTAGGGCAGGCTGTGGGTGGTAATCAAACAATCAGTGGTATTTATTGAGTGCTTTCTATGAATCTTAGCTGTCTCAAAGAGCACTGGTAGAAGAGGTGGGCAAGGGGTGGGCACTGGGCAACAGGAGGTGAACACTGTAAAAGCTCAACCTTCCTCTGGACAATCTGGAAGAGTATCTTGATTTCAGAGTCACTTGGGGAGGGATTGCAATGGCTTTGGAGCAAGGCTGGGCTTGCTCCATTAGGGCGCGGGTCCCCGCATGAAGGCAGCCCTCTGACACATGTCGTGTTACCTGTGTTCTACTAGACATGCCATGTAACCTAAAGATCTCACATGGAAGTCCACACTTATGACCACCTGAACCCCCAGATCTATTTCTCTGGGCAAGAGAAGACGGGGTGTTCACACAGTCATTCACTTGGGGTTGATATTTGGAATATTGCTCAATGGAAGTGTAATAAAACACTTGAGTTTTTTTGTTTTCTTTCCTTCATTTTTGAGATAATAGAATCAATCAATCAATCAATCAATCAATCAATCATATTTATTGAGTGTTTACTGTGTGCAGAGCACTGTACTAAGTGCTTGGGAAGTACAAGTTGGCAACTTATAGAGACGGTCCCTACCCAACAGTGGGCTCACAGTCTAGAAGAGGGAGACAGAGAACAAAACCAAACATATTAACAAAATAAAATAAATAGAATAGATATGTACAAGTAAAATAAATAAGTAAATAGAGTAATAAATATGTATAAACATATATACATATATACAGGTGCTGTGGGGAAGGGAAGGAGGTAAGGCGGGGGTGATGGGGAGGGGGAGGATCATGAAATCTCAGCAGTGAGCCCTTTAGAACCCACAGCTAGAATTGCGAAGATCCTGCAAAAAAAATGTTGGTGTGTCTGTTCACTTCTAGAGTGCCACCTGTTGAAAGAGAACAGTGCTTGGCATGTAGTAAGGGCCTAACAAATACCATCATTATCATTATTATTATTATTAAACAGTTGCCTGGTGGACAGTGCCTCAAAAGATAATAATTTTTTTTGAGATAATGGAATCATGCAATCTCAGCAGTAACCCCCTTAGGTCCCAGTTAGAATTCCCGAGATCCCAAAAGAAAATGTTTGTGAGTCTGTTCACTCCTAGGGCAATAATAATTCATAATTATGGTATTTGTTAATAAAATTAAATCCATCAGGTCTGAGCTCCTCAAAGTCACTCCCCAACCTTCTCCAACCCCCTGGCTCTCAATGCTCTCCACTACTCTCCCATCCTTCCCAGCAGTCTTTCCCAGCAGTATTCTCAGAGGAGATCTCCTCCCTCCTCTCAGTGCTACTCCGGCCACCTGTGCTTCTGACCCCATTCCCTCTCATCTTATGAAATCTCTCACTCTGTCCTTTCTCCCCTCCTTAACTTCCATCTTCAACCGCTCACTCTCCACTGGTTCCTTCCCCTCTGCCTTCAAACATGCCCACGTCTCTCCCATCCTAAAAAAACCCCTCTCTTGACCCCACCTCACCTTCTAGTTATTGCCCTATCTCCCTCCTACCGTTCCTTTCCAAACTCCTTGAATGCGTCGTCTACACGCGCTGCCTCGAATTCCTCAATGCCAACTCTCTCCTCGACCCGCTCCAATCTGGCTTCCGTCCCCTACATTCCACAGAAACTGCCCTCTCAAAGGTCACCAATGACCTCCTGCTTGCCAAATCCAATGGCTCATACTCTATCCTAAACCTCCTCGACCTCTCAGCTGCCTTCGACACTGTGGACCACCCCCTTCTCCTCAACACACTATCCAACCGTGGCTTCACAGACTCTGTCCTTTCCTGGTTCTTCTCTTATCTCACCGGCCATTCATTCTGTCTCTTTTGCGGGCTCCTCCTCCCCCTCCCATCCCCCTACTGTAGGGGTTCCTCCAGGGTCAGTTCTTGGTTCCCTTCTGTTCTCGATCTACACTCACTCCCTTAGTGAACTCATTCACTCCCATGGCTTCAACTATCATCTCTATGCCGATGACACCCAAATTTACCTCTCTGCCCCTGCTCTCTCTCCCTACCTCCAGGCTCACAACTCCTCACGCCTTCAGGACATCTCCATCTGGATGTCTGCCCACCATATAAAACTCAACATGTCCAAGACTGAACTCCTTATCTTCCTTCCCAAACCCTGCCCTCTCCCTGACTTTCCCATCACTATTGACGTCACTACCATCCTTCCTGTCTCACAAACCCGCAACCTTGGTGTCATCCTCGACTCCCCTCTCTCGTTCACCCCTCACATCCAATCCATCACCAAAACCTGCCGGTCGCACCTACGCAACATTGCCAAGATCTGCCCTTTCCTCTCCATCCAAACCGCTACCCTGCTTGTTAAAGCTCTCATCCTGTCCCGTCTGGACTACTGTATCAGCCTCTTCTGTGATCTCCCATCCTCTTGTCTCTCCCCACTTTAATCCATACTTCATGGCGCTGCCCGGGTTGTCTTTGTCCAGAAGCGCTCTGGGCATGTTACTCCCCTAAAAAATCTCCTGTGGCTACCAATCAACTACACATCAGGCAGAAACTCCTCACCCTCAGCTTCAAGGCTCTCCATCACCTCTCCCCCTCCTACCTCACCTCCCTTCTCTCCTTCCACAGCCCAGCCTGCACCCTCCGCTTCTCTGCCACTAATCTCCTCACCATGCCTCATTCTCACCTGTCCCGCCGTCGACCCCTGGCCCACGTCATCCCCCTGGCCTGGAATGCCCCCCCTCCCAACATCCGCCAGGCTAGCTCACTTCCTCCCTTCAAGGTCCTACTGAGAGCTCACCTCCTCCAGGAGGCCTTCCCAGACTGAGCCCCCTTCTTCCTCTCCCCCTCCTCCCATTCTCCATCCACCCCACCTTAACTCCTTCCCTTCCCCACAGCACCTGTATATATGTATATATGTTTGTACATATTTATTACTCTATTTATTTATTTCTTTTACTTGTAATATCTATTCTATTTATTTTATTTTGTTAATATGTTTGGTTTTGTTCTCTGTCTCCTCCTTCTAGACTGTGAGCCCACTGTTAGGTAGGGACTATCTCTATATGTTGCCAACTTGTACTTCCCAAGCACTTAGTACAGTGCTCTGCACACAGTAAACCCTCAATAAATACGATTGATTGATTGATTGATTGATTTTGAGTACTTTGCCTGGGATCTCGTATCAACCAAGGACAAATCGACAGGGGCATAATATCTGGCACAGAGTCACAGTATTTGGGTCTCTTCATCTGCTCTTGTAGCAGAAAGACCACAGGCCTGAGATCCAGAGTAGCAGTTATTGGCCTCTTTGGTGACTCTGGGCAGCCATTTAACATTTCTGAGCCTCAGTTTCCTCATCTGTAAAATGTGACGTCATAATGTTTGCTTCTTACTGTCTCACTGGGATATTTTGAGGACTAAATGAAAGAAGTTACCCTCAAGTTCTTTGGAAAAATAAGTGCTGTGCAAATGCAAGATTAATATTATCATCATCATTACTATTATATTTATTTCATTACCAAAAAAGCCCATAATACATAAGTCTTATTTGTCTGGCTTATTGTGGACAAGGAACCTGTCTATCAAATCTGTTGTATTGCATTCTCCCAAGTGCTTAATACAGTGTTCTGCACACTGTAAGCCCTCAATAAAAACAATTGATTGATTATTGCACATTAATGTGGAAAGTACTTGCTTGTGCTACTAAAAACATATTTGCATAGCTATTGCATATATATGCATATATACATATATTCATAATACAAGACTATCCTTTATGTTTGAAAGTGATGTTATTGATAAGATTTTATCATTGCTTGCAGATATGCCTGACAATTTCTTTTGCCCTGGGGTGCAGGTAAAGACTACCCTCTGCTGCACTGTTGCATTTATTACCAGTGGAACCTTGAACTGTTTTCCTTTCATTTTTGTTTCATTCTTACTACGACTCAGCCTGCATATTTTGTTCCTCTCACGCCAACCTATTCACTAAACTTCAGTCTCGTCTACCTCTCCTCCTACACCTCACCCATGTCCTCCCTCTGGCCTGGAACTATCTCCCCCATCAAATCTGACAGACCAGCACTCTCCCCACCCTCAAAACCTTATTAAAATCACATCTTCTCCAAGAGGCCTTCCCCAAATAAACCCTCATTTCTCCTACTCTCTGTCCCTTCTGCATCACCCATGCACTTGGATCCGTACCCTTTAAGCACTTGATATTCACCCCAACCTTAACCCCACAGCACTTATGTACGCACCTGTAATATATTTATTTTAGTGGCTATCTCCCCATCTGGACTGTGAGCTCCTTGTTGGGCAGAGAATGTGTCTCACTATTCTGTTGTATGCTCTCGAATTCATAGAACAGTGCTCTGCGCACAGTAAGTCCTCAGTAAATATAACTGATTGTTTTATTTCTCCCCCTTGGTGTCATGATCTTCCCAGAGCCTCAAATGTAAGGCATTTGACCATTACTAATTGCTGCTCACCAAGATGACCAGACTTCTTCTCCCATGTGCCAACTGCCATTGTCATATTGTTGTGAGGTTTTTCTCCAGTAAGTTTGTAAAGGTTTTCTTGTAATATTAGTAATAAAAATAATAATAAGAGAAGAAAGTTGTGGTATTTGTTAAGTACTTACTGTATGTCAAACACTGTACTAAGCACCTGGGGTAGATATAGGAGCATCAGGTTCCACATGGGGCTCACATGTTAAGTAGAAGGAAGAACAGATATTGAATCTGTGTGCTCATGGCCTAGTGGAAAGAGCACAAATTTAGGAGTCAGAGGTCCTGGGGTCTAATCCCAGCTCTGCCACTTATCAGCTGTGTGACTTTGGGCAAATCACTTAACTTCTCTGTGCCTTAGTTACCTCATCTGTAAAACGGGGATTAAGGCTGAGAGCCCACATGGGACAACCTGATACCTTGTATATACCCCAGCTCTTAGAACAGTGCTTGGCATATAGTAAGTGCTTAACAAATACCACTAGTTAAGTGACTTGCCCACAGTCACACAGCACAGAGAAGTGTGATTGGAAGGAGCATGGCCTAATTGATAGAGCACCAGTCAGTGAGTCAGGAGACCTGAGTTCTAATCATGGCTCTGTAATTTGTCTGCTGTGTGACCTTGGGCAAGTCACTTAATTTAACAGTGCCTCAGTTATTTCATCTGTAAAATGAGAATTAAGATTGAGTCCAGTGTGGGACATGGACTGTGTCTGATCTGATTACCTTGTATCTAACCCAGCATACAGAGTTGTGGCTGGCACATAGTAACCGCTTAACAAACACCATTTAAAAAATGACTTTTCTGAGGTTACACAGCAGACAAATGGCAGTGCTGGGATTAGAATCCGTGTCCTTTTGACTTCCAGGATTGTTCTACATAGGAACACACTGCCCTCTCTGAGTGGAAAATAAAGCTAGTAAAGGTGTCCTATGCTTTGCTTGCCCGCCCATTCTCAACTCTGGCTCATCAAGGGATCAGGTTTAAGGAAATCTTTGTAAAAGATGCTGCAGTATCCCTGAGTGGTCCACGAAGCGTGTTACCTTTCATGTTGTGATTTACACTCTATAAGAAAAAGCCTGGTCTCTTAGAAACCATTAAGTAAGAGAAATTCCACAGTTTTCCTTTTTAGACATAGGATTCAAAGGACTGGAAATTCATAAAATATATGGCTCAAGTTAAGTGCATTATTTTCAGGTTCCAAAACCATCAGGAATCTTAATGCAGCCATGCTTCATGTGTCAGGCATTCTTCACCCACCACTGCAAACCTCACCCAATAAATAAAACATTTATTTTTCCTATTATAAGTCAAAGTTTCTGCCTTTCAACTGAATTGCTGCTTTCAGTGACTATAACTGTATCGAGGATAAATTCACTTGTGAGATACAGTTGAGGTCTTGAGAAGTTAAATTCATTCTTCTTCCATGCAATACTTTGTATTGTTTGAAATCTAGTTTAAGAAAATGGTGTAATCTATATAGGCCAGCTTGTTTTTCTCAGAATTGTGTCATTGTCATTAATTGTTTTAAAACGCAAAATCAACTTTGTTGATAAAAGTTCCATATCAAAGTCTGATGGGGAATTAGTGTGGTCTGGTGGATAGAGCTCAGGCCTGGGAGCCAAGAGGACCTGGGTTCTAATTCCACTCCACCACTGTGATCTTGGGCTTCACTTTGCCTCAGTTAGCTCATTTGTAAAATGGGGATTAAGACTTCGAGCCCCAGGTGGGACATTGACTGTGTCCAACCTGTAGTTCTTGTATCTAGCCCAGTGCTTAGAACAGTGCCTGGCACATAGTAAGCGTCTAACAAACATCATAAAAAATAAATAAATCTGTGAAAGCGTACAATCACTAGGTCTTCATGCTGCTAGATGTACCCCCGAGGAGTTCTGGTTAGACATTGACTTAGTTATTCTTTTCCTCGGAAAAAATTTCAACCCTTTTAATTTACCTAGTGATTGGTAAATCACTAAGCCCCACCCTAGTGGAAAAAGCATGGGTCATGGAGTCAAGAGGACCTGGGTTCTAATCCTGACTCCACCACATACTTGCTGTATGACCTCATACAAATAAATTCTCTGTGCCTCTGTTCCCCTATCTGCAGAATGGGGAGTCAGTATCTGTTCTTCCTCCTACATAGACTATGAGCTCCATGTGGGATCTGATTATCTTTTTTCTACCACAGCACATAATAAAATGCTTTGCACATAGTAAGCACTTAACAAATGCCACAATTGTTATTATCATTATTAATAATATTATTGGGATGGATAAGTGTAGTTAATAATATTAATGATAACAGTGATAACTACACTCATCCATCCCAATAGTGGTGGTTTTCAGAAGTCAGGAGAAACAAAAAACCAAGTTTCTCTTAGGACCAACAGGCTTTGATTCTCCCCAACTGTTGTCTTGTCTGGAGTTGAAAACCTTTGTATCCTCCCCCAGGCGGGAGATGTATAGCATCATTAGGCCACTTACATTTAGATCTCTTAAAATGTGTGCTGCAACTGAACTGGAAAACTGTCCTACATAAGTTTTCAGAGATGCCTTCTTGCTAAATCCATTATTGAGGAGATGCATTCCCTTTATGCCACACCGCAGATAAAGCATTTTCAAGATAAGCCAGGCTCTTTAGAAGATGTCATCACTAACAATTGTTTTCTTCTCTCCTGGATTCCTCCCTGCCCCCACCATTGGAATCCTCATTTGGCCTTTGGTGCTGGACTCCTCAGTTTCCATTTGATTCTTAGTTGTGCCACGCAGGGAGGATGGGAAAAGATTTATGAGTCAAACAACTCCAAATTTCAGCCATTTAATCAGACAGAAGAGACAAAGATACATTTCAGGGGAGCATTTATAGATCTAATAAGCAGATAATATCCCGAGTCCTGAGATAAACCTTTGCTGATGCCCTTGTGCACGTGCAGTTGTAGAGTTACTGAAACAATTTAAATGGAAATGGAAAGTATGAAAAGTCACGGTAGACCAGCAGAGATCATCTCTATCATTCAACCACGGAGAAGATTAGATGAATGGTCATGCCCAGGCCCCGGAGGTCCCAAGCACATTATTTTTCCATTTGCACAAGTAACAAAGAACATCAAGTTATATCCCCCTTTAGTATGCTCTCGACTATAAAATAACTCTCCTAGGAAGAAGGGTCCCAACAGCTATTACAGCAGTAGAAAGGAAACCAGATTGGATCAGAGAGTAAAGGGTTCTGAGTCAATTACATACATATGTTACTCTTGCAAACTTCTGGTTCTCTGTTTGATGCCTCACCAAGGAAGTGGCTGCACTGACTGGTGGAGAGAGTAAAGGCCTGGAAGTCAGAGGACCTGGATTCTAATCCTGACTTCATCACCTGCCTGTTGTTTGATCTTGGGCAAGTCACTTCACTTCTCTGGGCCCCAGTTTTCGCATCTGTCAAAGAGGTTTAATAGCTGTTCTCCCTCCTACTTAAACTGGGAGATCCTTGTGGGTCAGGGGCAGTGTCTGACCTTATTATCTTGTAATACAGTGTGTAGTAGTAATAATAATAATAATGATAATAATAATAATAATAATGTTGGTATTAAGCAATTACTATGTCCCAAGCACTGTTCTAAGCACTGGGATAGATACAAGGTTATCAGGTTGTCCCACGTGGGGCTCACAGACAGCCTTAATCCCCATTTTACATATGAGGTAACTGACTTACAGAGAAGTTAAGTAACTTGCCTAAGGTCACACAGCTGACAAGTGGCAGACCTGGGATTAGAACCCATGACCTCTGACTCCCAGGCTCGTGCTGTATTCACTACGCCATGATGCTTCCCTGTTATAGGTCAGAAGTGAGCATGTTGTTTGTTTTAGGAAGTCAGCAAGGTAAGATAGAAGGGGGCAAGGGTACTGAGAGCTTTAAAGCCAACGGTAAGGAGTTTCTGCTTGATGTGGAGATGGATGGGCAGCCACTGAAGGTTCTTGGGAAACATGGATTGAGCATTTTTCTTTTAGAAAAATGATCTGAGCAGCAAAGTATGGACTGGAGTGGGGAAAGACAGGAGACAGAGGGGTCAACAAGGAGGCTGATGCAGTAGTGAAGGTTGGATAGAATAATAATAAGGATAACTTGGATCAATTATAGTACCATTTTGAATGTAGAGGAAAGAACAGATTTTAGCGATGTCGACACAGTATCTACAGGATTTGGTGACAGATTAAATATGTGCTTTGAATGAAAGAGATGAGCCGAGGATAATGCCGAGGTTATGGGATTGTGAGATGGGGAGGATAGTGGTGCTGTCTACAGTGATGCGAAAATCAGGGAAAGGACAACAAAGTAGCGTGGAAAGATGAGTCCTGTTTCTGACATGTTAAGACATGTTTTGGACTGTCCTATCTGTTTACCTTGTCTCTACCCTACTGCTTAGCACAGTGCTTGATGCCCAGTAAGCACCAAATAACTGCAATTACTGTTATTGTTGTTATCCTTCTTATTATTTATACATAACAAAAATTCAAAGAAAAGCAGTAAATACGTTTAACTCCTTGCAGTGTCCGTTTGGCTCTCCATCACCTCACCCCCTCCTACCTCACCTCCCTTCTCTCCTTCTACAGCCCAGCCCGCACCCTCCGCTCCTCTGCTGCTAATCTCCTCACCGTGCCTCGTTCTCACCTGTCCCGCCATCGACCCCCGGCCCACATCATCCCCGGGGCCTGGAATGCCCTCCCTCTGCCCATCCGCCAAGCTAGCTCTCTTCCTCCCTTCAAGGCCCTACTGAGAGCTCACCTCCTCCAGGAGGCCTTCCCAGACTGAGCCCCTTCCTTCCTCTCCCCCTCGTCCCCCTCTCCATCCCCCCATCTTACCTCCTTCCCTTCCCCACAGCACCTGTATATATGTATATATGTCTGTACATATTTATTACTCTATTTATTTATTTTACTTGTACATATCTATTCTATTTATTTTATTTTGTTAGTATGTTTGGTTTTGTTCTCTGTCTCCCTCTTTTAGACTGTGAGCCCACTGTTGGGTAGGGACTGTCTCTATATGTTGCCAACTTGTACTTCCCAAGCGCTTAGTACAGTGCTCTGCACACAGTAAGCACTCAATAAATACGATTGATTGATTGATTTGCTTCTCTGTGCCCGTTACCTCATTGTAAAATGGGGATCTAGACTGTGAACCTCGTGTAGGACAGGGACTGTGTCCAACCTGATTAGCTTGTATCCATCCCAGCTCTGAGTATAGTGTCTGAGTAAGTGCTTAACAGTTCTCTAGACTGTAAGATCATTATGAGCAGGAAATGTGTCCGTTTATTGTTGTATCTATTCTCCTAAGTTCTTAGTGCAGTGCTCTGCACACAGAAAGCACTCAATAAATACCACTGAATGAGTGAATAAACAAGTACCATAAAAAAGGTACCTTCCACTGGGATAATTGCAGAAATGGCTCTTTCATGGAACAGTTGTACCTATTCTCATCCATTCTTCTATAATTCAGCTGCCCTTTGGTGCTTTGATTTTATGTATTCATTTAGGTGATGAATGAACACTTTCTGAAATGGTAATATTTTCTTTTTTAGCTCTGTTTTGTCTACTTAGCCGAACTTCATGTGTTCAACAGGCAGGCAGCTATAGTTTTGTCATAAGCACAACCTCCTAAAACAAAGAAACAAAGAGATAAGCCATAGATAAACCCTCTGGCACAAGCAACTGGCCCTGGTGTTTTTGAGTAGTAAAACTCAGCCATGTGTGTTTGAGTCCCACTGATGTCAAATTGGACCTTATCTGTGGTTAGTTGTTTCCTCAATTAAGATTTGCCAAATGCATTCATTGACCACCTACTCTGTGTAGATCCCTTTACTTGATGTCTGCAAGAGTACAATATAACACGGTCTATTGGATACACCTAGGAATTAAAAGGACCTGGGGTCTAGTCTCAGGTCGGCCATTCATCTTCTGTGAGACCTTGGGCATGTCAGTTCACTTCTCTGTGCCTTAGTTACCTCATTTGTAAAATGGGAATAAAGACTGTGGACCCCACATGGGACAGGGACCATGTCCAACCTGGTTAATTTGCATCTACCCCAGCATTTAGAACAGTGCCTGGCACAGTAAGCACATAACAAATACCATGAAAAAAATAAAGTGGTTCCTACCCTCAAGGAGTTTACAATCTATAAAGGGAGACAGATACTAAAATGACAGATAGGAGGGCAGGAGGATGTAACAAATATATGTGCATAAGTGCTAAGGGATGGGAAAGAATATCTAAGTGATTATGTGGCATAGAAGTGAGGAAGGGCAGTTGGGGGTTTGTAATTTAGGGATATTAGAAATTAATCAAAAAGGGTCTCCTGGCAGAGATATGATTTCAGAAGGGCAGTGATATCTCATGAGCAAGAGCTGGGGAGTCAGAAAGACCTGGGCTGTAATTTCAGCCCTACCACCTGTCTGCTGTGTGACCTTGGGCAAATCATTTAACTTCTCTGTGCCTCAGTTCTGTAAAATGGTGATTATTAATAATAATAATAACTGTGGTGTTAAGCACTTACTGTGTGCCAGGCACCATTCTAAGTATGGGGATGGATACAAGCAAATTGGATTGGACACAGTCCCTGTCCCATATGGAAGTCCCTGTCTCAATCCCCATTTTCAGAGGTAACTGAGGCACAGTGAAGTGACTTAGCCAAGGACACATAGCAGACAAGTGGCAGAGCCGGGTTTAGAACCCACGACTGTGAGTCTTATGTGGGACAGGGACTGTGTCCAGCCTGATTACCTTGAATCTACCCCAGCTCTTAGAACAATGCCTGGCACATAGTAAGTGCTTAACAAATACCTTAAAAGAGGTGGGGAGCAGGGGATTTCTGACAGGAGGGCAAGCCAGAGCAAGATGTCTAAGACCTTCCCCGATTATGCTTTCATTTCCCCTACTCCCTCTCCTTACTGCATTGCCTATACACTTGAATCTGTGCCCTTCAAGCACTTTATTCACCCCACCCCCAGCCACACAGCACTTATGTACCTATCCATATTTCATTTTAAGGGCTTTCTACCCCTCTAGTCTGTACGTTCCTTGAGGGCAGGAACATCTCTCCCAACTCTGTTGTACTCCCACAAGTGTTAATGAAAGAGCTCTGCCCAAAGTAAGTGCTTGACTTTTTTATATTTATTGAGTGCTTATTGTGTGCAGATCAGTACCATCGATTGATGGATTGATCAGCAGTGGGAGTGATGAGAACGAGTCACAGTGAGTAGGTTAGCTGGAGAAGAACAAAACAAATGAGCTGAGGTAGTCTTGGAGGAGTGAATAAGAAGGGAAAGAACTGATTCACTTCGTGAAAGCTTTCGATCAAGCATTTAAGCAATTTGAAGATGGGATAGCACCACAAAAGAGAGTTTTGATATTAGTCAAGTCAGCAGGTGCTGATGTATAATGAGCCTCCATTCTAATTTTGTCCCCAACATCCATCTGTTAGGTGCTTCATTTTACATCTTGAAATTGGAGAATGTATATTTAGAAGTCTCTGTGAACATTAGACTTGTTACTCAAATCCAGGAGGAGGCAAAAGGATGCTGGGAGGTCTGTGTGATGATTGCCCTGCTTGATACCCTCTCAACTAAGTCAATTAGTCAATTAATCATATTTATTGAATTCTTAATGTGTGCAGAGCAAAGTACTAAGCTCTTTGGAGAGTACAACAATATAACAAACACATGAATGAAGGGAGCAAGTCAGGAGGTTGCAGGACGGCAATGAAGAAAAGGAAAAGAGGGCTTAGGAAAGGGGTCTTGGAGGAGATGTGCCTTCAATAAGGCTTTGAAGGTGTTGGAGAGTATGTACCATCTAACATTCCTAAACATCTTATTTACTGTCATATAATCTGCCCAGCACTTAGTGCAACACACCATAAGCTCTTGATAATTACAATCACGACTAATCTGTGCTTAACTTTTTCTTTCATTACTCGTAGTGGACCATCTCACCATATATTTATCCAAAGCCCCTCTTGGTCTTGTCTCCCCTTCTAGACTGTAAGCTTCTTGTGGGCAGGGGAGTTGTCTACCAACTCTGTTAGATTCTCCCAAGTGCTTAGTACAGGGCTCAGCACACAGTAAGCAATCATAAATATGATTGATAGATTGGGCCAGCTGCTATTTTCATCCTGTCCAGCTTCCCATGACAATGAATTGCGTTTGTTTTCCACTGGCTGGGTGAAGAAGCATTTTTTTTCTTTGTTCTGAACCTACCATCTTCAAGCTTAGTTCATGTCCCTTTGACATGCTATAGAGTCACCCTGTCCACCGCTTTTGGATTTTTAAGGGGATGCTTTTGTCTTTTCAAGCTGAATGTTCTGGACATTTTTCAGACCATTCACATGTGGAAGAATCTCCAGCATCCCCAGTCATCTTGATTGTTCTTCCATGGACCTTCTCCAGCTTAACTCTATCTTTCCTATAACGTGGTATCCTATTCCCTTCCTGAGACTCCAGATTCCTTTTGGAACTGGCCCCTGACAGCCAAGTTTTTTTCTTTTCCTAGCCACAGTTCCCTACTGTCCCATCCTGAATCATGGAGTGAAATGTGTTAAGAGTGTTGGGTTATCACTTTATTTCAGAAATGTTAGCAGTGTCATTTCTGGGCTATTCAAAGTTTCAGCTTGACTAGTGGGTCATGTATTTTGATAGTCAATGTGTATGGTTTTACTCCTGTTTCCTTACTATTTATTATTACATTTACAAGGCTGAGCAATGCATTTCAAATGAGATAGTGAATTGCATATTCGAAGAGCAATGCTAAGATATATTTACTTTAAATCTTCTTTTGCACCCTTGAACGACCATATATTGGATTTCAAGAGGATTGGAATTCATTGCATATAGATATTTCCCCATGGTATGATATGCCTTTGAAATAAAATGAAGAATTCATACAAGCTTTCATTGTACAGTATGCAAATAATTATACTTTCCAACACAGTGCATTGTTTACCTCCATACATAAATCTACTTTGCATTTCATCACATTGACACCTGCTATAGATTCAATATTTTGGCTTTGACCTTTCCCCAAATAGTTCTATTTCAATATACCACATAATATTGCTTGCGTGAAAAGAGAAATGAATGCAGGCATCTATGATTGTAAATTTGTATGTCGAAAACAGAAGTATTCATACTGTTATTGCAAATACCCCCCCCCAAAAAAAAATAGGTAATGAAATGCCTTATTACAAACAGGCATCAATTAAACTGTTTCAACCAGGGGAAACCTGGAAAACACTTAGTCACCTGGATAATCTCTATTTCTGAAGGCCTTTGGAGGTAAAGACTGATTCAGGTTTCTCATTGAAGGCAAGTAGTAACTTTGTGCTTGGAATCTCCATTGCAACAACCATTTTGTATCCCATTGGGTCCCAACTTTGCAGACATTAATCAGGCAACTATTATCATGTGATGCTTTAACTTGAATGTCAGTGAGGACTGGCAAGAGAGCTACACCTGAAATTTAAACAAAACACCTGTGAATTTATAGACCCCAGAGCACTTTACAGTTGTGGGTGCCCTGGTTCCTTACTGGAGGTGACATGGTTGGGTAAGGAAAGGGCTCTGGATACCAAACCAAGGATAGATCCTACAAATCCAGATAAGTATTGCTATCTAAGGTTCAGTTTCTCATTTATTACTACTACTAATAATAGTACTTAAGTGTTTACTGTGTGCCAAACACTGTTCTAAGCTCTGCACCTTCCTTTGCACCTTCCTTCCTTTGCACCTTTCTTCCTTTTAGACTGTGAGCCCCTTTTAGACTGTGAGCCCCCTTTTAGACTGTGAGCGCACTGTTGGGTAGGGACTGTCTCTATATGTTGCCAATTTGTCCTTCCCAAGCGCTTAGTACAGTGCTCTGCACACAGTAAGCGCTCAATAAATACGATTGATGATGAAAGACATAATTCAATAGTCTTATCACCAGATGTGAAATTGTCCTCGGCTTTCTGGAGTCAGAAACACCCTCTGTTAACTGATTTGACTTTTGACTCCAGAAAGCATAGGACAATTGCACATCTGGTGATGTGACCATTGAATTATGCCTTTCAAAGGAAGGGGCAGCGCTTAGAACACCGTTTGGCACATAGTAAACACCTAAGTACTATTATTAATAGTAGTAATAAAAGTTGAAGAGAAAGAAGGATCTATTAGCTGAGCCCTTCATAACCAACATTCTACCTGCCTTGATACCAGGTAAAATGGCAAGATAGTGAGTGACCTGGTGTTTTTTATTCATCTCCCTTTTCTTTTCCTTTGACGGTTGTGAACTGAAGTCTCTGCAGGATTCTGTCTTTTATCCCAGGCACCATGAAGCACGTGGAAAATGGTTGATAAAGCACACGGGAATATTTGGGCTTGAGCCACATTATTTAAGTGTACAGCAGCCTGAAAACACCCGTGAATAGCTTTTCAGACTGTGTATGAATGCATTGGGATCTCACGGACTTGTCTTGAAGAAAAAACTCTTCCACCATTCTGAGCTCCTAGCTAGTGCTTCACCAAACATTTTTCATGCATCTACTCCAGCAAGCACAGGGTGATTTATTTATGATGATATGTAATCATTTATTATATTGTCCATGGTATATAACCTCTGAGGTAGAATAAGAAAGCAGTAGTACACGTGTATTATACAGTGATGTGTTTTCGCTACTGAAAGGGATCAGTGCTGTGTTGTAAAGCCTTTGCTGAGAATGAGGGTGGAACCATGTTAGGGTGTCTGTTAGAATGCTGGTCTCTGTTAATTACAGAAATGACAATCCCTATGATTCAACTGATTTTAACTTCCCAGCTGATGGCATAAATATACCATAGGGATGGAGCACGAGTGAAAGCTGATAGTCAGACATATGAGAGTTCCTTAAAACTGTATTTTTTCTTTTTTTTTGTTACTGATATTTGTTAAGCACTTACTATGTGTCAGGCCCTGCACTAAGCACTGATGTAGATACAAGCTAATCAGATTGGATACAGTCCTTGTCTCACATGGGGCTCACAGTCTTAATGTTCATTATATAGACGAAGTAACTGAGGCACAGAGAAGCAAAGTGACTTGTCCAAGGTCACAGAGCAGACAAGTGGCAGAGCTAGGAGTAGAACCCAGGTCCTTCTGACTCCCAAGCAGCATGGCTTAATGGAAGGAGCCCAGGCTTGGGAGTCAGAGATCGTAGATTCTAATCCCTGATCTGCCACTTATCAACTGTGTGACTTTGGGCAAGTCACTTAATTTCTCTTTGCCCCAGTTACCTCATCTGTAAAATGGGGATTAAGACTGTGAGCCCCACATGGGACAACCTGATTACCTTGTATCTGCCCCAGCACGTAGTGCTTGGCACATAGCAAGCACTTATCAAATACCATCCACATCATCTCAAGCACATGCTCTATCCTGGCGATTTGGTCTAGGCTGGGTGAAGCAGGCAGGAGGGAATGGGAGAGGCCAGGAGGCAGAGAGGAGGGGGTGAAGATGGATGGTTTATCTGATCACCAGATGGAGTCACCAGGGAAGGAAGGCAGGCACATCAAATTTACCATTGACAGTGAATGGAACTAATGCCACGAAAGAGGCCATGTTTTATATCATGAAGCCTCTGTCAGCAACAGGGTGTAAATTTAGAAATGAGTAAGAGCCACTGGTTGTAAATCCAAACATAGTAAGTCAGGGGCTGCTTGCATTTAACCAAATTGCTTTCTTATTTTCAAACACCTCATAAAGAAAGAAAGGCAGCCAGAATTTATCATGTGATCTCTGCTCTTTGGGGCTGAGACAATGATTCTACTAAAAATTGTGGCATTTTTTAACTACTTATGTGGTGCCAAGTACTGTACTAAGCACTGGAGTTAGTACTAGCAAATCAGGTTGGACACCATCTCTGTCCCACATGGGGCTCACAGTCTTAATCCCCATTTTACAGATGAGGGGATTGATGCCTAGAGAAGTGAAGTGAGTTGCCCAAGGTCACACAGCAGACAAGTGTCATAGTTGGGATTAGAACCCAGGTCCATCTGACTCCCAGGCTGTGCTTAGCTAAGCACTTAGCATAGTGCTCTGCACACAGTAAGCGCTCAATAAATACGATTGAATGAATATGCTCGTTCTGTAAAGAGAGAGTGTTTGCGTGGTATGTAGTATGGAATGTATATACGAATGTAGTACAGTATTGGGTTCTAATCCCAGCTCCATCACTTGTCTTCTGTGTGGCCTTGGGCAACTCACTTCACTTCTTTGTGCTTCAGTTAACTCATCTGTCAGATGGGGAGTAAGGCTGTCTGTGAGGCCCACGTGGGACATGAACTTTGTCCATCCCAATTTGCTTGTATCCACTCCAGTGCTTAAGTGGTTACAAATACCTCTATTATTATTATTATTATTATTATTATTATTATTATTATTATTATTATTATAGTATAGTGTGGTAGTATTTCAGTGCAGTAGTCTTATGGGATTTGTGAAACCCCAGTGTCAGTAAAAAATAGTTTAATGCATAAAAGGAGCCATAAACCCTCACAGAATTCAAGCCTGTTATGTAACTCATTTCTTTGGTACTGAA
Organism: Tachyglossus aculeatus; assembly: GCF_015852505.1. Classification (NCBI taxonomy): domain Eukaryota; kingdom Metazoa; phylum Chordata; class Mammalia; order Monotremata; family Tachyglossidae; genus Tachyglossus; species Tachyglossus aculeatus. The sequence continues at coordinate 4,614,136 of NW_024044915.1, read as the reverse complement.
ACAAATGTTTTGATTCAGTCAAATTGTGTGACTGAGATCTTCTGGCAATGACATTTAAATTCATATTTCCTTTTTGATTTAATTCTTCCTTCCCTATCTTTTATCCCATCTGGCACTCTTCACAATAGAGACTAATGAGGAGAATAAGGTCTTGGCAGGCCTGACTTTGCAATCCTCAAATTAACTGGAAGTCATTGGTGGTTAGGTGTTTTTGCCTAGTTGGTCAAATCAATCGGTTCAGCTTGCCGCTATTATACCAGTTAGGTCCTGAGAGATCATTCTAATGGAAAATGTAGAGATTGCAAAAGGTCTTCAGTCTTCATCTATTAGGACATGGCATTCGTTGAAAATGCATAGGGCCGTGAAATGTTTCCAAGGTAGGCTCATTAAATTCCTATTTTGTAGAATTTGGAATCGTTTTAAGAATTCTTTTTGGTTCAGGTTCTGTTTGTATGGGTGGTCATCTGAAGGAAACCTTCCCACATTGCTGTTTCAGGTTTCAGTACAAAATGGAATCGTTTTTCACACACAAAAATAATTATGGTATTTTCTAAGTGCTTCTACATGTCAAGCGCTGTTTAAAGCACTGGGATTGATACAAGTTGATCAGGTTGGATAATAATAATGATGATATTTGTTAAGCACTTACTAAGTGTCTAACACTGTTTTAAGCACTGGGGTAGGCACAGTGCAATCAGGTTGGACACTGTCTCTGACCCACATGGGCCTCACAGTCTTAATCCCCATTTCACAGGTGAGGTAACTGAGGCAAAGAAGTTAAATGACTTGTCCAAGGTCACTCAATGGACAAGTGGCAGAGTTGGGATTAGAACCAGGTCTTTCTAATTCGTAGGTCCATGCTCTATCTTCTAGGCAATACAGCTTCCTTGTACCACAGGGACTCAAAGTCTATATAGGAGGGAGAACAGATATTGCCTGCCATGTGACATGAGCAAGTCACTTCACTTCTCTGTGCCTCAGTTACCTCATCTGTAAAATGGGTATCAAGACTGTGAACCCCATATGGGACAAGTACTTTGTCCAACCCAATTTGCTTGTATCCACTCCAGCACTTAATACAGTGCCTGACACTTAGTAAGCACTCAACAAATGTGTTAAGTCTTTACTATGTGCCAAGTACTGTACGAAGAGCTGGGATAGATACAAGGTAATAAGGTCAGACACAGTCTCTGTCCCACATGGTGCTGACAGTCTAAGAGGGGGGGAGAACAAGTATTTCATCCCCCCTTCACATATGAGGTAGCTGAGGAATAGAGAAGTTAGGTAACTTGCCCAGGGTAACACAGCAGGCAGGTGGCAGAGCCAGGATTGAAACCCAGCTCCTCTGACTCCCAGGCCCATACACTATTCACAAGGCCACACGGCTTCTGTAATTCAAAAGTTAAGGGAAGCAGAACATTTTAAAAGTGTTCTTCTTAAGGTGGATTGTCAAATAAAAAAACCCAGGATAATCACCATCTGAGTGGCACCAATGCAGTAATCACTGAGGGTATCATAATCAAACTTGAACTTCCTGTCAGGCCATTTGAGGTCATTATGACTTCCTTGGGGCAGGGTCTCTGGAAACCTCAAGACCGAGGGTTTGTTCTCCCTGAGATCCTGCCTATCTGTGGAGTTCAGCCGAGACACCTGGCAACCCTTAGTGATTTGGAACCATGCGACGTGAATGCCTAGCAGTTGAGATATGGGTTCTGTTTAACACTGCCTGTTCTCCCTGATTGGGTAACTGATTCTTAAATAACTCAGGGAGCTTATGACAAATGGACAGAGGTCCTTGGATCCGGAATGGGAAAGTGCTTTAAGTGCTCTTCTTCCATGAGTTACCAGGTAGATTTCAATTGCTCATTAGTGGCCCAATGCCTCATTGTTGCCTTCATGTGAATAGGAACCTGAAGGGGGAGGGAAGGAAGGATGCTGAGAGATTGCATATAATTCCCGTTGCCAGAGAAACCATTTTCTTGATGTCTGGGCATGTTCAGAACAGCTAGATCAACTGGAGACTCAGTACAGTCCTTGCTGGGGCTGTCAGGGTAGAGAACAAACAAACAAGAAAGCTTACAGCAGAAAGCTGAGCGGGACATTCGAATAGGGAACCAGATTGTTTTAATCTTGTGTGTCTGCAGAGCGGGACATTGACAGCCAGGCCCCTGCTATGCTAATCCCCAAGGAGGCCTGTGAGTTTGTTCATCTCATCTCCAATTCATTCAGTCATTCATTCAATCGTATTTATTGAGCACTTTCTGTGTGCAGAGCACTGTACTAAGCATTTGGGAAGTACAGGTTGGCAACATATAGAGATGGTCCCTACCCAACAACGGGCTTACAGTCTAGAAGGGGGAGAGCCTCTGTCCCCATTGTTTCATGCCTCTTCTCTCAGAGGTGGGCAGTACCCACCTACTCCTCCCACTCCCCTTCCCTGACCCAAGCTGACTTCCGGCCACCCTGTGGCCTTGCCCAGCTGGGGCCCCTTGGATCCCACCCAAGCCTCCCTCCCTTCCCACTCCCCTTACACGTGACAATCGCTCCCCACCACGGCAGCCCCATGTCAATGTGCATGTACTCCAGGAAGATCTGGACCAACCCCACTGGGGTGTACATGGCTAGGCCCAGCTCTGTCAAGCTCTGCTCCATGGCCACCTGGGCCATATCCGCAGCCCCATCTGGGGCCACTTCTGTCACTGCAGTAGGGGAAGGGGCTGTGGGAAGGGCTGGAGGCACCTGACTCTGTGCACACACAGTGGGGGTGGTGCTGAGGCATCAGGGGTTGAGGCCCAGATGTGGAGGTGGCCCTCGGGACACAGAAAGAGTTCAGGCCTGCAGCCACTGTGGCCTGATGGCCGCACACCTACCCGACCACCATCTTGCCGATCAAAGGACCTAAACACTGCACCAATTATCTCTGCCTCTTCAACATTCTTTCCCTCTTTAATGAGAGCTGGAAATGAATAGAGAGAGAGAGAGTAAGGGAGGCAAAGATAGAGAAAGAAGAAAGAGGGAGAGAAACTGAGAGAAAAAACAAGAGAACGAAACAGAGATTGAAAGCAAGGTCTTAAACGTATGGATTTTTCTCCCTATTTTCCTGGATCTATGTTTCTTGGGGTAGGAGAGAAATGGGAACAGTGAGGAAGTTTACTGTGCAAAGTTTCTGGACAGGAAGAGACAAATGGTTATTTTCATACCCTGTTTCCTTCCTCATTCTTTCTCCATTTTGAGCCTTAAAGGATGTGGAAATGTTTCTTCTGTCTGAGAAAGAGGCCTTGTTTTCAATCTTTGTTTCATTCTCTTGGTTTTTCTCTCAGTTTCTCTCCCTCTTTCTTCTTTCTCTATCTTTGCCTCCCTTACTCTCTCTCTCTATGGATCTAAGTGGATTTTCTTTGATATTTGATCCCCTGGAAGAAAGGAGACACTACAAACACAAAATAGCAGAATTTGTTCAGAAATAGTGGAAAACCACGATAGGAAGATCTTTGCACCTCTGTGAATCCTGCATTTTTGATATAAAGCCATTGACTTCTGTGTAGTTTTTACATCAGCCTTGCAGATCACTATCTGTCCTCATACCTGCACCTGATAGAAAGTGTTCTAGTAAATATTTATATCTATTTCGTCAATGTGGAAATTCAGTATTTCAGTGTGGTGGGGGAAATGTACTGATAAATATTTTGAGAGCTACGTAATCAATCAATAGTATTTATTGTGTGTAGAGCACTAAGCACGTGGGCAAGCATAATAGAGTTGGTAGACAGGATCCTTGGCAGTCTTTGTTGAATATATTTTCTAATCTGAGTAGTTGTCCAGCATTGATTTTTTTTATTTTTTTTTTATCCCCAAAAGAAACAAGTGTCTGGCAAGAATTATGACCCATCCTTGGGTCACTCTAATTAGTGCACATTGAAATTGATGGAGAAGATGTAGAGAGGGAGAATCAAAAGTCAGAGGCAACAATTTGTCTGATATGATTTTTCTCACTCCTCCCAGACGACCAGTCCAATGGGAGAAAAGACTTTTTATGTAGCAGATGACCTTTGTGTTGGAGCTTAAAAATGAGTATTTTTTTACTAAATTTGAGGTGACGTTGTATCCCCGCTCTTCATGGAACAGATGAGGGGACACCTTTTCAAGAAGCCCAAACAGTATACTTTTGTTGTGATGATGAAAGTTGTTCAGCAACTGCAGTTATAAGTGCTTAGTACAGTGCTCTGCACAGAGTAAGTTCTCAATAAATACCACTGATTGATTAACATCCCTAGAGACACAATTAGATCCATAAAGAAAAAAGAGCCCCCAATAGGAGAAACAACTGGAAAATTCTTTTACAATCAAGGAAGTGAAAAAGAGAATCCATTTCTCTTCTTCATTCTTTTTTTTAATGGTATTTCTTAAGGCTTATCTTGCACCAGGTACTGTACTAAGTGCTGAGGTAAATACAAACTAGTAAGATTGGACACCATCCATGTCCCACTTGGAGCTCACAATCTTAATCCCCCTCCCATTCTCTTACTGTGGGGGTTCCCCAAGGTTCAGTGCTTGGTCCCCTTCTGTTCTCGATCTGTACGCACTCCCTTGGTGACCTCATTCACTCCCACGGCTTCAACTATCATCTCTTCGCTGATGACACCCAGATCTACATCTCTGCCCCTGCTCTCTCTCCCTCTCTCCAGGCTCGCATCTCCTCCTGCCTTCAGGACATCTCCATTTGGATGTCTGCCCGCCACCTAAAGCTCAACATGTCGAAGACTGAACTGCTTGTCTTCCCTCCCAAACCTTGCCCTCTCCCTGACTTTCCCATCTCTGTTGACGGCACTACCATCCTTCCCGTCTCACAAGCCCGCAACCTTGGTGTCATCCTCGACTCCGTTCTCTCATTCACCCCTCACATCCAAGTCGTCACCAAAATCTGCCGGTCTCAGCTCCGCAACATTGCCAAGATCCGCCCTTTCCTCTCCATCCCAACCGCTACCCTGCTCATTCAAGCTCTCATCCTATCCCATCTGGCTACTGCATCAGCCTTCTCTCTGATCTCCCATCCTCGTGTCTCTCTCCACTTCAATGCATACTTCATGCTGCTGCCTGGATTATCTTTGTCCAGAAACGCTCTGGGCATATTACTCCCCTCCTCAAAAATCTCCAGTGGCTACCAATTAATCTGCGCATCAGGCAGAAACTCCTCACCCTGGGCTTCAAGGCTGTCCATCACCTCGCTCCCTCCTACCTCACCTCCCTTCTCTCCTTCTACAGCCCAGCCCGCACCCTCCGCTCCTCCGCCGCTAATCTCCTCACCGTACCTTGCTCTCGCCTGTCCCGCCATCGACCCCCGGCCCACGTCATCCCCCGGGCCTGGAATGCCCTCCCTCTGCCCATCCGCCGAGCTAGCTCTCTTCCTCCCTTCAAGGCCCTACGGAGAGCTCACCTCCTCCAGGAGGCCTTTCCAGACTGAGCCCCTTCCTTCCTCTCTCCCTCCTCCCCCTCTCCATCCCCCCATCTTACCTCCTTACCTTCCCCACAGCACCTGTATATATGTATATATGTTTGTAGATATTTATTACTCTATTTATTTATTTATTTATTTTATTTGTACATATCTATTCTATTTATTTCATTTTGTTAGTATGTTTGGTTTTGTTCTCTGTCTCCCCCTTTTAGACTGTGAGCCCACTGTTGGGTAGGGACTGTCTCTATATGTTGCCAATTTGGACTTCCTAAGCGCTTAGCACAGTGCTCTGCACATAGTAAGCGCTCAATAAATACGATTGATGATGATGATGATGATGATGATGATGATTTTATAGATGAGGTAACTGAAACATAGAGAAGTTATGTGACTTACCCAAGGTCGCACAGCAGACAGGTGTAGAGCCAGGACTAGAACTCAGGTCCTTCTGACTCCCAGTGCTCACCATCTAAAAGTGAAAGAGGAATAATTCCACCAAAGTGATGACTAGGTGAAAACAACATGATCAAAATCAAGATCACCTACACTAGTTAGTGCCTCCTGTCTGAAGGCATAAATTGAAAAGTAAACCAGGGTTAGAGAGAGAGTGCCTAGAAATAGTACACAAGTGAATAGACTAATGAAAAGTACATATATAAACAGATATTTACATGAATGTCGAGGTAGCTAATGAACTACCATTAGAGTGTACCTCCCCATCTAGAATATAAACTTGCTGTAAGCAGGGAATATGTCTGCTATATTGCTGTGTTGTACTCTTTCTAGCACTTAGTATAGTCCCTCTAAACTGTGAGCTGATTTTGGGCAGGGATTGACATTATTGTCATATTGTGCTTTCCCAAGTGCTTAGTATAGTGCTCTGCACACAGTAGGCACTTAATAAATATGATTGAATGAATGAATGCTGTACAAACCATATGCACTCAGTATGTTGGATTGATTGACAAGTAAGATGCTGGGTTAGTCATAGAGGACCTTCCAGAGGAAGTGATGTTTTAAGATCAGCTATTTGGAGGAGGGAAGGTAGGTGAAGGACTTGAAGGATGGGAGGGTCCCGAGGCAGGAGAAAGTTATAAATAAGCTATGGTTAGGAGGTTTGCTTTGGAGGAGTGAAGCACTAGCTAAGGTGGAGTGGGAAAAGAGAGGTTAGGTCATAAGGATCCTTCTTGGAGAGATTTTGAATCAGATGGTCAGGAATTTTTGTTTTATTGGGGAGTGACAGGGAAGCATTAGAGATTTTGGAACACACAAGTGGTGTGTTTCAGTTGTCGTCTTAAAAAGATGGTTGTAACGATTTTCCCAGTTCCAGTCCTTTCACTTCATTTTTTCTTTCCCTCTCAGACCTCTGCCTAAGAGTGCTGAAGCATTAAAACTTGCTTCTGCTAGCAGAATTTCTAAACACTAATTTCTGCTGCTCAGAAGAAATGCACTGATTTTTGATGACTTCCTTCTTCTGGACACCATATTTAGGGAGATCCAGAAGGGTATAACTCTTGAGTTTAGGATGGTGGTGGGGCTGAATTTTGCTTTTGGCTATTCTCCTCTTCTGTTTTCTTTTTGTTTTTTTATAATTCTAAAAAGTGATTTTCTCCTTTGCCAGAATCAATCAATCAGTCGATTTACTGACTGCTATACTATATTGTACTATCCTATGCTAAGTGCTTGGAAAAGTACAATAAAACTAACTAGTCCTAGAATTGTATAGCGTTGACTGGGTTTCTGGCGTTATGGGGATATCTGTGCCTTCTGGATCAGAGATTGTTTGCCAAAGTAGGAAACTGTACATCTTTGGGGATAACAAACCCAGCCAGGAGATGGGCACCAGCCACACTTAAGTAAATGGTAACATCACTGAGTAAGACAGACACCTGAAAGAGAGAAGCAGCATGGCCTAGTGGAAAAAGCAAGGATCTGTGGGACTCGAAGGACCTGGGTTGTAATCCCAGCTCCACCACTTCCCTGCTGTGTGACCTTGGACAAGTTACTTCACTTCTCTGTGCCTCAGTTACCACATCTGTAAAATGGGGATTAAGACTGTGAGCTCCATATGGAACATGGACTGTGTCCAACCCGATTAACTCGTGTTTACCCCAGCACTTAGTACAGGGCCTGGCACATAATAAGCTCTTAAAAATATTGTAAACAGGAAAAGAGAAATTTTAGTAATCCCTGCAAGGATACATTTCCTCTGCAAGCATTTATTATGCAGATAATTTACCAACATTTTATGAGATGTTCAACTGCCGAATTAAAATGTATCCTGTAAAGTACATTTTACATCGATGTACATCAGTGGATACAGATATTCATTGATTTGGGTTTAAAAGATGTGGAGGGGCTCCTCTGTGATACCAACCTCTGATTTTGATTCGCCACTGCAACACAGATTCCTTCAATTGACATCAGAGTTTTTGCTAGTCATGGATGAAAAATCCCAGAAATCATGCAAAGGATACTTGGGGGCTGACAAATGAGAAGGCTTTCCAAAATTTTTCTCCTTTGGCTTTCAAAGAATGCACAGGAAAAGAAACCATTATGTTTTAGAAAATAACAGTAAATTATTCCATATGCCATGGCAGAAAACGGTGATAATCAGTTTTCTTTTGCTTTTTAAATATAGTTAATATGTTTCTCCATTTTGGTTGCTCTTTGGGCACAGAGATGTCTTCCCTCTCTTACTCAGGGATTCACTAATGCCACAAAAACTCTCTCAACAACCAGACCTGTCATGCATCTCCCAGACCTCTCCCTTATAATAATAATAATGATAATAATAATAATAATAATATAGTATTTGTGAAGCACTTACTATGTGCCAAGCACTGTTCTAAGTGCTGGGGTAGACACAAGGTAATCAGGTTGTCCCACCTGGGGCTCAAAGTCTTAATCCCCATTTTACAGATGAGGCAATTGCGACACAGAGAAGTTAAGTGACTTGCCCAAAGTCACACAGCTGACAAGTGGCAGAGCTGGGATTAGAACCCATGACCTCTGACTCCCAAGACCATGCTGTCTCCACTAAGCCATGCTGCTTTCACACTTGCAAATCATTTGTATCCATTAAGCACTTAATAATCATCCCAAGCTCAGCCCCCTCACCTATGTATATATCTGTAATTTATTTGAATGTCTGCCTCCTCTTCATGCTATAAGCTCCTTGTGGGCAGGGAATTGTCTGCCAACTCTGTTATATTGTACTCTCCCGAGTGCCTAGTATAATGGGAATAAAGCCAAATCCAATTGAATGGGTTTTGGGTGCGACAGTTCACTTCCTTCCCTTCAGAGGAGAGATTTCAGGCTGAAGATTCTGAGGTTCCCTGCCCAACTGTACTACAAATGAACAACTTTTTGCCCTGGTGCATTCGAGGCAGAGGATAGAGTGGCACATGTGGGCAGATAACACTCCTACCTTTCCCTTTGAGGTCACCTGGAAGAGAGGTTAATCCATAACAGGTGACGCAGTCTTAAACCAGGTTGGCACTAAAACCATGCCAGGTTCTCCTTTATAGGATGTTTCTGCATCCGAGAGCCCAAGAAGTAAACAGGCATATCCATGTGAATTCCCTCATCCAACTATAGAAAATTAGTACTCTAAAAACTGTTGAGTATGAGAAGTAGCTTGTCCTAGTGGATAGCAAATGGGCCCGGGACTCAGGAGGACCTGGGTTCTAATCTCGGCTCTGCCACTTGTCTGCTGTGTGACTTTAGGCAAGTCACTTCACTTCTCTATGCCTCAGTTACCTCATCTGTAAAATGGAGATTGAGACTGTGAGCCCCAGGTGGAACTTAGATGGTGTCCAACCTGATTAGTTAGATGTACCTCATCACTTAGTACAGTCTCTGGCACATAGTAAAGTGCTTAACAAATACCATAATAAAGAGGAATTCTGACCCACTACTTTGATATAAATGTAAGCTTTATTGAAAAGATTGAAAGTATTCAATCATTACAGTAATAATCAGGGAAAGGTCCTGCCCCCAGAAAACTCCACAAGACTCAGATACTGCTTGAGGAAGAGAGAGAGGATTACTGATGCCAAATTTGATCTACCTGTTTGTACAATTAATTTGTTATTCTGACAATTTAGTTTCAGATCCATAGTGGGCCAAAGAGCCTGTTGTTATTTGTCTGCTCAAGACCAAGGTAACCTTGAAGACGTGCTGCCCTTTGTAATTTTGGGCACAGTGAAATTTGCCCACCGAACATACCTGAGAGCTGAGGCTGGTCTTGTCACTGAACGAGAATTGAAGTAGATCGTGATAGCTCTTCATTGAGTGCTTACCGTCTGAATTTCCAGAACTGGTTGAAGTAGAATGGCTTCCGCTGATTGCTGTAAATACGTAATTTTCTTTAAAGAGAACCTCCTGTGTGCTCACATCCTTTACTTGTAGTTGATAGCCTAGATTGAAGACACATCCATGATTGTAAAAGAGGAAATGATTTATGGACATTAAGGAACATGTAATCAGTTTTATCCAGGGAGTTCTGCATGGTTTTTATTTAACTCTGCTAAAGACACTTTCAAATTCATCACTCCATGATAGGTCAATAAGTTGGTTCTTCTCCCTAAGCACATCCTGTGAGCATGTGCCACTCTTCTCACTGCTCTATAGAGTTATATTTGAAACTGGGGCAGATCAATTGTGGCAATCAATAAAAGCTGGAAAACTCAGAAAGCAGAGCTGGGTGGGCCGCCTGACTTCCTTTAGGCACCTTTAGAAGTATCACTCCCTAGAGATTTCTGGAGACACCTCAAGGCCTGGGCTGAGTTTCTAAGCGACATATTTTAGACTGTGACATTTGTGGTCTTAGGGAAAGCAGATGTGTTGCTGTTGACTGAGTGGAATGAAATTCTAGGTGCCTAAACAGCAAGACAATTCCATGAATGGGATTTCTAGACTGTGAGCCCATTGTTGGGAAGGGACCGTCTCTATGTTGCCAACTTGTACTTCCCAAGCGCTTAGTACAGTGCTCTGCACACAGTAAGTGATCAATAAATACGATTGAATGAATGAATGAATGAATGCAATAATAAATACAAAAAAGATATCAGAGGCTAGATGGAAATTCAAATAGGAGAATCCATAATGGGATATAAGAATGTAAATTAACCAGAACAGCTGGTTTTCCACACTTCCATGTCGTTGCTGTTATCTTAAAAAGACATATACATAAAATACAATCTGTTAAAGGATTTGTATTCTATTCACAACAACCTCTAACCACATGAACAGAAATGGTTTCAGAATTAGGGAATTTAGGCCTTCGAGGACCAAACTTTCTTGAATACGAAGTAGAAGAGGAGGTGAATCTTCCAGAGTCAGAAAAAAGCAGAAAGCCACAAAGACAGCCCCACCCCTACCTCCTCTGGGACAGACAGACAGACAGACAGACAGACAGACAGACACACACACACACACACACACGGAGAAACATTCATCCAAGCAAATTAACAGGGACACACAAAAGACCTGCAGAGAGTCAAACACACTCACACACTGGCATATGTACCAGACCTGTGTATACTGGCAGACTTGGTAAACAGTTTCAGGCAAAAACTCAGCAAAGGCACCCTGAGAGACAAACACACAACTGCAGACAAACACAGACAGACTTTCTGGCACAGGTATACAACCCCACAGAGAGACATACTCACACATCCATAGAAAGACCTGAGGTGGACACATTCACACAGATGGTAAACTGTAAGCTCCTGTCTACCAACTCTGTTGTACTATACTCTCCCATGGGCTTAGTACAGTGTCCTGCACACAGTAAGCACTCAATAAATACCCTTGATGATCATGATAACTCTGGATTCCCACCCCGACTGCCCACACATTGCCAAAAGGCAATCCTTGTCTGTGGCTGAAATAATAATAATAATAATTATACTTGTAGTATTTGTTAAAGGCTTACTGTGTGTCAGAAAGAAGAAAAGTAGGAGTTCAGTCCTATTAAAGTTGTTGAACTCCTGTGCCCCTTCCTCTCCCTTTTATGTTCCTTATTACCTCCCTCACTTACTTGCCCCTGTTTCCCTTTGAAGATATAGATTTGCCTTTATGGCTTTGGGAAGGCACAGTTAAGTGTTTCCATTCAGGTGAACTTTTTCTTGATCCTTGCCCAAGTCACCCCCAGAGCTCCAGGGGAGCCATTAGTACAAAGGATCTGAGTTTCCTAAGGGGAATAACTTGGAGGGAGGGAGGCTTGGTTATGGTAGGAGAGATGGATTACTGGAGCCCATGGAACCAGCTAGCAAAACTGGCTAAGGAGCAGATTTATGTGTAGGGTAGAAGAGGAATGGTGCTTGACTGTCAAGGAATGGTCATCTTTCAGAAATCCAATCCAACTACTTTAGGGCTGCAATCGGCCAAGAAGAACAGAGCCTTAGTGTTCTTAATCTTCTTTTATTATAGGGTGGAAATCTGTCTTTCCCTTCCCCTGGAGGCATGGAGTCCTCTGGTCTTTTTTTGGTTTGGTTTTGGGTTTTTTATGGTATTTGTTAAGCACTTATTATGTGTCAGACACAGTCCTATGCATCACATTGGCATAGGTGCAGTTAATTAGATCACACATAGTCTCTATCCCACGTGGGGCTCACAGATTGAAGAAGAGGTAGAACAGGTATTTAATCCTTATTTTACAGATAAGGAAACTGAGGCCCAGAGAAGTTAAGTGACTTGACTAAAGTCACACAGCAACCAATTGGCAGAGGGGGGATTAGAACCCAGGTCTTCCTACTTCCACGCCTGTGCCCTTTTCAATAGACCATGCTGCATTTCCTGTTCAGGCTCAGGCCCCCTGATGGGAGTCTCCTGACTCTCGCTGGTTATGGTTGTATAGTGGTGGGGTGAGGTGTAAGTGATTTAAATAATCAGCCAAAACCCAAGTGATCTGGTCCCTACTGGCTGTCCCTGTGTGCCAAGCACAGACCCAAGTTGATGTTAAATAGCCAAAAGGTGATAAGTCTGAGTGCTATACTAAGGTGAATTACTTGTTGTGGTTATGTAACTCAAAGGGTGAGAAATTAAGGGGATTTTACTTTTGGATAAAGTGGCATAAAATAGTAAACTGTAATCCGTTCAAAGCTAGTCTTCTCGAAGTCCATCGGTTGTTTAGTGGAGTTTCCATCATGGCTGCCTCATATTTAGAATCCAAGTGAATGCTAGCTTCCCAAACAGCCCAGATATCTTGACTTTTTCAAATAGTTCAAACCCAATCTGCTTCTCCATCTGGTTTTCAAACTGCATACAAACAAAGAAACAACAAAATAAACTAAACAAACAAACAAACAGAAACACACTTCACAGAGGTATCCAGCTCGCATTTTCAATTACAGGGTCTTTGAAGGTGTGTTATAGCATTGGCTGCTCTTTCAGGCCTGTTGTACGATGGGTGACTTTGACAGTCACTCTATCTAGTCTCACATGTAGAGAGTGGGAGAAGAACCCCAGGAGTTGCTAGAACAGGCAGAAATTCAAACCTGAAGATCCTCCCACAGGGAAAGGGAATCTGACATCACTGCACTGTTGGCTTCTCCTGGAATTCAGTGTCACAAGGGAGGACTGGGAAAACAGGAAAGGGCTAGTTTACTAGGGAGAAGAAACTTCTCTGCCATTTTAAGTTAGAGTTGAGACTGAATAATTCTCAGGATAGGTTCTCTACAAGGGGAATAAGAGGCTAGAATCTCTGAGGAGTGAGGCTAGCTCTCCAGAGAGAAGGAAAATTTATACCTAGATCAGGACCTGGAATCTGAAAATCCTGATGAAATGTCCAGAGGCAACAAACCTGACACTTAGGTTTCCCCAAGAGATTTTTGAGGGGAATGGGCCAGAGGAGCAATGGAATGCTTGAAAGAAAGGTAAAAAGGATTCCATTGGGAATTGAGAAAAAATAATCTTTAAAAGTATGGAATTAGTGCATAGTTATTTTATCTTAGTTACTCAATTTAGTCAATCAGTTGTATTAAACAGGTTTTGATCCACTAATCATAGGTGAGGGGCCTGAGGCAGAGAAAAGTTAAGTGATTTGCCCAAGGTCACTCAGCAGGGAACTGGTAGAACCAGAATTAGAACCCAGGTCTCTGATTCCCAGGCTTATGCTCTTTTCTCTAGGCCATGCTGTTCCCCTAAGACTCTAAGTCTTTATGGACATTGTGGATAGACTAAGACTTTCTAGAGAACCCCCAAGGGCTATTTTGACGACAGGGACCTGGATTTTAATCCGGATTCTGCCAATTGCCCGCTATCTGATCTTGGGCAAGTCATTTAACTTCTCTGTGCCTTGGTTTCCCCATCTGTAATATGGCTACTCAATACTCAATCTCCCTCCTCTTTAGACTGTGAGGCACATGTGGGATAGGGACTTTGTCTGATCTGATTGCATTCTCTCAACCCGAATGCTTAATAGAATGCAAGCACTCATAAGTGCTTAACAAATACGACAACTATTAGTAGTTTTATAAGTAGTAGATGAACTTAGAAGCCCGTGGTCTGCCATAGCATTGACTCCCTATTTGTGCAGATAAAGAAACTGAGGCACAGGAAGAACAATCCCAGGCCTATGGTCTTTCCACTAGGCCTTGCTGCACCTCTATGTTCTGCAGATCGATAATGAAGATGAGCGTTGAAAAGGAAAATTAAACTGTTTTGCTGACTGCATTTGGCATGAAGGTTCTGTTTTGTCCACCACTGGTCAAACCCCACTCCAGAAGCTGAACTGACCACAGCCTGCATCCCACAAAAATCAAATGGCACCCTGCTTTCCAACAATTGCCCACAAAAGTGCCCAGGTTGATGAGTTTGCTTTCATCGTCCCTGCAATTGGGGATGACAGGCTTTGAGCAAAAAGCACAAAGAAGCATCTCTTCCACCTGTGTCTCATAGACTACCCAGGGTTGCTCCTGGAATAGCCAAGCTGTTTTCCCACCCGGAGTTATGGAGATGAGAAGATGACTCCTTGCTTCTATTCTGCTCAAAGTGATTTACCCACTTAAGGCGGCAGATGGAACCGCTTTGACAGTCACTGGCCCAATCCCTAAATACCAGCAGCGGTGCTTAAACCATGGTTCCCTTTCACTTAACTCCCTTGCTAGTATCACTTTCTGCTTTGGAAACTAAAAATTCAAGGGGACGTCTATTCCAACCAGGGGTCGATAGATCTTTAAGTGTGGCCTATTCAGATTTGGGCTCTGTCTCCTGTGTAGGCAACTACAGGTTTTGAAGTTCTGAGAGGATAAATCGAGCAGTAATTGTAGAGTGAATAGATCCATCTCAAGGCAAGCATAGAGTTCTGCAGCACCATCCAAAGTTGAGAAAAATCTACATTTTTCTGAAAGTAAGCCCTTTTATTTTTAATGGTATTAGTTATGTGCTTACTATGTGCCAAACACTGTAATAGGCGCTGGGGTAGACAAAAGCTAATCAGGTTGGACACAGTCCATGTCCCACATGGGTCTCACAGTCTTAATCCCCATTTTACAGATGAGGTGACTGAAGCACAGAGAAATGAAGTGACTTGCCCAAGATCACACAGCAGACAAGTGGCAGAGCTGGCATTAGAACTCAGCTCCTTCTGACTTCCAGGCCTGTGCTTCCATCCACTAGACCACAGTGGAGACCACGTATGTTGCAGTGGCTCCAGGCAGATACTTGCAAGTAGCGTGGACTAGTAGATAGAGCACAGGCCTGGGAGTCAGATGGACCTGGGTTCTAATGTTGGCTGTGCCACTTGTTTGCTGTGTGACCTTGGGCAAGCCATTGAACTTCTCTGTGCCTCAGTTACTTCATCGGAAAAGTGAGGATTAAGACTGTGAACCTCATGTGGGACAGGGACTGTGCCAAACCTGATTAGCTTGTGTCTTCCCCAGCATTTATTACAGGGCCAGGCATGTAGGAAGAACTTAGCAGATACTACACACAAGAAAAAGGTTCAGAGCCATGAAATTCAGTGAGAGATGCCAATGCAAACCAGGTAGGCACCATTCCTCAACACTCCTCTACTGCTTTGTTACCTGGATTTCCAGACACGAATTTCAGTTCCACTCCAGTCCTGGACACAGAGGGTTATTTCCAAAAGCCCTGACTCAAGAGTAAATCCTCTCTATCTCCTCTATGATTTTTTTCAATCCAAAATGACAGCACCTTAGAATTAGTTATACTTGAGCCAAGATGAGTCTTGCCTGATAGCTTCTGTGGCATTTACTCCTTGCACAAAGGGATTACACAATCTCCCCGAATTTTGATTGGAATTTTGCATGTTTGCCAGTTCTCTGAAGTCTAAAACAGATCTGAGGCCCAATACCTTCACAACAATATTTGCTGCTCGTGCAAATTGTATTTTCTAATGACTGTTTTATTAAAGCAGCTGAGAGGGAAAGGCTGAGAATAGATTACACATAGCAGAGAACTTCCTCTCTTGAGTTGCACTGGGTCAAAGGTGAAAACCCATCAAAGGGTGACTTCATTCCATCACAGCAACAGCCTGGTGACATGGTACCCCTAACTCATTACTTGATAAGCATAGATCAGTACTCGAACCCCTGCTGTATCTGGGGCAATAAATGTTTCCCCTACTGTCATGGTCCATATGGGTTGCTTTGAGATCTAAGAGGCCACAAACAATCAGAGGGAGACAGTTGGAGAAATAAGCCAGTAAATGTCTCCAGTCAATCAATCAATTGTATTTATTGAATGCTTACTGTGTGCAGAGTACTGTACTAAATGGTTGGGAGAGTACAATATAACAGAAAAATTCCCTCCCAACAACGAGCTTGCAGTCCAGAGGGGGAGACAGACATGAATATAAAAAAATAAAGTAGAGATATGTACATAAATGCTGTGGGACTGGACGGGGGATGAATAAAGGGAGCGAGTCAGGGTGACGCAGGAAGGAGTGGGAGAAGAGGAAATAAGGCTTTGAAGTTGGGGAGAGTAATTGTCTGATGGATATGAGGAGGGAGGGCATTCTAGGCCAGAGGCAGGAAGTGGGCAAGGGGTCGGCAGTGAGATAGACAAGATTGAGATGTAGTGAGAAGGTTAGCATTAGAGGAGCAAAGTGTGCGGCAGGGTTGTTTGGGGAGTGGTGGTGGTGGTGATGGTCTCGTGTGTGTGTGTGTGTGTGTGTGTGTGTGTGTGTGTGTGTGTGTGTGTGTGTGTGTACTTGAGTGCTTGGGGGTAAAGACTGAAGTGCAAAGGCTACTAAGTAAGGAGAGAAAAATCTCAAATAGTGATCCCTGTATGGGACAGGGACTGTGTCCATTATGGTTATCATGTATCTTTCTTAGCACTTAGAACAGTGTTTGGCAAAGAATAGATTGGTAATAAAGAGCAAATACCTAATGCATAAATCCCAAAGCAGATCATTTCTCTATTTGCAGCCACATGGATCTCGGAGGCAGCTTCTAAACTGTGAGTCAATGCCTCATTTATCTCATCCGAATCAGTGTGAGATTCTGTGTCCAGTAGCAAAATAATGAATGGAATTGACATGCAAGTTTTTGTTAAGTATTATTATGCTTACATATCTGTTTTCTCCATAATCCAAAGTAACCATACTAAGAATGTAATAGAACACGCTGCTTGAAATGTTAAAGATCTGGTGATAAGCAAAATCAGCATTGTTTAGAGCAGGACATTATATGCAAATATTAAATTTTAATGACTTGGTTTCCTGTTAATCTGAACCAAAAGTGTTTTCTATGTGCAGCTGTTAACACCTAATGGAATTTTTAAACTTGAAGGGAACAAGGTAAAAGCAGGGTTTTGAATGAACAGATTGTTTCTTTCCAGACTGCTAGCTTATACTTTCTTGATACCACGTTATTCCAGCCTGTATGGCTTCGGGAAATTGGTGCACAGAGAATAGCTCAAGACACTTAACCCACCTCCCACTAATGTCAAGCCAGAAACACAGGGCTTCGAAAGTGGCTTCTGCACCTCAGCACACTCAGCCTTCTCACCATGTAGTGGTTACGCCCCAGATGCCATGATTACTGAGATCACTCCCAGGGACAATAAATAAATTTGGTGTCCTGGGTGGTGAGGTGAAACAAATGAGAAAATTGGAACATTGCAATGAATAGCCCAGTATCACCATGGGTGGGGCATATGTCTACCAACTCTGCTTTACTGTACTCTCCCAAGCACTTAGTACAGTACTCTACATACAATAAGTGCTCAAAAACTACCATTGATCGGTTTAGTTGTTCCATTCACACTCCTCATTTTGAGGCCCCTGAATTCAACCACCTACTTCCAGACTCGTGTCTGTCAGTGAAATTTCTAGACCATAAGCTCCTTGTGGGCAGGGAATGTGTCTAACATTTCCATTATATTGTACTCCCAAATGCTTAGTACAGTGCTCTGCACACAGTAAGCACTCAATAAATACGATTGATGATGGTGGTGATGACAGTAAGTGCTCAATAAATATAATCGATTGATTGATTGCCAGCCCCTGAGTTCCATAAAGATCTGTTGACCAATAAGGCTAATGTTTTGGAGGATCTGGAAGCAGCATGTCTCAGTGGAAAGAGCACGGGCTTTGGACTCAGAGGTCAGGGGTTCAAATCCTGGCTCCGCCAATTGTCAGCTGTGTGACTTTCGGCAAGTCACTTCACTTCTCTATGCCTCAGTTCCCTCATCTGTAAAATGGGGATTAAGACTGTGAGCCCCTCGTGGGACAACCTGATCACCTTGTAACCTCCTCAGCACTTAGAACAGTGCTTTGCACATAGTAAGCGCTTAATAAATGCCATTATTATTATTATTACTATTATTAAATGAATGTTTGTGATGCCTAGCCCTGGGATATATGGAATAGGAGAGGCACATTGCAAATCCCCTGTCACTCAAATGAGGCCCAAAAGAATTGCACATTTCATGGCCCAAAGCAATTGGCCTCTTATTATGTGCCCTTTGCTATTTTCAGTCATGTGGAAAAGCAAGAAGAAAGGCAAATAAAATTGAACTTTGCTTTGCAAGATCTTCAGGGTCTTTGAAGATTTCAGGTGTCTTAGATGTATTTTGGATACCTATGTTATGAGAATTTGGATGTTCCCAAGTTAACCCAATCAAAACATGTTTATGGCAGAATTATGGCCATATGTTTTGTGTTTATGTTAAACATATGTTTATGTTAAACATATGTTTATGTTTATGGCAGAACAGTGCTTTGCACATAGTAAGCGCTTAACAAATGCCATCATTATTATTATTATAATTACAGGGGAAGGCAGCCATTATTATGATTATGAAAAAGAGATGAGACTTCAAAGGCTGATCTTGAGAGCTTGAACTTTGTAATACCTACATTACAAATTTCTGTGACATATCTCTGAGCCTCTGTTACTTCATCTGTAGAATGGGGAGTAAGAGTGTGAGTCCCATGTGGGACAGGGACTGTGTCCAACTTGACTACTTTGTATCTGCCTTAATGCATAGTACAGTGCCTGACATATAGTAAACACTTAACAAATACCAAAAAAACTACCCTTATAAAAGGGAATAACCTGGAAGTGGGATTCAATCATTGCTTATATGAAAATGAATGAAGATAAGAGAAGCAGCATGGCTTAGTGGAGAGATCATAGGCCTGGAAGTCAGAAGGACCTGGGTTCTAATACTGGCTCCATTGCTGGTCTACTGTGTGACCTTAGGCTAATCACTTCTCTGTGCCTCAGTTACTTCATCTGTAAAATGGGGGTTAAGACTGTGAGCTCCATGTGGGATATGAATTATGTCCAACCTGATTAGCCTGCTTTTACCCAAGTGCTTAATATGGTTCCAGGCACATACTAAGCATTTAACAAATAATATAGGAAAAAACAACACCCTTTAACAAATATCATTTGTTTGCCTGGAAAATAGATGTATCGGAGACTTTCAAATTTATATGAAATTCCCATAATACATGACACATTTTAGCTTCGGGCAGTATTTGTCTAGAAAAAAATTGTTTATGACCAACAGTACCTCACAGTTGCATTTGGCCATTGTTGAGCATCTTATAGAAACAAGCTTTGGAGCTTGAGCTTTGAGCTTTGAGCTTGCCTATTACTAGGCACACTTCTAGAAAATTTAGAGTGGAAAAAATTTGCTACTTTCCCAAACCGTACACTCCTCTAACTTCTGGAAGTAATCCTCAATCATCTTAATATTGTTTAAAAAGCCATCACAATCCATTATTAATCTATATACTCCCCACTGTCTTCACCCACCTAAATAGGAGGTTTATCTGTCAGCTGCAGTGCAGGTGCTATTGAAGTTTCTGGACCGGAAAGCATTGTGTGATGTTATACTCCTATGCTAATAGTAGATATTCTAGCTTGCTGAGTAATCAAATGATTGAAAACAGAAAAAATAGTGTTCTTGTGAGCAGCTTCTTGGCTCCTTATGTTTATCTTCTTTTGCTCACCAATATATCCGAGATGGATGGCATTCCTGGAAAGAGTGAATAATCTGCGAGAGCATCAGTCTATTTGGGAAGTCAGCCTTCTTCCCTGTAGTGTGGTCATTGTGGCTTGTTGAGGGTGAACTGCAGCAGGGCCTTTTGTTACTGTAACGCCTGGTGGTTTGGGCAGAATCCAAGCCCGTCACTCCCGTGATAATCCCCATTCCTGAAAACTGAGAGGCTTAAGCTCTTCCGGAAGGGAGAGGTGGGAGAATGAGGGTGGCAGGTTCATGCAGGTGAACTGGATCCAGAAGATATCCTAGAAGGGGCAAGAGAGTTCCCTTGACAAGAAGCATGGCTTAGTGGCAAGAGCACAGGTCTTGGAGCCAGAGGACGTGGGTTCTAATACCAGCTCTGTCTCTTGTCTGCTGTGTGATGTTGGGCAACTCACTTCACTTCTCTGTGACTCAGTTACCTCTTCTGTAGAGTGGGGAATAATACTATGAGCTCCATGTGGGTCAGAAACTGTGTCCAAACTGGTTATCTTGTATCTACCCAAGTGATTGGCACATACTAAGTGCTTAGCAAATAGCATAATAATTATTATTACTATTATCTGATTTGCATCTGAAAGCAACATGGGTCTTGTGAATTTCTAGCCTCACTCTAGCTTTCTCCTTTTTCATTCTTTATAGCTTTGACCCCTCCAAGATTGGGTTCTGGATAACAGGGACCTTATTCACTATAGATGCATCTCCCCATGGGATGCATTCTCTGCCCAGAGGCAATGAATGGCTGCAGATAGGGAGTTAGAACAAAAAGCAGCATAGACTAATGGATAGAGCCCAAACCTGGGAGTCAGAAGGACCTGAGTTCTAATCCCAAATCCTGTCTGCTGTGTGACCTTGGGCAAGCCACTTCACTTCAATATGCCTCTTTTCCCTTATCTGTCAAATAGGAATTAAGACTGTGAGTTTCATGTGGGACATGGACTGTGTCCAACCTGCTTAGCTTGTATCTGCCCCAGCACTTGGTACATTGCCTGACACATAGTAAGCACTTAATAAATACCATAAAAAATGTAGGTCTGTGCTCCACAGTCAACCCTTACAGATTCTTCCACTAAACCATTCAACCATCTAAAATACAAATAATAAAATTAGCTTAAACAGTCCCTGGCAAGGGGCAGGGGGCATTTTTCATTCTGCACACTGCTACAAACCACAGTCCTTCGTTGCCAACAGGCATGGTCTTCTTGGCATCTAAATGCCAGAATAGGTGGTGAATATGGGGGTTATCATCAGGAGGCAGGGGGCCTGAACTAGGCATCAGGCTGGACTCTGTTTTAGGTAGAGCACAAACTAATTTTTGTGGAATGACCTGAGGGGAAAGAACTTGGGATTCGGGCACGGAGCACACCCTCACTGCAACTGTCAAAGTGGGTTTTAATGGGCCGGAAAGCTAGAAGATGACATCTTGTAACAACAGCCCATTTTAATTGGTCGTTGTGTGACCCAATGTCTTAGCTAAGTGAGCTAAGTGATAAGACATCGTGCATTTAATTGAGCTTTCATCACACTAAATTTGCTGAAAAATTGTTGACATTTTCTTCCCTGTTGTCCTGTGATGTATACTTTATCTCCCTCAAATGTCATTTAGAGTCCCATTAGTAGCCTTTTCAATGAACTCCCCCATTGAGGGAATAGTTCTTCCATGTAAAACTTGCCCTCAGTTTATTTACTTTTCAGTCATTAGCATCTGAATTGATCAAGAAGCATCCTTCTGATCAATGCTTGTTGTATGCATAATGTATGTCAGTTGACTAAACAGCAAAATATACTAATTTCCTTAGAAACGAATGATAGAACCCATTTTAGGATGGGGTTACAAAATGCATTGGAGAATTCATACTATATTTTATAAATAAATTCATTTCAAGATTTGTTAAATTCTTAAATGTAACAAAGGCTTGATAAGAACAAATTAGGGAGTTGAAAAAAGGAAAATATTATTCCATAATTTTTTCCCATAAAATTGAAAACAAATGGATGGTATTTTTCAGATTTGCTATGTCAGTTTTTGCCAACACTGTTTAAAAGACAGAGTATTGATTTCATTTTGTTTCACAAGTTTTCTAGACATCAGGTGGAAGAAAATCATGATCTACTGGTTCATGAGGGCAGAGACTGTATCTACATTTTCTGTGCTGCTCTAAAATATTGAAAGCATTTATTACCTGCCACCTTTCAGAAATGCACTGAGAGTCCAAGGACTTCAAAATTTGCAGCTTAGCTAACGTCACTAGGGGTCTGTTGCCCAAATAATTTGTTCTGAACTGAATAGCAGACTAACACTATGTAGCACTATTGATGTGAGGATTATTTTATATTCTCAGGCCTCATATATGTCACCCTCGCTTATCTTGGAAATGCATTTTGAGAAGCAACAGTGTAAAACAAACCCCATTTGCAATAGGAAAATGAGATTTAGGTTCCATGCTCCCTTAGTTTATATACCCTATGATTTTTAACATTTTTGAATGATCTGAAATCCTCCTTCCTCCCCACTTTTTCACATGAATTTTTATTTATTTATTTACTTTTAAAACTGAGATTCATTTCACCCTGACTTTTCTTGGGTCAATCACTAAGAAACGTGAGGGAAACCTTTTTAGACAGGAGTTAAGAAGTCAATATTTTGGATTTTTCAAAGCAGAGGCAAGTAATATATAAAAATCTCAAAGGTGTGATGCTTAACTCCTTTAGCAGAGACCACATCTATTTGTTTCTTATTTTACTTGATAAGCACTTACTATGCATCCAGCACTGTTCTAAGTGCTTGGGTAAATACGAGTTGATCAGATTGGACACAGTTTCTGTCCTACATGGGGCTTACAGTCTAAGGAGGAGTGGAAACAGGTATTTAATCCCCATTTTACAGTTGAGGAAACCGAGGTACAGAGAAGTTAAGCGACTTGCCCAAGGTCGCACAACAAGCAGTTGGCACAGCAGGAATTCAAACCCAGGTCCACTAACTCCCAGATCCATACTCTTTCCACTAGACCATGGTGTTCTAGATTAATTAAAACTTAGATGTGTGCCCGCCATCTAAAACTCAATATGTCCAAGACTGAACTCCTTATCTTCCCTCCCAAATCCTGCCCTCTCCCTGATTTCCCATCACTGTTGACAGCACTATCATCCTTCCCGTCTCACAGGCCCGCAACCCTGGTGCCATCCTCGAATCCGCTCTCTCGTTCACCCCTCACATCCAATCTGTCACCGCAAACTGCCGGTCTCATTTCTGCAACATCGCCAAGATCCGCCCTTTCCTCTCCATCCAAACCGCTACCCTGATGGTTCAATCACTCATCCTATCCCTACTGGATTACTGCATCAGCCTCCTTTCTGATCTCCCATCCTCCTGTCTCTCCCCACTTCAATCTATACTTCACGTGCTTCTGCGTGCATCATCTTATCTCTCTGGTCGTTCATTCTCAGTTTCTTTTGCAGGCTCCTCCTCCCCATCCCAACCCCTTACTGTGGGGGTTCCTCAAGGTTCAGTTCTTGGTCCCCTTCTGTTCTCGATCTACCCTCCCTCCCTTGGTGACCTCATTCGCTCCCACGTCTTCAACTATCATCTCTACGCTGATAACACCCAATTCTACATCTCTGCCCCTGCTCTCTCCCCCTCCCTCCAGGCTCGCATCTCCTCCTGCCTTCATGACATCTCCATCTGGATGTCTGCCCGCCACCTAAAACTCAACATGTCCAAGACTGAACTCCTTGTCTTCCCTCCCAAACCCTGCCCCATCCCTGATTTTCCCATCACTGTTGACGGCACTACCATCCTTCCCATCTCACAAGCCTGCAACCTTGGGGTCATCCTCGACTCCGCTCTCTCGTTCACCCCTCACATCCAAGGTGTCACCAAAACCTGCCGGTCTCAGCTCCACAACACTGCCAAGATCCTCCCTTTCCTCTCCATCCAAACTGCTACCCTGATTGTTCAAGCTCTCATCCTATCCTGTCTGGACTACTGTATCAGCCTCTTCTCCGATCTCCCATCCTCTTGTCTCTCCCCACTTTAATCCATACTTCACGGCGCTGCCCGGGTTGTCTTTGTCCAGAAACGCTCTGGGCGTGTGACTCCCCTCAAAAATATCCAGTGGCTACCAATCAACCTATGCATCAGGCAGAAACTCCTCACCCTCAGCTTCAAGGCTCTCCATCACCTCGCCCCCTCCTACCTCACCTCCCTTCTCTCCTTCTACAACCCAGCCTGCACCCTCTGCTCCTCTGTCACTAATCTCCTCACCATGCCTCGTTCTCACCTGTCCCGCCGTCGACCCCGGCCCACGTCATCCCCCTGGCCTGGAATGTCCTCCCTCCCAACATCTGCCAAGCTAGCTCTCTTCCTCCCTTCAAGGCCCTACTGAGAGCTCACCTCCTCCAGGAGGCCTTCCCAGACTGAGCCACCTCCTTCCTCTCCCCCTCCTCCCCCTCTCTATCCCCCCGCCTTACCTCCTTCCCTTCCCCACAGCACCTGTATATATGTATATATGTTTGTACGTATTTATTACTCTTTATTTTTTTATTTTACTTGTACATATCTATTCTATTTATTTTATTCTGTTAATATGTTTTGTTTTGTTCTCTGTCTCTCCCTTCTAGACTGTGAGCCCACTGTTGGGTAGGGACCGTCTCTATATGTTGCCAACTTGTACTTCCCAAGCGCTTAGTACAGTGCTCTGCACACAGTAAGCACTCAATAAATGCGATTGATTGATTGATTGATTGATCTTTGTGCAGAAACACTCTGGGCATGTTACTCCCCTCCTCAAACATCTCCAGTGGCTACTAATCAACCTACGCATCAGGCAAAAACTCCTCACTCTTGGCTTCAAGGGTCTCCATCACCTCGCCCCTTCCTACCTCACCTCCCTTCTTTCTTTCTACAGCCCAGCCCGCACCCTCCGCTCCTCTGTCGCTATCCTCCTCACTGTGCCTCGTTCTTGCCTGTCCCGCCATTTACCCCCGGCCCATGTCCTCCCTCTGGCCTGGAATGCCCTCCCTCTGCACATCCACCAAGCTTGCTCTCTTCCTCCTTTCAAAGCCCTTCAGAGAGCTCACCTCCTCCAGGAGGCCTTCCCAGACTGAGCCCCCTCCTTCCTCTCCCCCTCCTCCCCCTCCCCATCCCCCCTGCCTTACCTTATTCCCCTCCCCACAGCACCTGTATATATATATTTGTATATATTTATTACTCTACTTATTTTACTTGTACATATTTACTATTCTATTTATTTTATTTTGTTGACATGTTTTGTTTTGATGTCTGTCTCCCCCTTCTAGACTGTGAGCCCGCTGTTGGGTAGGGACTGTCTCTATATGTTGCCAACTTGTACTTCCCAAGCACTTAGTACAGTGCTCTGCACACAGTAAGTGCTCAATAAACGCAACTGAATGAATGAATGAATGAATGAAAACTTGTAAGTAGTCTTCCTCAGTAGCGCCTAACAGTATAGTGCAGAAGAAAGTCTTATCTGGTTCATTCAAAGTCATGGATAATGGTGACATGATTATGTATGCAACCATATGCACAGGCACATAGTCTTATTTCTTGCACTGTCAAAGGGAAACAGGTTTAAAAGCATCACTACTTCACTTTCCCATCTCTAGCCTCCTGTGCTATTCCGACAACCATAATCACTAAGCATTTTTGTCCCTTGCCATCTGATAAGAAGTATATACGGGGCTGTATGTGAGACGATTGATTTCATTATCTCTCAACCATTATTCCTGACAGATGGATGTCAAATTTAAGTCAGGAATATCTGTGCTGAAGATGATTCTACAGGAGCCTCTCTTGGCAGCTGGTTTCATTGCTTGATTGTCCTTTCTATACTGAAGTTGAAAACCCTTTCTTACTCTCTCACTGATTTTTTTTTAGAAAAACCTCTGGAATAGTTTCAGGCCATTTTTGTAAACCCTATCGTCATCTGTTAATGAAGATAACTTACATCTCCAGAATGGTTCTTTTTTGGGTATTCATTACACAGTGTGACTTCCCTCTGATTTTGCCCTTTTCTCCAAACTTGCTCTCAGTTTAAAAACTTTTTTTGTTTTTATGGTATTTATGAAGTGGTCACTATGTGCCAGACGTGGTACTCATCTCTGGGATAGACACAAGGTAATCTTTTTGGACATAGTCCATGTCCCATATGGGGCTCACAGTCTCAATCCCCATTTCACAGATGAAGTAACTGAGACACAGGGAAGGGAAATGACTTACCCAAGGTCACACCACAGGCAAGTGGTGGTGCCGGGATTAAAATTCAGGTCTTTCTGACTCCCAAACCCATACTCTTTCCAGTAGGGCAAGCTCCTTATTGACAAAGTTTATTTTCTGTGCACTTTGTCACTCTTGGCCCTACAAGCTCTCTTCCATTTTTCAGTCTTTTTAAAGCACGGGAGTGTACACATACATAGACACACAGCCAAACTAACTCTTTCCTCCTGGGGAAGCTTTCCCAAGGTCAAACCAAGAGCAAGGTAAACACTCACTGGGTTTGTGAAACATGTGTATTCCTGATACCAACCAGGACCTACTAAGAGGAAGTGCTGCCATTTTGGACCTAAATCTCCAGAGTATATCAGGGCTCATTCCAACCAAAAGTAAGTTTAGTTTGTGGAAATGGCAAATGAATATGTGAAACGATTTGTTCCTCAACATGAATGGCAAGGAAACGAGCAAATAGATTGAAGTTCCTTGAGGGCAGGGATCATGTCTACTACCTCTGTTGTACTCTCCTGAGAACTTAGGATTGATTCAACACCATTGATCGATTCAATTTCTTGGGGTGCTGGATCCCCATTATTATCACCCAAAAAGGGGGTAGCAGTCCTTTGCAGTCCAGAAGGCTAGAGATGAAATCTGAGTGGAACTGTAGAGTTCCCTGAGAGACAGGTCACATCAGTCCTTAAGTCCAGGTGAGGGAGAAAAATGATCCCAACCTTCCAGCTGGTGTATCTGCAAACCACCCAACCCATTCATTCATTCATTCAATCTTATTTCTTGAGCGTTTTCTGTGTACAGAGCACTGTACTAAGCGCTTGGAAAGTACAAGCGCTTACTGGAGAAGCAGTGTGGCTCAGTAGCAAAAGCCCGGGCTTGGGCATCAGAGGTCATGAGTTCCAATCCTGCCTCAGCCATGTGTCAGCTGTGTGACTTTGGGCAAGTCACTACTTAGTTCCCTCATCTGCAAAATGGGAATGAAGATGGTGAGCCCCACGTGGAGAAACCTGATAATTTTGCATCTCTCCCAGCACTTAGAACAGTGCTTGGCACATAGTAAGTGCTTAACAAATACCATCATTATTATTACTACAAATCGGCAACAGATAGAGACAATCCCTGCCCACAGCAGACTCGCAGTCTAGAAGGGAAAACCTAATCAACTTGTAACTTCCCCAGCACTTAGAACTGCAGACCCTCCAACATTTTCAAAAGGGGAAGTCCATGGAGAGACAATCCATGCAGAAGAGCAGAGTGCTGGTCCCTCGGACATCCATCTCCTTCTCTCTATGGGGTCACAGGTAATTTACTGCAGGCATGATCTGGGTGGCCCTTCCCAAATTAGATCTATTCCCTTTTTTCCCCCAGTCTCCTAATCATTCTTTTTGTTGGACATTGATGTATAATAGTGAGTGCTCAAAGGAAGTGATGAAACCCAGCCCGCCTAAATCAAGTATTCTGGTGTCTCCACTGTGGAATATCTGTTTGCAGAATCACCATTTTTTCTCAATGACCTACATCCAGGCACTAAAAATGAGTAACTTCAACTTTGAGGGGAAGTGGCACCCAAAGACCAGGGGTACTTTTGACAGAAATTCCTGCCTACTTTTAGAGACTACTTGTAATGATTTCTTCATTACAGTGTTTGTCACAATCTACTGTATGTATGTACGTATGCAACCATTATCTCCTCAAATAAAGAGAAAGAGACAGAAAGAGAGAGAGAGAGCGGCTATCAGGCATAAAAGGGATTTAGTGATTATTACAGCCAGAGAGGATCAGAATTGAATTTGATCTTCACTCAGTCTCTTGCAAAAGAATCTCATAAAGGTTGCAGGAAGTGAGCACTTAGGCAAGTGTCACACTGCCTGCCATTTTTATTTTTAAGTCATGAACCAAAGAGGCCAAACACATTATTTTCTCCATTGATAAAGTTGAATTTTTTCCTGGGAACATGCAGGATTATATATGTAAAAATGCCTAGTCTCTAGAAGCAAATTATCACCCTATTATGAGGAACAATAATTCTCCAAGAAAGGTTAATGCAACTCATTTAATCTACCTCACTTGCCTATCTCATCTGCTTGTCTACATCATTTTAAAAAGGTGGCATACTAATTCTTTATTGTATTAAGTCCATCCAGGCCCTGCCAACATAGGGGCTAGCTCTTGCAAAAAAGGAGTAATGATTTGACTGGTGAAGTAAAATTTCTTAGCTCTGTTGCTTCTATTCTGTTGAGTGTTTTAGTGTCAATAAAGCCAGTGCTGTAAGAGTGACTGGAAGTCTTTTGCAGAAACAAAATTGAAGCAATAGAAGATGCCTTGATGACTGCTGGGTTAACTTTAATGAACCAACATAAAATGGATCTCTCCAAAGAAGAAAGATTAGTGCTCAAAGCTATCACAAATAGAATCCTGTTACAAACAATAGATTTCAGTTATAAATGTGTGATTCCTTTGGGGAGAAAGTGATGGATTTGATTTCTAAGTCCCAAGAACTGAGACCAAACTGTGATGCCTGGGATTTCAGAAAAGGCTTATTAGCAAATAGAGAAATGATGGAATGATTCATTACAGTGCTTGGCACATAGTAAGTGCTTGACAAATGCCATCCTTATTATTATTATGCCTAGAACATTGTGCAATTACAGAATGCAAGAGGGGCTTATGCACCCCTTGTTTTTATCAAATGGACTGAAATAACCAGTCATCTGAGGAGCCTTTAGTTAGATAGCAACATAGACTTTGCCCATGTCCCTCAGAAAATATACAAGCACCTCAGTAACTGTGGATTCTCTGTAGGTGGGCTAAGTGTGCAGGTCATTTCATAATTTTTAGACATTTGACTGGATCAAAGGTTGGACCATGAAGGCAATGTCCAAAGGCAATTGACAGCTAGAACAACATATCTTTTCATCATGTTTTTTGGACCAGTATCATTTTATTTAAGGTTACAGATGATTGGATTAAAATAGAATAAACTATGGATATATAATAATGATGGCATTTGTTAAGCACTTACTATGTGTAAAGCACTGTTATGCATTCTAGGTCCTCAGCTAATTTGTCAGTAAGTGATAATATTATAAGCAAGATCAGTGAATTTTCTGTCCTTATTTCCTTAGTGGGAAAAAGTGAGGAGTGATCTGTGTCTCAATTCTTTCTTTCCTTTCCCCTCTCCCAGTCCTTTCCCATGAGGATTCTGTGATAATTTCTAATTTCCCAAAAGAGATCTGAGCTTCTTAGAGAGAAGGAATGTGTTCCTTATTTATGCTACTTATCATTAGCAGTGAAAAGGAGATGCTTCTTACTTCATGCTATGACAAAGTGCTGAGATTCCCCACAGTGGAGGGAAGGAAATTCTTAGTCAATCAATCAGTTGAATTTATTAAGCATTTACAATGTGTAGAGCACTGTACTAAACACTTGGAAGACTACAATATGACAGTTGGTAGACACCTTCCCTGCCCACACTGACTTGTCAGTTTAGAGGAGGATAAAGACTTTAATATAAATAAATGAATTATGGTAATGTTCATTAAGCATTGTGGAGCTGGGGGAGGAATGAATAAGGGTGCAAAAACAAGTGCAAGGGCAACAAAGAGGGAGTAGGAGGAGAGGAAATGATGGCTAGGAGAAGGCCTGTTGGAGGAGATATACTTTTTATAACTAGATGACTGTAAGAGTTTTCTCACCCTAAGGAAATGCCACCACCATCTTTTCCATCTTTAATGAACCATCTTTAACCAACCAACCTTTAGTGAACCCACAGGTGGGAACACTGACCACAGAAACTAATTTGTTGCTTCACACTCCTGTTTACATTAGAATCTAGTTCAGGAAGAGAACTACAGCACCGTCTGGCCTTTTGGTTGCAGTTTTATGTTGGGGTCGTATGGGATGGAGCTCAGCTGTACAAGATCGACCCATCGGGCATTTAATACGGTTACTGGGGTTGTGCCATTGGCAAGGCCAGGCAAGCAGCCAAGACCGAGATTGAGAAACTGCAGATGAAGGAAATGACCTGCCGTGATGTTGTCTAAGAGGTAGCAAAAATAATCTACATTGTCCACAACGAAGTCAAAGACAAAGCGTTTGAACTGGAACTGAGCTGGGTCGGCGAAAGTAAGGCCCTTTTCCTATTACCAGGCAGCACCCAGAGACCGTAGAGTCTGCGGGCAGGGATGGGTTGCAATAGCATGTAAGTTTAAAGAAAGGCTGTTTTGCTGCAAAGTTTACTCTTGTACCCTCAATTTGGGGGGGGAAAAAATCCAGTGTACTGTCTCTTCACAACAGAGCTAGTGGATGATGTGGCTCAGCGCAATCAGGTATCTCATCTGTAAAATGGGGATTAAGACTGTGAGCCCCCTATGGGACAACCTGATTGTCTTGTAACCTCCCCAGTGCTTAGAACAGTGCTCTGCATATAGTAAGCACTTAATAAATGCCATCAT
Organism: Tachyglossus aculeatus; assembly: GCF_015852505.1. NCBI lineage: Eukaryota > Metazoa > Chordata > Mammalia > Monotremata > Tachyglossidae > Tachyglossus > Tachyglossus aculeatus. Next base: position 4,583,523 of record NW_024044915.1, on the reverse strand, counting down.
TATTCTTATTATTATGTGGTATTTCCACTTTGGCAATAAGAGATACAGCATATATTGATAGAAAAGATAGATACAGAACTTTACCGACAATAAATCGTTGAACATAATTGTGGTATTTGTCAGGCACTTACTGTGTGCCAAGCACTGGGTTGGATATGAGAATCAGGTTGTGCATAATAATAATAATGGCATTTTTTAAGCGCTTTCTATGTGGAAAGCACTGCTGTAAGCACTGGAAAGGATACAAGGTGACTAGGTTGTCCCTCGTGGGGCTCACGGTCTTAATCCCCATTTTACAGATGAGGTCACTGAGGCTCAGAAAAGTGAAGTGACTTGCCCAAAGTCACACAGCTGACAAGTGGTGGAGCCAGGATTTGAACCCATGACCTCTGACTCGCAATCCTCTGTTCATTCCACTGAGCCACGCTGCTTGTGCATAATGCATGTCCCACACAGGGCTCATAGTCGAAGTAAGAGGGAGATGCTTGTGCATAATGCATGTCCCACACTGGGCTCATAGTCGAAGTAAGATGGAGACCTGGCATTGAATCCCCACATTACAAATAAGGAAACTTAGGCACAGAGAGGTAGCAGGACTTGCCCAAGGTCACACAGCAGACAAGTGGAGTAATCAGGACTAGAAACCAGCTTCTCTAACTCCCATTCCTATGCTCTTTCCTTCAGGCCATGCTGCTTCTCTAACATCAGCAGAGAGTCTGACAGTGATGAGTAAGCTTGGCTTCTTGGAGCTGTTCATAAAAGCTCTAAGGTTTCTCTCCAATGCCATTAGATTATAAGCCCCTTTACTTGATTATAAATACATACTTTTAACGTGGGTCTCCAAAATCCTAGTACTGTTAAAGCACTCAGTCGGCTCTCAGAACCTTACCTCATTGATTTCCTACTCCAACCCAACCCACATACTTCACTCATCTAACACCAACTGACTCACTGAACCTCAGTCTCATCTATCTCACTGCTGACCCCTTGTGCAAATCTTCTCTCTAGCCTGGAACTCCCTCCCCCTTCATAAAAGACAGACCACCATTGTCTCCACATTCAACACCTTACCAAAATCATTCTCCTCAAGAGAGTTTCCCTGACTAAGCCCTCATTTCCCCCTACTTGCTCTCCCCTTCTGCTTCACCTTTTCACTTGGAACTTTCCCCTATACACACTTGGTATTTACCCCACCCTCAGCCCCACATCACTTATGTACATATCTGTAATTTATTCAATGTCTGCCTCCCCCTCCGGACTGTAAGCTACTTGTGCTCTGCACACAGTAAGCGCTCAATAAATACGACTGAATGAATGAATGTGGACAAGGAATATGTCTACCAACTCTCTTGTACTTTCCAAAGTGCTTAGTACAGCACTTTTTACAGAGTAAGCACTCAAAAAATATGATTGATTGATTTATTGGCATTCAGTAAACATTGTTAATGATGATGATGATTGTGGTGATACAAGAAGGTTCATGTCCCATCCATTCTTCATTCCCAGTGGTACAAAGTAGGAGTTTTGGAAGGGTCACTAGAGGTACAATGAAGATAATGGGGTACAGCAGTCTGACAGAATTTCGTGGACTAACAGCAGGCGACGAGGAATATAATCCTGACAAAGTATGTGGAATATCTCAACATTGTAACCCAAGGGAGGTCCAGGGAGAAATGGGAAAACACAGGAGTTCACAGAAACTGGAAATTTAATAATTTTCTTTGTTCATAAATCTCATTCATCTGACAGGAGGTGAGTCTCTTCCTTAGGTAGTTGTGAACTTAGTTCACAGTGTGAAGAGTTTCAATGAACATGGTGTAATGCATTTGTAATTTAGACAGATTCCCTCTTACTTGCCTGATGATAAACTACTAAGTGAAGAACCCATTGGGCTACTTGTGTTTTCACTTTCCACAGTTTCAGTTTTCTAATACTGACTTTTTCTTTAGTTAAAATGTACGGAGTGCATGGAAAGCCCCACATACAAACAAGCAAAATGCCTAAGTGGAAATAGCACTTCTGAAGCCATAAAGAGAATATTGCATGGAATCGCAGGATGTGGAATCATACCAGAACTCCCTTTCCTGGTTTATTGTTTGTTTCAGTAAGGCGATTCATGGAAGTGTATCATGCATATGATATGTATGATCTCACTGTCTCTAATAGAAATAGAAACTCTGATTTTTGAATCATAAAAAGCAATACGCTTTTGAAGCTGCATGGATGATCATTGCATTTCCTATATATGTTTCAAGTTGAAATTGCAATAGATCAGGAACAGTTTTTGTAGTGACAAGATGAGTCCTTTACTATAAGCATCTTTCAAATATAGTCAGTGTATGTGGGTTATCTTTGATTCCTACTAAAATGCCACCTTTAAGCAATATCAATCAATCATATTAACTGAGCAATTACTGTGTGCAGAGCACTGTACTGAGCACTTGGGAAAGTACAGTACAACAGAGTTGGTAGACGTGTTTCCTGCCCATCAGGAGCTTACAGTCAATAGCAGAAGCAAAATATTCTGACCCTGCCTGAATCTACATTAAAGCAACTCAAAAGCCCTCTTTTTAGTACAAAAAAAGAGTTCCCTGATAAAGCTTTTACACATTCTCTAGCTCATTTTCCTGTTCCTCATATCTATGAACACAGACTGCAGCAGGACCCCTCAGTCATCTTGAGGTATCTGAGAGTTTTGTGGAGTTAGACCTGAGATGGAAAGGAATGTTCTGTCAAAAAATGGGCTAAGGTACAGCCCCATCCGTGAACAAATTATGTGATTTTCACAGAGCTTGTCAGAACAATAGCTTCAAATGACCATAGTACTGCCTTAGTGAGAGTGAGAATGGCTGTATCCATCTGCCTGGGAAAAAAGTGCTCCTTTATAGAAGAGGCATAGTCCTTGTCTTAAAATCAGAATGAGGAAATGGGACAGATGTGAAAGAAAGAAATGTGCATAGCCAATAATAGCCAGTAATTACAAATAAAAGTTAAGGTGGAAAGTGGCAGAGTGTTTTATGGGAATGGAAGTGTGTTAATCTGGGAAATCTTCCTGGAGAAGAGGCTGTGGATTCAAATTTAAAAGGGAAGGAAAAGGGAACTGATTCCACATCTAAAAGCAGTTTTTATTAAAACCTCAGGTTCAAGAGAAGTAGAGTCAAGTATCATTATTAGACTGCTGAGAAGCAGCATTCCCTAGTGATTAGAATATGGGCCTGGGAGCCAGAAGGACCTGGGTTCTAATTTCCATTTTACAGATGAGGAAATTGAGGAACAGAGCAATCAGGTGACTTGCCGAAGATGACCTAGGAGACAAGTGGCAGAGCCAGGATTAGAGCCCTGTCTCCTTATGTCCAGTCCTTTGATCTTTCCATTAGACTTCAAAAGTATAACAGAAGTAAAATAAGTGAAATATGTGGTCCCTGTCCTCGAAGATCTTACAATCTTCTTGTGAACCTTAATCCATCTACTTACTATTTAGATCCATTCTTCTGGTTCTGGTTTTAGAGAAGAGCTAAGGAAGAGCTGAGCTACCACTACCCTGCTGATTCAACCTCTCATCCTTTCCCGACTGGATTACTGCATCAGCTTCCTCTCTGATCTCCCATCCCCCTGTCTCTCCCCACTTCAGTCTATACTTAACACTGCTGCCCATATCATCTCTGTGCAGAAATGCTCTGGGCATGTTACTCCCCTCCTCAAAAATCTCTTGTGGCTACCAATCAACCTATGCATTAGGCAAAAACTCCTCACTCTCGGCTTCAAGGCTCTCCATCACCTTGGCCCCTCCTACCTCACCTCCCTTCTTTCCTTCTACAGCCCAGCCCGCACCCTCTGCTCCTCTACCACTAACCTCCTCACTGTGCCTCGTTCTTGTCTGTCCCACTGTCGACCCCCGGCCCACGTCCTGGAATGCCCTCCTTTCGCACATCCGCCAAGCTAGCTCTCTTCCTCCCTTCAAAGCCCGGCTGAGAGCTCACCTCCTCCAGGAGGCCTTCCCAGACTGAGCCCCCTCCTTCCTCTCCCCCTCCCCATCCCCCCCCGCCCTACCTCCTTCCCCTCCCACAGCAACTGTATATATGTTGGTACAGATATTATTTATCTATTTATTTTACTTGTACATATTTACTATTCTATTTATTTTATTTTGTTAAAATGTTTTGTTTTATTGTCTGTCTCCCCCTTCTAGACTGTGAGCCCGTTGTGTGGTAGGGACCATCTCTATATGTTGCCAATCTGTACTTCCCAAGTGCTTAGTACAGTGCTCTGCACACAGTAAGTGCTCAATAAATATGATTGAATGAATGAATGAATGATTATCTTCTACTGGAAAACCCTTCAGCAGCCTTAGGCCTGATAAAAATTCTCTTGCCTCAGGAAGATTTGGTACCTTGGGAATGACTGTGGGTACTTCCCTAGTGTTTTTTCCTCCTTACCCAAGCTTCAGCCTTATTCTGGTCCAGTGCCACAATGGTCTTCCAGTTATTCCTTCTCACTTCTGCAGGGCCAATAATCCCAACTAATACCCACACTCACATTTTCATTGTGTTCAGTGAAGAAAGCTGGGAGTCCAAAATGGTGCCAACACAACCAAGTCAGCCCTTACTCACCTGAGCTAAATGTGATGTGGGATGGGCTAAAGTATTTAGTCTGTCAGAACTGAGCTGATGGAACAGTAAGGCTGGGTTTTGGCTCCAGAAACTGCATATTTTACCCTGAGTTGTGTGCTTTCCTAGTCTTTTAATTCCAAAATACATAGGCCGAGACTGGTGTGCTTTTTAAAGTTGACTAAAATAACACAATCATTCTCTGTCAGCCTCCTCCACCGTTTTTCCCCTCTCAAGAAATACTCTGTTCCAGGAATTCCAAGCTTTTGGCCATGGACACGAAAGTCAGGACATTGCTACTTGGCTAAAGCAATAATACATAAAATTACACAGTGTTATTAGATTTGGGAACATAAAATGTTTTGTGTTTCCCTTTAGTGTGTTTCTTCAATTTCTTTTTCAATAACCCCAGATTACTTTCAACATGGTAACACTTTCTTAAGAGCCGTAATAATAGGGACTTTCCACTTCCATTGTCAGAACTGAAATAAAAGAGGGGCAATTTATCAGCTCAGAGAAGATATTTTTCCTCTCTTTATAGGTGTTTTCAGCTGTAGAATTCTCACTAGGACAAATTCATCCCTAGAGCAACTCTTCCTTCAATCATTGCCTGGTGTATGCTACCACTGAGCCAATTCCAGACCCAACAGACATGTCCATTTTCTTTTCTCGGTGAGTCAAATTTACACCTTCCAAGGAGTTCGTAGTGTGGACGGAGACACTCAAACTGTCGACCCATCGGGTTGTGGAATTTTACCTTCTTGGGCAAGCTGAAGTTCAAAAATTCTTGTTTCTTGGCCATCCTCCTAAGGATTCACTAGGTCAGTCTGTAGAAAATAATGTGCATCCTTTGGGCAGAAAACAATCACATCTGCTAAGAAATAGCATGGTCTTGAGGATTGAACTCAGGCTTGGGAGTCAGAAGGACCTGGTTTCTAATTCTGGCTCCACCACCTGTCTGTGGTCTGACCTTGGGCAAGTCACTTCCCTTCTCTATGCTTCAGTTGCCTCATTCATTCATTCAGTCAGTCGTATTAAGGGCTTATTGTGTGCAGAGCACTGTAATAAGAGCTTGGGAAATCACAATACAACAATAAACAGTGACAATCCCTGCCCAGAACAGTCTAGAGGGTGGGGGGAATGGGGATTAAGACTGTGAGCCACATGTGGGACAGGGACTGTGTCCAGCCTGATTAACCTGTAACTACCCCAGCACTAAGTAAAATGCCTGGCACCTAGTGAGCACTTAACAAATACCACACAAAAAAAGGGATAGCAAAGGGAGAAAACAAAACAAAACAGGATTCTTGCCTTCAGTACATTTATGTATTGATGGGGTAAGCAAGTTAGATTAGAGCACAAAATAGTGCCAATCTCAGTCAAACATTCATATTTATTGAGGGCTTACTGTGTTCAGAACACTGTACTAAGTGCTTAGGAGAGTACAGTACAGTAATAACCAAGTACATTCCCAGCCCACAAGAAGCTTGCAGTCTAGAGGGGGAGACAGACACAGACATTAATATAAATAAATGAATTACAGATATGTACTTATGGTATGAGGGGCTGGGACAGAGGATGAATAAAAGAAGTAAGTCAGGGTGACACAGAAGGGAATGGGAAAGGAGGGCCTAGTCAGGAAAAGCCTCTTGGAGGAGACGTGCCCTTCTATAAAGCTTTGAAGTGGGGGAGAGTAATTGTCTGTTAGATATAAGGAGGAAGAGTGTACCATGCCACAGACAGGACATGGGTGAGAGGTCAGTGGTGAGATAGATGAGATAAAGGTACAGTAAGAAGGTTACAATTAGAGGCAAGAAGTGTGTGGGCTGGACTTTAGTAGGAGAGTAGCAAGGTGAGGTAGGAGAAGGCAAGGTGATTGAGTGCTGAAAATCAAGTGGTGAGGAGTTTGTTTGATGTGGAGGGAGATGAACAACCACTGGAGGTTCTTCAGGACTGGGGAAACATGGCCTGAACATTTTGGTAGAAAACATTCTCTCATGTGGACCTATTAAGTACCCTGGGCAAAGACAAGGAGATGTGAACTGTCTCAGTGTTTTACTTCACCTAGTCCCTTACTCTGAGTTCAGTAGCTGACCACTAGCAAAATATACTCTCGATTCCCCTGAACACCTGGCCCCAGTGGGGACAGAAAGAACAAAGGCGAATCAACAGCATTGCTCTTCCTTATGCAAATGGGGTTATGGAAGCAGTTTTCCTTATTAAACCTGCAGGATAACACAAGCTAGTAATCAGCCTAAAATGCATTTGGTCATGCTGCCTCAGCAGGAAATGATATAATAATGAACTTTGTTGTATATAAAGGTGAGTGATAACAAATTTTGCTGTCTCTAGGTGAGAATGATCATCTTGGCCTGCTGTGAGCCAGGTATACCTGACCATATTGTAAATGAACCAGAACATTTATACAATGTTATTTTCTGAAATATATAAAAATACAAAAATTCTATGCATTAAAAGATGCTAGGGAGGAGGAAAATAAAAGTTTTTTTATGGTATTTGGTAAATGCTTACTCTGTGTCAAGCACTAAGTGCTGGAATAGTTGCAAGTTAATCAGGCCAGACAGGCCTGTCCCACATGGGACTCACAGTCAAGTAGGATGGAGAAGAGTTTTGAATCCCCATTTTATAATTGAGGAAACTTAGGCACAGATAAGTTAGCTGATTTACCTAAGGTCACAGAACAGACAAGTGGCAGAGCCAGGATTAGGAATTCAGGTCCTCTGGCTCCCAGGCCTGTGATCTTTCCACGAGGTCACTTTGCTTTTCAATTTGTCCGACCTACTTGGTTAAAAGAATGAGAGCACTCAAGGGAGCAACAATAGCTTGTCATCCAAGAAAGGATATGTGTTTTCCAAGCACAGCTCCTTTCCCCACCACACTGGAGACTCCCATGGGCATGAGAATCCCCAGCCTTTGTCAAGGAAAGAAAGTGCAGTCCAATGCTAGAATGGTAAACTCCTTGTGGGTAGGGAAGGTGTCTACCAATTTGGTAATGTTGTAGTTGCCCAAGCTCTTAGTATAGTGCTCTGCACATAATAAACTCTCTATCAATATGATTAATGGATTGATTGTTTGAGATGCAAGAGAGAGGAGGAGGAGGAGGGGTGGAAGTGGGTATTCCATTGCACGGGGGAAATTCTTGCCCACATCAGCCAATCCCATTATCCCCTCTCTTATTAGTAGTGAACATTCATTGTACTCCCAAAATACTAACCAAATTCCCCCAAATACATTCAACATTATTATAATTCCAACTTTCATGTAATGTAGCACTATTTCATTCTTACCCAGGCACTGAATATCAATCCTGCTGACCAAAGGGCACAAAACATTGGAACATGGTATATTATCTGTCTGTTCAATTATTTTTGCTGTTTGCGTTACTTAGTTCTTTCTCTGTACCATCAAAATCCATTAGAAAACCAAAGACAATTCCTCCTATTCCTATTGCTTCCCCAGATTCTTCATGCTTGATTTCCATTTTGGTAAGCAGAAGGAATCAATTTTGGATAATGGCTTAGCAGAGTTAGCAGAATGATTGTCTACCAGGAACTATAGAGAGGCCCAGGAAGCCATGGGGGCTCCCAAAATAGCTTGAAAACACATCCTAGTGTTGGAAACTTGTGTGGAAAAATTGAGGTTGTTGAGAGTTTCATAATTTGTTGTTACAGCTCATCAACTAATGTTTAGCTAGGTACTTGGCATTCACAGTGGCACCTGCAGAGTTAGACACTGACATTAAATAAAGAGGAGAGATTTAGAGCTTCAGATCCGATCATAATTAATTATGTTAGAAAACCTGCCAGATCCTAAGTAAACAGTCATTTTCATCTATGTCAGAGGTTTCAGCTTCTATTGACAGAAACTGATAAATCAGGAAGAGACCCAAAATGCAATGTAGGAGGCATCGTTGTAAGTGAATATCTTAATGGAACAGTAATCTGTCCAAAATAATGTCTGATGGACAGCAGTGATGTGTAATCTGAACAGAAAAGTAAACACACCATTTCACGGCAATCACCACCCTCAAATGAACACAAAAAAATGGTAGTAGATTTAAATTAAGTAAATTGAGACAGGTAAGTGTCTGGAATTCCATCTCTATCTAAACATAAACTGCAAAACTCTCAATTGCCTAGGGTCCTAAGGGTGTCCTACTTTTCCATGGATCAATGGCATTTATAGAATGCTAACTGTATGCCGAGCATTGTACTAAGCACCAGGGATAATATAATAGAGTTGTTGATAGACATAATCCCTGCTCTAAAGGAGCTCACCGTCTATAGCAGAGACAGACATTAAAATTAATTACAGGCAAGGGAAGCCACAAGGTATGTGGATATGAACATGAGTGTAACTTTCAATGGTAATTTTCGTAAGTATTCCTGAAGGTGGACCTACAACGCCTATTTCTTCCCTCAGCACCTCATCTGCCATTAGCTGCCTTGAGTTGTTAAAACAATTTGTTCCTTAGTGGGCATTTTCTGATTTATTCCACCACTCTCACAGTTATTCCAGCCAATTCAGCACTTATGTATTTGTTTGTTCTTTATTCCTCTAAACATCGGGCTGCCACTGTGGGAGACGAAATGGGTGAACCATTCGTCTGACCTCATGAAATTGCTTATGCTCTCCTGACTTTATATATGTTTATTATTTTTTCTATGTTCACGTAACCCGTATCTCTTGTTTGTTTATAACCTAATGGTGGCTCATCTTCTCTTTTAGACTGTAAAACTTTGAGGATGGGGATCATGCCTTTTACTTTATCATTGATATTTACTGAGCATTTTCTTTGTGCAGAGCACTGTACTAATCGCTTGAGAGAGTACAACACAAAAGAGTTGGCAGACAGCTCCCTGCCCACAGCAAAGTTATAGTCTACAGACGAGCTTAAAGTCTCCTTCCAAATATTCTTAACGTGCCTACTATATAATATTCTACTCATATCAGTAGATAACGATGATTTCTGACAATGATACTTCTCTTCACTACCTGTGTTATCATTTACCGGATCAAAAAGAGAAGGAGTGTAGCCTAATGGATGCATGGGCATGGGAGCTAGAAGGGCCTGGGTTCTAATCCTGCCTCCACCACTTGTCTTCTTTGTGACCTTGGGCAAGTCACTTCACTTCTCTGTATCTCAGTTACCTCATCTGTAAAATTAGGATTAAGACTATGGCATGGGACATGGACTATGTCCAACCTGATTACTTTGTACCTAACCCAGAGATTAGAAAAGTGCCTGGCACTTATTAAGCACTTAACGAATACCAGGGAAAAAAAAGAACCATCACCAACCCCAACTTGGTCAGTATACAGTGTACAATGGGCTTCTGTAGCACAATATAACAAAGTGACATATTCCCCACCCGCAGAGAGCTTACATTGTAACAAGGGACAAAAACATAAAAATATTTACAACACTGTCTAAATAAAGACCTCAGTCTTATACATAAATATTAAATAAATTCACAAATGATGGAGATGGCAGAAGGGATGATATGGCTCAGAATGCTGGAAAATTAATCAAGGAAAGCTTGTTGGCAGAGGTGCGATTTTAGCAGGGAATTGAATGTGGGGAGAGTTGCGATCTGTCTGGTGTGGGGAGAGAGGGAGTTCCAAGCTGGGTGATCAGTATAAGAGAGGGGATGGGGCAGGAGGTTGAAAATGAGGGTCAGTTGTGTTGTACTTATATTGATTTTTTTCTAAACACATAATAGCCGTGCACCATGTTTAAATGGATCGAATTTCATCACCAGAACGCGTTTTAGGAAGTAAATTTTGATTTTTCCAAAATTCCCAGGAAGTCTTCTCCATGCCCTTACAGTTTTCATTGCTAAAGGTATACACCCTTCCTAGGCTGGGACTATGTTCAGAGAAAAATCCATGATAGTTCTAACTGAACGCTCCAACTCACTGCTCTGTTTCACAGTGACTTTTCCAATAGAGTACAGCTTGAATTCAGCCATGTCCAACTGCCCTCCAAGCTCTCCCAGAAACCATCTTGGAAGTTTAATCTGGCTGATGTGTTTTCAGGCTTGTTTGCCTGCACAGAATGGGTTCCCTGTAGTCAATCAGATTTAATATTCATTTATTCAAGCGGGATCTGAAGCTAGCCAAGTCGGACAGGAGAGCAAGCAACCTTATATGCAAAATAAAATGGGGTGTACAGTGTGACCCGGGTAATTGGTATGTTGTCCTGAAGGAAGTCAGATATATTCCCTCCAGTTGATCATCCCCTTTAGGCACTTTCAGAATAGATCAGAACACAATCCCAAGGCTACAAATGAAGAGGGAAAACAAAACATGCAGGAAAATTGTGATAAGCCCAGGGAATAGACACTTTATAAGATTTGTACAATTCCAGAATGCTGCAGCCTCCAAAATGGGGCACTTGGGAGTTTAATGATCTTAATTAGTTAAAAAGAGTTTTAAAATTCCACTTCACAAATATTTCCTATTAAGCCTCTGCAGATTCTTTAGGGAATTCTCCCTTTTGGAAGGGATTTAAGATTCAGTAGTATAAATGAAGAAATTCTTTGTTTAAAGAATCTCAAGCTGAAAGGGATTTTTCCTGCTTTAAAAAACCCAGGATGAGTTATGGGGCTTGAATTTCAGATCCTCTCATTCTTTCTGGTTCTCTTTCTCCTTCAGGAATATCCTTGCTTTGCCTGACATTAGGGAGATTACAGAGAGTGACAGAGGGAGCAGAGAACAAAAGGCACATAGACAATAGCAGAAACACATGCAAATACATATACTCCTGGCATCCCTCCACCACATTCATTCAACCACACACATCCACACCCAAAACACACTGCAGACACACACACACACACACACACACACACACACAACCCTCCACTACATTCATTCAACCATGCACATGTATTCATGAAACATACACACACACACACACACACACACACAAAATGATAATAATAATCCCAGTGGATGTCCATAGCCTGGAACGAAAGGAGCAGTGGCAAGAAAAGGTAAGAAAAATTCTCCTGGCATCGCCAATGTCACTGCTCGCTTGCTGGAGATTACAGAGCAGGAGAAGGTACAAGTTGATCAGGTTGGTCCCTGTCCCATATGGGGCTCACAGTCTTAATCCCCATTTTACGGATGAGGTAACTGAGGCAAAGAGAAGTGAAGTGACTTGCCCAAAGTCACACAGCAGACAAGGGGCAGAGCTGGGATCAGGACCCAGGTCCTTCTGACTCCCAGGCCTGTGCTCTCTCCACAAGGCAATGCTACACAGATGTAAGATGGCATCCAGCCTAATGTTTAAGGATGTGTTACACGGAGTAACCATGACAGTTCACCCGAGCATCAGAGATAGAAGGCTGAGCTGGATGGACCAATGAGGTAACAGCAGCAGCATGACCTTGTGGAAAGAGCACAGGCCTGGGAGTCAGAAGGACCTGGGTTCTAATCCCGGCTCTGTCACTTCTCTGCTGTGTAACCTTGGACAAGTCGCTCAACTTCTTGGGGCTTCAGTTTCCTCATCTGTGTAAGGAGGATTCAATGCCTGTTCTCCCTGCTAATTAGACTTGTGAGCCTCATTTTGGACAGGGACTGATTAGCTTGGATCTACCCCAGCACTTAGAACAGTGCTAGACACAAAGTAAGTGCTCAACAAATACCATAATCACTATCACCAGATGGACACCATTTTTATGCTTTAAGCAGGGACATATTTTTCTGGCCTCAATTTGACCTTTTTGGGGGGCAATAGAAATTCAGTTTCCAGAGCCCTTTGGACCCAAACCACGGGGTTTACTTAGTTGCCTGAAGCTCCTGGAGAGGAAAGGTCTACAGGAATGCAACTTTATGTCTAGTGAGCACAAGAATAGAACTGGAACAAACTGTATCATCATGTGTTCAATCAATCATATTTTTTGAGCGTTTACTGTGTGAAGAGCACTGTATGTATTAAGAGCTTGGGAGACTATATAACAGAGTTGGTAGAAATATTCCCTGCCCACAATGAGTTTACAGTCAAGAGGGGAGTTTGCAGTCTAGAGGGTGTTCAGCAAATTCCTAATATGGAACTTTCAATTAGTTAAGGGTCAAAAGTGGTTTTTTTGAGTACCTACTGTGGGCAGGGCACTACTAAGCTTTTGAGAGAGTAGAGTAGAGTAAGGAACAGGGTCCCTGCCATCAAAGTGCTTTCGATTCCATTCATTGCATTTTCTCCTTCAGTATTTTTATGGTACTTGTCAAGCACTCACTATGTGCCAGACACTGTACTAAGCACTAGAGTAAATATAAGCTTAATTAGGTTGGACACAGTACATGTCCCACAGAGGCTCCCAGTATCAATGCCCATTCTACAGACAAGGTAACTGAGATACGGAAAAGTTGAACCAACTGGCGGAGCTGAAATTAGAACCCATATCCTTCTGACGTGCAGGTCTGTGCTCTATCCATTAGACCATGCTGCTACTCCTTGACAGGGGAAATCAGCTGGCTACCTTTCTAGACCAGTATTATTTTCTAAACAAAAATCATCTTTCACCTGAGGTGCAGTGTGCCCAAAGACATCAAAATGACTGAGAAATTAGGAGAATAGAAAGGTGCTCTCTAGGCACTTGTTTACAAAGTATAGCCTCTAGGGAAATTTCCGATTAATCCTTTTCTGTTGTTGCTCATAACCATAGATGGGCAAAATCAGATCTCCAACTCTCAAGAGCAAGACTAAACAGACTTAGGAAAAAACAACAAAATGATGCTATGATACATAGAACAGCTCAACCCTCTTCTAAATTTGATGTTGTTCTCTAAGGTTGGTAACAAAGCATTCTTCTCAGGTTGTTTTCTGCAAAAAACAACCACACTCTTTTAATCCACAATGAACACACACTGTTGACGATCCTCCAGTAGACATATGGTAGCAATAAACTTTTAAACATTCACAACTAGTACAATGCTCGTGAATTGATACAGTTTTTCTGACACAGAAATACAGCGTGATGCAGAGAAGCAGCATGGCTTAGTAGAAAGAGCATGGGCCTGGGAATCAGAGGGCCTGGATTTTAATCCTGGCTCTGCCACTTTCCTTGAGTAAGTCACTTCACTTCTCTGTGCCTCAGTTTTCTCATCTGTAAAATGAGGTTTCAATACCAGTCCTACTTAGACTGTGCAGCTTGTATGGCACAGGGACTGTATGAGCTAATTATCTTGCATTTACCCCCATGCTTAGTACAGTGTTTGTCACATAATAAGCACTTAACAAATATCATATTATTATTATTACTCTGCTTGAAGACTTATGGCCAGTCCATGGTGGTCCCAGGTTCTGTAATTCTTTCACTAGGTCCTATTTTTTTTGAATGGTATTTGTTAAGCACTTACTATGTGTCAAACACTGTTCTAAATGCTGAGGTGGGTACAAGTTGTTTAGGTTGGCTAAAGTCCCTGTCTTGCCAATTGGGACTCACAGTCTAAGTAGGAGGGAGAATAGGGACATTTTACAGTTGAGGACACCGAGGCACAGAAAAGTTAAGTGACTTGCTCAAGGTCACAGAGCAAGCAATTGGCAGAACCGGGATTTGAACCCAGGTCCTTCTGACTCCCAAGACTGTGCTCTTTTCACTAGGTCACGCTGCTTCTCCAATTCCTCATTAAAATATCCCATTCTGGCGGGAATGGGGCATCAAAAAATGAGTATGTGCCCATATCAGTGTTCCAGCTTCACAGTGGCCCTCACTACACCCAATGCCCTCCTCAGGGAAAGCCAAGAAGGTGAGAGAAGGTAGCAGAGAGGGGGACCACCCCTGAGCGAGTGTTGTTCAAATCTTACCCCACCTCGGACCCCACCTTGTGCCCTGTGGACACTGCCACTACACAGCCTGACAAAGGGCACCAGTCAGGGATGGGAGGAATCTCATAGCAGCAGCAGCAGCAGCAGCAGCCAAACTCCACAAGAGGCTGCAAATCAGGCCAAACCTTCTTGGCTTCTCCCAACCCCAATCCCAACCCCTGGACCTGGATTCTAATCCAGGGTTTACCTCATATCTGCTGTGTGACCTTGAGCAAGTCACTTATAACTTCTCTGTTCCTCAGGTACCTCATCTGACAAATGGAGATGAAGAGCACGAGCTCCACATGGGACAGGGACTATGTCCAACTTGATTAATTTGTATCTATCTCAGCACTTTAGAACGGTCCTTTGTACACAGTAAGCACTTAAGTACCATAATTATGATGATGATGATGATGATGATGATGATGATTAACCCCTTCTCTAAACCCTCTGCAGTAGATCTGGACAGGCCCTGATACTCTCACATCTGCCCCTGGAGAATCACTTGTGGGTGGAAGGGAGTGGACAGAGGAGAGACAGAGAGGAAATGGGTGGCCACAGACTGAAGCATAGAAACAGCAGGCTTACCACAGACTGAAGCATAGAAACAGCAGGCTCACCCAGACACCCGTCTGTGTCGTCTGGCTCCTGAATGCTAGTTTTCTTGTCAAATACCCACACTACCAGCTAATTGCTAAATCAGATAATTTTCAGAGAGGAGGACAGGTCCAATTAGTCGGAAGAGTCCCATGCACTTGCAGATCTAACCTAATTTTTGACCCTCCCTGGGGATGATCTGAATGTCCTAACAGAAGCAGCTGCTGGCTACCTCTGTCATGCTGTTCTGGGTCTTCCCTCCCCTTAACTTCTGGGAGGTCTTCAAAACGACTTGGCTTTCTATACCTTTCCTGACCTGCAGGCTGCAATTCATTGTTTTACTGACAACAAATGTGGTTCCCTCTCACCACATAGGATTTCCCAGGCAGGCATCCTGACTGCTTTAGGTTTGAGAGCTAGAATAACACTAGCCCATAACTAGGGACAAACAGATATTTTGTGGGCAGGAAAGTAAGACCCACCTGAGAACCAGAGAGTTTCCACTGAGGAAAAATATAAAAACAAAACTGAAAGCCATCAATTTATCTAATTGATGGTGGCCATTTGAGGAGCTGGATTTGTGGGAAGGGTGCAAGCATTAAAGTCTATGTGACACTGTAAGGTGTGTAACTCTGAACATGAGGGGACAGAGGAGGCCTGACTGATTGGAAGCTCCTTGGGGCCAGAGATCATGTCTATTTCATTTATTTATTCATTCAATCGTATTTATTAAGCATTTTCTGTGTGTTGAGCACTGTACTAAGCACTTGGGAGAGTACAATACAACAAACAGACACATTCCCTGCCAACAACAAGCTTTCAGTCTGGGTTGGGAGAGATAGATAGACATTAATATACATAAATAAATGACAGATATGTACATAAGTCCTGTAGGGCTGGGGGTGGGTAGGGGAGGAACAAAGGGAGCATATCAGGGTGATGCAGAAGGGAGTGATAGAGAGGAAAGGGGGGCTGAATCAGGGAAGGCCTTATATTAATTTCTGTCTCTTCCTCTACACTGTAAGCTCCCTGTGGGCAGGGAACATGTCTACCATGTCTGTACTATTGTACTCTCCCAAGCAAATAGTACAGTGAGAAGCAGCATGGCTCAGTGGAAAGAGCACAGGCTTGGGAGTCAGAGGTCATGGTTTCCAATCCTGGCTCCACCACTTGTCAGCTGTGTGACTTTGGGCAATTCAGCTAACTTCTCTGTGCCTCAGTTCCCTCATCTGTAAAATGGAGATTAAGACTGTGAGCCCCATGTGGGCAACCTGATTACTTTGATTCCCCCCTTCAGTACTTAGAACAGTGCTTGGCACATAGTAAGTGCTTAACAAATGCCATCATTATTATTATTATTACAGTGCTGTGCACACAATAGGCACTCAATGAATAGATTTGATTATCAGCACTACCGTACTCTCCCATTCACTTAGTATAATGCTCTGCACTCAATGGTAAGCACTCAATGGATACCACAAATTGACAAACTCAATGAGTAGAGAGGTCTAAGCAGAGGAAAATTTTGGACATGGGTTAAAATGTTGATGGGCTTGGCCACTTTATCAAAACACTCATCAGGACATTTTGGTTAATTGTAGACCCGTGTTTTCATGCCAACATTTTAGTCACAAAGGGAGGGAATAGTAATTTCAGCATGAGCACAACTCATAGAAGGGGATAAAGTGAAGCACTCATTTCAACTTTTCACCTCTTTTTTATGGTCCCTAGTTCAGGGCCCAAAGTGCAAAGAGCATAGGATTGGTAGTCAGGAGACTCAGTTTCTAATTCCTGCTCTGCCATTTGCTTCCTGTGGGACCGTGGGCAAGTCACTTGGTTTCCCTTTGCCTTGGCTTCCTCATTTGTAAATGGGGATTAAATATATTTTCCCTCCATATCAGGCTGTGAGCCCCATGTGGGACAAGGGACTTTGTCTGAACTGATTATCTTGAATTTACTCCAGTGTTTAATACAGTGTTTGGCACAAAGTAAGCACTTAACAAGCACCACATTTTGTATTATTATTAGTATGATAAAATAATTTTGGTTGCAGACATTACCTACTAAACATGCTTTACTGTTATAATTACACAGTTTTTAACCTAAAATGGAAACACTATACTATATTGAAAATGTAACATCAAATAATTCTCACTCTTTTGAATTGTGTTTAAAAAGATGTTCTTACCAAGAAATCTTGATTGAATTGGGCAATGAGTCACAGGTAATGCATGAACTTGCATTAAATGACAAGTTGGAAACAGTAATAGCATTTCTTATATTGCTCTAAACTTGTTACTCACTGAGTTGAACACACAACCAAATTTTAAAATTGCTGGGAATGTGTTGATTTTTTGTTATATTGTACTCTCCCAAGCACTTAATATAGTGCTTTGCACACATCACCTGAGTACCTGGCACTTACATAAAGATCTTTATATTCTCTTTCTTCTTCCTATCAATACTTTTAATTCCTGTCTCCCCCACAAGACGACAACTCCATGATGGCTGAAATAATGTCCACTAATTCCACTGTACTCTCACATGTTCTGAGTACAATGCTCTACACATAGTAGGTGCTCAATACATACTACTGACTGATCTAAGACAAGCATTTTTCATAGTCTGTGCTCACACACTCAGAAAATAAGAAATTCCCACCTATCCATTACTCATCCTTGTCACTGACATTGATATTTATGGAATGTCTATTGCGTAATAGTCATTATGGCATTTGTTAAGCACTTACTATGTGCTAAACACTGTACTAAGCACTGGGGTGGATACAAGATAATCAGGTTGGACACAGTCCCTGTCCCACATGGGGCTCACAGTCTAAGTTGGAGGAAGAACAGGGATCGAATACCCATTTTATAGATGAGGAAGTGGAAGTCCAGAGAAATAAAGTGACTTGCCCAAGGTCATGTAGCAAGCAAGAGGCACAACGGAGATTAGAACCCAGGTCCTCCAATTCCCCGTCCTCTGATCTTTCCCCTAGGCCATGCTGATACTATAGGCACCGCTCCCTCCCAATCTGAGACTCTGCAAGCATTCACTATCCCTGGTTCCCACATTTCCAGTGGCCCCTCCCACTCTGGCAGGAAAATTATGCTAGCAAAAATGTGATCCTTCCCATTTCTATGGGAAACTTCACTAATAGGTTCTGCTGATTTAAGTCACACCCTAGAAGTTGCTTGAATTCTATTTCTCATGTTTTCGTGCAAAAAATGTCTCATCCTCCTGGCTTTCTTCTGACTCTGCACATAGTGAGCACTCAATAAATGATTGAATGAATGACTCAGCTTTCTACCTTTGACAAAATTCCCAAGGTATCTGTACTCCTAATAAGCCTGCCAAATTACCTGGTTATTTAACAGTTATCATATATTCAAAGATTGCAGAGAAATAAGCCAGATTTTTTTTTATCCACAAATTTAAGAAGCAGCATGGCTTAAGTGGATAGACCACAGGTGTGGGAGTCTAAAGGAGCTGGGTTCTAATCCCAGTTCTGCCACATGTCTGTTTGTGACCTTAGGCAAGACATTTAACTTCTCTGTGCCTGTTATCTCATTGGTAAATGGGGATTAAGACTTTGAGCCTCATGTAGGAAATGGACCGTGTCCAACCCAATTACCTTGTATCTCCCCCAGCACTTAGTACAGTCCTTGACATATAGTAAGCACTTAATAACTACGCCAACCCCCCCCCACACAAAAAATGGTAACAGTGGTTCAGAATGTTGACTATGACAGGATGGAAATTTGCTTTTTTATATTTTCTTGATGCAAAATAAAGCATTTTCAAAATAATGAGCCATTCTTGACGAATAAGAGGATATGCTGATGAAATGTGTGGGAGAGCAGTGATGATGTTATCATAAGGACCGCTCAAACCCATGAAATTTGAATGGACACAGCCCATTAAAAACAGTGATTTTTGTAAGGTTATTTCTAAAGTCTTCCCATTTCCCTTATTTTGGTAGATTATCTAACACCTCATTAGCCTAGGCTTAGAATCATGGATGAAAGCTTCATTTCTGTTGCTCTCTATAGGGATTTGCTTGAAATCAGTTCAGACATCCTCTACCAAATGTGGAAGTATCAGTAAAACATCTGCCATGGAAACCTATTGAAGCACAGCAATTATCTGCAAGACATACCATTTTAGAGTAGTCCCCAAAGAACTCAGAGTTCAATAATAATGATTACGATAACAACAATAACAATGGTGATGATGATGATGGCATTTTTAAAGTACTTACTATGTGCCAAACACTGTTCTAAGCACTGGGGTAGATACAAGGTTTTAGGTTGGATGCAATCCCTGTTCCACTTGGGGCTCATACTCTTAATCCCCCTTTTAAAAATGAGGTCACTGAGGCACAGAGACGTGAAGTGACTTGCCCAAGGTCACACAGCAGATGAGCAGTGGAGTCAGGATTAGAAGCCAGGTCCTTCTGACTCCCAGGCCCATGCTCTATCCACTAGGTCACGTTGCTTCTCGAGTTCAAGAAGATTATATTACACGTCTACTAGGCATTTTAGAGTTTTTCACTGATACCAGCCTGTTGCTGTCGTTGGGTCATTGTTGGGCCAAACAACTCACCACACCAAACTAACAATGGTCCTTTCATTCATTCATTCAATCGCATTTATTGAGCACTTACTGTGTGCAGAGCACTGTACTAAGCACTTGGGAAGTACAAGTTGGCAACATATACAGACGGTCCCTACCCAACAGCAGGCTCACAGTCTAGAAGGGGGAGACAGACAACAAAACAAAACATATTAACAAAATAAAATGAATAGAATAAGTACGTACAAGTAAAATAAAAAATAGAGTAATAAATATGTACAAACATATATACATATATACAGGTGCTATGGGGAGGGGGAAGGAGGAGGAGGAGGAGAAGAAGGAGGGGGCTTAGTCTGGGAAGGCCTCCTAGAGGAGGTGAGCTCTCAGTAGGGCTTTGAAGGGAGGAAGAGAGCTAGCTTGGCGGATGTGTGGAGGAAGGGTATTCCAGGCCAGGGGGAGGACATGGGCCGGGGGTCGATGGCAGGACAGGTGAGAACAAGGCACGTTGAGGAGGTTAGTGACAGAGGAGCGGAGGGTGCGGGCTGGGCTGTAGAAGAAAAGAAGGGAGGTGAGGTAGGAGGGGGCGAGGTGATCGAGAGCTTTGAAGCTGAGAGTGAGGAGTTTTTGCCTGATGCGTAGGTTGATTGATAGCCAGTGGAGATTTTTGAAGAGGGGAGTAACATGCCCAGAGCGTTTCTGCACAAAGACAATCCGGGCAGCGGCATGAAGTATGGATTGAAGTGGTGAGAGACAGGAGGATGGGAGATCGGAGAGGAAGCTGATGCAGTAATCCAATCGGGATAGGATGAGAGACTGAACCAGCAGGATAGCAGTTTGAATGGAGAGGAAAGGGCAGCTCTTAGCGACGTTGCAGAGGTGAGACTGGCAGGTTTTGGTGATGGATTGGATGTGAGGGGTGAACAAGAGAGCAGAGACGAAGATGACACCAAGGTTGCAGGCTTGTGAGACCGGAAGTGTGGTAGTGCTGTCAACAGTGATGGGAAAGTCAGGGAGAGGGCAGGGTTTGGGAGGGAAGATAAGGAGTTCAGTCTTGGACACATTGAGTTTTAGATGGCGGGCAGACATCCAGATGGAGATGTCTTGAAGGCAGGAGGAGACACAAGCCTGAAGGGAGGGAGAAAGAGCAGGGGCAGAGATGTAGATTTGGGTGTCATCAGCGTAGAGATGATAGTGGAAGCCGTGGCAGTGAATGAGTTTACCAAGGGAGGGAGTGTAGGTAGAGAACAGAAGGGGACCAAGAACTGATCCTTGAGGAACCCCTACAGTAAGGGGATGGGAGGGGGGAAGGAGCCCGCAAAAGAGACTGAGAATGAATGGCCGGAGAGATAAGGGGAGAACCAGGAGAGGACAGAGTCTGTGAAGCCAAGGTTGGCTAGTGTGTTGAGGAGCAGGGGGTGGTCCACAGCGTCGAAGGCAGCTGAGAGGTCGAGGAGGATTAGGATAGAGTAGGAGCCATTGGATTTGGCAAACAGGACGTCATTGGTGACCTTTGAGAGGGCAGTTTCTGTAGAATATAGGGGACGGAAGCCAGATTGGAGGGGGTAGAGGAAAGAGTTTGCGTTGACGAATTTGAGGCAGCATGTGTAGACGACGCGTTCAAGGAGCTTGGAAAGGAATGGTAGGAGGGAGAAACTTTTATTTCTGTTGAACCTTCCATCTTCACTAGGTGTCCCCTTGTTCTATTGGTAGGAATTTAATACACAATTCGAGGTTCACCCAGTCCAGACCCTTCATGATTTTGTAAACTTCCATTTTGGTGTCTCTTTTCAGCATTTGCCTTTCCCAAGTGAAGTCTTCTCTTTAAAGCTGTCCTCTTAAGGAAATTCACCTCTTCCCTTTCCCAGTCATCTTGACTGCCTGTCTCTGTTATCTGCTCCAACACTGATTTTTTATGGTATTGGTTAAACACTTACTATGTGCCAGGCACTATACCAAGCACCAGGGTAGGTACAAGATAATCAGTTTGGACACAGTCCCTGTCCCATATGGAGCTCACAGTCTTAATCCCCATTATACAGATGATGGAATTGAGCCCCAGAAAAGTTAAGTGATTTGCCCAAGTTCACACAGCACACAAATGGCAGAGCTGGGATCAGAACACAAGTCCTTCTGGCTCCCATGCCCGTGCTCAATCCACTAGATCACTTTGCTTCTCAGTGTGGCTTTGTAATGTCCTTCCAAGATGTGAAAATGGCACACAGTATTCCAGGTGTGGTCTAATTGATCTTTTATAAACTGGGAACCAACTAACTTGAGTTTGGCTTTCTAGTCCCTTCTGGATAATATCGAGTAATAGAAATACTTCACGTTGAAACTCATAAAGCCACAGGCTGCATTTTTCAGAAGAAAAGACCCAAAGCAGTTTCACATATGTTCTCGAGCAACTGGTACAGTGCTCTGTACAAACTAGGCACTCAGGAAAGTGTTCCACAACCGACACCCAAGGCAGTAGTCTGCACACAGTTCACAGCTCAGTCAATACTGCTAAATCAATGAATGAACTAAACAATGGATGAACCATGCTAGGCTGTAAGCCCTTGGAGGACAGGGATCGTGTCTACTTTACTGAACTCATCCAAACGCTTTGTACAGTGCTCCACACAGTAAGTACTCAATAAGTATGACTCATTAAATCAATGAATGAAATGCCTGAATGGATGAACTGATGGTTGGCAGGGTCCTAGAATTCCTTTTCCCTAGGCTAGGTGACATCACAGATCTTGATCCCCAATTCCTGCCTCCCCAGGCCATCAGAAGCAGGGACTGGATCAACGATCAATCCCTGATGACTCTGAGACTCATTTCCATTGAGTCTGAAATGATGGTGAAAGGAAGAATCCCTGTACACTAGCCAAGGGGATTTTACACATAGACTGATGGGAATGGCAAAAAAAAATCATGATTTTTTCCTTCCAAGGTGCAGGCTTCCTCCCAAGAGAGGGGGCGTTGCAGATTAAATGCACCTTGAATTTCCTTTGCATAATCACTTCCTCTGGCAATCAATGGCTGTGCCCACATTCACTCATTTTCTGTGCAGTGGAAGTGCAGGATTTTATGAAAGGAACAAGAATTCCTTTTTATTCTCTCAGGATCACACCCAGAGGACTACTCTGAGCAGATGACTTAGGGGAGAATGGAATTCTCACTGGCAGAAACCAGGCCACTCATTGTACATGCTCACAGCATAGCTGATGAATATCTTTTGTGTAGTGGATAGAACAACAGACCTGAAGTCAGGAGGTTGTGGGCTCTAATCCTACCTCTGCCACTTGTCTGCGGTGTGACCTTGGGCAAGTCACTTCACTTCTCTGTGCCTCAGTTACCTCATCTGGAAAATGGGGATTGAGACTTATGTGGGACAGGGACTGTGTCCAACCTGATTTGCTGGCATTCACCCCAGTGCTTAGTACAGTGTCTGGCACATAGTAAGTACTTAACAAATACCATAATTATTGTTATTATCTTTTCAAGCACAGGTGCTACTTCTAAAGAATGTACTGGAGATGCTTAAGTAAGTAAATCTCATAAATTCCTTTGGTAACTCGTTATACCTTCTCATTGTCTGGAAGCTCATTTTAGGAAGGGGGTACTTTGAAAGCAGCTTGGCCTAGTGGAAAGAGCCCGGGCCTGGGAGTCAGGGAACCTGGGTGCTAATCTCAGCTCCGCCACTTACTTGCTATGTGACCTTGGGCAAGTCACTTAAGTTCTGTGTCTCAGTTCCTTTGTCTGCAAAATGGGTATTCAATATCTGTTCTGTCGTTTACTTAGAACGCTAGCCTCATGTGGGACATGATTATCTTGAACCTACTCTGAGGCACATAGTAAGTGCTTAACAAATACCTGCATAATTATTATACATATATAATCCAAATGACTCATGCCATGATTCAAGTCCAACATCTTAATTACTTCTCTCAAAGACAGACCACCAAATCTTGCCTGCTCTGCATTCAATTAAATATTGCTATAGGGTCATTCTCAACTATCTCTTCCCAAACATATCAATCAAATTTATTGAGCATTTACTATGTGCAAATTGCTTGGGAGGATACAAATTAGGAAGGAGGTATGATCTCTGCCTTCAAGTAGTTTAAAATGCTTTAGTTTTTAGGCGTAGACCCTCAATTCCAAACATTCAGTCATCTCTGTGCTTTTCTTGTAAGCCTTCTTCAAGTAGTAGTAATAATAATATTAAGTATTTCTCAAGATCACTGTGTCCATATCTCATCTATCTCCCTGCTGACCCTTTTCCCACGTCCTTCCTCTACCCTGAAATTCCCTCCTCCTCTATATATGCCAGATCACCACTCTCCCTAGCTTCAAAGCCTTATTAAGGTCACATCTCCTCCAAGAGTCAATCAATCAATCGTATTTATTGAGTGCTTACTGTGTGCAGAGCACTGTACTAAGCGCTTGGGAAGTACAAGTTGGCTTTCCTAATTAAGCCCTCTTTTCTCTGGCTCCCTGTCCATCCTGCACTGTCTATGCACTTGGATCTGTGAACTCTGGGCGTCTGGCATTCACCCCATCCTAAACCCCACAGCACTTACGTGCATATCTATAAATCACATGTTATGAATTATTTATATTACTGTCTTTCTCCCCTAGACTGTAAGCTCTTTTTTATGGTATTTATTAAGCACATAATAATAATCACTACTATTATTATGGTATTTGTTAAGCACTTTCTATGTGCCAGGCACTGTTCTTACCACTGGGGTAGATACAAGACAATGTACCAGACTCTGTACAAAGTGCTGGGGCAGACACAAGCCAATCAGGTTGGACCCAGTCCTTGTCCCACATCGGGCACACAGTCTTAATCCCCATTTTACAGATGAGGTAACAGAGAGAAGTGGAGTGACTTGCCCAAAGTCACACAGCTGACAATTGGCAGAGCTGGGATTTGAACCCTTGACCTCTGACTCCAAAGCCCGTGCCCTTTCCACTGAGCCATGCTGCTTCTCTTCTTCTTCTTCTGCCTTAGTAGCATGGCCCCCTGTAGTCCACTGATAGCAAAATCCCCCTATATGTGTATGTGTAGCTGATTGTATATTTCTTGAAGGCAGGGATCATGTCTACCAATTCAATTGTTTTGTACTCTACCAAGCCCTTAATAAAGCATTCTGAGCAGAGTGAAAAATTCAACGAATACTCATGATTGACTGAAAAGAGTAGTACAAGACCCACAGTTCCAGGCACATTGTACACACCAAAAGGTTGTCCTTTGTTGTCTTGTCCAGCTTAATTTTTGTATGTCCCTGTGGCTATTATCTCTTTTGCCTCTTGTTCCTTACAAAGGTTATGCTCTGAGAGAACCACTCCTTTCTTAAAAGCAGTGCTCTATGCTTGTTTATCTTCAGCAACTTAGTTCCAATTTTCAGCCAGGATTGCAGCCTGTCTGAGACTTTAAACCGTCTTTAAATTTAAATTTACAGTGTCTTTAAATAGTTTCCTTTGCCCTCCTTGCTTTCACTGCCCACCACCTAGCAAGGTACAGTGCTCACTGAGAACTGTACATGATATAAAGAGTCAGGGCCCCAGAGTGTTCCTAGCCCTGTTAGAGATAGATTGCTTATACTTTATTCATTTTTCTCTTTTGCTGGACTTTCAGATCAGATGCTTATTATTCTTGCCCACTATTTGGTTACTCAAACCATTAAAAAAAATCACGGGTTGCAAATACAATGTAGAGGGCTTTTGTGTGGTTACTGTTGCTAAGGATACTACTTTTTTGTTTCCGGGTATGGGACATCTGTGTCACTCCGAGGCTGCCTGCAAAGATAACTCCACAGCAGGGAATCGAGGATGAGGAAGGGGAGGGAGAAAGAAGGGAGTTAATGACAGAGAGATGAGTACAGATAGAACTGGATGGTTATAAGATGGCTTCAAGTGCAATTTGATCTTTGACTTCTGCTCTTTTATACTAGGGTCACTGGTACTGTGTGTGTGTGTGTGTGTGTGTGTGTGTGTGTGTGTGCGTGCGCGTACATGTGTGTGAATGAGAGAATCACTGTGCTATTTGTTAAGCACATACCATGTCCAAGGCACTTTTCATTCATTTATGTATTTATTGAGCACTTACTGTGTGCAGAGCACTGTACTAAGCGCTTGGGAAGTGCAAGTCGGCAACATATAGAGACAGTCCCTACCCAACAATGGGCTCACTTCACTTTTCTAAGCACTGGAGAAGCTTAATCGGATTGGATACAGTCCCTGTTCTGCATAGGATTTACAGTCTTAATCCCCATTTTACTGATGAGGGAACTGAAGTAGAGAGGTTAAGTGCCC
This sequence comes from Tachyglossus aculeatus, assembly GCF_015852505.1. Classification (NCBI taxonomy): domain Eukaryota; kingdom Metazoa; phylum Chordata; class Mammalia; order Monotremata; family Tachyglossidae; genus Tachyglossus; species Tachyglossus aculeatus. Next base: position 4,557,594 of record NW_024044915.1, on the reverse strand, counting down.
AAGGTCACACCGCAGACAAGTGGCAGAGCTGGGATTAAAACCCAAGTCCTCCTGACTCCCAGGCCCGTGCTCTTTCCACTAGACCATTCTGCTTCTCCAGATACAGAAAGAGGGATAAATCTCACTGTGGGCAGGGAATGTGCCTGTTTGTTGTTTTATTGTACTCCCCCAAGTGCTTTGTTCAGCGCTTTGCACACAGTAAGTGCTCAATAAATACAATTGAATGAACGAATGAAGAGAGAGAAAGCAAGAAAGAGATCGAAAGAGTGAGTGTTTGGAAATATGTGTACATACACTTGGATCTGTATCCTTTAAGCACTTGATAGTCACTCTGTTCTCAGCCCCTCAGCACTTAGGTACACATTTGTCATTTGTTTATATTGAACTCTGTTATATGGGCAGGGAACATGTCTGATAATTCTGTTGGACAGTACTCTTCCAAGCACTTAGTACAGAACTCTGAACACAGTAAGCACTCAATAGCACTGATGGAATGATTTGCAAGGAGAACCGCATTTCTTTTACACTGAACGAATGAATAGTGATGAACGCTGGTGGCCCCATGGCCAGGGGTATAAGATGTCTCAACGGGCCGAAGCCTCACTCTCAGGTTAGGTGTGTCCATTTTTGTTGACTTGTCCCTCTTCTTTTCCTTCCCCTAAACCCTCCCCCCAAAGCAGATGGCAGAGATCCAGAGCTAGGAGGGAAGGAGACCATGACCAGATCCATGGGCCACAGTGCAAAGAACGTGGCTTTAATCAGAGAAGACAAAACGTTATGGCTTATTTAAGCATTTCCTGTTGTTTACGTTCTCTATCAGTCTCACTAAATGGAAAGCAGTCCTCTAGTTTTTTGGAGTATTGGGCACAGCCTAATGAAAAGAGTAAGAGATGGGGAGTCAGGTGATGTGGATTCTAACCCTGGCTTTAGTGCTGACCTGCTGTGTGACCTTGGACCGATCACTTAATTTCTCTGGGCCTCAGTCTCCACATCTGTAAAATTGGGAAAAGATATCTGCCCTCTCCATCTCTGAGAATTTTGTAGTATGTAGGAAAGGGGCCTGTTTCCAATCTGATTAGCGTTATCTTCTCCAGTGCTTAGCACATAGGAATACAATACAATAATAATGATGATAAAAGTAATGATGACAATAACTTGGAGCTTCTAGTGCAGGCCTAAGCTCTTTCTACAAAGCTCGTGTCTCCTTGACATGGTCCCTGAGGTGGCCTAGTGGAAAGAGCAGGGGCCTGGGCATCAGAGGACCTGGATTCAATTCCTAGCTCCCTCATTCATCTGCTGTGTTGCCTTGGGCAAGTCACTTAACTTCTCTGCACCTCAGTTTCCTCATCTGTAAAATGAGAATAAAATTCTACTCTCTCCCACTTAGACTGTGAGCTCCATATAGGATGGGGACCGTGTCCAACCTGATTATCTTCTATCTGTAGTACAGTTCTTAGCACAAAGTAACCGCTTAATGAATACCATTAAAAAAAAGGCTCAAGGATCTAAGATTCACATTCCCTAGGAATAGCTCAGCTTAGGAAGTGAAGAAATCCCAGTGAGAGCTGTATTGCTATTCCAGATGTTTCTGAAACTCACTTTAATTACCAGCTCTGGTATTGTGGGATGCTTCTTGGTTAAGGGGATAAATCCCAGGACTGGAATTCTCATTTCTGCTTCTGTTATTCGTTCTTCCTATGGAATAAGTCACCATCTCCATAACACATCAGTTTGCTCATCTTTCAATGCCCGTATTCATTCTGAGCTTCTCTAATCAGGAGCTACTGATGAAATCTCTCCTCAGAAATAACAGACAAATTATTACAAATATTTAAATAAATATGCTTCCCATAAAGAACATTACAAATATCATTGTGAAATGCTATTTCTTAGAGCATGGGAAGCATTAGCGTTTTATCCATTTTCTTGCTCGATTCTTGGATTCTATATACGTGTTCTTTAGGGGAACATAAAATCCATTTCAAAGTGCATCAGAGAACTCTAGTTAGCTGGGGTCTCCAGTAAGAGAACTCTACCTCCTCTACTGTTTCTGCTTCATCAGCAAAAGGTTGACTTGGGGAGATCACATTGGCTCTGTCTGAATGGGACTCACACATCCCCTTTAATTAGTTCTATTTCTTGCTGAACAGATGCCTAACATCCATCACCTGTGAGCACAGTATTCTGTGGTGACTATCTTCAATTGAGTGTCTTTCATCTATAATTTCAAAATTGATTGGAAAGAGAGGATGATAGCAATTTCAATAGATACCACAGAGCAAAATGAAAATGCAGCCACACAACAGGAAAAATTTTGCTTCTGAATATTAGTACTGATAATAATTGTGGTGTTAGTTAAACGCTTACTATGTGCCAGGCACTGTACTAAGCACTCGGGGAGATACAAGCTAATCTGGTTGGACACATTCCCTGTCCCACACAGGGCTCAGTCTTAATCCCTATTTTACAGATGAGGAAACTGAGGCCCAGAAAAGTTATGTGACTTGCCCAAAGTCACACACCAGAAAAGTGGTGGAGCTGGGATTAGAAACCGGGTCCTCTGGCCCTCAGGCCCATGTTGGTTCCACTAGGCCATGCTGCTTCTCAATGAATGACGGGAGCTATGTACCCTATACGGAATGGCTATGAAAAGGGAAATGAAGAGAAAGTCACACCTTATCTTAGTTTCTGGGTGTCAAAACTCAATTAGGTCCCCAATCATCTAATTTCCTTTAATTCACCTATAGGATTTTCCCATTGGAAAAAAAATCAACCTGCATTTTGATAGCTATAGCTAGCGTATAGACTCAGGAATGGAAAAACTACCAAAATGTTTGAATTATTGAACAGCCAAAGGAGAAGGAATGACATTGGTGTGAATTTGTTTTACATTTCAATCCCAGAATGCACTGAAGCAAGGGACCCTGCAAGAAGGTATATAACCCAGGGGCAACTTGAAGCATTGTGATGAGCTCTGTACCTTGCTTTCTTGAAAGTTTAAGTCAGAGGCATTCAGTATTTTGTTGAATCAGTAGAACTGGAAGAAAAATATAGAAGTTATATCTTGACAGATAAGGTGCTGGGGAACTGACTGTGCCTTTGAATAGTAACTACAAATAGATTTTAGTAGTGGTACAATGCCTGACTTTTAAATACCCTCCCTAAGGCAGTGGTTTGATAATAAGTGAAATATTTGAAATCTCAGAACTATGCAAGTTTTTCCTCTGAAAGAGTTCACCTCTTAAATATGTCATTCCCCCTAGCCCCCCAAGTTCTTCCCCAGGAAAGAAACACATTCTCAAACACCAGAAAAATAATTACAATCTAAATGTTGTTATGTTAAAGTTGAGGCTTAATGACTTGCGGGGGGGGGAGGGGGAACCCCTAAGGCGGAAGCCACCCCACAATGCCAAGGGCACCAAGGCAACTTCAGCAAGAGCTGTTGATTGATGGTGAGAAGCAGCCATGGCCTAGTGGATAGAGCATGGGCCTGGGAATCTGAGGAATTGGGTTCTAATTCCTCCTCCACCACTCTTCTACTCTGTGACCTCAGATAATAATAATAATAATAATAATAATAATAATAATAATAATAACAATAATAGCATTTATTAAGCGCTCACTATGTGCAAAGCACTGTTCTAAGCTCTGGGGAGGTTACAAGGTAATCAGGTTGTCCCTGTTTGAGGCTCACGGTCTTAATCCCCATTTTACAGATGAGGGAACTGAGGCACAGAGAAGTGAAGTGACTTGCCCAAAGTCACACAGCTAACAATTGGTGGAGCCGGGATTTGAACCCATGACCTCTGACTCCAAAGCCCGGGCTCTTTCACTGAGCCACACTGGACAAGTCACTTCACTTCTCTTTGCCTCTCCCTCATCTGTAAAATAGGGACTATGAGCCCCATGTGGGACATGGACTGTGCCCAACCTGATTTGCCTGTTACCATCCCAGTGCCTGGCACATAGCAAGCACTTAAATACCATTAAAAAACAACAACAACCCCAAAACCTCTAACATTCACCACAGGTGCTGCTTCTCCCAATCCATAAAGTTCCATCTTTCCTAGAGATGGGAACTGGGGAAGGAAGTCTTGATCCTAACTGGGTTGCCAAGTCGCTTGAGAGACTGGTTGCTTGAGAGGGTGTTGGGGAAAAGACCAAGAATTTCTTTGGGTGATTTGTAGGTTTTAAATCTGGGAATATGAAGATACTAAATGTTTACCCCAGAATAGTGATTCATCAACATCGTCATCTTCTTCCCTCTCTTTCTCCTTATCATGTACCTCTTCCTTCTCATCACCTTCATACTCATCACCATCATCAACCACAACAACAATAAACCAACAAAAAGAAAAACTTATTGTCCTCATCGATGGTATTTATTGCACACTTACTGTATGCAGAACACTGTACTAAGTGCTTGGGAGAGTACAGTACAACAGAGTTTCAACACGTTACCTGCTCACAGTGAGCTAACAATCCGGAGGAGCGGGCCTTACACCCAGCCCACTGGAAGGGAGTCTGGGCAGGAAATGTAATAATAATAATAATTATTATAGTACTCATTAAGCACTTACTATGTGCCGAGCACTGTTCTAAACACTGGGGTAGATACAAGTGAATCAGTCTGGACACAATCCCATATGGGTCTCACAGTCTGAATAAGAGGGAATAGGATTGACTCCCCATTGTACATACAGATGAGGTAACTGAGGCATAGAGAATTTAAGTAGCCCAAGGTCACACAGCAGACACATGGTAGAGCCAGGATTAGAACCCAAGTCCTCTGACCTCTAGGTCCATGCTCTATCCAATAGGCCAGGCTGCACCTGTAAACACACTACCATCTGAGGTACCAGTGCTCCTCACTCTTCCCTCCCCTCTCCCCCAACCTCGTGGTGTCTCTGTCCCTTCTAGTTTTTTTGATTTCCTCTCCCACCTCACCCCTATCCACCCACCACCTCGTTTCATGCTGGTGGGTGCTGCAGAAACACTTGATACATTGGAAAAGCTTTTATAGCCCCTGGATCTGGAGAGACCGGAGAGGCCTTGCAAACCAGTGTCAATCCAGATTCCCATTCGCCCTCCATCTCTGATGAAAGGCAGGGAAAGTGATGCCTCAAACACCAGCTAATTAATAATGCGACAGGAATATTGCCCAAGGGACTGAAGCTTGTCTCAGACAGACAGGAGACTGGCTGGCTCAAAACAGGAAAATATGAGATGAACTCTGGCAGACTGGCAGATGAGAGATTGCCACCATGCTGATCTGGCAGAGGGGCACGGTGCCACTCCTGTGTTTTGGCGCATCTCCAAGCCTATGCTTCCAAATCCCACGCTCCCAAATTTGAGACCCAGGTTTGCTCGGCTCTCCTAATGTCCCCCTCCTCTGGAGGTAATCAGAAGCAGAGTCAATCCCCAGGACAGTCTGTCCCCAAATCAATCAATCAATCAATCAATTGTATTTATTGAGCGCTTACTATGTGCAGAGCACTGTACTAAGCGCTTGGGAAGTACAAATTGGCAACATATAGAGACAGTCCCTACCCAACAGTGGGCTCACAGTCTAAAAGGGGGAGACAGAGAACAGAACCAAACATACCAACAAAATAAAATAAATAGGATAGAAATGTACAAGTAAAATAAATAAATAAATAAATAAATAGAGTAACAAATATGTACAACCATATATACATATATACAGGTGCTGTGGGGAAGGGAAGGAGGTAAGATGGGGGGATGGAGAGGGGGACGAGGGGGAGAGGAAGGAAGGGGCTCAGTCTGGGAAGGCCTCCTGGAGGAGGTGAGCTCTCAGCAGGGCCTTGAAGGGAGGAAGAGAGCTAGCTTGGGGGAGGGGCAGAGGGAGGGCATTCCAGGCCCGGGGGATGACGTGGGCCGGGGGTCGATGGTGGGACAGGCGAGAACGAGGTACAGTGAGGAAATTAGCAGTGGAGGAGCGGAGGGTGTGGACTGGGCAGTAGAAGGAGAGAAGGGAGGTGTCCCCAAAAGGGGACAGCCCCGGGACTAGCCCCTCTTGGGGGTTGTACAGAGAAGCAGTGTGGCTCAGTGGAAAGAGCCCAGGCTTTGGAGTCAGAGGTCATGAGTCAAATCCTGGCTCTGCCAATTGTCAGCTGTGTGACTTTGGGCAAGTCACTTAACTTCTCTGTGCCTCAGTTCCCTCATCTGTAAAATGGGGATTATTACTGTGAGCCCCACGTGGAACAACCTGATCACCTTGTATCCTCCTCAGCGCTTAGAACAGTGCTTTGCACATAGTAAGTGCTTAACAAATGCCATCATTATTATTATTATTTGGAGTCAGAGGTCACGAGTTCAAATCCTGGCTCTGCCAATTGTCAGCTGTGTGACTTTGGGCAAGTCACTTAACTTCTCTGTGCCTCAGTTACCTCATCTGTAAAATGGGGATTAAGACTGTGGGCCCCCTGTGGGACAACCTGATTGCCTTGTAACCTCCCCAGCGCTTAGAACAGTGCTCTGCACATAGTAAGCACTTAATAAATGTCATTATTATTATTATTATTATTACAGCTCAGAGCAGGTCCTGGGTCCTGTCCTTAGTGCAGGTGTCATGAGCTCACTGCATGTGTGTGGATGAAGGCTTTTAGAGTGGGGGCAGGTGGTGGGAGAGGGTAGTGAGTACAGGCTTCAAAGGGTGAATGGGTTAAGAAATATGAATTTTGGTCTGTTTCAGTCCAACTCAGAAGCTGCCGGGTTTTGACAAAGAGCTGGGAAAGAGTGACTGAGAGTCCAGCCCAGCCAGTTCTAAGTGTGAGAACAATGCCTTCTGCCCCACTGCCGGAAACCCAGGGGGAAATGATGCCCATTGCTCCTAGAGGGGCTACTTTGGTATCCATGGAAACCAGAACCCTTGTGGGGCAACCAAGGAACCCATAAAGCCTGTCGAGAGGACTCAGGGTAGGATACAAGGGAGATCTAACCTTGTGGATTGGGGTTACCCTATTGGTACTTACGGACTCTCCCACACTGGCTAACAAATCTACTGCCAAGGGATCCCTGAATATGGGAAAACAAAACGTTTGGTGAATTCTGGACATATGTGCCGGAGGAATATGTGGAAAGTCCAGTTGTATAATATTCGTATACCCTGATCCTTTCAGGGTAAGACATAAATCAAAGCGAAGGGTTCATCGACAATTGTAATTAAAGGGTGGGGATTAAGACTGTGAGCCCCATGTGGGACAATGACTGTCGAACCTGATTAACTTGTATCTACCCCAGGGCTTAGAATAGTGCTTGGCACATAATAAGCATTTAACAAATACCACAGTTATTATTAGTAGTAGTAGCAGTAAGCATGTAACAAATGCCATTATTATCATTACTATTATTCTTATTTCTTTTTTGACCTCCTGTGATAACAGAGAAACAGCATGGTTCAGTGGAAAGAGCACAGGCTTGGGAGTCAGAGGTCATGGGTTCTAATCCTGGCTCCGCCAATTGTCAGCTGTGTGACTTTGGGTAAGTCACAACTTCCCTGGGCCTCAGTTACTTCATCTTTAAAATGGGGATGAAGACTGTGAACCCCATGTGGGACAACCTGATCACCTTGTATCCCCCCCCCCCCAGCACTTAGAACAGTGCTTGGCACATAGTAAGCACTTAACAAATACCATAATAATAACAGCAGCTCCCAGAAAGATGAGTAGGAATGTCCTACATGCCCAACCAACACCTCTTCAAATGGGACAAACACAATAAGCCTTCTTCTTCCAACGGGATATGCCAAAAGAAATACAGGTTGAAATTACAAAAACAAACAAAAAACAAAACACTTCTCCCAAAAGGAATAAAATTGCGAAGCAGCATGGTCAAGTGGAAAGAGAACAGTCTGGAAGTCAGAAGAATCTGGGTTCTAATCCTGTCTCCTGCAGTTGTCTGCCATGTGGCATTGGGCAAATCACTTCACTTCTCTATGCCTCAGTTCCCTCATCTGTAAGGTGGAGATTAAGACTGTGAACCCCATGTGGGACAGGGGTTGTGTCCAAACTGATTGGTTTATATCTATCCCAGTGCTTAGTAAAACGCCTGACACATGGTAAGTGCTGAACAAATACCACTAAAGAAAAAAACGTTAGGTTGTTCTATCCTAATGAGGGAGGAAGAGTGCATCTTTATGTTTCTTTAGCAAAGAAGCGACCTCATGCACAGAAGCAGAGATCGCACAGTCAAGCCCAGAGCCACCTCACATGCTAAAAACAATAACATTTATTAAGTGTTTACTATGTGCCAAGCATCATATTAAATGCTGGGGTTGATAAAATACAATCAGATCAAACACAGTCCCTGTCTCACTTGGGGCTCACAGCCTAAGCAGGAGGGAGAACGGGTACTGAATCCTCATTTTACAGATAAGGAAACTGAAGCACAGAGAAATTCAGGGCCTTGCCTGGGATCATACTGCAGGCACATGGTGGAATGGAATTAGAACCTGGTCTTTTGAGTCCTGGGCCTGTGCTCTTTCCACTAGGCAACACTGCTTCATACTATGCACCATTGCAAGGTCCACGGTATATAGGGGGTAGGGTGTCACGACTGTGTGGATAGAGCGTGGACCTGGGAATCTGAAGGACAGGTTCTAATCCCTTCTCCACTATTTTTCTGCTGTGTGACCTTGGGCAAGCCATTTCACTTCTCTGTGCCTTAGTTATGTCATCTGTATAATGGGGATTAAGACTCTTAGCCCTATGTGAGACGGGACTGTGCCCAACCCTTAGTACAGTGCTCTGCACACAGTAAGTGCTCAATAAATACGACTGACTGAATGGACCCTGATCATTTACTGTGTGCAGATCACAGAGAAGTTTAGTGATTTGTCTGAAGTTGTGCAACAGGCAAATATGGCAAAACTGGGAATCTAACTCAGGTCCTCTGGCTCCCAGGCCCATATTCTTTCCACTAGACCATGAGTAAGGACTCTGAGAATTTGCCAACCTAACATCTTGGGAATGTCTGCTTGGTAGCAGCGTGGTTCAACCTCATTTTGGGAATAATCTGTTAATCTCGGGTGAGTCACAAGAGGCCTGAAAGCAGCTGTAACACTGATGCCGCCGTGTGGAAAATGCTTCTATTAAGAGATAGAATGGCTCTTGAGTAGAACTGTAATCTGCTCAGGAAGAATCCATTATGGGACAAGGAAGAGGCCATATGCCACTTCGTACCACCCCCTCCAGATTCTTGTAGCTGTCATCTACCGCCGCCCCCGCCCCCCCGGCCCCACCTCCAACTTCTTTAACGATTTTGACCCCTTCCTCACCTTCCTTCTCCCCTTTTCCATGCCCAATCTGATCCTCGGAGACTTAAACATCCACATGCGTATCCCTGGTGACTCCTCTGCCGCCCGCCTTCTATCTGTCCTTGATGCTGCCAACCTCTTGCTCCACCCCACCTCACCCACTCACCAACTTGGTCATACCCTCGACCTCATCATCTCCTACCACTGCACTGTGTCCACCCTCACCAACTCTGAAATCGCTCTCTCTGATCGTAATCTTCTCACCTGCCTTCTCACTCACACTCCTTTCCCCTGTAAATCCATATTACTCCATCACAGAGATCTCTGCTCTCTTGACCCCATCCATCTTTCTGAACGCCTCACACCCCACCTCGCCGCCCTCTCCTCTCTACCCAATCTTGATGATCAGATTACTGCTCTCAACTCTACCCTATCTACTCAACTAGACTCACTCGCTCCCCTTTCCCTTCACCGCTCTCATACCACTAACCCGCGGCCCTGGATCACTGCCACTGTCCGCTCCTATGCTCTTACGCTCGAGCTGCCGAACACTGCTGGTGAAAGTCTAAACACCATGCCAACCTTGTTCACTTCAAGTTTATCCTTTCCGGCCTTAACTCAGCCCTCTCCTGCCAGACAAAACTATTTCTCCTCCCTTATTGACACCCATGCCCATCATCCCCGTCAGCTCTTCTGTACATTCAACTCCCTTCTCAGGCCCCCGGTTCCTCCCCCTCCTCCTTCCCTCACCCCCAACGATCAGGCCTCCTACTTCATTAATGAAATTAAATCCATCAGGTCCGACCTCCCCAAAGTCACTCCCCGCACTTCTCCAACCCCCCGGCTCTCAACACTCTCTGCTACTCTCCCATCCTTCCCAGCAGTATCCTCAGAGGAGCTCTCCTCCCTCCTCTCAGGTGCTACTCCTGCCACCTGTGCTTCTGACCCCATTCTCTCTCATCTCATGAAATATCTCACTCCATCCCTTCTCCCCTCCTTAACTTCCATCTTCAACCCCTCACTCTCCATTGGTTCCTTCCCCTCTGCCTTCAAACATCCCCATGTCTCTCCCATCCTAAAAAAACCCTCTGTTGACCCCACCTCACCTTCTAGTTATTGCCCCACCTCCCTCCTACCATTCCTTTCCAAACTCCTTGAACGAGTTGTCTACACGTGCTGCCTCGAATTCCTCAACACCAACTCTCTCCTCGACCCCCTCCAGTCTGGCTTCTGTCCCCTACATTCCATGGAAACTGCCCTCTCAAAGGTCACCAATGACCTCCTGCTTGCCAAATCCAAGGGCTCATACTCTATCCTAATCCTCCTCGAACTCTCAGCTGTCTTTGACACTGTGGACCACCCCCTTCTCCTCAACACGCTATCCAACCTTGGCTTCACAGACTCCGTCCTGTTCTGGTTCTCCTCTTATCTCTCTGGCCGTTCATTCTCAGTCTCTTTTGCAGGCTCCTCCTCCCCCTCGCATCCCCTTACTGTGGGGGTTCCCCAAGGTTCAGTTCTCAGTCCCCTTCTGTTCTCGATCCACACTCACTCACTTGGTGACCTCATTCACTCCCGCAGCTTCAACTATCATCTCTACGCTGATGACACCCAGATCTACATCTCTGCCCCTGCTCTCTCCCCCTCCCTCCAGGCTCGCATCTCCTCCTGCCTTCAGGACATCTCTATCTGGATGTCTGCCCACCACCTAAAACTCAACATGTCCAAGACTGAACTCCTTGTCCTCCCTCTCAAACCCTGCCCTCTCCCAGACTTTTCCATCACTGTTGACGGCACTACCATCCTTCCCGTCTCACAAGCCCGCAACCTTGGTGTCATCCTCGACTCCGCTCTCTCATTCACCCTTCACATCTAAGCCATCACCAAAACCTGCCGGTCTCAGCTCCGCAACATTGCCAAGATCTGCCCTTTCCTCTCCATCTAAACCGCTACCCTGTTCGTTCAAGCTCTCATCCTGTCCCGTCTGGACTACTGCATCAGCCTTCTCTCTGATCTCCCATCCTCGTGTCTCTCCCCACTTCAATCCATACTTCATGCCGCTGCCCAGATTGTCTTTGTCCAGAAATGCTCTGGGCATGTTACTCCCCTCCTCAAAAATCTCCAGTGGCTACCAATCAATCTGCGCATCAAGCAGAAACTCCTCACCCTCGGCTTCAAGGCTCTCCATCACCTCGCCCCCTTCTACCTCACCTCCCTTCTCTCCTTCTACAGACCAGCCCGCACCCTCCGCTCTTCTGCTGCTAATCTCCTCAGCGTGCCTCGTTCTCGCCTGTCCCGCCGTCTACCCCTTGCCCACATCATCCCCCTGGCCTGGAATGCCCTCCCTCCCAACATCCGCCAAGCTAGCTCTCTTCCTCCCTTCAAGGCCCTACTGAGAGCTCACCCCCTCCAGGAGGCCTTCCCAGACTGAGCCCCCTCCTTCCTCTCCCCCTCATCCCCTTCTCCATCCCCCCGTCTTACCTCCTTCCCTTGCCCACAGCACCTGTATATATGTATATATGTTTGTACATATTAATTACTCTATTTATTTATTTTACTTGTACATATCTATTCTATTTATTTTATTTTGTTAATATTTTTTGTTTTGTTCTCTGTCTCCCCCTTCTAGACTGTGAGCCCACTGTTAGGTAGGGACTGCCTCTATATGTTGCCAACTTGTACTTCCCAAACGCTTAGTACAGTGCTCTGCACACAGTAAGTGCTCAATAAATACAATTGATTGATTGATTGATTAATTGATTGATACCATTAATAGACCACGACGCTGACTGCTAACCAGTTCATCAACTGTGAGCCCATTGGTGGGTAGGGACTGTCTCTATATGTTGCAATCTTGTTCTTCCCAAGCACTTTGTACAGTGCTCTGCACACAGTAAGCACTCAATAAATACAATTGAATGAATGAATAAGCATTTGACACCATCAATAGACCACGACGCTAACTGCTAACCAGTTCAACAACTGTGAGCCCGTTGGTGGGTAGGGACCGTCTCTATACATTGCCAACTTGTACTTCCAAAGTGCTTAGTACAGTGCTCTGGACACAGTAAATGCTCAATAAATAAGATTGAATGAATGAATGGTGGTAATGGAATCTTTCATTGAGAATCAGTGTTACCTAGTAGAAAGGGCATAAACCTGAGGGTCAGAGAATATGGGTTCTACTCCGGCTGTGCCATTTGCCTGCTGTGTGGCCTTAGGCAAGTCACTTTGCTTCTCTGTGCTTCAGTTACCTCATTTGTAGAATGAGGATTACGGCTGTGAGTCCCACAGAGCATAAAGACTGTGACTGTCAATCGATGGTATTTATTGAGCACTTACTATGTGCCCAGCTCTGTACTAAGTGCTTGCTTGTACCTACCCCGCCACTTGGTACAGTGCCTGGCACATAATAAGCACTTAATGAATAGCATTAAAAAAATAAAAGGAAGAACAGCTTGGGCCTCAGCCCTGAGATTCCAAGATAAGAGCCTGCAGATAGGAATAATGATAGTATTAATGGCTGTTGAGTTCCGCTCACTTGCTCTTGTTCCTGTCTGTTAAGTCCTCACTGGGGCAAGGAATGCAACAGCCAACTAGGCAGGAGGGGGTGCAGTACACTGCACAAAGTGCCCTGTAAATTTCACCCACTGTACCCAGCTCTGGGCAGAAGCAGGACTAGTTCTGATTCATAGACTTCTGCCCCATCTACTGGCTCAACAGCAAGAACTACCCTTAGCTTATTCTATCACCATATGGTTTGTAGGTTCGAGTTGAAAGATACTGGTTTGACCCTATATTCATCACTGCCGGAGTGAAGTAGGTTGTGGGGGAGAACCAGAGCTTCCAAATCTATTCTCTGTCACAGTGCTGGAAGAAGTGGGGAGGGATGGAGAAGCTGGGTTGGGGGTGGGGGAGATTATGCTTCCTATTTAACATGATATGAGGATCAGCACATGTTTTTGGAAAGGTCAAACAGAAGCTGTGAATATTGCGGGGGTGGTGTGTGTGTGTGTGTGTGTGTGTGTGTGTGTGTGTGTGTGTGTGTGTGTAAGAGAGATAGAGAACACATATAAACCCATACACAGAAGGGAATATAAAGGTCATCTACAAGCTGCTGAATATAGGTATGTGTGTGCAAACACACATACACAAGAAGGGAATATCAAGTATCTAATTCAGTGTTTTGCAAACTATAGTCTTTCACTAAATTTTTACTGTAATGATTTTGATGATGATGAAGTGCAGGTAATTAGGAATCAACCATTTATCAGGATCAGTGCAGAGCATTTGTCATGTGTCTCGTTGATCCTCAAAAGTTGATCCTCCCTCCATAACAACTACAAGCTCTTCACCATTGGCTTCAAGGCTCCTACCAGCTCTTTCATTCCTACACAGCTGACCCCACGCACACTCTTTACTCCCTGGGCTATACTCAATATCAACTCTCCTATTTCTGGGAATGACCCCACCCCCTCCGCCCCCGAAATGCCCCAGATGGCAACTGTCCCTATTGGCACAGCCTTCCTGAAAACCCAATTTCCCTAAAACACATTCGCCGGCTAATTTCCACCACTCCTGGTCAACTCAACAGCCACCCATAGCCCTTACATACATATTAATTAATCTAGGTCATTCATTTATTATTCACAATGATTGTGATATTTGTGAAGTGCTTACTCTGTGGCCAGCACTGTATTATGCTGGAAACAGCAGAATGAGAGGAAGAACAAGTATCAAATACTCATTTACAGGTGAGGAAACTGAGGTACAAAGAAGGAAAGTGATTTGCTCAAGGTCACCCAGCCAGGAAGTGGTAGAGCTGGAATTAGAACCCAGGTCCTCTGACTTCCAGGCCCGGGCTCTTTTCACTATGCTATACTGCTTAAAATTGTGTTAATGAGCTTCCTCTTGCTAGGACAGTGAATACAATTTGGGTCTTCTCTTCTCTGTAATTAGATTGTAAGATCCCCAAGGGCAGAGCAAGTGCCATTCATTTTTTTGTACCCTTCCAAAGACCTTGTACAACTGTTGAACTCACAAAAGGCAATCGATTACATATTACTGAATGAAAGAACATAGTCATTCTGCAGAAAGCCAAGGTTGTGTACCATGGTGTACCAAGGATGTGCTCAACAACTTTAAAATTTTAAATGTTAGCAATTAATTCTCTTACCTTATGTGTTCAACAAAGCATGGATAAGAATAGTAGGGAAACTAGCATATAAGAGTCTGAGTGTGGCAACAACAGGACATCAAGTTTCCTACTACACTGAAAGTGTTCACATCTATTCAGCCATCCAAACTTCGATCTGGTTATTAGACCTGGACCTGCCTCAAAAGATTCATATGGTATCTCAGAAAGTTCACCCACATTATCAACATTAACAACAACAGAGAAGCAGCGTGGCCTAAATGAAAGAGCATGGGCCCAGGAGTCAGAAAGAAGGTCATGGGTTCCAATCCCAGCTCCGCCACTTGTCTGCTGTGTGACCTTGGGCAAATCACTTGACTGTTCTGTGCCGCAGTTACCTTGTTTGTAAAGTGGGGATTAAGACGGTTAGTCCCACATGGGACATGGACTGTATCCAACCTGATTATCTTGTACCTGACCCGCTTCACTAGAGAAGATGGCTGTGGCATCACAGTGAAAAGGACAGATGGGAATTCGAGATTTTTCATGAATGATCACTTCACCTGAAGAAACAATAAGTAAAGTGGCTAAGGAAGAGAAGGAGAGGGAGGGAGAAATTGTAATTTCCAAGCGCTGGGGTAGGTACAAGTTAATCAGGTTGGACACAGTCCCTGTCTTACATTGGGCTCACATTTTTAATCCCAGTTTTACAGATGAGGTAACTGAGGCACAGAGGAGTTAAATGGCTTGCCCATGGTCACCAGCATACAAGTGACAGAGATGGAATTAGGACTCCGGTGCTTCTGACTCCCAGGGCCGTTCTCTATCTACTGAGCCACACCTCTTTCCCCTTTGGAAAAGGGACTATGTCTAATCTGATTAATTTGAATCTAATATCATTATTAATAATAATTGCATTTGTCAAGCACTTACTATGTGCCAGGTACTATACTAAGAGCTGGGGTGGATACAAGCAAATTGGTTTGGACACAGTCCCTGTCCATGCTGGGCTCACAGTCTTAACCCTCATTTTACAGATGAGGTTACTGAGGCACAGAGAAGTTTGATGACTCACCCAAGGTCCCACAGTAGACAAATTGTGGAGCTGGGATTACGACCCAGGTCCTCGGACTCCCAGGCCCGTGCTCTTTCCACAAGGCCAAGATGCTTCTCTAAGGAGGCGTAGACGTTCATGGAAATTTGCTGATTTAGTTGCCGGGGTGAACAGATGACAGTTGAAACGAACCCCGCGAGAGGGGCGAGAAGCATATGGGGAGAAAACGGGGGCAAAGTACACGGGGAACATCCTGGAAGGAAACAAGGTCACACAGAAGCGTCCTCCATGGCCTGGAAAAATGTGCCTTTTCTGCCACCTGGTGGTCATATGGAAAATTACCTGACCCATCTCCACAAGTATCTTCTCTTTGTCAAGGAGATTTTAGAAAAATGTATTTGTTAAATACTTACTATGTGCCAAGCACTGTACTGAATTCTGGGGTAGATAATAATTGTGATATTTGTTAAGTGCTTATTATGTGTCAAGTACTGCACTGAGTGCTGCTCCCTTGGCTTGATCCCTTTATGCTACCCCCCCCCCCACCCCCTACCTCCCAGCACTTTTGTATCTAGGTACAAAAAGTATAATTCTATTTATTTATATTAATACGTGTTTACTTGTTCTGATGTCCGTCTCCCCCTTCTAGACTGTAAGCCCGTTGTGGGCAGGGATTGTCTCTCCTTATTGCTGAATTGTACTTTCCAAGTGCCCACAGTAAGTACTCAATATGAAAAACAAACAAACAGTAAGCACTCAATAAACACGACTGAATGAATGAGTGTTAGATCCTAAATGCAGCTCATAGTCTAAATAAGAGGGAGAACATGTATGAATTCCCATTCTGTAGATGAGAGAACTGAAGTCCTGTTCTGTCTTCCTAGTCTCTTTCTTCCCATGTTTTCTGAACTTCCAGAGGCCATCCGTGGACACAGTGGGTATCCTCAGACACTGATGGGATCAGTCAGTCAATTCATGGAATTTGTTGAACACTGACTATATGCAGAGCACTGGACTAAGCACATGGGAGAGTACAATGGGTGGGTGGTGGGGGTGGAGGGAGTGGAGGGGAGTTTTACTCAGAAGGAGGAGGCTGGAGGATGCAGCAGATATTTCAAGGAAAACCCCGTAATCCCAGTAGCCATGTGGCTGAGTGGAAAGAGCACAGTCCTGGGAGTAAGAGGCCCTGGATTCTAATTTCAGCTCCACCACATACCTGCTGTGTGAATCTTGGGCAATTCACTTAACTTCTCTGTGCCTCCATTTCCTCATCTGTAAAATGGGGATTCAATACCTGTTCTCCTTCCTACAGGGAAGGTCAGCTCAATATAGGGCAGGGACTGTGTCTAACCTGATTATTGACCCTAATCCTTAATGCTGTTTTTGGCACAGATTAAGCACTTAACATATACCACTATTATTAGCAATCAGAAATTTAGTCTCCCAGGTGAAGTCAGACATGGAATACTGGGGCAGGCCCCACAGCCAACTCTGCTCCTGAGAGTTGGGGGAAATCACTGGGGATATTGTTAATAGAGTGGCTGAGGTTGGGGACAGAATGTGTGGGGATTGGACAGCTTAGTGTATGGGCCTTCTGGGATAATGCTTGTGTCAATGTCTAACTGTCCAAGAACTAGAAATTATCAGTGATCAGTGAGATTACCTATGCCACAACTAGAAAAAAACATGAGGGGATGTTGGAGTGATATCCTTGTAATGTTCAGGGGAAGCAAAATAAAAGATGAACAGGAAGGATTCGGGGGAGAGCTCCTGTCAGCAGCGAGGGAAGAAGAGGAGATTAGCTTCTGGGAAAAATAGAGTGTGAACCAAAGAAAGGCAGGGCAATCTAAACTGTCTCCAAGAAATTGAACTGGATCTCAGTCACAAAGGAGTCAGTGAGGAGCGACCTTTAAACAACGGAGATAAGTGACAGTAGTGACAGTGAAGAAACTGAAGGACAGGGAAATCCCTGACCCCATCCTGGTTGCTGAAGTAATAAGAGTCCCTGAGCACATGACAGCTGAACGAATGGCAAACTTCGGGAAGAACAGTGTACAATTTACCTGGATGGGGGCAGGTCAAGATGAATGAATGAATGATGAATAAATATAGAGGGGGTGGATATGAGGTCACATCCCCACCCCTTCTATATTCATTCATATATGAGAAGAAGCGTGACTCAGTGGAGAGAGGCTTTGGTGTCATTGGTCAGGGGTTCAAATCCTGGCTCCGCCAATTGTCAGCTGTGTGACTTTGGGCAAGTCAGTTCACTTCTCTGTGCCTCAGTTCCCTCATCTGTAAAATGTGGATTAAGACTGTGAGCCCCCATGGGACAACCTGATCACCTTTCATTCATTCAATTCAATCGTATTTATTGAGTGCTTACTGTGTGCAGAGCACTGTACTAAGCGCTTGGAAAGTACAATTCAGCAATAAGGAGACACAATCCCTGCCCACAATGGACTTGCAGTCTAGAAGGGGGAGACAGACATCAGAACAAGTAAACACGTATTAATATAAATAAATAGAATTGTATTTTTTGTACCTAGATACGCAAGTGCTGGGAGGTAGGTGGTGAGGAGGTAGCACAAAGGGAGCAAGCTAAGGGAGCAGCACTCAATGCAGTGCTTGACACATAATAAGCACTTAACAAATATCACAATTATTATCTACCCCAGAGTTCAGTACAGTGCTTGGCACATAATAAATATTTAACAAATACATTTTTAAAAAGTCTTGACAAAGAGAAGGTACTGGTGGGGATGGGTCAGGTAATTTTTCATATGACCACCAGGGGGCAGAAAAGACACATTTATCCAGGCCCTGGCGGAGGCTTCTGTGTGACCTTGTTTCCTTCCTGGATGTTCCCAGTGTCCTTTGCCCCCGTTTTCTCCCCATATGCTTCTCGCCCCTCTCGCGGGGTTCGTTTCAACTGTCATCTGTTCACCCCGGCAACTAAATCAGCAAACTTTCCGTTAACGTCTACACCTCCTTAGAGAAGCATCTTGGCCTTGTGGAAAGAGCGCGGGCCTGGGAGTCTGAGGACCTGGGTCGTAATCCCAGCTCCGCAACTTGTCTACTGTGGGACTTTGGGTGAGTCATCAAACTTTTCTGTGCCTCAGTAACCTCATCTGTAAAATGAGGGTTAAGACTGTGAGCCCAGCATGGACAGGGACTGTGTCCAAACCAATTTGCTTGTATCCACCCCAGCTCTTAGTATAGTACCTGGCACATAGTAAGCACTTAACAAATGCAATTATTATCATTATTATTAATAATGATATTAGATTCAAATTAATCAGATTGGACATACAACTTGTAACCTCCCCAGCGCTTAGAACAGTGCTTTACAAATAGTAAGTGCTTAATAAATGCCATTATTATTCTTATTCTTATTCATTCATTCATGCATTCATTCATATTTACTGAGTGCTTACTGCACGTAGAGCACTGTACTCTGAAGAAGCACTGTACACTTAGGGAAGTAGCATGGCTCAATGACTAGAGCACGGGCCCGGGAGTACTAATCCTGGCTCAAACACATGTCTGCTGTGTGACCTTGGGCAGTCACTTCACTTCTCTGGGCCTCAGTTGCCTCATCTGTAAACTGTGGATTAAAGTGTGAGCCCTGTGTGAGACAGGACAGTGTCCAACCTGAGCACCTTGTGTCTATCAGGCAAAAACTCCTCACCCTCGGCTTCAAGGCTCTCCATCACTTCGCCCCCTCCTACCTCACCTACCTTCTCTCCTTCTACAACCCAGCCTGCACCCTCCACTACTCTGCCGCTAATCTCCTCACTGTGCCTCGTTCTCGCCTGTCCCGCCATCGACCCCTGGCCCATGTCATCCCCCTGGCCTGGAATGCACATCTGCCAAGCTAGCTCTCTTCCTCCCTTCAAAGCCCTACTGAGAGCTCACCTCCTCCAGGAGGTCTTCCCATACTGAGCCCTCTCCTTCCTCTCCCCCTCCCCATCCCCCCCGCCTTACCTCCTTCCCCTCCCCACAGCACCTGTATATATGTATATATGTTTGTACATATTTATTACTCTATTTATTTATTTTATTTGTACATATTTATTCTATTTATTTTATTTTGTTAATATGTTTCGTTTTGTTGTCTGTCTCCCCCTTCTAGACTCTGAGCCCGCTGTTGGGTAGGGACCATCTCTACATGTTGCCAACTTGTACTTCTGAAGTGCTTAGTACAGTGCTCCGTACACAGTAAGTGTTCAATAAATACGATCAAATGAATGAATGAATATCCCAGGTCCATAGTAAGCTCTTTAACAAGCACCAAAATTATCACTTACTATTATTATTACTAAGCTCTTGGGAAAGCACAATATAACAACAAACAGAAAACTTTCCTGCCACAATGAGTTTACAGTCTAGAAGGGGAGGCAGACACTAATAGAAAGAAATAAATTGCAGATTTGTACCTAAGTGCTGTAGGGCTGGGAGGGGGATGAAGAAAGGGAGCAAGTCAGGGAGACACAGAAGGGAGTGGGAGAAGAGGAAAAGAGAGCTTAGTCAGGGAAGTCCTCTCAGAGGGGCTGGGCCTTCAATATGGCTTTGAAGTAGGGGAGAAATTGTCCGTCGGGTTTGACAGACAACTATATGTCACCCTTTGGCCAGGAGCAACGCAAATCATTCAGACCTACTACAGGATTTGACAGAAATGCCCTGGACACTCCAGAAAATGATGTTGGAGGCAAGGAGCCCCACCTTCAAGGATGGAACAGGGGAGGGGTGTGGGACATTGGTGAGGATAGAAGGGGGACTTGGGTGACAGTGCTGGATCGCTGACCTCCCTCCTCTCCCCAGGTTGAGGGTTCACTGGCCACAGCCCAGTGCACAATATTCATGGTTTAGACCTGTCTCTGATGAATGGCTGTTTGCTGATGTGTTGCCTTGCTCTTTGGGTAACTATGGTGGGATGCTGGGACAGCGGAGTCATGGTTGTTTTGGGCGGGAGTTCTGTTACTAGAACTTCTAGACTGTGAGCCCACTGTTGGGTAGGGACCGTCTCTATATGTTGCCAACTTGTGATTACCAAGCGCTTAGTACAGTGCTCTGCATACAGTAAGTGCTCAGTAAATACGATTGAATGAATGAATGAATGAATTACTAGGATTCTGATATGTTCTGGTTGGAGGGTGGCTGTCACCAACACTCCCCAACACACTGTCTTCATTTTTGCTGCCAAACTTCTAGATGTACCTCACTCTCAACTCTCCCACCTCCACCCCCTCACTTACTCTACTTTCTACAGTATTTGTTAAGCATTTAGTATGTGTGAGGCACTGTACTAAGTTATGGGTGGATGCAAGGTAATTGGGTTGGACACAGCCCCTGTCCCTCATAGGGCTCACTGTCTTAAGTTCCATTTTACAGATCAGGTAACCGAGGCACAAAGAAGTTAAATGACTCACCTAAGGTCACCCAGCAGAAATGTGCAAAGCTGGGATTAGAACCCAGGTCCTCTGATTCCTAGGCCCGTGATCCCTCCACTAGGCCATGCTGTTTCTAATATTCTTCTAATCTATTCCTCTGCTTCAGAAATTCTTCCACCCCAAATCCAACAGACCACAGTCCTCTCTATATTCAAGGCCCTCCTGAAAATCCACCTGCTCCAACACCCCTTCCTCAATTAATTCCCAGCATCCCAAGGCATATAAATCCACCAGCCACCTCTAGACCTTATGTCCAATCAATCAATCAATCAATCAATGGTATTTGTTGAGCCCTTACTGTGTGCAGAGCACCATACTAAACACTCAGGAGAGTACAATACAATAGAGTTGGTAGATATGTCCCTGCCCACAAAGAGCTTACAGACTAGAGGGAGAGACATTAAAATAAATTAAAAATGAATGAGTACATGAGTGTTATGGGGTGGGTGAAGATCAAAATGTTTCATTCATTCACTCAGTCATATTTATTGAGCAGTTACTATGTGCAGAGCACTGTACTAAGTGCTTGCAAAGTACAGTTCAGCGACCAATAGAGACAATCCCTGCCCACAATGGGCTCACAGTATAGAAAGGGGGAGACAGACATCAAAACAAGTAAACAGGCAGGGTTAAAGGGTTAAAACCCAAAGTGCATTGGTGATGCAGAAGGTAGGGACAACTGGCATAGTCAGGGAAGGCTTCTTAGAGGAGATGTGATTTTAGTAGGATTTGAAGGTGGAGAGAGTGGTGGTCTGTCAAACATGAAGGGGAAGGGAGTTTCAGGACAGAGGGAGAAAGTGAGTAAGTGGGCATCCAGAAAGATTTAATTATTCATTCATTCATTCATTCATTCAGTTCATTCATTCATATTTATTGAGAGCTTACTGTGTGCAGATCACTGTACTAAGCACTTGGGAAGTACAAATCAACAACATTTATAGATTGCCCCTACCAAACAATGGGTTCACAGTCCGGAAAGGGGAGACAGACAAAAAAAAAAAACAAAAAAAAATCAAGTAGACAGGTGTCAATACCATCAGAATAAATAGAATTATAGCTATATACACATCATTAGTACAATAGAGTATCAAATATACACAAATAAAATAAATAGAGTAATAAATATGTACAAATATATAGAAGTGCTGTGGGGAGGGGAAGGAGGTAGGGTAAAGAGAGGGAGGGGGCGATGGATAAGGGAGGAGGAGGAGGAGAGGCAAAAAAGGGGGCTCAGTCTGGGAAGGCCTCCTGGAGGAGGTGACCTCTCAGTAGGGCTTTGAAGGGAGGAAGAGAGGTAGTTTGGCCGATATGTGGAGGGAGGGCATTCCAGGCCAGAGGTAGGTTGTGGGCCAGGGGTCGACAGGGGGACAGGTGAGAACGGGGCACAGTGAGGAGGTTAGTGGCAGAGGAGTGGAGTGTGCAGGCTGGTCTGTAGGAGAGAAGGGTGGTGAGATAGGAGGGGGAGAGGTGATGGAGAGCCTTGAAGCCAAGAGTGAGGAGTTTTTCCTTGATTCAAAGGTTGACACGCAACCACTGGAGATTTTTGAGGAGGGGAGTGATATGCCCAGATCGTTTCTGTACAAAGATAGGCCAGGCAGCAAAGTGAAGTATAGACTGAAGTGGGGAAATACAGGAGGATGGGAGATCATAAAGGAGGGAGATACAGTAATCCAGTCAGGATAGTATGAGAGATTGAACCAGCAAGGAAGCGGTTTGGATGGAGGGGAAAGGGCGGACCTTGTCTGTGTCTCTCCTCGGTGCCTGCTAGGTGCAAAATGCCATACTGGATGCCTACTGAATGCAGAGACTTCTATGCATGGAACCTTGTACAAGTCACCTACTGTGTGCAGGATGCTGAATCGAGCAGCTACTGGGTAGAGTTAGTTAGTTACAGTATTTATTAAATGCTTATCATGTTGCAAAGACTGAGCTGAACTCAGGGGTAGATACAGTAGAAGATTATTAGATTGGGCAAGGCTTGGGCAAGGTTCAGAGGTCATAACTGGAGGCTGAGAAGATGAGGGACTAGAAACAATGGTGGATCCTCCCCTATGGAAAGAGGGCAGCTGACTGGAGGCCATTTCCCTGGGCGTTGAGGGCCAGGTTGGAAGTTCTTGCTTCATCTGGAGGAGAAAAGGAAGCCAGGCAATGGATTAGGCCTTTGGGTGCAAGGCTAGGGGGCTGGAGAGAAGTTGGTGGTGTAAGTCAATTAGTACAGTGCTCTGCACACAGGAAGCTCTTAATAAATACAATTGAATGAATGACTGATATAATTGCGGTATCTGTTAAACATTTACTCTGTGCCGAGCTCTTTGCTAAGCCCTGGATCAATCAACTGCTCCAGAATGACAGAAATGAGGCAGTTTGCAGCTGGGGCTGGAGTTGCATTTGTTTGTTTTATGTTACTTGGTAGGTGGTTGCTAAGTATCATAACTGCTCTAAGTGCTGGGGTAGGTACAAGTCAATTAGTTCAGCTGGAGTTGCATCTTCTCCCTCCATTTGCACTCTCTCAATAATAATAATAATAATAATTCTGGTATTTATTAAGTGCTTACTATGTAGAAGACGTGCTTCTCTTTCCTGAGAAGCAGCGTGGCTCAGTGGAAAGAGAACTGGCTTTGGAGTCAAAGGTCAAGGGTTCAAATTCCGGCTCCGCCAATTGTCAACTGCGTGACTTTGGGCAAGTCACCTAACTTCTCTGGGCCTCAGTTACCTTATCAGTAAAATGGGGATTAAGACTGTGAGCCCCCCGTGGGACAACCCAATCACCTTGTAACCTCCCCAGCAATTAGAACAGCACTTTGCAAATAGTAAGCACTTAGTAAATGCCATCATTGTTATTATTAAGGCACTGTCCTAAATGCCGGAGTGGATACAAGCAAATTGGGTTGGACACAGTTCCTGTCCCATGAGGAACTCACATTCTTCATCCCCATTTTACAGTTGAGGGAACTGAGGCTCAGAGAAGGGAAGTGAGTTGCCCAAACTCACACAGCAGACACGTGATGAACCTGGGATTAGAACCCAGCTCTACCCACTAGGCTGTGCTGCTTCTCTCCAGGGTCCAGCCTAGCTATCTTTTCACTAGACACCGTGTAGAGGGCTCTGCACTCAGTAGATGCCCAGTACAGTGCTCTCCAAACAGGAGGCACCTGGTTCAGTGGTCATGACACTGTAGGTGCCCAGTATAGAAATTTACTTGAAGAAAAGACAGTTTTATGAAGGAGTTTTTGTCTGGTCATGGTGAGTGAGAGGGGCCTGGAGCCAGGACTTGCAACTAGGAATTCCAGACCACTTCCAACAGCTTCCTCTAGACCGTAAGCTTGTTGCGGGCACGGAATAGTTCTGTTTATTGTTATAATGTACTCTCCCAATTGCTAGGACAGTGCTCTGTACGCAATAAGCACTCAGTAAATATGACTGAATGAATGAAAATTTTCTTGCTAGTCTGGAGAAGGCCTGGGCCAATTTACCGGAGTCTGGACAGACATAGACTGAGAGGTGGGGGGAGCATTGAAGTTTTCAGAGCTAGGGAGGATGTGGACAGGTCAAAGATGGAATTGCTGTTTCTTGAATCCCGCCCCACTGAGGCAAGGGGTCCCCACTGGAGCTGGAGGGGTGAGGATTCAGTACAAATAGCAAGAAACCTTTCTTCCCCCAGCAGGAAATATGCACTGCGAATCCATTCCCCTAGGAAGTTGTATGTCCAGAAATACCTCTGCAAGTCCCACGGGGACCTGGATAGTTCCATGGTCTATGATGGATCACTTGGAGGGGCATAGGAGGGAGGAGAGAATCAGGGAGCAAAGGGGCATTGGATGGTGTGTGCAGGTCCAGGAGGGTAGATTGGGAGATGGAGACAGAATGTTGGATGGTTTATACTGGGGAATTGAAGGGAGACTCAGGGTTGGAGATGGGAGAGATAGATATGTTATAAGGTCCCTGCTCGGTTACAGGGAGGAGAATTGGGAATAGAAGGGGAAGAGTTGGTGGTATTGAATGATCTATTCCTAACCCTGAAGGTGGTACCCAGCAGAACACCTAGCCCACGGTTACTCCCAGGATCCTGTAGGCCCTCAGTCAATCAATTGCGTTTATCGATTACTTACTTTGTGCAGAGCCCCGTAATAATAATAATCATGATAATTATGGTATTTGTTAAGCACTTACTATGTGCCAGGCACTGTACTAAGTGCTGGGGTAGATACAAGTAAATCGGGGTGGACACAGTCCCTATCCCACATGGGGCTCACAGTCTTAACCCCCATTTTGCAGATGAGGGAACTGAGGCCCAGAGAAGTGAAGTGACCTGCCCAAGGTCACATAGCAGACAAATGACCAAGTGCTTGGAAAAGTACAGTATAACAGACACATTCCCTGCCCTGTTGAAAGCTTAATCTTGTGCTGCACAGGCCAAGGAGCTGAGCCAGGTGAGTATTGTTCAGAAGCTGATGTTGAGGAGCAGTGTGGCCCTAGTGGAAAGAGCACAAGCCTGGGAGTCAGAGGACCTGAGTTGTAATCCTGGCTGTCACTTGTCTGCTGAATGACCATGGGCAAATCACTTCACTTTTCTGTGCCATAGATTACTTCTTTGTAAAAATATGGGGATTAAAGTCTCCTGATTGTACTGTGATACCCATGAGGGACATAGACTGTGTCCAATCTGATTACCAAATATCTACCCAGTGCTTCTCACAGTACTTATCACATAGTAAGCACTTAATAAATACCACTAAAAATCAGAAGGGTAGAGGTTGGAATAGCATCTGTCTTTTTCTGGCATAGAAATAGTTCTACAGCCCTCATTATCCCTACTTTCCCTCCCTTCTGGTCACATATACATGTGGATCTGTAACTTTAAGCAGTTAAGCCCCACCCTCAGCTCCCCAGCATTTATGTACATATCCCTAATTTGTTTAAATATTGGTCGATCATTCAGTCAATCAATCAATAGTATTTATTGAGCATTTACTATGTGCAGCTAACTATAGTAATCACTTGGGAGAGTACGGTACAACAGAATTGGTAGACATGTTTCCTGCCCAAAAGGAGCTTCCAATCTAGTCAGCCAGTCTATCATAATTATTTAGTTCTTGCTGTGTGCAGAGCACTGTATTAAGCACTTGGGAAAGTACAATGTGTCAATAAACAAGCACATATCATGCCCACAGAGAGCTTACAGTCTAGGGGAAGGGAAGACATTAATATAAATAAATAAATTATAAATATGCACATAAGTGCTGTGGGACTGGGAGCGGGGGTGAATACTGGGAGCAAATCAGGGCAATGCAGAAGGGAGTAGGAGAAGAGGAAAGGAGGAGATGTGCCTTCTATAAGGCTTTGAAGCAGGGGCAGAGTTATTGTCTGTCAGATATGAAACAGGAGGGCACTCCAGGCCAGAGGCAGGATGTGGGCGAGAGGTCGGTGGTGTGATAGATGAGATTGAGATATGGTGAGAACATTAGCATTAGACGAGTGAATTGTGTTCTAATAGGAGAGTAGCTGGGCAAAGGCAGAAGTGGGCAAGGTGATTTGGTGCTTTAAAGCCAATGATGATTCTTTGTTTGATGTGGAGGTGGTTGGGCAACCACTGGAGTTTCCAGAGGAGTGGAGAAACCTGGCCTGAATGTTTAGCTAAAGGGGAATTAAAAATGAAAAAGTAATGCCTAGACTCTAAGTTCCTTATGGGAAGCAGGTGTGTTTACCAGCTATGTTGCACTCTTCCAAGTGATTGCTATAGTGCTCAATAAATACCATTGATCTGACTGATTGACTGAGGCCCAAGAGAGATGGCAGGGTGCATCTCTCCTGGTGGAGAGTGGAAAGGCCAGGAATGGACTGGCCTAGCTGGAAATCAAGGTGCTGGGTGTCCCACAAACCTTCAGGGCCCCATTCCAGTGTAGCCAGTCTTTGACCAGCACCCAGATGTTTCAGGTGAGTGGACTGTCAGATTGCTAAGTGGATGATCTGCTTCTCCACAGTGAAATTCAGGACTGATTTTTTTGGTTTTCATTCATTCATTCATTCATTCATTCATTCATTCATTCATTCGTTCATCGTATTTACTAAGCACTTACTGTGTTCCGATCCCTATACTAAGTGCTTGGAAAGTAGAAGTCAGCAACAAAGAAAGACAATCCCTGACCACAACAGGCTTACAGTCTAGAAGTGGGGAGACCAACATCAGAACAAGCAAACAGGCATCAATAGCATCAATATAAATAAATAGAATTACAGATGCATACACATCAAAATGAGTCAACAGGCATTAATATAAGCAAATAGAATTATAGATATGTACATATATACACACGTTCTGTGGGGCTTGGGGATAGAGAAAAGGGAGTGAGTTGGGACAATGGGGAGGGGAGGGGGAGTTGAGGAAAAGGGGACTTAGTTTGGGAAGGCCTCCTGGAAGAGGTGAGCCTTCAAATATGACCATTTATGAGTACCTGTACACGGGTGGCGTGGGGTCCAGCTGGGCTCACAACATCATCTTCTTCATTATTGTTCCATCAGCAGGAGGTCCCAAGAAGCCGAGTGGCACAGACTGTCGAACTTGGTGCTTGGGAGACATACTGGAAAATACAGATTTAGCCCAGCTCTCAGGGAGCTTAGTTCACTGGAGGCAACAGTTGGCATAAAGATATGTGCCTAAGGCAGAATAGGGGGCCAGGGAAGAGTGGGAAGGAGGGAGGTGTGACCACTTTGTATAGCCATGTTTGCCCTGGAGTGGCAGCCTCTACCATTTGTGTTTTAACTGCACTGAGCAGAAACTCCTGACTATCGACTTCTAGTCTCTCTTCATCTGCCGGGTCTGTGATGGAGGTGCAGTTTGCACAAGCAAGTTTGTCCGGGTGATCTATTGATTCTACCAATCCTGAGACAAAGGGGGTTGAACTGCGATCTAACATGGCACCGCCTCCCCCTGCCAGTCATATGATGTTATCTGATACCAGCTAAGTGCCTATCCACCTCATCTGACCATGCTGCCAGGCAGTAGCTGTAGCTCCCCAGTCTGGGCTCACCTGTGCCTCAGACTGCTACTGGCCCAGGGGGATTTACTTTTTGTTAGTTTTTTAAATAAAAAGAAATCAAACATAAGGCTCCTCATTTCATCTCTTCTGTCTGGCCCGGGGCCAGGGTCAGAAGGTCCAGGGTCTGAAGAGGAAGCCCAGAAGTGAATGGGGAGATGGATCTCAGGCAGCATGTCTCCTCCTGGGGAATTGCTTTAGTTTGCTCCACTTTCCTGCTTTGAGCAGAGGGAAGAGGACTTCTCCCCTCCAGATTCCAGGCAGACATTCGTTCATTCAATCGTATTTATTTTGCACTTACTGTGTGCAGAGCACTGTACTAAGCGCTTGGGAAGTACAAGTTGGTAACATATAGAGACGGTCTCTATGCAGCAGTGGGCTCAAGGTCTAGAAGACATCTCAAGGGCCAGGCCACCACCCTGCTCCTGTTGGAGCAGCCTTTCTATCTTTGGATCCATCAGGGGAAACCAAGTGAGACTGCGTCCGCTTCACCCTTAGCCTGATGGTGGTGGTTGTAGCAGCCTCAGGAAGGGCACGGGAATCCCCCATGCCCTGCCACAGAGATCAGCGCGGGGTTCATCCACGCATGCTTTGGTTTCGGAGGAAACTCTGCACTCCTGTCCCCAGTCTGTTCCTGTCCCCAGTCTATTCCCTATGCTAGTTGTTTCCTCCTCTGGAACTTCATGGAAAGTTCTTTCTCCATTTTCCCCAGAGCCTCCTCCTCCTTGGACTCTTGGGAAACTAGGTAGGAGATGGGGCTGGTGCCAGTAGGGAGAGAGGTTCCAATGGATTGACAAGAATCTCAGGTGTTCTGGGGTCTCTCAGGTGGCTGAGGAGACCTGGCAACTGTCCTCTGTGGTGGCCTGGGCTAGCTCTTGGCACCGCACCACATGTTTGTACAGATTTATTACTCTATTTATTTTCCTTGTACATATTTACTATTCTATTCATTTTGTTAATGATGTACATTTAGCTTTAATTCTATTAGTTCTGATGACTTGACACCTGTCCACATGTTTTGTTTTGTTGTCTGTCTCCCCCTTCTAGACTGTAAGCCCATTGTTGGGAAGGGACCGTCTCTATATGTTGCCAACTTTTACTTCCCAAGCCCTTGGTACAGTGCTCTACACACAGTAAGTGCTCAATAAATACGATTGAATGAATGAATTAATGAATGTTCCCTGCCCACAAGGAGCTTACAGTCTGTAGGGGGAGACAGTTATTGATATGAGTAATTAAAGTATGGATATACTGAGGGTAAGGGGAGTAAAGGATGTAAGTCTACATGCAAGGATGATGCAGAAGGAAGTGGGAGAAGAGGAAATGAGGCCTTAGTTGGGGAAGACCTCTTGGAGGAGATGTGCTTTTAATAAGGGTTTGAATGTGGAAAAGTCATCATCTGTCAGATGTGAAGTAAAAGGGAGTTCCAGGACAGAGACAGGACACAGACAAGGGGTTGGTGGTGAGATAGATGAGATTCAACTTCAGTCCCTAGGTTGACATTAGGGGTTGGCAGGGGCAGAGATGTAGATCATCATCATCAATCGTATTTATTGAGCGCTTACTATGTGCAGAGCACTGTACTAAGCACTTGGGAAGTACAAATTGGCAACATATAGAGACAGTCCCTACCCAACAGTGGGCTCACAGTCTAAAAGGGGGAGACAGAGAACAAAACCAAACATACTAACAAAATAAAATAAATAGAATAGATATGTACAAATAAAATAAATAAATAAATAAATAAATAGAGTAATAAATATGTACAAACATATATACATATATACAGGTGCTGTGGGGAAAGGAAGGAGGTAAGATGGGGGGATGGAGAGGGGGATGAGGGGGAGAGGAAGGAAAGGGCTCAGTCTGGGAAGGCCTCCTGGAGGAGGTGAGCTCTCAGCAGGGCCTTGAAGGGAGGAAGAGAGCTAGCTTGGCGGATGGGCAGAGGGAGGGCATTCCAGGCCCGGGGGATGACGTGGGCCGGGGGTCGATGGCGGGACAGGCGAGAGTGAGGTACGGTGAGAAGATCAGCAGTAGAGGAGCGGAGGGTGCAGACTGGGCTGTAGAAGGAGAGAAGTGAGGTGAGGTAGGAGGGGGCGAGGTGATGGATAGCCTTGAAGCCCAGGGTGAGGAGTTTCTGCCTGATGCGCAGATTGATTGGTAGCCACTGGAGATTTTTGAGGAGTGAGGAGATTTTTGAGGAGATTTTTGAGGAGGGGAGTGATATGCCCAGAGCGTTTCTGGACAAAGATAATCCGGGCAGCAGCATGAAGTATGGATTGAAGTGGAGAGAGACACGAGGATGGGAGATCAGAGAGAAGGCTGATGCAGTAGTCCAGACGGGATACGATGAGAGCTTGAATGAGCAGGGTAGCGGTATGGATGGATAGGAAAGGGCGGATCTTGGCAATGTTGTGGAGCTGAGACCGGCAGGTTTTGGGCACGGCTTGGATGTGAGGGGTGAATGAGAGAGCGGAGTCGAGGATGACACCAAGGTTGCGGGCCTGTGAGACGGGAAGGATGGTAGTGCCGTCAACAGAGATGGGAAAGTCAGGGAGAGGGCAAGGTTTGGGAGGGAAGACAAGGAGTTCAGTCTTCGACATGTTGAGCTTTAGGTGGCGGGCAGACATCCAAATGGAGAGGTCCTGAAGTCAGGAGGAGATGCGAGCCTGGAGAGAGGGGGAGAGAGCAGGGACAGAGATGTAGATCTGGGTGTCATCAGCGTGGAGATGATAGTTGAAGCCATGGGAGCGAATGAGGTCACCAAGGGAGTGCGTGTAGATCGAGAACAGAAGGGGACCAATCACTGAACCTTGGGGAACCCCCACAGTGAGAGAATGGGAGGGGGAGGAGGAGCCTGCAAAAGAGGCTGAGAAAGAACGACCGGAGAGGTAAGAGGAGAACCAGGAGAGGACGGAGTCTGTGAAGCCAAGGTCAGATAGCGTGTTGAGAAGAAGGGGGTGGTCCACAGTGTCAAAGGCAGCTGAGAGGTCGAGGAGGATTAGGACAGAGTAGGAGCCGTTGGATTTGGCAAGCAGGAGGTCATTGGTGACCTTTGAGAGGGCAGTTCCTGTGGAATGTAGGGGACGGAAGCCAGACTGGAGGGGGTCGAGGACAGAGTTGTTGTTGAGGAATTCTAGGCAGCGAGTGTAGACAACTCGTTCAAGGAGTTTGGAAAGGAATGGTAGGAGGGATATGGGACGATAACTAGAAGGTGAGGTGGGGTCAAGAGAGGGTTTTTTTAGGATGGGAGAGACATGGGCATGTTTGAAGGCAGCGGGGAAGGAACCAGTGGAGAGTGAGCGGTTGAAGATGGAAATTAAGGAGGGGAGAAGGGATGGAGCTAGAGATTTCATGAGATGAGAGGGAATGGGGTCAGAAGCACAGGTGGCCGGAGTAGAACTTAAGAGGAGGGAGGAGAGCTCCTCTGAGGACACTGCTGGGAAGGATGGGAGAGTAGCAGAGAGTGTTGAGAGCCGGGGGGATGGAGAAAGGGCGGAAGAGACTTTGGGGAGGTCGGACCTGATGGATTTAATTTTGTTAATGAAGTAGGAGGCCAGATCGTTGGGGGTGAGGGAAAGAGGAGGGGGAGGAACCGGGAGCCTGAGAAGGGAGTTGAGTGTACGGAAGAGCTGGCGGGGGTGATGGGCATGGGTGTCAATAAGGGAGGAGAAATAGTTTTGTCTTGCAGAGGAGAGGGCTGAGTTAAGGCCGGAAAGGATAAGCTTGAAGTGAACGAGGTTGGCATGGTGTTTAGACTTTCGCCAGCAGCGTTCGGCAGCTCGAGCATAAGAGCGAAGGAGGCAGACAGTGGCAGTGATCCAGGGCTGTGGGTTAGTGGTGCGAAAGCGGCGAAGGGAAAGGGGAGCGAGTGAGTCTAGCTGAGTAGAAAGGGTAGAGTTGAGAGCAGTAATCTGATCATCAAGACTGGGTAGAGAGGAGAGGGCGGCGAGGTGGGGTGTGAGGCGCTCCAAAAGATGGGTGTCTGAAAGATTTGGGTGTCATCGGCATAGAGTGGAAGCCGTGGGAGCGAATGAGTTCCCCAAGGGAGTGAGTGTAGATAGAGAACAGAAGGGGACCAAGAACTGACCTTTGAGGAACCCCTACAGTAAGGGAACGAGGGGGAGGAGGAGCCCGCAAAGGAGACTGAGAATGAACGGCCAGAATGATAAGAGGAAAACCAGGAAATTTCGGAGTCTGTGAAGCCAAGGTTGGATAGCATGTTGAGGAGAAGGGGGTGATCCATAGTGTCAAAGGCAGCTGAGAGGTCGAGGAGGATTAGAACAGAGTAGGAGCCATTAGATCTGGCAAGAAGGAGGTCATTAGTGACCTTTGTGAGGGCAGTTTCAGTGGAGTGTAGGGGACGGAAGCCAGATTGGAAGGGGTCAAGGAGAGAGTTGGCATTGAGGAATTCGAGGCAGCTGGTGTAGATGACTCGTTCTAGGAGTTTGGAAAGGAAGGGTAGGAGGAAGATAGGGCGATAACTAGAAAGGGAGGTGGGGTCAAAAGAGGGTTTTTTTAGAATGGGGGAGACATGGACATGTTTGAAGGCATAGGGGAAGGAACCAGTGGAGAGTGAGCGGTTGAAGATGGAAGTTAAGGAGGGGAGGAGTGAAGGGGCGAGAGATTTCGTTAGATGACAGGGAATGGGGTCTGAAGCACAGGTGGATGGAGTAGCACTTGAGAGGATGGAAGAGATCCCTTCTGAAGATACTGCTGGAAAGGATGGGAGAGTAGCAGAGAAGGTTGAGAGCTGGAGGGTTGGCGAAGGGGGAGAGATGACCTTGGGGAGCTCAGACCTGATGGAGTTAATTTTGCGAATGAAGTAGGAGGCCAGATCTTTGGAGGTGAGGGATGGAGGAGGGGAAGGAACAGGGGGCCTGAGAAGGGAGTTAAATCTATGGAACAGCTGATGGGGATGATAGGCATGGTTGTCAATAAGGAAGGAGAAATAGTTTTGCCTGGCAGAGGAGAGGGCAGAGTTAAGGCAGGGAAGGATAAATTTGAAGTGAACGAGGTTGACCTGGTGTTTAGACTTTCGCCAGCAGCGCTCAGCCGGTCGAGCAGAAGAGCGAAGGAGATGGACAGTGGGAGTGACCCACGGCTGTGAGCTAGTGGTACGAGAGCAATGAAGGGAAAAGGGGAGTGGGAGAGTTGAGTTGAGTGGAGAGAGTGGAGTTGAGAGCAGTAATCAGGTCATCAAGATTGGGTAGAGAGGATAGGGAGGCAAGGTGGGGTGTGATGTGCTGAGAAAGATCAATCAATCAATCGTATTTATTGAGCGCTTACTGTGAGCAGAGCACTGTACTAAGCACTTGGATGGGGTCCAGAGAGCGGAGGTCTCTGTGGGGTAGTAATATAGATTTACAGGGGAGAGGAATGTGGGTGAGGAGGCAGGTGAGAACGTTATGATCAGAGAGAGAGATTTCAGAGTTGATTGGTGAGGGTGGAGATAGTGCAGTGGTAGGAGATGATAAGGTCGAGGGTTTGACAAAATAGATGAGTGGGCAAGGTGGGGCAGAGCAGGAGGTTGGCAGCATCATGGAGAGATAAAATGCAGGCAGCAGAGGAGTCACCAGAGACATCCATGTGGATGTTGCAGTCTTCGAGGATCAGAGTAGGCATGGAAAAGGAGAAAAGGAAGGTGAGAAAGGGGTCAAAATCATTAAAAAAACAGTTGGAGGTGGGGCCTGGGTGGTGGTGGTAGATAATGGCTACAAGAATCTGGAGAGCGTGGTAGAGGCAAATAATATGGGCTTCAAAGGAAGGGAAGGAAAGGGAAGGGGGAAGAGGTGCTCACCTTTTCACTGTGCCTTGATCTCGTCGGTCTCACTCCAACCCCTGGTCCATGTCCTCTAGCCTGGAATGTCCTCTCTTCTCAAATCCGATAGACAATTAGTCTCCCCCCATTCATTCTTCTAGACTGTGAGCCCGCTGTTGGGTAGGGACCGTCGCTATACGTTGCAAATTTGTACTTCCCAAGTGCTTAGTACAGTGCTCTGCACACAGTAAGCACTCAATAAATACGAATGAATGAATGAATTCTATCATTCAGGAATGAATGAATGAATGAATTTTATATGAGTGCCTTTAAAACCAGTGCCCCCACCACCTCCTCTCCCTTCTTTTCAGGTAGCCTGCCCAGGGGGTTGCGGAACGTGGGAACACTGAGTGGAAGCCACACAAAAGGGAAAGAAGAGGGGGCTTGGTGGAGTGGACCTATGGGAAGCTGAAATCTCCATTGTGAGGTTTCAGAGTCTCTGAGATTGACCTGGTCCCAGAACTTAGAACCTGGTCTCAGGTGCACGAACTGATTTGGAGCATCCCGACCCCTAGCTCTGGCCGTGCTTTGCATCTGGGAAGCAGAACCCTGGAGGCCCAGCCATCTCCGTGTTGTAAGTCCACTCAGACGGGCAGAGAGTGGAGATGGAAGAGCCATTGGATGTGGTGACTGTTAGAGATCACCATACCAATGGACTAGATCAGTAATGCTGGAGAGGCAGATGGGTAAGTCTTGCTCACACAATGCAC
This sequence comes from Tachyglossus aculeatus, assembly GCF_015852505.1. Taxonomy (NCBI): domain Eukaryota; kingdom Metazoa; phylum Chordata; class Mammalia; order Monotremata; family Tachyglossidae; genus Tachyglossus; species Tachyglossus aculeatus. The sequence continues at coordinate 4,523,114 of NW_024044915.1, read as the reverse complement.
AATAACATATACAGACACACACCTAGGGACATGTACACACACATGTACACACGCAACCTCACACACTCTCCCAGATCAGCCCCAGGGCCATGTAGACAGCATCTACCAAGAGACCTGCCCCAAACCCTCCTGGAAGTGACAAGGACCCAGTGACAGTGTTATAGACCAGAGGGGTAGAATCCAGGGATTTCAGATTTGCCCAACCAGCATAGCCTCTAGGGGTCCTGTTTAGCATGGGGTCCCTCCCCCATGTAGACCCACCCCTGTTGTTTCCTCCAAGGGAGAAGGGATGAACAGGTCCTGGGTTCGTGGACAAGAGTGCCCAGGGCCAGGCCCAGCTACAGGAAGGATGGTGGAAGTCAGGTACCTGCTCTGTGAAATTTAGAGAAGGACTGGATCCCTCCCCTTGTGGGCTTCCAGCCTAATGGGGACTAGGCCAGGCAGAGAGACAGAGAGAACTATCTGAGCCCCTTGACCACTTTGGACAGCTGAAACCCCAGCATCACAGCACAGCTGAGAGTTAACCCCCAAAAGAAGGTCCCTCATTTAGAAGTGAGGTTGATGGAGATGGACCAGTTTGGTCGAAAGAGTGATGGAGAACCATGGATATGGCATTCAGACCTTGGCCTTCCACCCTAGCCCTTATCCAGACATCGAGATGTGCCTCTGGACCTGCTGGTCGAACGCTGAGAAATGGCAATCACTAAGAAGTAGTTTATGCTTTCCTGTGTTCTATATAACTAGGGGTTTGAGGTTGTCTCCCAAATCCCCCAGGTCCAAGCAACGTAGATATACAGCCTCATGTCAGAGTTCAGTCTCCTGTAATGTAACAGACAGCCTAATCTGCCCAGCATCAATTTTCCTGTTTTTCCTTCCCTCAAATCCAGCTCTCTCAGGCAAAGGGCAGCAGTCGCTCCTTTATGTGCTGTTCCTGGGTCTGTAGCTGGTTGCTGTCAGAGGGCAGGGGGAACCTGCTATCAAACTGTGTCCAACCTGATTACCTCATACTTACCTCAGTACTTAGAACAGTGCTTGGCACATAATAAGCATTTAACAAGTACCATAATAATTACTATTATCAGTGCAGCACAGGTGTTCTATACCTCAGGCCTTTCTCTGATGCTCTGAGCACTTTTGCTCCTGAGTAGTGGATCTGGATGTGGTCAGCCCTCCCCACTCTTTGCCTCCCTGCAGGCATCCTTCAGGAGGGAAGGGTGCCCCCCTGGCAGCGTAACCCGGCCTGGGCCATGCCTACATGAGGCAAGGACAGGGCCGGGGGAGGAGGTGAAAATTGGGGGCCAATGGACTCCAAGTCAGGGTCAACTGGAGTCCTAGACCCACTCAGCCCATGTGTCTTACAGAGAACAGCACTGAATCAGCTAATCAATCAGCGCTGAAAACACCCAAAGTAGGGATTTCTGGTTGGTTAATTCTGTCCCTCCCTGTCCCCCACTAGAATCCTTGCCTCCTTTTAGGACCAGCACTTGTATGTAGTCATACACATTAATGTGGATGCTCCCCTTGGGAGCACGGCTCCTTATCGGCTCAGGTCCCAGTCCAGGAGCTGGAGAGCCAGGGAGGCAGGGAGGTGAGAAGGGGTTTTGTGGAAGAAAGATCCTGAGCTGCTCCTGTCCTTCCCCGGGGTCCGGGCCTTGGAGGACCGTGACTCAGGGTGTACCCCGGGGAGGGTGGAGGGCACTCCTAGCTGCATATCCCAGTGGCCCTGCACCATTGTAAATAATCCCAGTGATTGAACCCCGCTCTCAGTCTTCCCGCTATCCAGGCTGGTGGAGCTCAGGGAAGACAGTAGATTCTAGCCTGCAGTGGCAGCTGTGGTGATTGCTGGTCCGACTGGACAGGTTAGTAATGCTGGGAAGGCAGGTGGAAGAGACTCACTCAGACACTTGGGCACATACATCTCCTCTCCCCAAATCCCACACATAGACAAAACACACACATACATGCACGCTGGCACACTGAGGCTGTGACTATGGTCTGCTGCTTACCAAATACCAACATTATTATTATTATTATTATTATTAATAACAAATACCATTATTACTACTATTTTTATCATCCACACGGAGACGGTGACTGTGTTCTGCCGCCCCCTGGCGGCTACCTCTAAATTCACACAGGGTCGGTGATTGTTTTGATGTCTGTCTCCCCTTCTTTAGCCCTTGAGCCCGTGGTGGGCAGGGATTGTCTCTCTTTATTGCTGAATTGTACTTTCCAAGTGCTTGGTACAGTGCTGTGCACCCAATAAGCACTCAATAAATTTGATTGAAGGACTAAATTCAGAAGAAGAAGCATGGCTCAGTGGAAAAAGCACGGGCTTTGGAGTCAGAGGTCATGAGTTCAAACCCCAGCTCCACCAATTGTCAGCTGTGTGACTTTGGGCAAGTCACTTAATTTCTCTGTGCCTCAGTTACCTCATCTGTAAAATGGAGATTAAGACTGTAAGCCTCATGTTGGACAACCTGGTCACCTTGTAACCTCCCCAGCGCTTAGAACAGTGCTTTGCACATAGTAAGCACTTACTAAATGGCATTATTATTATTATTATTATTATTATTATTATTATTATTATTATTATATATGCGTGTACACACATGCATCCAACCATGGTTTGGGGGCAATGGGTAGAATGGATCTTTCCATTATGAACCCTACCGAAAAGCACCTCTGCATACTTACACTGGGTCACATGAGTCAGTCGATAGTGGTATTTGTGAATTCTAATTCGGTGCCAGGTATTATGCTAAGTGCTGTGGTGAGTGACAAGTGGCTCACTTCACCATGGCCTCTGCCCCAACGGGATTCACCCCCTATGTAGGGAATCAAAAACCAACGGGACAGTAAGAGAAAATTTGAACAACAAGGAGATACAACAGCAAGAACAAATTTGAAAATCAAGAAAGGTTACTGTAGTGATGAGCTTAGCAAACCTTACAGAGGATGCTACTCTGGTTCTTGCCCACTCCAAGCAAATGTCCTAAAACCACGCAGGATCCCAGGAGCATCCAGGCACCAGGTGTGGGTGGAAGAACATAGCCAGGCCGCCAGAGGTGGTGGAGCTGGTCCAGAGACCCGATGAGCCTTGGTCCATCCAGTTCAGTTAAAAATAACAATGGCATTTGTTAAGCGATTGCTATGTGTCAGGCACTGTACTAAGTGCTGGGGTAGACACAAGCTAATCAGGTTGGACACAGTCCCTGTCCCACATGAGGCTCACAGTCTTAATCCTCATTTTACAGATGAGGTACATGAGGCACAGAGAAGTTAAGTGACTTGCCCAAGATCATACAACAGATAAGTAGCAGAACTGGGTTTAGAGCCCAGCCACTTCTGACTCCCAGGCCCATGCTCTATCCTCTAGGGAATGCTGCTTCTCATAAGCAGTAGGTGGCAGAGCCTAGGAGCATAGAGGTGTGTTTTTGGGAGCCTTATGTCTCTTTCTTCCTCTTCCTTCACTCAGCCTCAGTTTCCCCACATGAGAAACTCTAGACTCCAGGGATCTGGAGTTTGGAGGAAGAAACTTTTATTCATTGATTCAATGCATTCATTCAATCATATTTCAAAGCACTGTACTAAGCCCTTGGGAGAGTACAATACAATGAAAAATAGACATATTCCCTGCCCACAATGATCTCGCAGTCTAGAGGGTGCGACAGACATTAATATGCATAAAGATATGAATAAATACATAAATTATAGATATATACGTATGTGCTCTGGGACTTGGAGGTAGGATGAATGAAGAGAGCAAGTCAGGGCGATGCAGAAGGAAGTGGGAGAGGAGGGCTTAGTTAGGGAAGGCTTCTTGGAGGAGGTGTGCCTTCAATAAGATTTTTAAGTGGGGAAAAGCAGTTATCCATCTGATTTGAGGAGGGATGCCAATCCAGGCCGGAGCAGGATGTATGTGAGAGGTAAGCAGTGAGATAAATATGATTGTGATAGAGTGAGAAGGCTAGCATTAGAGGAGCCAAGTGTACAGATTGGGTTGTAGTAGGAAAGTAGTGAGGTGAGGTAGAAGGGGCAAGGTGACTGAATGCTTTAAAGCCAATGGTGAGGAGGTTTTGTTTAATGTGGAGGTGGAAGGGCAAACACTGGAGTTTTTTGAGGAGCAGGGTGACATGTCCTGAACGTTTTTGTAGAAAAATCATCTGGGTTGCAGAGTGGAGTATGGGCTGGAGTGGGGAGAGACAGAAGGAAGGGAGGTCAGCAAGGAGACTGATACAGTAATCAAGGAAGCATAAGTGCTTGTATTACCACCTCTATGCAGACGATAACCAAATCTACATCTCCATACCTAATCTCTATCCCTCTCTCCAGTCTCACATCTCCTCCTGCCTTCAAAACATCTCTACTTGGATGTCCTCCCATCACCTCAGGTTTAACATGTTCAAAACAGAGAACTTGATCTTCCCACCCAAACTCTGTCCTCCCCCTGACTTTCCCATCACTGTAGACTGTACCTCCATCCTTCCTATCTCACAATTGCATAATCGTGGTGTTATCGTTGATTCCTCTCTCATTCAAACCACATATTCAATCCATTACTAAATCCTGTCAGTCCCACCTTCATAACATAGCTAAAATCTGCCCTTTCCTCTCCATCCAAACTACTACCATGTTAATACAATCACTCATCCCATCCCTCCTGGATTACTGTATCAGCCTCCTTGCTGCCCTCTTGCCTCCCCACTCCAGTCCATATTTCACTCTGCTACCCGGATCATTTTTCTACAAAAACATTCTGTGTTCTGAGGTAACCCTGCACCTTAAAAACTCCAGTGGTGGCCCATCTACTTCAACATCAAATAAAGATTTCTCACCATTGGCTTTTAAACACTATACGACCTTGTTCCATCTTACCTCACTTCACTTCCCTGCTTCTAAACTCAGCCCACACACTTTACTCCTCTAGTGCTAACCTTCTCACTGTGCCTAGATCAATCAATCAATAGTATTTATTGAGCATTTACTGTGTGCAGAGCACTGTACAAATCGTTTGGGAAGTACAAGTTGGCAACATATAGAGACAGTCCCTACCCAACAGTGGGCTCACAGTCTAGAAGGGGGAGACAGAGATCAAAACCAAACATCTTAACCAAATAAAATAAATAGAATAGATATGTACAAGTAAATTAAATAAATAGAGTAATAAATATGTACAAACTTATATACATATATATATATAAAAGTGCTGTGGGGAAGGGAAGGAGATAAGACCGGGGGATGGAGAGGGGGAAGAGGGGGAGAGGAAGGAGGGGGCTCAGTCTGGGAAGGCCTCCTGGAGGAGGTGAGCTCTCAGTAGGGCCTTGAAGGGAGGAAGAGAGCTAGCTTGGCAGATGGGCAGAGGGAGGGCATTCCAGGCCAGGGGAATGACGTGGGCCGGAGGCCGATGGCGGGACAGGTGAGAAAGAGGCACGGTGAGGAGATAAGATCTCTCCTATCTCGCTGCCAACCTCTAGCCTACATCCTGTCTCTGGCCTGGAATGCCGTACCCCCTCAGATCCAACAAACAATTGCTCTCCCCCTGCTTCAAAGTGTTAATGAAGGCACATCTCCTCCAAGAGACCTTTCCAGCCTAAGCCCCGCCTTTTCCCATCTCCCACTCCCTTCTGCATCACCCTGAACTGCTCCCTTTACTGTTGCCACCTCCCAGCCCCACTTGTCAGCTGTGTGACTTTGGGCAAGTCACTTCTCTTCTCTGTGCCTCAGTTCCCTCATCTGTAAAATGGGGATGAAGACTGTGAGCCCCCTGTAGAACAACCTGATTGCCTTGTAACCTCCCCAGCGCTTAGAACAGTGCTTTGCACATAGTAAGCGCTTAATAAATGCCACCACCATCATCATCATCATTATCATCATCATCATATCTGTTTTTTTATTTATTTGTATTCATGCCTGGCTCACTCCCAAGACTTTAAACACGTTGTGGGCAGGGAATGTGTCTGTTTATTGTTGTATTGTACTCTCCCAGGTGCTTAGTACAGTGTTCTGCACGGAGAAAGTGTTCAAAACAACTGAATGAACGGGTGAATGAATAATGTCATAGTAGTTTAGGTGGAGAGAAAGGGGCGGATTTTAGAGATGTAAAGGTAGAACTGACAGGATTTAGTGATGGATTGAATATGTAAGCTGAATGACAGAGAGAAGTCAAGGATAATGCCAAGGTTCTCATCATCATCATCATCATCATCATCAATCGTATTTATTGAGTGCTTACTGTGTGCAGAGCACTGTACTAAGTGCTTGGGAAGTACAAGTTGGCAACATATAGAGACAGTCCCTACCCAACAGTGGGCTCACAGTCTAAAAGGGGGAGACAGAGAACAAAACCAAACATACTAACAAAATACAATAAATAGAATAGATATGTACAAGTAAAATAAATAAATAAATACACAGAGTAACAAATATGTGCAAACATATATACATATATACAGGTGCTGTGGGGAAGGGAAGGAGTTAAGATGGGGGGTGGAGAGCAGGACGAGGGGGAGAGAAAGGAAGGGGCTCAGTCTGGGAAGGCCTCCTGGAGGAGGTGAGCTCTCAGTAGGGCCTTGAAGGGAGGAAGAGAGCTAGCTTGGCAGATGGGCAGAGGGAGGGCATTCCAGGCCCTTGGGATGACGTGGGCCGGGGGTCGATGGCGGGACAGGCGAGAACGAGGTTCGGTGAGGAGATTAGCGGCAGAGGAGCGGAGAGTGCAGGGTGGGCTGTAGAAGGAGAGAAGGGAGGTGAGGTAGGAGGGGGCGAGGTGATGGAAAGCCTTGAAGCCCAGGGTGAGGAGTTTCTGCCTGATGCGCAGATTGATTTGTAGCCACTGGAGATTTTTGAGGAGGGGAGTAACATGCCCAAAGCATTTCTGGACAAAGATAATCCGGGCAGCAGCATGAAGTATGGATTGAAGTGGGGAGAGACACGAGGATGGGAGATCAGAGAGACGGCTGATGCAGTAGTCCAGACGGGATAGGATAAGAGCTTGAACGAGAAGGGTAGCAGTGTGGATGGAGACGAAAGGGCGGATCTTGACAATGTTGTGGAGCTGAGACCGGCAGGTTTTGGTGACGGCTCGGATGTGAGGGGTGAATGAGAGAGCGGAGTCGAGGATGACACCAAGGTTGTGGGCTTGTGAGATGGGAAGGATGGTAGTGCCGTCAACAGAGATGGGAAAGTCAGGGAGAAGGCAGGGTTTGGGAGGGAAGACAAGGAGTTCAGTCTTGGACATGTTGAGTTTTAGGTGGCGGGCAGTCATCCAGATGGAGATGTCATCATCATCATCATCAATCGTATTTATTGAGTGCTTACTACGTGCAGAGCACTGTACTAATCGCTTGGGAAGTACAGATTGGCAACATATAGAGACAGTCCCTACCCAACAGTGGGCTCACAGTCTAAAAGGGGGGAGACAGAGAACAAAACCAAACATAGTAACAAAATAAAATAAATAGAATAGATATGTACAAGTAAAACAAATAAATAAATAAATAGAGTAATAAATATGTACAAACATATATACATATATACAGGTGCTGTGGGGAAGGGAAGGCAGTAAGATGAGGGGGATGGAGAGGGGGACGAGGGGAGAGGAAGGAAGGGGCTCAGTTTGGGAAGGCCTCCTGGAGGAGGTGAGCTCTCAATAGGGCCTTGAAGGGAGGAAGAGAGCTAGCTTGGCAGATGGGCAGAGGGAGGGCATTCCAGGCCCGGGGGATGACGTGGGCTGGGGGTCGATGGCGGGATAGGCGAGAATGAGGTACGGTGAGGAGATTAGTGGCGGAGGAGCGGAGGGTGCGGGCTGGGCTGTAGAAGGACAGAAGGGAGGTGAGGTAGGAGGGGGCGAGGTGTTGAAGAGCCTTGAATCCCAGGGTGAGGAGTTTCTGCCTGATGCGCAGATTGATTGGTAGCCACTGGAGATTTTTGAGGAGGGGAGTAATATGCCCAGAGCGTTTCTGGACAAAGATAATCCGGGCAGCAGCATGAAGTATGGATTGCAGTGGAGAGAGACACGAGGATGGGATATCAGAGAGGAGGCTGATGCAGTAGTCCAGACGGGATAGGATGAGAGCTTGAATGAGCAAGGTAGCGGTATGGATGGAGAGGAAAGGGTGGATCTTGGCAATGTTGCGGAGCTGAGGCCGGCAGGTTTTGGTGACGGCTTGGATGTGAGGGGTGAATGAGAGAGCGGAGTCGAGGATGACACCAAGGTTGCGGGCTTGTGAGACGGGAAGGATGGTAGTGCTGTCAACAGAGATGGGAAAGTCAGGGAGAGGACAAGGTTTGGGACGGAAGACAAGGAGTTCAGTCTTCGACATGTTGAGCTTTAGATGGTGGGCAGACATCCAGATGGAGATGTCCTGAAGGCAGGAGGAGATGCGAGCCTGGAGAGAGGGGGAGAGAGCAGGGGCAGAGATGTAGATCTGGGTGTCATCAGCGTGGAGATGATAGTTGAAGCCATTGGAGCGAATGAGCTCACCAAGGGAGTGCGTGTAGATCGAGAACAGAAGGGGATCAAGCACTGAACCTTGGGGAACCCCCACAGTAAGGGGATGGGAGAGGGAGGAGAAGCCTGCAAAAGAGACTGAGAATGAACGACCGGAGAGGTAAGAGGAGAACCAGGAGAGGACGGAGTCTGTGAAGTCAAGGTCAGATAGCGTGTTGAGGAGAAGGGGGTGGTCCACAGTGTCGAAGGCAGTTGAGAGTTCGAGGAGGATTAGGATAGAGTATGAGCCCTTGGATTTGGCAAGCAGGAGGTCATTGGTGACCTTTGAGAGGGCAGTTTCCGTGGAATGTAGGGGACGGGAGCCAGACTGGAGGGGGTCAAGGAGAGTGTTGTTGTTGAGAAATTCGAGGCAGCGCGTGTAGACAACTCGTTCAAGGAGTTTGGAAAGGAATGGTAGGAGGGATATGGGGCGATAACTAGAAGATGAGGTGGGGTCAAGAGAGGGTTTTTTTAGGATGGGAGAGACATGGGGATGTTTGAAGGAAGAGGGGAAGGAACCAGTGGAGAGTGAGTGGTTGAAGATGGTAGTTAAGGAGGGGAGAAGGGATGGAGCGAGAGATTTCATGAGACAAGAGGGAATGGGGTCAGAAGCACAGGTGGCCGGAGTAGCACTTGAGAGGAGGGATGAGAGCTCCTCTGAGGATACTGCTGGGAAGGATGGGAGAGTAGCAGAGAGTGTTGAGAGCCGGGGGGTTGGAGAAGTGGGGGGAGTGACTTTGGGGAGGTCGGACCTGATGGATTTAATTTTGTCAATGAAGTAGGAGACCAGATCGTTGGGGGGTGAGGGAAGGAGAAGGGGGAGGAACCGGGGGCCTGAGAAGGGAGTTGAATGTACAGAAGAGCCGGCGGGGGCGATGGGCATGGGTGTCAATAAGGGAGGAGAAATAGTTTTGTCTGGCAGAGGAGAGGGCTGAGTTAAGGCAGGAAAGGATAAACTTGAAGTGAACAGGGTTGGCACGGTTATGGGCTTGTGAGACGGGAGGGGTGGTATCGCCAAAGGTGATGACAAAGTGAGCGGGAGAACATGGTTTGGTGGACAAGGTAAGAAGTTCAGAAGGCAGGACATTCCAGTAGAGATGTCTTAAAGGCAAGAGGAAATGCAAGACTGCAGAGAGGGAGATAGATCAGGACTGATTTCGGCTTCAAGGCTTTCCATCACCTCGCCCCCTCCTACCTCACCTCCCTTCTTTCCTTCTACAGCCCAGCCCGCACCCTCCGCTCCTCTGCTGCTAATCTTTTTGCCGTCCCTCGTTCTCGCCTGTCCCGCCATCGACCCCGGCCCACATCATCCCGCTGGCCTGGAATGCCCTCCCTCTGCCCATCTGCCATGCTAACTCTCTTCCTCCCTTCAAGGCCCTACTGAGAACTCACTTCCTCCAGGAGGCCTTCCCAGACTGAGCCCCCTCCTTCCTCTCCCCCTCTTCCCCCCTCCATCCCCCCTGTCTTACCTCCGTCCCTTCCCCACAGCACCTATATATATGTATATATGTTTGTACATATTTATTACTCTGTTTATTTATTTATTTATTTTACTTGTACATATCTATTCAATTTATTTTATTTGGTTAATATGTTTGGTTTTGTTCTCTGTCTCCCCCTACCAGACTGTGAGACCACTGTTGGGTAAGGACTGTCTCTATATGTTGCCAGCTTATACTTCCCAAGCGCTTAGTACAGTGCTCTGCACACAGTAAGCACTCAATAAATATGATTGATTGATTGATTGACTGGAGGTGTAGATTAGGGTATCACCTATATAGCGATGGTAGTTGAAGCTGTGTGAACAAATGAGTTCTCCAAGGGAAATTATAAGAAACACAAGGACTTCTTTCTACACCTCTTCTCCAAGCCATTAACAGTCTTTCTCTGCTTCCCTGATTTCCAGAGACAAAGTTTATCCTCATTCATTCATTCATTCAATTGTATTTATTCAATCAATCAATCAATCATATTTATTGAGCGCTTACTGTGTTCAGAGCACTGTACTAAGCGCTTGGGAAGTACAAGTTGGCAACATATACAGTCCCTACCCAACAGTGGGCTCACAGTCTAGAAAGTGGGCTCACAGTCTAGAATAATGGCATTTGTTAAGCACTTACTATGTGCAAAGCACTGTTCTAAGCGCTGGGGAGGTTACAAGGTGATCAGGTTGTCCTACAGGGGGCTCACAGTCTTCATCCCCATTTTACAGATGAGGGAACTGAGGCACAGAGAAGTTAAGTGACTTGCCCAAAGTCACACAGCTGACAGTTGGCAGAGTCAGGATTTGAACCCATGAACTCTAACTCCATAGCCCGTGCTCTTTCCACTGATCCATGCTGCTTGTGCTTACTGTGTACAGACCACTGTACTAAGCGCTTGGGAAGAACAAGTCGGCAACATATAGAGAGGGTCCCTACCCAACAACGGGCTCACAGTCTAGAAGGGGGAGACAAAACATGTAGACAGTGTCAAAATAGAATAAATAGAATTATGGCTATATGCACATCATGAGCAAAACAAATAGAATAGTAAATATGTACAAGTAAAATAAATAGAGTGATAAATCTGTTCAAATATATGCAAGTGCTGTGGGGAGGGAAAGGAGGTAGGGTGTGGTGGGATGGGGAGGAGGAGAGGAGAAAGGGGGCTTAATCTGGAAAGGCCTCCTGGTGGAGGAGAGCTCTTAGTAGGGCTTTGAAAGGAGGAAGAGAGCTAGCTTGGCGGTTGTGTGGAGGGAGGGCATTCCAGGCCAGGGGAAGGACGTTGGCCGTGAGTCGACGGTGGGACAGGCAAGAACAAGGCACAGTGTGGAGGTTAGCGGCAGAGGAGCAGAGGGTGCGGGCTGGGCTGTCGAAGGAGAGAAGGGATTTGAGGTAGGAGGGGACAAGGTGATGGAGAGCCTTGAAGCCGAGAGTGAGGACTTTTTGCTTGATTCGTAGGTTGACAGGCAGCCACTGGAGATTTCTGAGGAGGTAACATGCCCAGAGCATTTCTATACAGAGATAATCCGGGCAACAGAGTGAAGTATAGACTGAATCAGGGAGAGACAGGAGGATAGGAGATCAGAGAGGACGCTGATGCAGTAATCCAGTCGGGATAGGATGAGAGATTGAATCAGCAAGGTAGCAGTTCGGATGGAGAGGAAACGGCGGATCTTGGCGATGTTTTGAAGGTGAGACCGGCAGGTTTTGGTGATGGATTGGTTATGTGGGGTGAACGAGAGAGCAGAGTCGAGGATGACACCAAGGTTGCAGGCTTGTGAGATGGGAAGGATGGTAGTGGCATCTACAGTGACGGGAAAGTCAGGAAGAGGGCAGGGTTTAGGAAGGAAGATAAGGAGTTCAGTCTTGGACATATTGAGTTTTAGATGGTGGGGCAGACATCCCGATGGAGACGTCCTGAAGTCAGGAGGAGATACAAGCCTGGAGGGAGGGAGGGAGGGAGAGCAGGGGCAGTGATGTAGATTTGGGTGTCATGAGCATAGAGATGATATCTGAAGCCGTGGGAGTGAATGAGTTCCCCAAGGGAGTGAGTGTAGATAGAGAATAGAAGGGGACCAAGAACTGACCCTTGAGCAACCCGTACAGTACGGTGATGGGAACGGGAGGAGGAGCCCGCAAAGGAGATGGAGAATGAAAGGCCAGAGATAAGAGGAGAACCAGGAGAGGACGGAATCTGTGAAGCCAATGTTGAGGAGAAGGGGGTTATCCACAGTGTCGAAGGCAGCTGAGAGGTCGAGGGGGATTAGGATAGAGTAGGAGCCGCAGGCTTTGGCAAGAAGTAGGTCATTGATGAACTTTGAGAGGGCAGTTTCGGTGGACTGTAGTATATGGAAGCCAGATTGAAGGGGGTCAAGGAGAGAGTTGGCATTGAGGAATTCGAGGCAGCGAGTGTAGATGCCTCGTTCCAGCAGTTTGGAAAGGAAGGGGAGGAGTGAGATAGGACAATAACTAGAAGGATAGGTGGGGTCAAGAGAGGGTTTTTTTAGGATGCGGGAGACATGGGCATGTTGTAGGCAGAGGGGAAGGAACCAGTAAGGAGTGAGCAGTTGAAGATGGAAGTTAAGGAGGGGAGGAGGGAAGTATCAAAGGAACGAGTATCAAAGTACTCATTCTGGAAGCATCTAGCTTACCCCAGCTTGGGTGAGTGAGGAGATTGGGAAGCCTTGGAGGGATCTGAGGAGAGATGGGAGATATGGGAAGACTGAAGATTAGGAGCACCTGGGAAACTATGGGACTATGGAGACCTGGGTAAATTGGGGAAAATGGGAGATATTGGGGAGCTTTGGGACGACTGAGGAAATCGTCACTGCGGAGTGGAACAGAGAATGTGATAGAAGATGGGCTGAGGTGGGGGCCAAATTCGCTGTTGTCCATGTCATGTGGTTATTCTGGGAGCTCAGTCCTCATCTCTGGTGGACATGGTTGGGCTGGAAATGCCTCGGGGCTGAGGACAGATGGCACTGCCCAATGTCTGGAACCACTTAGACCAGCCACCCTTCAAGGGGCGCCAGGGGCAGCTGGGAGGGAAGAATTGCTGCCCCATGAATGGGCAGAACATTTGCAGTTGCCCATCCCCTTGGCCCCAGGTCCTGGTTTGAAGGCGGGATGCCTGTGCCCAAGTGCTGCCTTGCTCTACTGGCTGCTGGGGAAAATCTGATTAGGAGGGTTATGGGGAGCAGAAGGAGCAGGGGATGAGACATGAGGCCTACAAATCCCTGGTTCCCCTCCAGGAAACCCAAATCCTCACTGAAGGCTCCATCAACTCCCAATCAGTAAACAATCAGTCAATCTTTCAATGTTATTTATTGAACAGTTACTCCATACAGAGCAGTGTACTGATGACTTGGGAGACTACAACAGAGTTGGTGGACATGTTCCCTGCCCACAATGAACTTTTCATCTATAGAAGGAGACAAACATTATAATAAATTACAGATAGGGGAAATAGTAAAATATAAGCATATGTACATAAGTGCTGTGGGACTAGGGTGAGAAGGAAAGTGCCTACTGTGTCACCCAGAAGGGAGGGCAGATAGGAGAAATGAGGGCTTGGTTAGGGAAGACCTTTTGGAGAAGATGTGATTTTAGGAAGGTTTTGAAAATGGAGAGAATGGTGGACTGCCTGATATAAAGTGGCTACCTGTCAACCTACAAATCAAGCAAAAACTCGTAACTCTCGGCTTCAAGGGTCTCAATCACCTTGTCCCCTCCTACCTCACCTCCCTTCTCTCCTTCTACAGCCCAGCCTGCACCCTCTGCTCCTCTGCCGCTAACCTAATCACTGTACCTCCTTCTTCCCTGTCCCGCCGTGGACCCCTGGCCCACGTACTCCCCCTGGCCTGGAATGTCCTCCCTCCGCACATCCACCAAGCTAGCTCTCTTCCTCCCTTCAAAGCCCTACTGAAAGCTCACCTCCTCCAAGAGGCCTTCCCAGACTGAGCGCCCTTTTTCTTCTCCTCCTCCCCATTCCCCCCGCCCTATCTCCTTCCCCTTCCCACAGCACCTGTATATATGTTTGTACAGATTTGTTACTCTATTTATTTTGCTTGCATATATTTACTATTCTATTTATTTTGTCAATGATGAGCATCTAGCTTTAATTCTATTTGTTCTGACGACTTAACACCTGTCCACATGTTTTGTTTTGTTGTCTGTCTCCCTCTTCTAGACTGTGAGCCCGTTGTTGGGTAGGGACCATCACTATATGTTGCCAAGTTGTACTTCCCAAGCGCTTAGTGCGGTGCTCTGCACACAGTAAGCCCTCAATAAAAACGACTGAATGAATTAATGAATGTGACCATGCCTTTCCAGATCTGCTTCTCGTACTCCTTGCTCTCCAGCTCTATCATTTCCCCATGGGGACAAGAAACCAGACCAGTGGCTCTACATTCACACTCCAAAGCATCGCTAATGCTGGGCAACAGCGGGTCCTCTTTGTGCTCTTCCTGGGTCTGTACCTGGTCACCGTAGCGGGGAACCTGCTCATTGTCCTGGCCATCCGGACAGACTTCCGCCTCCACTCCCCCATGTATTTCTTCCTTGCCAACCTGTCTCTGGTGGACATTGGCTTCTCTTCTACCACTGTGCCCAGCCTGCTGGGAACGCTCTTCATTGGACACCAGGATGTTTTGTACAGTGGCTGCCTGGCCCAGATGTATTTCTTCATTGCCTTTGGGGCCACCGAGAACTTCCTCCTGGCTGCGATGGCCTATGATCGCTACTTGGCCATCTGCAATCCGCTGCGTTACTCAGTGGTCATGAGCCCTCAGTGTTGTGTCCTGCTGGTGGTTGCCTGCTGGCTGGTCTCTCACCTCCACTCCCTGCTGCACACCCTCCTTATGACCCAAATGACCTTCTGTTCCTCCCGTGAAATTCCTCTCTACTTCTGTGACGTCTTTCCCCTGCTGAAGATCTCCTGCTCCGATCCCTACATCAACTTTCTTGTAGTGTACACAGAAGGGGCCGCCATAGTCAACAGTGCCCTTCTGATGGTCCTGGTCTCCTACGCCCACATTATCCCCGCTGTTCTGCGGGTGCCCTCGGCCCATGGGAAGCACAAGGCCTTCTCTACCTGCAGCTCCCACCTGGCTGCAGTCGGGCTCTTCTATGGCTCCGTCATTTGGGTCTACTTCCAGCCGTCATCCAGCTTCTCCTCTGAGCGGGTCACCATGGCCACAGTCATTTACACAACCATCACCCCGCTCCTGAACCCCTTTATCTATAGCCTGCGTAACAGAGACCTACACCAGGCCTTGCGCTCCTGGCCTTGTGCCCTCAGACCCTAAATCCCTAATCTGGGTCTCCAGGTTCCTGAGACCCCAGCCCTATGCCCCCGGACATGGTGACCTGGGCCCTGTGCCTCCAAACCAATCCTTCACCCCCAGCCAGAGCTGGGACTCTCGCTATTTCATTAACCTAGTGTTTACCCAGTATTTACCCCAGCACCTAGCACAATGCTTCACATGTAATAAGCGTTAAGTAAAGACCGTTGACACAGATCTTGTCCCCAAGATGCTGCTGAACACCTTCTGCTCAGTAAGCAGCGTGGCTTAGTGGAACAAGCATGGACTTGGGAGTCAGAGGACATGGGTTCTAATCCCGGCTCCACCACTTATCAGCTGTGTGACTTTCGGCAAGTAACTTAACTTGTCTGGGCCTCAGTTACCTCATCTGTAAAATGGTGATTAAGACGGCGAACATCACTTGGGATAACCTGATTACCTTGTATCTACCCCAGCGCTTAGAACAGTGCTTAGCACATAGTAGCCGCTTAATAAATACCATAATTATCAATTATTATTGAAACCAACTCTTATTCTGACTACCTGTTCCTCAGCTACTGAGGATAATGTCTCCCAGACCAGGACGGTATGCCATGGTATGGATATCTATCGCCCTCTCCATTATGCTCCATCCTAGGCACCGACTTCATTCTCCTGCATCTATTGTCCAAAATCTGTCCCATCCCTCAGCATCCACCCCCATCCCCTGCATCCAGCCCCATACCTCAGCATCCATCCCACTTTCCCTGCATCCATCCTCATACCTCAGCATCCATCCCTATCCCCCTGCATCTGTCCCTATCCCTCAACATCCATCCTGATCTCTCACCATCTATCCCAATCCTCAGCATCCATCTCAATATCCCAGCATCTGTCCCCACCCCTCAACATCCATCCCAATCTCAAGGCATCTGTCCTCATCCTTCGACATCTATCTCCCTCCCCCTGCATCCATCCCCCTACCTCAGGATCCATCCCACTGGTTCTCCAACATTCATCCCTCTCTTCCTGCACTCGTCCCTATTCCTCAGTATTCCAACCAATCTCCAAGCATTCTTCCCCATCCCTCAACTTCCATCCCAGTCTCCCAGCATTGACCCCAATTTTCTAGCATCCGCTCTCATCTTCTGGTGTCTGCCCCAACCCTCAACATCTGTCCCTATCCCTTGGCATTTTATCTGTCCTCCAACGTGTCGTATGGTCCCCTGTCCCTATGTAGTAGTAGTAGTATTAGCATTTATAGAATGCCCTTTGAGTACAGTGCACTGTACTAGGCTCTTGGAAAGTACAAACCAAGCAAGTGGCATGCTCCTTGCCCACAAGGAGCTTACACTCTATTTGTGGAGGCAGGCACACAATGATTTACAAACAGTAACCAAAATTGGTCACTGAATGTACAGTTGAATCAGTGTATATACACAAGAGCTGAGGCTAGGTATAAATAGTTACATAGGTACTACTGATGGTTGATAAGTTTAAATGTCTTAGGACTCTGGAAATTCATTGGGGATAACATTTTGGAAGACAAAGCATTTCAGGATGCTTTGAATGTTGGAGAGCTGTGGTCTGTAGGATTCAGGGAGAGTTTCCAGTCAAGGGAACAGCGTGAACAATAGGATAGAACAGGGAGAATAGAGAGTGAAGTAGAATTAGAAGGTAAATTTAAGAGGAACGAATAGAGTGGATTAGGGAGTGACAGAAGAAGAGAATAAATAGATGAATGGGGTGAGATGGCACATAGCCTTGAACACAGTTGTGAATAATTTTTGCTTGATGTGGAGGGTCATGGGCAGACAGAGGAGGGTTTCAAGAAGTGAAGAAGTGAGCCCTGGAGGAAATGTCAAGAAGATAATAGTGATGGCTTTTGTTAAACACTTAATATGAGGTATTTGCAATATTTGTTAAGTGCTTACTATGTGCCAGGCACTGTATTAAGCACTGGAGGGGAATCCACAGACTCTGTCCCATATGGGGTTCACAGTCTTAATACCCATTTTACAGATGAGGTAGTGAGGTACAGAGAAGTAAAGTAACATGCCCGAGGTCAACCAACAGATAAGTGGTGGAGCTGGTATTGGAACCTATAGACCTTCTGACTCCCGGGCCTGTGCTCTATCCACTAGGCCTTGCCACTTTTCATAGCCCATGCTGTTTCAAGCACTATTCTAAGTCCTGGGGAAGATACAAGTTGAACAGATCAGACACATTCCCTATGTCCCATAGAAATCAAAATCTAAAGAGGAGGATCTAAGCAGCAGTGTACAGAATAGATTGGAGTGGAGAGGGGCTGGTGGCTGGGGGACCAGTGAGGAGACTAATACAATAATTGATCCATGGTTCATTCATTCATTCTTTCAATCATATTTATTACATGCTTACTGTGTGCAGACCACTGTACTAAGTGCTTGGGAAATATAATGCAGAAATAAAGAGTGGCAATCCCTGCCCAAAATGAGCTCATAGTCTAGAGGCAGGGAAACATACATCAGTGCAAATGAACAGACATCAATATAAATAAACAAAATTACAGCTATGTACACAAGTTCTGTGGGGCAGAGAGATGGGGAAAGAGTAAAGGGAGCAAGTCAGGGTGATACAGAAGGGAGTGGGAGATGAGGAAAAGTGGGGCTTAGTCTAGGAAGGCCTCTTGGAAGAGATGTGCCTTTAGTAAGGCTTTGAATGTGGGGAGAGTAATTGTCTGGCAGATTTGAGGAGGGAAGGTGATCCAGGTCAGAGGTAGGACATGGGTCAGGAGTCGGCAGTGAGACAGGTGAGATCGAGGCACAGTGAGAAGGTTAGCAGCAGAAGAGCGAAGTCTGTGGGCAGGTTTGTAGAAGGAGAGAAACGAGGTTAGGTAGGAGGGGGGCAAGGTGATGGAGTGCTCTCTTATAAGGGTAGATTTGGGAATTATCCTCATAGAGGTGGTACCTGAAGCCTTGTGAGTGAATGAGCTCCCTGAGAGGGTAAGTTTTGAGCAAGAAGAGCAGAGAACCTAAAACAGTTAAAGATTGTGGGGCAGAAAACCAACCAACAAATTAAACTGAGGAGGGGTAAGAAAAGTAGGAGGAGAACTAGGTTAGTACCATGTCCACAAAAGCACGACCTGAAAGAGTTTCGAGGTGGAGAGTGTGGTGTTACTTAGGGAAACATGATCTCGTGAATAAGAGGGGTGACCATAGTTGCTGGATCCTGCCTGGCCCAAATAGGACTATAGAATGTAAGGTAGAAGGCCAAATTGAAAAACAGACATAAGATGAAAATCAGGGAACACAGATAATAATAATAATAATAATAATAATAATAATAATAATAATAATTATAATAATAATAACATTTAATAACCACTTACTATGTGCAAAGCACTGTTCTAAGCTCGGGGAGCGGGGGTTGCAAGGTGATCAGGGTGTCCCACGGGGGGCTCAAGTCTTAATTCCCATTTTATAGATGAGGTACCTGAGGCACAGAGAAGTTAAGTGACTTGCCCAAACTCACACAGCTAACAATTGGCAAAGCCTCCTGGCTTTGAACTCCTGACCTCTGACTCCAAAGCCTGTGCTCTTTCTACTGAGCCAAGCTACTTCCATGAAAGATAAGATGTATGGCAGAAGGTCAGATGCAGAACCGAGGGTGCAGACAAATTGTAATGGCTGTGTGCAAGAAGAAATGTCAGACTTGCAATATAGGTGAACGGCCAGCTTCTGTGAAAAGATACAGACCACAAAGAGACAAGGATCAATGAAGCGGAGAAACTCAACTACCTTTGAAACTGCCTGACTCTTCATGTCCTGTTTCTTTGGGAAGAAGGGGAAACCTATCAGAAAACCATGACACACCACCCTTCCATGGAGCCAAGGGCTAGGAGTACATAAAAAAAGCGTTCACCCTGTATCAAATTTTTTTTGCTTGCTGTAGGTTATGTTGAGAGGTTCCCTTCGAAGTCTGCCCAAAATAAAAGGGCAGGGGGACGAAGCATCAAAACAGCTTACCGTTGAGTTAACCGGTTGGGTGACTCCCTTCACTGGGCTCTCTAAGTAAGATTGGAGATTGTAGCAATAAAGGATATTCTTGAACCAACCATGGGGCTCATGGGGATTTGGGGCTATGGAAGAGACGGCTGTGGGAGCTCTTGGCCACCAAAAATAGGCTTCCCATAGCAGGTGGTTCACTGGATCAGAGGCTGTCAAAACGTCAAGGAGGGTTAGAATATAATAGAGTAGAGACGTTTAGGCCTAGGAGAGGCCTTGGAGAGCTAAGTGGTCCCAAATCCTTGGAATGAATGAAGACGAAGGTTGGTGAAGAGGAAGTGGAAACATTGAGTGTCAAGAACTTTGCATTCTCCACCGCCTCCCCCATACTATTGTCCTGTGTCTGTGCCTGTCCCCATCTGCCACGTCTACTACCTCTCAACCAAACTCAAGGTCTCTCCATCCATGGCTCTCAACTAGTTGTGACTCTCCTGTTCCCCGAGATACACAACGTGGGTCTCTTTCTGACTCTTCTATAGCTACTCAGCCACCAGTGGATCCCCTGTGCCAAAAGTGAAGCCAATCCCTGTGTCAGTCCCCTAGCATGAGCATTGCCAACCTTGTGCTGACCCCTTGGGACAGAAGATGTTTAGAGAGTAATAGCAATAGTAGTTATTAGTTAGTAGTTGTTTATTGACCTCACACTGGGTGTGATGCCCTATACTTAGCACTTGGGAAAGTACAAGAGAAACAATAAGCACGTTTCAAAGTAGTTCTTATTCTAACTGGAGAGACAAACATAAAAATATCTACAAATGTGGTCATCAGATGTGGGGGTCAAAAAAAAGCCCAAAACCTGAGCCCCATCGTTGGTTCAAGAATATCCTTTATTGCTACAATCCCCAATCTTGCTGTGTTCACAAGTGATAAGGGAGAGTATAAATAAATAAATATGAATGAACTATAGATGGCTGATGGGGTGGTGTGACTTGGGTTTGAGGGCTAATGAAGAAAGAGTTGTTGGAGAGTTTAACCCTGGTTCGATGGGTGAAGTGATCCCAATTTCCACCCAGTGAGGAACAAACCACTTTGAAGTTTGTTCCTATTGCTGTGATGTTTCACCTCAGTATGACCTTATTGAGTGAGTTTGGAGTCCCATAAAGGCCCACCCCACCCACCCATGGTGCAACAGAACAGTGTCTGAGGGCTGAATTGGGCTGGAGGTTCTTCCTGGCCAAAACAGAAGTAATCCAGGTTCACATCCGGTAGTGCTACTAGGAAGATACAGTTTCCCAAGGGACTGTTGAGCAATGTAGGTCCAGCAGCTCAGGAGACCCTCACCCACCTTGGCACTCAAAGAAGCAGTTATGGCTGGGTGAACCTCCGGGTCACAATCTTCAACTCTTCTGGGCCAGGGCTCCCTCAGCTCCCAACGGAGTCTAGTCCACCTCCAACACCCATTATGTTCCCATGGCAGGTGTGGACGGTTTTCGTAGCAGGAAGGGAAACAGCCAAGAGCCCAGAAAGGGGCACTAAAATGATACTTGCAGGGCAGAGCAAACCATGCAGTTCACAGCCCCTTTTACTTGAAGACCACCAGTACTGAACACAGAGTAAACAGGAGTAAATGTAGTCATGAGCTTTTGGTGACCTTCAGGAAGAATAGCCACAAGAGCCCTATCCCCAGGGGTAATAACAGAAATCTTGTGCATGCCCTGCCTGCGAATCACATGCCAGGACACATCTTTGGACACGCACCAGGCTAGTCTTCCTCCTGCCATGAGCCAGGCCTTATCTTTGGAAGGCCTCTGCATAGCCTAGAGGCCAGAAGAAGGGGTGCATAATCCAGGAGAGCAGAACATAGGAAGCAGAGCTCTCATTTCCTAAGAGGTTATGCTAAGGGGCCCCTGCCTGGACCACAAGAAGGGGCCTGGGATAGCTAAGGACCAGTTTGAGTAGGCTCTGAGGTAGAGCAGAGTTGCAACTGTACTCCTAGCAGATAAAGCTACTAGAAGTCTCAATTGAACAATTATTATTTCTGCGATTATTTTGGGTATTGGACTGAGCCCTTGCAAAAGGGGCTTATGTCCCTTGTTCCAACTTTCCTGACTCCATCCTCCTGGCTCACACCTTTTTACCCTGCCTGAAACTTCCCCTGGCTCCTGGGAAACCCACCAAACCACCTGTGTTCCCACCAGAAATCCCTGAAATCCCACTTCCTGCAGGGGGATTTCCCAGCTAATTCCCACCTCCCCTGTTTGTGCCCCCTCAGCCATAGGATCTGATTGTGTGTGTGTGTGTGTGTGTGTGTGTATTCGTGCACATTGTTGTAGGACTGTGGGTTTCATTTTTTATACTTGTTAACTGCTATGTGCCAGACACTGTACTAAACTCTGGGGTAGATACAAGATGATCAGGTCCATGTGGGACAGTCCATTTCCCATATAGGACTCACAGTCTTAATTCCCATTTTACAGATAAGGTAACTGAGGCACAGAGAAATAAAGTGACTTGCTTAAGGTCACACAGCAGACAAGTGGTGGAGCTGGGATTAGAACCCATAGTGGACTTTGCAGTCCCATGAACATCCAAGGGTGAATTTCACCATTAATGGTGTCTTCTTTGAGAAACAGCTTTGTTTCTTCTACTTATGCATTATCCATTCATTCATTCTTCACTATTGCTATTTCGATTTACATCTGTGTGTTTGCTCTTGTTCCCACCATACAAGCACAATGGCTGTGTACCTGACTTCTTCATTAGATTTCCTGTCCAAATCAGTGGGTGAACAACCTGCCCCTCTGCAAGAAATAGATAACTAACTAGTAACTAATTTCTCCTCTTCCCTGCAGCTACCACATAGCCCGGGCCTGAGTGTCCAGCCAAGCTTTCCAACTTTCCGCTTGAACGTTAGTTATCAAGGGGCAATGTCCCCGGGCTGCAAAATTACCAGTGAGTTTTCCCTCGGCAGAACATGCGCAGGGGCCGGCACAGTGCCTGGAGCAGCTCACGGTTGTGCAGGCTGTAGAGGAAGGGGTTGAGCAATGGGGTTACTACCGTGTACAGCACAGCCACCACAGAGCCCTGCTCCACTGAACGGCTAGGGGAGGGGCACAGGTAAAGGCTGATGACGGTCCCATAGAAAAGTGACACCACGGCCAGGTGGGAGCCACAGGTAGAAATGGCTCGACGCAGCCCCCGGACAGATGGCACCCTCAGGACTGCGTAGAAGATGTGGGTGTAGGAGACGAGGATGCCCAAGAATGGTCCCACCAGGAACGCTCCCCCAAAAGTGATGATGACCAGTTTATTGGCAGAGGTGTCAGAGCAGGAGAGATGCAGCAGAGTGGATAGGTCACAGAAGAAGTGGGGAACCACCCTCTCTGTGCAGAAGGACAACCGAGCCATCAGGAGGGTGTGGACCAGTGCATGGACAGCAGTGAGGACCCAGCAGGTGACCACCATCAGTGCAGAACGCCTGGGGTTCATGGTTGTAACATAACTCAGGGGCTGGCAGATGGCAACATAGCGGTCATATGCCATTACAGCCAAGATGAAATTGTCCAGGTCTCCAAATAACAGGAAAAAGTAAATCTGGCTCAGGCATCCAGTGTAGGAGATGACTGGGTTGTGTGTCTGCATGTTGGCCAGCATCTTGGGGACGGTGGTGGAGGAGAAGCAGACGTCAGCACAGGATAGGTTGGCAAGAAAGAAGTACATGGGGGGAGTGGAGGTGTGAGTCGGTGCCGGTGGCTAGGACAATGAGCAGGTTCCCCGTTATGGTGACCAGGTACAGAGCCAGGAACAGCATGTAGTACAGCTCCTGTTGCCCTGGCGGGGTGGGTAGCCCCAGCAGGATGAACTCAGTGATGTGGCTCTGGTTCTCCATCTCCATGCTCTGTTGGACCAGCAGTGGGAGGGAAATGCAGTCATCATGATTGAGGACAATAGTGGAAGCGGGGATGCCCCTGAGCCTGGGGTCAGGCGTGGGGGAGAAACTAGAAGCAGCAGATTGAGTTGAGTGCAGAAGGGAGAGCCAAGGAATCAGGGAATGCTAGGCGCCCCTGCCACTGGAGACAGGGATCTGGGTCAGGCTGCCCACGAGATGGGATGGGGCCTTCCTTCCATCCCACTCACCACCACCATGGAGAAGCCCGGGGACCAGGATTAGTAAATACCTTAGTGAATGTAGGACTGTACAGATTGGGAAATGGCATTCTCTGTAACCACTGTTAGATTACTGAGAATGGAAGGGCACAATCCCTTATGAAAATTGTTAGAACCTGGAGATTGGAAACTGGAGAATGTAATTAAGTGGGGAATGGATGAATGGAATTCCCTGTACCAACTGTAAGACTGTGCACAAATGGAGGCAGCATCCTGTGTAATGACAGTTAAAATGTTGGGAATGCTTTTGATTGTGTGTGTTGGGGGGGCGGGGGGCGGGGGGAGAGGGGCTTTGAATCTCCTATGTCGACCCTCCCTGTCTTGCAAACCCATAACTTTGGCACTATTCGTGACTGCTTTCTCTCATTCAACCCACATATTCAATCCATCACTAAATCCTGTCAGTCCCACTTATACAGCATAGCTAATATCCACCTCTTCCTCTACATACAAACTGCCACCATGTTAATATAATCACTCATTCTATCCCACCTGAATTACTGCATCAGCCTCCTTGCTAACCTCCCAGCATTCTGTCTCTTCCCACTCCAGGTCTTACTTCATTCTGCTGCCCAGTTAACTTTTCTGCAAAAACATTCAGGACATGTCACCCCACTCCTCAAAAAACTCCGGTAGTTCCCTACCCCCCACCACATCAAAAAACTCTTCACTATTGGCTTTAAAGCACTCCACCACCTTGCTCCCTCCAACCTCACCTTACTACTCTCCTTTTACAACCTATCTAGCACACTTCACTCCTCTAATGCTAGCCTTCTCACTATGCCTCAGTCTTGCCTATCTCACCACCCACCCCTAGCCTATGTCCGATCTCTGGCCTGGAATGTGCTCCTTCCTCAAATCCAACAGCAAATTTCTCTTCTCTGATTCAAAGACTTACTGAAGGCACATCTCCTCCAAGAGGCCTTCCCAGAATAATCTCCCCCTTTCCTCTTCTCCCACTCCCTTCTGCATCACCCTGGCATGCTTCCTTCACTCTTTCTTCCTCCCAGCCCCACAGGAGTTATGTACATAGCTCTCATTTATTTATTTGTATTGACTCTAGACTTTAAACTCATTGTGGGCATGGAATGTGTCTGCTTATTGTTGAATTGCATTCTCCCAAGCGCTTAGTACAGTGCTCTGCACACAGTAAGCATTCAGTAAATATGATTGAATGGATGAATGAATGAATTGGGAATAGACAGGGGCCTGACTTTCCTGTAACGTGGGATTTGGAGGGGGTAGGACCTCCTCTGATGACTGTTAGGACATTAGGAAGGTTCTGACTGTTTCCATCAGGAGTTGTTCTGCCTGGAATCGAATGGGGCCCAAGGAGTGTTCCCCCTGTAGCGATGGAACCTCTTCTCTTGTTGTTCGTTCTGTTGTTGAATCGCTGTTGCTTTATGAATTCGACCCTTATAATCTTTCCCTGTGTGTCTGTCTTCCCACCTCTTAGACTTTGAGCCTCCTGTGGTCCAGGATTCATGTCATTAAGCCCAAGATTCCTTCCTCATCCAGCCCACCCAGTCCTTGGCCTTTCAGATCCCATCTAGTTCAGGAAGACTTCCCTGGAGATCAGAAAGAGAAGTTGTTGAAGTCCCTGGGTTTACCCTTCATTGTCCCCTTTTCCCACTGCCCTACAGAAAATTGAACATCTTGGCCAACTTCAAGTCTCCTTTGAATTATTTCTAATCTCTGTTTTGCCTACTCTGGACTCTCCTACCGCTGCATCTGAGTTTCCTTTTCAACCTCCCCTTATACCTCTCATCTCCTCTTGGTGATTGTCCCTCAAGGCTCTGTCCTGAGCCTACTTCTTGTCTTCACTTGTACAGCTTCAGGTACCCCCTCTCAATTAATGTTTCCCAAATCTATTTCCAGCCCTGACTTCTCCCCAGCTACTTAATTTTTCATCTCCTCTTGCCTCCAAGACATCTCCACATGGCAAGCATAACACTTCTAACTCAATATGCCCCAAACAGAACTTTCCCACGTTTCCTCTGAAGCCCTCCTTTCCTCCCAATTTTCCCTTCTCTACTAAATACAGGAAAGAAGCATGACCTAGTGGAAAGAACATGCGCCTGAAAGGCAGAGGATCTGGGTCTTAATCCCAAGTCCTTCACTTGTCTGCTGGGTAAGTAATTCAACTTACCTTGAGTAAGTCATTTAACAATGAAGTAACAATTAACTTACCTTGGGTAAGTCTTTTAACTTCTTTGTGACTCAGTTATTTCATCTACAAAATGGAGATTAAATCACCCTCCCTCCAATTTAGATAGTGAGCTCCATGTGGGGCAGAGATTGTGTCCAACCTTATTATCTTATAGACATACCTCAGTGTTTAGTACCGTACCTGGCACATAGTGAGCACTTAACAAGAACCATGAAAAAGATATCACTATCCTCTCTGTACCTGAAGCCTGCAACTTGGTGTCATCCTGGACTCTTCATTGCCATTCTGCTCTTCTACCCAATCTACTTCTAAACTCTCCTGACTTTTCTTCAGAAAAATGGTCCAGATCCATGGTCTTCCCCATCCATACTGTCACCATTTGGGTTTTAGAACTCATCATGTCATGATTAAACTATCATTCAATCTCCTCACTAGTCTCCCCATCTCCAGTCTTTCACATTCTTCGATCCACATGGACCTGCTGGCCAGATCATCTTCCTGAAACATCTCTCAACATGCTTCTCTCTACTCCCCAAACTTCTCCAGTGGTTGTCCTCTCCCTCTGCATCAAACAGTCCTTTTTATCATCAGCTTTACATTTCTCCTCTGGCTTGCCCCACTCTTAAATTTCAGGTCTTTCTACCCACTAATCCCCAGCCGTCACTCTTTACTCTGCCCAGGTTCACATTCCAATTGTTCCCTTCTCTTATCTCCCCCACTCCAACCTCTTGCTCAGGCTGCTTCCCTGCCATGGGACTCCCACCCCCAACAAACGATCCACCTCACCTCAGCTCTCCCTACCTTCAAAGCCGTCCTAAAATCCCACTTCATCCAACAAACTTTCCCCAATCAACTCCCAACACCAGGAGGAGTATCAGCTAAACAGTTTTCTCTAGCACTTATGTATTTATTTATGTCCCTCCTTGGCCCTCCTGAATAAAGGCTCAATTAATTGAACCTATGATTATTTATTCTATAATTGCTCTATTTGTAAATATGTTTATGTCTGTTTCTCCCTCTAGGCTGAAATCTCCTTGAGGGCAGAGAACATATCTCATGCTTCACTGGAACTTTCTCAAGTGCTTAGTACTGTAATCCACAACCAGAAGGCACTCAGTAACTACCCATCACTGTGATAATAGTAATAATAATAATGTCATTTATTAAGCACTTACTATGTGCAAAGCACTGTTCTAAGCGCTGGAGAGTTACAAGGTTATCAGGTTGCCCCACAGGGGGCTCACAATTTTAATTCCCATTTTGCCGATGAGGTAACTGAGGCACAGAGAAGTTAAGTGACTTTCCCAAAGTCACACAGCTGACAATTAGCAGAGCCAGGATTTGAACCCATGACCTCTGACTCCAAAGCCATGACCTCTTTCCACTGATCCACGTTACTACTGCCTCTATATTTGCCTCCAAGGCAGAGCAGCCCAGCCCATGTCTGGAGGCTCGGGGAGGGAGTCCTCCTCTGGGTTCAGAAGGTGGCAATGCAGCAGAGATGTGTGCCAGCAAGGGAAGCTACCCAGAGGAACAACGACCCCCAGATACTGTGAAATGGAGAAGAGAGAAGAGAGAAGGCTGTAGCTTAGTGGATAGAACATGGAGCTGAGAGTCCATAAGACCTGGATTCTAATTATGGTTCTGTCATTTGTCTGCTTTGTGACCCTGGGCACGTCACTTTACTTATCTATGCCTCAGGAACCTCATCTGTAAAATGGTGAATAACGCTGTGAGCCCCATGTGTGACATGGATATAGTACAACTTCACTAGCTGGTATCTACCCCAATATTTAGAACAGTGCCTGGCACATAGTAAGCGCTTAACAAATACCATGAAAAAAACTGTCATTTTCTTTTGGGGTTGGGGAAGGGTTTGATTTCAAGAAGGAAGAGTAGTGTCCTTAGGCCAGGGCCCAGGGCCAGAATAGAATCAGGCAGTTGAAAACAGCTACGATTTGCCCTCCTTAATCCTTCAGTAGGAATTGGACTCAGGTGGGGAAGACAACCCCTTTCTCCAACCACCACCATCACTGCCCCACACCTCACACTCCAAAGGATCTGGGAGAGCCCCTCGCCATTCCCCAGATTCCTGTGAGGGGACAGAAATGTGAGGGCAAATGGCCTTCCTGCACCCTCCACAACCTCAGTGGCTGGTTGCTTGGCTAAGAGCTGGAAGCTGTTTCAATGGGACTGACCCATCCCTTCTTCTTCTCTGCCCAGTGGGCCTGTGAAGCAAGACTGAGCCTGAGGCACCTCTGAAGTGGGCAGTCAAGATGGGTATCAAGAAATGTTCACTCAGGACTAAACTATGGCAGAGTCCAACAGTGATTGAGCGCTACCTTCCTGTGACTGACTGACTTACAGTTCACTGGCCTGTCTGCCTGTAACTGACTGATCCAGAATCCCTGCCTGTCTGCCTCAGATTGTCTTCCTGACTTTTTATTTTGGATCTTTCCGTTTCTCCATCTGCATAGGACAAAGAATGAAATTGGCTTCTAGATTCATCCAAGGAGTGTTTTATTATTGGGGGAGAGGAAGGCAGGGAGTCTAAGCTTAGTGTCCAGAAAAGGCTCAGGCTTTGCCAGTGCGTTGACCCCATTTTCCACCTCAGAGTCCACGCATGGGGAGCTGCTACTGGTGGATGGTTTTGGTTTCTGGTCGGGGGCCGTCTGTCTGCTAACATAGTCCAGGACCAGGCTAAGGGTGGGGGAGGCGCTCAGACTTGCAGCTCTGTCCTCTTCAGCTCTAGCTGGAGAAGGGGATAAGGGTCTGAATGACCTGAACAAGATTAAAGGTAACTGTGGGGTGGGAGCTGAGACCGAGCAGCTGAGAGGGAGGAGCTGGAGCAGAGCAGTTGTGGAGTAAGGGCATGGAGAGGAGCAGCTGTTAGGTGGCGGCCCCAAAGCACTTATGTCCATATCTGTAATATATATGTATATATATATATATATATATATATATATATATATATATATATATATATATATTGTATGTATTAAATGTCTGTCTCCCCAAAATAGACTGTAAGTTCTTTGTGCATAGGGAATGTGTCTGTTTGTGCTCTCCCAAGCGCTTAGTACAGTGCTCTGCACACAGTAAATGCTCAATAAATACCACTGATTAATTGATTGGGAAGCCTTCTATGAAGGCACACCTCCTTCAAGAGGCCATCCCTGACTAAGCCCTCTTTTCCTTTTCTTCCACTCATTTCTGTGTTGCTTTGACTTGCTCCCTTTATTCATCTCCCCTCTCAGCCCCACAACACTTATGCATATATCTGTCATTTATTTATTTATATTAATGTCTATTTCCCCCTCTAGACTGTAACCTCAGTGTGGGGCAGCAATGTGTCTGTTTATTGTTTATTCTCTCCCAAGGGCTTAACACAGTGTTTTGCACACAGAAAGTACTCAATAAATACAACTGTCTGACTGACAGGACAGCTGTGGTGTGAGAGCTGGGATAGAACAGCTTTTTGGGAAGGGGCTGGAACAGAGCAGCTGTGGATGAGGTCTGAGATGGAGCAGCTGTGGGATCAGGGTTGGGAAAAAAAGAGCTGTGGGGTAGGGTCTGGACAAAGCAGTTGCAGCAATGAGAGCTTGGGAAAGAGCAGCTGCAAGGGAGGTGGAGGCAGAGCTGAAGGTGTTGGTGATCTGGACCAGCTCTAGACTCCCTGCCCCAAACTGGCAGGACAGAGCTCCCTGGCAGAGTCCCAAAAACACTTACCAGGCTGGAGAGGAAGCAGCTGGTTTTTCACTTCTAAGCCTTTGCTCCCACCCCTAGGGTCCAGTGAAGCCTCTAGATCCTGGCAGATAGGAATGGGCTGGCTGAAATGTTTGTGCTGTCCCTGGCTTCATGGCTCCCCCACAACTATTTACAGGGCTGGGGGACTCCAGGGACCCAACCCCCACAGCTTCTATTTTAAACGTTGTTAATTATCCCACTTCTCCTGGGGCTCCCCTCGTATCTGGGCAAGACGTGGGGAGTGGGGGCTGAGGGCACTGACAGTCCATCTATGGGGTGCATTGTGTGGGGAAAGGATTTCCAGCCTGCCTCCAGCCTTGGGGAGTCCCCCACCCCAGTTTGGGGATAAAAGCAAAGCAGTCTTGGTGTCGAGGCTGAGAAAGCTGGGGACCTCTGCTCTCTGCCACCCCAGAGATCAGAACACTTTCCTTACCAAACTGTCCAATTCTTTAATAATAATTATGGTATTTGTTAATAATAACAATAGTGATGATGGTATTTGTTCAGCATTTACTATGTGCAAAGCACTGTTCTAAGCACTGGGGGGATAAAAGGTGAGCAGGTTGTCCCACGTGGAGCTCACAGTCTTAATCCCCATTTTACAGATGAGGGAACTGAGGCACAGAGAAGTTGTCAGTTACCCAAAGTCACGCAGCTGACAAGTGGCAGAGCCAGGATTAGAACCCATGACTTCTGACTCCCAAACCCGTGGTCTTTCCACTAAGCCATGAGCACGGATTTGTTAAACACCTAGTCAAGTGCAGTACCAGAATCTCCTTCTTCTTGTCACAAAGACCCAAACTCTGTCCAAGCATCTCCAAGCTCATTGGCTTCCACCAGTCCTCCACTCTCTATACTGAGGCCCTGGGGGGACTCTGCTCCCTGCTCACCCGTTATTGGGTAGAATGCAGTGAGGCAGAGAGGAAAGAGCACAGTATTTATCCTGATTTTAAGCACCTTTGTCCATATCTTTATACTCTACTATATTTCCCCTATCTATAATTTATTTTAATGTCTCTCTTCCGCTGAAGACTGTAAGCTCCTTCTGGGTAGGGTTCAGGTCTATTAACTCTATTTTTTATGGCATTGCCAGGCACTGTGCTTAGAGGTTAATCAGGTTGAATACAGTTCATGTCCCACATGGGCTCAGAGTCTTAATCCCCATTTTACATATGAGGGTAACTGAGGCTCAGAGAACTGAAGTGACTTGTCCAAAGTCACACAGCAGACAAGTGGCAGAGGCAGAATTATAACCCAGATCCTTCTGACTCCCAGGCCCCATACTTTATCCATTAGGCCATGCTACTGATGTGGTCCTTTTCTCAAGTGCTTAGAATAATGTGCAAACAGGTAGTGCTCATTAAGTACCATTGATTGACTAGAAGACAGGAGGGCCTGGGTTCTAAATCCAGCTCTGCCACTTGCCTGATATGAGACCATGGGTGAGTCGCTCAACTTCTCTGTGCCTCCATTTCCTCATATGTACAATGGGAATTAAATACCTGTTCTCTCTAACCCTTAGACTGTTAGCCCCATGTGTCCAGAATATCTTGTAATTATACAACAGTTTAGAAGATTGCTTGGTACAGATGAAGCAGTTAATAAATATCACAATTATTGTTATTCGTCTCAGTATAGAGTTGAGGTGAGTGAGGCTGGCAGGAGTCACTGCCTCTATGAAAGATAATACTAATAATAACAATAATAATAATAATAATAACGTTTATTATGTGCTTACTACATGCTGGGGACTGCTGATAAGCACTGAGGTAGATACAAGGTAATTGGGTTGGACACAGTTCTGTCCCACAAAGGGCACACAGTCTTTATCCCCCATTTTACAGATGGGGTAACTGAGGCACTGAGGAGTTAAGTGACTTGCCCAAGGTCACACAGAAGACAAGAGGCAGAGCCAGGATAAGAACCCACATCCTTCTGTCTCCCAGGCCTATGCTCTAGGCCCAAGCAGGACTGAGTACTCTGTCCCCATTCCTTGCAGTGGGAGAACCCAGGATAACCCTGGTCCTAACAGACCCCTGGGGTATAGGAGCAGCTTCTGACACATTCCCTGGACATAACTCACTCCCTCTCACCCAATTAACATTAGCAAAGCAGGAGGTTCTGCAAATCACCAACTTGGGTGTTGGGGCCGAGTTCATTAGGATCTGGTAGACCAGATAGCCTCAGATGCTCTACCTTCAATCGACCAAGTAAATAGTATTTATTGAGTACTTACTGTTTGAAGAACACTGTACTAAGTGCTAGGACTATAGAATTAAAATTGGTAGGCACAATCCGAGCCCTTGAGGAACTTACAATCTAGAGGGGGGAGACTGAAATTACAGAGTGGTAGAAGCAACAGGGTATGTTTTGTATTGTCATGCCTTCGAGTTGTTTCTGACCCATAGCAACACCATGGGACACATCTCTCTGAGAATGCCTCGCTCTCCATCTGCAATCGTTCTGGGTAGTGTATCCATAGAGTTTTCTTGGTTAAAAATGAGGAAGTGGTTTACCATTGCTGCCTTCAGCATAGTAAACTCGAGTCTTTGCTCTGGACTCTCTCCCAGTTCACTGCTGCCCAGCATGGGTGAATTTTGACTTGTAGCAGATTGCCTTCCACTAGCTAGCCACTGTCCAATGGGTATGACTCTGCTTGACTCTCCCTCCCATAGCTGAGACTGGTTAGAGTACTAGACACTCTCTGGTGCGACCCTGAGAGGGAAATCAGGATATGTACATAAGTATATTTATAATAATGTCAACTAATATTCACTTCTATTGATATATTATTTATTTATATTGTTATATTTATTTATATTAATATATTGAATAATTATTTACATTAATACATGTCTCCCCCTTCAGACTGTAAGCTCGGAATGTGAGCCTATTGTTGGGTAGGAATTCATTCATTCATTCATTCATTCAATCATTTATTGAGCACTTACTGTGTGCAGAGTACTGTACTAAGCGCTTAGAGAAGTACAAGTTGGCAAAATACAGAGACGGTTCCTACCCAACAGTGGGCTCACAGTCTAGAAGGGGGAGACAGAACAAAACAAAACATATTAACAAAATAAAATACGTAGAATAAATATGTACAAATAAATATAGAGTAATAAATGCGTACAAACATATATACATATATACAGGTGCTGTGGGGAGGGGAAGGAGGTAAGGCAGGGGGGATGAGGGGAAGGGGAGGAGGGGGACAGGAAGGAGGGGGGCTCAGTCTGGGAAGGCCTCCTGGAGGAGGTGAGCTCTCAGTAGAGCTTTGAAGGGAGGAAGAGAGCTAGCTTGGCGGATGTGCGAGGGAGGACCATTCCAGGCCAGGGGGATGACGTGGGCTGGGGATCGATGGTAGGACAGGTGAGAACGAGGCAAGGTGAGGGGATTAGCGGCAGAGGAGTGGAGGGTGCGGGCTGGGCTGTAGAAAGAGAGAAGGGAGGTGAGGTAGGAGGGGGCGAGGTGATGGGAGAGCCTTGAAGCCGAGGGTGAGGAGTTTTTGCCTGAATTATCTCTATTTGTTGCTGAATTAAACTTTCCAAGTACTTAGTATAGTTCTCTGCACACAGTAAGTGCTTAATAAATACAATTGAAAGAATGGGCAGGAAATGTGTCCTGTTTCTTGTTGTATTGTACTCTCCCAAGCGCTTGGTACAGTGGCTCTATACCCAGTAAACACTCAATAAATACAATTGAATGACTGACTGACCTGGCCGACTGACTGACTAAGTGCTTTAGGGTTCGGGTTGGTGAGTGCAAAGTGTCTAATCAATGTGTGTTCCCCAAAAGGCCAGAGGGGGCTCTGTGTCCAGCCTCTACTGAAAACATAGATTCCAACTCCTCATTGTGAGTATAGAGGTGGAAGTGGGCAGGCATTTGTTATGAGGATGAAAAACTAGGAGAGTGGTAGGCTTCAAAGAGCAAACAGCAGACCATCATTTGGGTCTTTTTCAGCCTTGATTGGAAAGTTTGTCTCGTCAGAAATCTCTGTTGAGTGACATTGGTATTCCAGTTCAGGGATCACCCTAAATCTATCTTGTGTGCCCTGAAAATTCTGAGACTCTTGTAGCCTTGAGACTGGTAGGCCAATTTCACTTTTCCTCCTGTCTCCAGGACACCTCTACACAGATATTCCACTGATGGGTCAAACACAACATGTTCAAGGACTGAATTCCTCAACTTCCTTCCAAAATCTTCTTTTCCAACTAACTTTCCCTTCATAATGGACAGCATCACTATTCTCCCTGTCTCATGTTTACAACCTTGAGGGTCATCCTCATCCTTGACTCCTCTCTCTTCTTCCACCCTCATATTCAGTCTGTTGCCAAATACTGTTGATTTTCATCCATAACATTTGTAAGAAACACCCTTCCTCAATGCCAAACTGCCACTATGCTGGGTCCAGGAACTTCTTACTTTCTGGCTTGGCTATTACATCACTGATCTCCCTGCCTTCTGTCTTTCCCCTCCCTGTTTCATAATTCATTCTGGCATCCTGGACCATTAGCTTTAAAACACTCATTCAGCTCTCTCTCTCTCCTATTTATTCCACTTTATTCTCCCAGTCCACCCTAGCTTGCACTCTTCATTCCTCTAAAATTAACATAAGTCGCTGTGCCACGTTCTAATTTCTACCACTACTGACTTCCTGTTCATGCCATTCCTCCCTCCCCTGCCTCCCTCCTTCCCTTCCTTCCTTCCTACCTCCCTCCCTCCCTTCCTTCCTTCCATCCTTCCTTCCTTCCTTCCTTCCTTCCTTCCTTCCTTCCTCCCTTCCTTCCTTCCTTCTTCCTTCCTCCCTTCCCCCTTCCTCCCGTCCTTCCTTGCTTCCTCCTTCTCTGTTCGATTTATAATACCCCTACCCCCCCATTCTCCCACACGTAAACAGGTATCCACAATCCCCACATGCAGCACTTATTTCTATATGTTTTTGTTCTATTGCTTCCTCCTTCCTCAATGTATTTTTGGGTCTGTCTTCTCCACTAGACTGAAGGTTCTTTGAGGGATAGGGATTATGTCTCCCAACTGTGTTTCTAAGTGCTCTGTAAAAAGGAGATTCTCAGTAAATGCCCAGATTCTCACCCAGATTGACTGGGGTGAGCACAAATGACCGGGGTTGCCATTATAGTGGTTTGCATATTGCAGGACTACCGACTTGGGGCCAAGTAGGGGTGAGGTGGGTAAATCTTCCCCTCTTCAGACCTCTTCCCTCTGCCCAGCTCCCCCTTTTCTGAAGCGGGAGTGTTACCTATCCCATTGGAAGGTCCTGATCATTGATTTCTAAGGGTCCTCTTCTCCCTCCTTCTGCTCAGTTAGCTCTCTTGTCCCTTTACAACTCCTTGAATGTGTCATTTGTGTGCTTTGTGCTTCCCAATTTCTTATCACAGTGCACTGCAGCCAGTGGGCACTCAATAAATATTATTACTACTACTGTAACCCAGGTTGTATTCTTCCTTCCTCCCAAACTCAACTCCTGAGCCCCAACCACAAGACCCATAATATTGAGCTCCTCGGGGAGTTCCACACTCAGGGACCCTGCCGACCATACCACCGGGATCCCTGATGGAGGGGTAGAAAGGGGATAACCAGTGAAGGAACTCACAAGGTTAAGGGGTTTGGGGTAGAGGGATGTCCCGGAGGAGTCTGTCCAGAAGGGTGGTGCCCTATGACTTTCCCCCAGCTTCTCCCCCTCCTGAAGCCTCTTGAGCTTCTCTTCTCTCCCCTGGTTTCTGGGTGAAGGAGCCAGAAAAGACCAGGAAGCAACCCCTTCCCAACGCTGGATGTGTCTTCCCTCCCCTTCCTCCCCCGCATCTTCCTGTTTGCTCCACCCCCCTCCCCTACTGCTCTCCTTCTGTCCCTGATCCATCACCTCTCCACACACAAATAAACTTCGAGCAGCAAGGGAAGAGAGGAATTGGCAGCCTACCCTTCTCTCTACCTGGCACCAGGGGAATAGGGGCCAGGGTGGGAAGGGGGTCAGTCCATCCCTGACTTTAGACCAACTGAATCGTTTCTATCTCATCTCCCGCATCCCAAATCCAGCTCCACCTGAGCCATCACAGCCTGATAGACCCCCCAAGAGGAGGGATGACCAAGCATACAGGTATCCAGTGCCCCCGCCAGCCCCTGCTTCTGATTGGGCAGGATGAATACAAATGTGTGTCTCCCCATTGTACTACAGGGCTGGAGGGAAGGGGCTCTCTGTGCATACCCTGCCCTGTGGCATTTTGCCTGGTGGTGCCTTGCCTCACAATGTTCCACTTTATGGTTTCTTGCCCTGTGTAGCTCTGCCATGTGACACCATGCTTCACTGCTCCCCTTTCTGGGGGGCTATCTTCTCAATGAGTCCTTGCCCAATGATGCCCTCAGGGCTCTGAAGCATTGATTCCCAGCTTGCAGCAGCTTGCACTGTGGTGCTGCACAGCCCCACAGGAATAGGGGAGACAATGCAGACTGCCTGAGAGTTGCAGAGCTGGGTGGAGAGGAGCCTGGGACCTACCTGGTTCATAGTTTGGGAAGAAATACTGTTAGCAGTTGGGGGGAATATGTTTGTTATATTGTTGTGTTGTACACTCCCTGGTACGAATCTGGGTATCTGAGAGTTCAGGACGAAGAACCTGCACAGAGAAATCAATCCTAAGTCTGATAGCTTGAAAAGTGTCACTTGTGCTATCTCATCCCCTCCAGTCACTCTAGCCTGTAAGTTCATAATGGGCTGGAAATGTGTCAGATTATTCTTTTATTGTACTCTTCCAAGGGCTTAGGTCATTACTCTGCACCCAGTAATCACTCAGTAAATATGATTATTGTTTGGGAGAAATAAACTAGATGATGAGAGTTTAATCAGTGGCGACCTCCTGGAGGAGATGTAATTTTAGGAAGGCTTTCAAGAAGTGCTGTGGCCTGCTTTATGTGAATGGGGTGGGAGGTATGGGGCAGGGTGTGACCAAGAAATGTGTAGTGGGATAGAAGAGATTTTCTTGGGGAAGAATGAAGTGTGTAAACTAGGGTGTGATGAGTAGAGACTGGTTTAAGTAAATTATAGAGTTACTGGGTATTAATCAGAGAAAGTGAGCTCCCTTCACTTGGAAACCAAGGCAGCCAAGGGATAATGAATCGAGCCTTCACAGGGATTACTCCAAGAGGTTTGAGTACCACTGATGGGATTCATAGAGAAAGAGAGAGAGGGAGAGAGAGAGGGAGAGAGAGAGAGAGAGAGGGGATGGAGGAAGAAGAAAAAGGGAGAGAGGAGAGAGGAAGAGTGAAGGAGAGGAAGAAAGAGAAAGATAAAGAAAGTGGAGGGAGAAGGAGGGGGGAGAGAGGGAGAATGAAAGAGAGGGAGAAAGGGGAGAGAGAAGGTGAGGACAAAAGGGTGAGAGAAGAGAGAAGAAGAGGAGAGAGGAAAAAAGGGAGAGGGGAGAAAGAAAGTCAGGTGATTGGAGCTTGGTGAGAAGTTTTGCTTACACCTTCATGGGTTGCTCATCCATCTTGGCATCAAACAGGAACCCCTCACCATTAGCTTTAAAAGCACTAAATTACCTTGCCCCTCCTCACCTCACCTCACTAGTCTCCCAGAACAACCCAGACCACACACTTCGATCCTCTAAAGCTAACCTTCTCACTCTACCTCGATCTCATCTATCTCTCCACCGACCTCTCGCCCCATGTCCTGCCTCTGGCCTGGAATGCCCTTTCTACTCATAATGACAATTACTCTCCCCCACTTCAAGGTCTTATTGAAGGCACATCTCCTCCAAGAAGCCTCCTTTGACTAAGCCCTCTTTTCCTTTTCTCAACTCCCTTTGGCGTCCCCTGATACATTCCCTTTATTCATCCCCATTCCCCGTCCAGTAACACTTATGTATATACCTGCAATTTATTTATTCATTTATTTATATTAATGTCTGTCTCCCCCTCTAGACTTTAAGCCCGTTGTGGTAGGGAATGTGTTTTGTTGCATTTTTATATTGTACTCTACCAAGCGCTTAGTACAGTGCTCATCATACAGTAAGTGCTCAATAAATATAATTGACTAAGCAACTGACTGACAGTGATTGTTGCAGTTTCCCTGAGGTCATCAAAGAGGGAAACCACAGGAGATTGGGTACGACTTGAGTGTCTAGGATCTGGCCAAGTGCTTATTCCCAGGACCAGCACACAGCAGGTGTTAAATCAGCCCTAGAGTTACCAGTTGTATCCACAGGAGGGCTTAGGAAAAGATCCTGCTCCGAGACAGATGAAATGGAATGACTCCTTGGAATTTCTCTTTCTTCTTCCCTCTCCCCCCAACATCTTGTCTTATGCCATCAAGTCGTTTCAGACCCATAGCGACACCACGGGCACATCTCTTCCAGAACACCCTGCTCTCCATCTGCAGTCGTTTCTAGTAGTGTATCCATACAGTTTCCCTTGGTAAAAAATGGAAGTGTTTTACCATTGGTCACCTTCAGCCCAGTAAACTTGAGTCTCCTCCCTTGACTCTCTTCCATGCCTCTGCTGCCCAGCATGGATGAATTGTGACTTGTAGTAGATTGCCTTCCACTCAGTAGCCACTGGCCAAGCTAAGAATGGAATGAGTAGGGCCTCTACATGACTCTACCATAGCCGAGACTTGTAGAGTACTGGAAACTCTCCAGGTGCGACCCTGAGAGCCCCCCCCCCCCCCCCCCCCCGGCCACACACACACACCCCCGGAACATGAAATTAGCTTAAAGACTGCTTTACCCCTGGCATTACTGCTTTTCAGATCTTTAGGATCAGGCAACTTGTTATTGAGATCATTTACTGTTCTGCTCTGGCTTGGTATCTCCAAGTGGGAAGGGTGAAGCCACTTGGCAAAGGGTTCTGTGGATTGTCCTGGTTTGCTTCTTCCAGTCCACTCTGAGGCTCTGTGCCTATTACCCTCCACTATCTCTCATGCCCTCTCAGCTTTTGCACGCTTTGGGAACCTTAGAGATTTTGGCCCAGGAACACAGCTCCCCAGGGGAACACAGAGATAACCCTGCTCTGTGAGGGCCTCTGGGCCCGCCAACTGTAAATTAAGTAAGCCAGAGTGAGTTTCTGAGAAATTCACTGCCCTGAGGTCATTTAGGCTAGCCTGGACAGTGACTGGGCAGAGGCTGATTTGCCTTATCCTTTTGCATCATTCTTTGCAGCTTGGGCACATGCTAACAGGTGTTTCCTGTGGAACTCTCACCTCTGTCCCAAACAACAACCCAAATTTGCCCAAGCTACTCTTGTCTGGGCAGTAAACTAGGAGATTCAGGCCTGAAACTCTCATGTGCAAGCTTGCAGGGTTCCAATTTCAGATTGGATAAGCTTGTATAAGTGGCCCCCGTCACTCTAACTTGGGCTAATCATCTAGTCATGTGTTTCTTTGCCTAAACTCACTATGCTCTGCACACTTGCTCACTGGTCAGCGATCTTTACTTTTGCTGGTGATGAAGATCTTTCCTCTGGGATTGACATGAGACTTGTAGAGTTGCTTCCTGTTAAAAATGAACCGATAGACTTGGGGGCACGACTATGTGAAGGCCTGAACAGTC
This sequence comes from Tachyglossus aculeatus, assembly GCF_015852505.1. Classification (NCBI taxonomy): domain Eukaryota; kingdom Metazoa; phylum Chordata; class Mammalia; order Monotremata; family Tachyglossidae; genus Tachyglossus; species Tachyglossus aculeatus. The sequence goes on along the minus strand of NW_024044915.1, from coordinate 4,484,236 downwards.
TAGGGGTGTAAATTGAAGCTAGTGTAGGAGGGCAAGGTTTGCTTCTGGCAGTGTGTACAATAAGAAGAATAATATTAATGGCAGTATCAAGTCAGCACTTACTATGCACCAAGCACATTAGGGAACCACAGTTGGCCTAGTGGAAAGAGCCCAGACCTGGGGTGTCAGAGGTCCTGGGTTCTAATCTCAGCTCTGCCACTTACCTGTTGTTGTGATCTGTTTGTGTGTTATGTAATCTCTCGCCCCCGTCCCTCCTCCCCTCCTTCACTTCCATATTCAACCGCTCACTCTCCACTGGTTCCTTCCTCTACTGAGTGCTCACCACCTCCAGGAGGCCTTCGCAGACTGAGCCCACTTCTTCCTCTCCATGCCCCCCGGCCCTACCTCCTTCCCCTCCCCACAGCACCTGTACATATGTTTGTAACAGATTTATTACTCTATTTATTTTACTTGTACATATTTTACTATTCTATTTATTTTGTTTTGTTAATATGTTTTGTTTTGTTTGTCTGTCTCCCCCTTCTAGACTGTGAGGCCTGCTGTTGGGTAGGGACCATCTCTATCTGTTGCCAACTTGTACTTCCCAAGCGCTTAGCACAGTGCTCTGCACACAGTAAGCGCTCAATAAATACGATTGAATGAATGAATGAATGATCTTGAGCAAGTTACTTCACTTCTCTGGGGTCTCAGTACCTTCATCTGCAAAATAGGGGATTCAGTACCTATTCTCCCTCCTATTTAGAGTGAGAGCCCCATGTGGGCCCTGATTATCTTTGTATCTAACCGAGTCCTTAGTACAGTGCTTGGCTTAACAATTATCATCATCATCATCATTACCAAGTGCTGAGGTAGATTACGATAATCGATGAGGCACAGTTCTTGTCCTACACGGGGCTTCCATTTTAAGAGGCAGGAATTTTATCTCCATTTTTGAGACCCACAGAAGCTCAGTGACCTTGTTCCAGGTCACACAGTAGACAGGTTGCAGAGCCAAGTCTAGATTCTGTGTCTACTAACTTCCTGTCAATGTGTTCTTCCTAACAGGCCACACTGTCTGCTCTTTCCTCAAAATGCCAAAGTGTAAAACAGTAACAGCTTTGAAGAACCACTATCAAAATTGAAATCAGGGCAAAAATAATGTTTCCAAAATGAGCCCCAAACTCCAGTGAAAAAGGTATGAGGTATCATGAGAAGCAGCAGTGCCTAGTTGTAAGGGCAAGAGCCTGCAGTTCAGAGAACCTGGGTTCTAATCCTTGCTCTGCCACTTGCCCGCTGTGTGACCTTGGTTAAATCATTTCACTTCTCTGTGCCTCACTTTCCTAATCTGTGAAATGGGGTTTTTGATACCTATCTTCCTCCCAATTGTACTGTGAATCCGAAGTGAGAAAGGATCTGTGGTCGACCTGTATTATCCTGTATTTTCCCTGCCCCTTAGTTTCAGTGCTTGGCACGTAGTAAGTGCTTAATAAATACCATTATTATTATTATTATTATTGTTTAATTCCTGGGACAATCTGGTTCCACACCAGTACATATGAAGTGAATCATTAACCCTAAGATATCCAGCAAGGACATGACTCTCCCCATGCACTCACTGAGTGTTTTATTAAAAGTGATATTTATGCACATAAATATTGAGCACTTATGATCAATAAATACGATTGATTTCAGAGTTTGGTACTCGTTTTGGAGACACTTTCAGAGTATTTGCTTCATTGGTTCTTTTCAGGGAACGGGCATGTTATACTCTGGCGCAGATCAAGTGCTCAGTAAATTCCTATGAATGATTGATTGATTGATTAAGCACTTACTATGTGTCAAGCACTTCTCTAAGCACTGGGTTAGATACAAGATAATTAAGTTGGAAGCAGCCCTGTCCCACTTGGTGGCTCACGGTCTAAGTGGAAGGAAAAATAAGCATTTAATCTCCATTTTACAGATGAGGCAATGGAGGCACAGAGAAGTTAGGGACTTGCCCAAGGGTCACACAGCAGGCAATTGGTAGACCTGGGATTTAAACCTAGGTCCTCTGACTCCCAGGCCCTGGGATCTCTCCACTAGGCCAAGCTGCTTCTCCCAAGGATGATGGGGGTAGGGGGCAGGGCACTGGGAGAGTCCTTGGTCCCCCAAATGGATTTGGGAAGTCCCCACCTTTGCCCCCACCCTTGGGGGCAAAGCCCTTGGGTCTGGTCCTCCCCGACTCCAGCCCTGAGGGATCAGTCAGCAGTGGGAAGAACTGTAGGACTTGGTCCTCTAAATGGGGCAACATTGCCCAGGTTCCCCAACTCTGGTCTGGTCCAGGAACTGTCAGGGGGCTTGTAGCCCAGAGCAGCTTTATATCTGCAACACTGACACTGGTCACATGTAGGAAGAGACCATTCTGGGATGAAAGCTCTTGAGATGGATCAAACCTCAAACTGGACCTAAATGAAATTGGCTGATTTCTAATGGACCCCAAGAGCAAACTAACCAATGTCCCTGGTCCCTCATCTCGGCTTGTGGTCTCTACAGCCCTGCCCACGTACTTTGCTCCTCTAGTGATAACCTTCTCAATGTGCCTTGATCTTCATCTGTTTCGGCCGCTCCTTAGCCTAGAAAATAATAATAATAATCATAATAATGGCATTTGACAAGTGCTTACTATATGTGAAGCACAGTTCTGAGCACTGGGGAGGGGGGGGGTGGATACAAAGTGATCAGGTTTGTCCCACCTGGGACTCAAAGTCTTAATCTGAGGGCACAGAAGAAGTTAAGTGACTTGCCTAAAGTCACACAGCTGACAAGTTGGTGGAGGCAGGGAGTTAGAACCCATGACCTCTGACTCCCAATCCCGTGCTCTTTCCACTGAGCCATGCTTGCTTCTCCTGCCTCTGGTCTGGGGATGCCCTCCCTCCTCAAATCTGACAGACAATTACTCTCCCCCCGTTCAAAGCCTTACTGAAGCCCCATCTCTTCCATAGGCTTTCCAAGACTAAGCCTCCTTTTTTCCTCTTCTTCACACTTCCTTCCATGTCACCCTGACTTGCTCCCTTTGCTCTTCCTCCCCTCCAGCCCCACAGCACTTAAGTACATGTCTGTAATTTTATTTATTGGTATTGGTGTCTGTCTCCCACAACGTGACCGGAAACCTTGTTATGAGCAGGGGAATATCCTGTTTATTGTTGTGTTGTACTTTTCCCAATCACTTAATTCAGTGCTGCTGCACACAGTAAGGTGCTCAATAAATTCAAATGAATGAATGAATGAATGGCGGCTCACTTTCACTTCCATGAGCATCATCTGTAGACATACTAGGTTTCCCATTGCAATGCAATTTATATTTTTATATAAATGTACCTGCTTGAATCAGAAAGGCTGTTAGGGGGTGTTGTAATGCAGGAGCTTAGCTCCAAGCAGATTCATTCTGGATTCGGCAAGGACAGAAGAGAGAGAGGAGCCTTTGCAATGGCGTTATATCACCTTTTAATCTAGTGGCAGTCCGGTCGAGGGTCCCTGGTGCAAGGACAGCCCCCTTCCACGGGGACATCCGTGGAGTATCTGCACACGCTATAGGTGTGGGGGGTGGGCTTTTATACAGAACCAGACAGAGGGTGCCGCTTGCCAAAGGCTTATCTAAGGCCTACATAAGTATGGCACAGTTAGAAATATACAGCATATGAGCAGAAAGCAGAGCAAGGAATTCTAGGTATCATAACAAAGCGAGGGATCCTGGATATCACAACAAAGTGAGGGATGCTGGGTATCGCAGTATTCCGTGGACTTACAGGTGTGAAGCTGGAGATGTCTGTTTTCCTGCCACAAGTTTTCCTTGGTTTTAGGAGATGATGGGCGTGTTTGTTTGTGTGGCTGTGATGTTAGGGCCATCCCTCCCTGTCTCCCATCTGGAAATTCTATCCCGGGCTATTGTTGCCTTGCCACTAGATTTTAGAGCTCCTTTTGTGGGGCAAAGATCTTGTCTACATACTCTAATTGAATTGTACCCTCCCCAAGGGTTCGTACGCTTGTTCTCCCCATCCTGCTCTAGTTCATGGCCCATTCACCCCATCCTGATTGAATCCCACCTTCTCTTCCCCGGTTCCTGGACACATTCTCTCTCCCTTCCCTAGGTGTTGCAGCAGAGGGGGAGACGATGTGAGGGGTTGAAATGGAAAAGGGGAGTCCCTACCCGCCCATCTCCACCACTGGGGGCAGCAGGCATGAGGGGGCTGATCCCCTCTCTCCTCGACCCCCTCCAGTCCTGGCTTCTGTCTCCTACATTCCACGGAAATTGCCTCTCAAAGGTCACCAATTGACCTCCTGCTTGCCAGATCCAACGGCTCATACTCTGTCCTAAACCTCCTCGTACATCTCAGCTGCCCTTCGACACTGTGGACCACCCCTTTCTCTTCAACACGCTATCTGACCTTGGCTTCACAGACTCCGTCTCTCCTGGTTCTCCTCTTATCTCTCCGGTCATTCATTCTCAGTTTCTTTTGCAGGCTTCTCCTCCCCCTCCCATCCCCTTACTGTGGGGGTTCCCCAAGGTTCAGTGCTTGGTTCCCTTCTGTTCTCGATCTACACGCACTCCCTTGGTGACCTTATTCACTCGCCACGGCTTCAACTATCATCTCTACGCTGATGACACCTCAGTTCTACATCTCTGCCCCTGCTCTCTCCCCCTCCCTCCAGGCTCGCATCTCCTCTTGCCTTCAGGACATCTCCATCTGGATGTCTGCCTGCCACCTAGAAACTCAACATGTCCAAGACTGAACTCCTTGCCTTCCCGTCCCAAACCCTGCCCTCGTCCCTACTTTCCCATCTCTGTTGACGGCACTACCGATCCTTCCCGTCTCACAAGCCCACAACCTTGGTGTCATCCTCGACTCCGCTCTCTCCTTCACTCCACCTCTACATCCAAGCCGTCACCAAAACCTGCTGGTCTCTAGCTCTGGCAACATTGCCAAGATCCGCCCTTTTCCTCTCTCATCCATACTGCTGACCCTGCTCGTTCAAGCTCTCATCTTATCCCGTCTGGATTACTGCATCAGCCTTCTCTCTGATCTCCCATCCTCGTGTCTCTCTCCACGTTCAATCCATACTTCATGCTGCTGCCGGATTGTCTTTGTCCAGAAAATGCTCTGGGCATGTTACTTCCCCTCCTCAAAAATCTCCAGTGGCTACCAATCAATCTGCGCATCAGGGCGGCAACTCCTCACCCTGGGCTTCAAGGCTCTCCATCACCTCGCCCCCTCCTACCTCACCTCCCTTCTCTCTCTTCTACAGCCCACCCTGCACCCTCCTCTCCTCTGCCGCTAATTCTCCTCACCATAGCCTCATTCTCGCCTGTCCCGCCATCGACCCCCGGCCCACGTCATCCCCCGGGCCTGGAATGCCCTCCCTCTGCCCAGCCAGGCAAGCTAGCTCTCTTCCTCCCTTCAAGGCCCTACTGAGAACTCACCTCCTCCAGGAGGCCTTCCCAGACTGAGCCCCTTCCTTCCTCTCCCCCTCGTCCCCCTTTCCATCCCCCCATCTTACCTCCTTCCCTTCCCCACAGCACCTGTATATATGGTATATATGTTTGTACATATTTATTACTCTATTTATTTATTTATTTTCTTGTACATATCTATTCGATTTATTTTATTTTGTTAGTATGTTTGGTTTTGTTCTCTGTCTCCCCTGTTTAGACTGTGAGCCCACTGTTGGGTAGGGACTTTGTCTATATGTTGCCAACTTGTACTTCCCAAGTGCTTAGTACAGTGCTCTGCACAAAGTAAGCACTCAATAAATGCGATTGATTGATTGATTGATTCCTGTATCGCTTAGGCTTGGTCCCCCCTCAAATATACCCAAGCCAGATACTGCCGCTGCCCACCACCTCCTCCTCTGGCCCTGCCCCCCATCCCCTTCCTGAGGCCTCAGTCAAGATGAATGTAATAAAGGCCAGACAGTGGGACTGATCTTTCCTGAAATTTGGCTCATGGTCAGCAACGTCCTACTCCACTGATGGCCTGACTCAGAAGGCTAGATCGAGGGTTGTTGTCATTTCCCAGAGATTCATATTGGTCCCTCCCACTCAGTCTGTCTCGCACTCTCCCTCCTTTCTTCCTCCCTCCTTGCTTTGGTGCTTTGGGAATTTCCTCCAGAGACAGCAATCTCGGCTTGTTTTTATACCCTGAAGATAATTTCAAGTTCTTAACTTGTGCACTATTTCTTTCACATAACCTGAGAAAAATTTTAATAGTCAATTATTGCTGCTTTAGTTACTTGTTGCCTTGGTTGTTTGTTCCTCTAGTGGCTTCTGGTGTTTCCCGTGTTCCCCAAACTCTCTTCAGTTGTCCCCGTGGTGCTAAAGCATTCCCCCCTGCCCCATCTCCCAGCTTGTTCTCGGGACCCAGAGCTTCTCTGCGTGTCCTGGCATGCTGCAATCACCCCATTTGTCTGGCAGTGGTCCCAACGGGAGCTCTCCTCGCCCTCAGATATTGTTTTTCAGAGAGCTGTTTTTCTCTCACCTGGTTTCTATCAGCTGATGGCTTTGAGCCTGGCTCACCACCTCCGGGGCCCAGAACTATGCCAACACCTGCTAGCCCCAGGTGCTGGACTGAACCCCCTCTTTCCTCTCCCTCTCCCCTCCATCCCCCCACCCCTACCTCCTTCCCCCTCCCTACATGCACCTGTATATATGTTTGGTACAGATTTATTACTCTATTTATTTTACTTGTACGTATTTGCTATTCTATTTATTTTGTTAATGATGTGCATCTAGCTTTTATTCTACTTATTCTGATGAATTGACACCTGTCCACATGTTTTTGTTTTGTTGTCTGTCTCCCCTCTCTAGACTGTGAGCCCATTGTTGGGTAGGGACCGTCTCTATATGTTGCCAACCTGTACTTCCCAAGCGCTTAGTACAGTGCTCGGCACACAGTAAGCACTCAATAAATGCGATTGAATGAATGAATGAATGCTAGCAAGGGGTGAGGAATAGGAGCACTAGGGGAAGTGTGTGCACAGAGGCTGGAAAGATAGGAAGGGCAGGCTAAGTTATACAGAAAGAGTTGGAGAGGTCTTTTGGGGAAAGAAGTGAGGCCACAGAAAGGAAATTCCCCTGATGGATCTGTTTACACACATGCAAATACCACCAATAATAATAATAATGGTGGGTATTTTTTAAGTCCTTACCATGTGCCAAACCCTGTTCTAAGTGCTGGGGGCAGATACAAGGTAATCACGTTGTCCCACATGGGGCTCACAGTCTTAATCCCCATTTTACAGATGAGGGGAACTGAGGCACAGAGAAGTCTTGCCCAAGGTCACACAGCAAACGAATGGCAGAGCCGGAATTAGAATACACAACCTCTGACTCCCAAGTCCATGCTCTTTCCACTGAGGTCATGCTGCTTCTTCAATATATATTCACAATTGCACACACACACACCCAGAGGACAAACATCACACACATATACACACGCAAACCCTACACCCATGGCCCAGAATTAAGCATGGCCTGCCCCCCATGAAATGAATCACCTCTAGGTTAGTGACACTGCCACTTCACAGCTGATGGGGCAGATATGTCTCTTCTGTATATAGAGCATGAGCATCCTCTAGGCAGTGTAACTGCATAGAGGAGATTGTTCCTCTGTATAGGGAAGCTGTGTCCTCCAGGCTATGTCACTGCTATTTCATAGCTGTTAGGGCCTGAGGATTGCTATTCTATAGAGAGAAGGCAGTCTTTTTCACAGGTTCCTCTTCAGCCTCCCACCCTCTAACTGTAGGAGTGGTTCAGCACATAGTGAACAAGGACAATCTGACCTAGTGGATGAAGCAGTGTGGCCAAGTGGATAAAGTATGGGAACTGGGAGTCAGAAGGACCTGGTTTCTAGTATTGGCTCCACCACTTGTTTGTTGTGTGGCCCTGGGCAAGTCATTTAACTTTTCTGTACCTCAATTAACTCAACTGTAAAATGGGGATTAAGATGGGTGAGCACCATGTGGTTCAGGGACTATGTCCAACATGATTAGCTAATACTTACTCCAAGGCTTAGTACAGTGTCTGGCTCAAAGTAAGGGCTTAACAAATACTATTAAGAAATAGTAAGCACTTAAGTATACCATGAATGTTATTATTACCTCTTGTGTTGAAGGTTTGCAATGACAGTTGTAGTCTGTAGACCTGGGAGACGTGAATAGAACCTGAGAAGAATATTTTCAGCTCAGTAACCAGAGGGCACAGATGAAGGTGTGTGAGGCCTGGAATATGGACTCAGTCAGCTTGGATGAAGTCCAGGGTCTGGACAGACCGGGTTCCATTTCCAGACAGCCTAGGACTACTTACTGGAGGATGTGGGAGGAGGTGAGTCTTCATAAAACAACTTTCAGGGTTCAGCTCAGTGGGCTACAATAAGAGAATAATAGGGCCCAGTTTCTTGGAAATTAAGACTGATGGGCCCTGTCCTTAAGGATGGTGACAAGGTCCCTGCCTTGGGATGAAGAATGGGACCCTGCACTTAGTTCAGGGGATAATAATAATAATAATAATAATAATATAAATAATAGCATTTATTAAGCACTTACTATGTGCAAAGCACTGTTTTTAAGCGCTGGATGTGGGGGCCCTGTCCTTAGGAAAGAAGTCTGGGAGGCTTTGAGACTAGACATTGGGAGCCCTACCTATGGGGTCTGAAGAATGGGCCCCTTGTCTTTGGTCCTAATAATTATAATATTAACAGTAATGACGGTATTTGTTAAGCACTATGTGGCCAAGCACTGTTCCAGGTGCTTGGGTAGATACAAGGTTATCAGGTTGTCCCACGTGGGGTTCACAGTCTTAATCCCCATTTTACAGATGAGGGAACTGAGGCACAGAGAAGTTAAGTGACTGGGCCCAAAGTCACACAGCTGACAAGTGTTGGAGCTGGGACGAGAATCCACGACCTGTGACTCCCAAGCCCGTGCTCTTGCCACTAAGCCATGCTGCTTTTCTTAGAGAATGGGACCTTTGTCCTTCGGCTGAAGAAATGGGACCCTGTCCTGTGGTTCTCAAGAATGAGGCTCTGTCCTTAAGGATGAAGTCTGAGAGGCCCTATCCTTGAGGCTAGACATGGGCTGGACAATGGGGCAATGATCTTGGGCTGAATGTATGGGCCCTGCCCTTGGCTGGAGATAAGAACTATGTTTATGGAGATGAAAACAGAAAGACCCTGTCCTTGAGGCTGAAGATAGGGGCCCTGTCCTTGGCTCGGGAGAACAAAGCTTCCTTAAATGTAGTATTGAAGACCCAGTGACTTTCCCCTTGAGGGTTGGAAATAGAGGGCCCTGCCACTAAGACTGGGAAATAAGGCCCTATCGTTATTGCTTGAAACCAGGAAAACCCTCTCCAAGTAACTGGAACTGGGGGTTCTGTCTTCGTGCCCGGAGATGGGGGCACTGGCAGCATGGCCTAGCAGCAAGAGCATGGACTTGGAAGTCAAAAGACTTGGGTTCTAATCCTGGCTCTGCCACCTGCCTGCTGAATGACCTTGAATGATTCACTTCATTTCTCCATACCTCAGTTACATCATCTGTAAATTGGGGGATTGAGACTGTGAGCCCCACGAGGGACAACCTAATTACCTTGTATCTACCCCAGTGGCATGGCATGTAAGCACTTAACAAATACCATAATCATTATTAGCATTATTATCAGTCAGTCAGTCAATTGCATTTATTGAGAGCTTAATGTGTGCAGACCACTGTACTAAGTGCTTGGAAGAGTGCACTATAACAGACACATTCCCTGACCACAACAAGCTTACAGGTTAGAGGGGGAAGACATACATTAAAGCAAATGAATGACAGATATTCATCCCAATCATATTTATTGAGCAATTACTGTGTGCCAAGCACTGAACTAGTCTAAAGTCTAAACTAAAGTCTAAACACCATGCCAACCTCGTTAACTTCAAGTTTATCCTTTCCTGCCTTAACTCAGCCCTCTCTTCTGCCGAGACAAAAACTATTTCTCCTCCCTTATTGACACCCATGCCCATCACCCCCCTCCAGCTCTTCCGTACATTAAACTCCCTTCTCAGGCCCCCGGTTCCTCCCCCTCCTCCTTCCCTCACCCGCAACGATCTGGCCTCCTACTTCATTAACAAAATTAAATCCATCAGGTCCGACCTCCCCAAAGTCTCTTCCCCCCTTTCTCCAACCCCCCGGCTCTCAACACTCTCTGCTACTCTCCCATCCTTCCCAGCGGTATCCTCAGAGGAACTCTCCTCCCTCCTCTCAAGTGCTACTCCGGCCACCTGTGCTTCTGACCCCATTCCCTCTCATCTTATGAAATCTCTCGCTCCATCCCTTTCTCCCCTCCTTAACTTCCATCTTCAACCACTCAATCTCCACTGGGTTCCTTCCCCTCTGCCTTCAAACATGCCCATGTCTCTCCCATCCTAAAAAAACCCTCTCTTGACCCCACCTCACCTTCTAGTTATCGTCCCATATCCCTCCTACCATTCCTTTCCAAACTCCTTGAACGAGTTGTCTACACGCGCTGCCTAGAATTCCTCAACAACAACTCTCTCCTCGACCCCCCCCCCCCCCCCCAGTCTGGCTTCCGTCCCCTTCATTCCACGGAAACTGCCCTCTCAAAGGTCACCAGTGACCTCCTGCTTGCCAAATCCAACGGCTCATACTCTATCCTAATCCTCCTCGACCTCTCAGCTGCCTTTGACACTGTGGACCACCCCATTCTCCTCAACACGCTATCTGACCTTGGCTTCACAGACTCTGTCCTCTCCTGGTTCTCCTCTTATCTCTCCGGTCGTTCTTTCTCAGTCTCTTTTGCAGGCTCCTCCTCCCCCTCCCATCCTCTTACTGTGGGGGTTCCCCAAGGTTCAGTGCTTGGTCCCCTTCTGTTCTCAATCTACACTCACTCTCTTGGGTGACCCTCATTCCGCTCCCACGGCTTCAACTATCATCTCTACGCTGATGACACCCAGATCTACATCTCTGGCCCCTGCTCTCTCCCCCCTCCCTCCAGGCTCGCATCTCCTCCTGCCTTCAGGACATCTCCATCTGGATGTCCGCCCGCCACCTAAAGCTCAACATGTCGAAGACTGAGCTCCTTGTCTTCCCTCCCAAACCTTGTCCTCTCCCTGACTTTCCCATCTCTGTTGATGGCACTACCATCCTTCCCGTCTCACAAGCCCGCAACCTTGGTGTCTTCCTCGACTCTGCTCTCTCATTCACCCCTCACATCCAAGCCGTCACCAAAACCTGCTGGTCTCAGCTCCGCAACATTGCCAAGATCCGCCCTTTCCTCTCCATCCAAACCGCTACCCTGCTCATTCAAGCTCTCATCCTATGCCGTCTGGACTACTGCATCAGCCTTCTCTCTGATCTCCCATCCTCGTGTCCTCTCTCCACTTCAATCCATACTTCATGCTGCTGCCCGGATTATCTTTGTCCAGAAACGCTCTAGGCATATTACTCCCCCTCCTCAAAACCCTCCAATGGCTACCAATCAATCTGAGCATCAGGCAGAAACTCCTCACCCTGGGCTTCAAGGCTCTCCTTCACCTCGCCCCCTCCTACCTCACCTCCCTTCTCTCCTTCTACAGCCCAGCCCGCACCCTCCGCTCCTCCACCGCTAATCTCCTCACTGTACCTCTTTCTCGCCTATCCCGCCATCGACCCCCGGCCCACATCATCCCCCGGGCCTGGAATGCCCTCCCTCTGCCCCTCCACCAAGCTAGCTCTCTTCCTCCCTTCAAGGCCCTGCTGAGGGCTCACCTCCTCCAGGAGGCATTCCCAGACTGAGCCCCTTCTTCCTCTCCCCCTCGTCCCCCTCTCCATCCCCCCATCTTACCTCCTTCCCTTCCCCACAGCACCTGTACATATGTATATATGGTTGTACATATTTATTACTCTATCTATTTATTTATTTATTTTACTTGTACATTTCTATCCTATTTATTTTATTTTGTTAGATGTTTGGTTTTGTTCTCTGTCTCCCCCTTTTAGACTGTGAGCCCACTGTTGGGTAGGGACTGTCTCTATGTGTTGCCAATTTGTACTTCCCAAGCGCTTAGTACAGTGCTCTGCACATAGTAAGCGCTCAATAAATACGATTGATTGATTGATTGATTGATTGATAACTAAGCATTTGGGGGAGTACACTATAATAATAAACATAGCATTCCCTGCACACAACGAGCTTACATTCTGGAGGGGGAGACAAACATTAATATAAAAAATAAATGACAGAAACTTACAGATATATACATGCTTGGGGACTGAGGGGGGAGATGAATAAAGGGAGAAAGTCAGGGTGATGCAGAGGGAGTGGGAAAGAACAGGAAAGGGGGGCTTAGACAGGGAAGAACACTTGGAGGAGATGTGCCTTCAATAAAGCTTTTAAAACAGGAAAGTAATTGTCTGTTAAATTTGAGAAAGGAGGGCATTCCAGGCCAGAGACAGGATGTATGTGAGGGGGTCAGCAGTGAAGTAGATGAGACTGAAGTACAGTGAGAAAGTTAGCATTAGAGCAGTGAAGTGTTCATTTCATTCATTCAATAGTATTTTTTGAGTGCTTACTGTGTGCACAACAGTGTACTGAGCGCTTGGGGAAGTACAAGCTGGCAACATATAAAGATGGTCCTTGCCCAACAAAGAGCTCACATTCTAGAAGGGGGAGACAGACAACAAAACAAAAGAAAACAAACAAAACACGTAGACAGGTGTCAAAATAATCAGAATAAATATAATTATAGCTAAAATGCACATCATTAACAAAATAAGTAAGACAGCAAATATATACAAGTAAAATAGAGTAATAAATGTGTACAAATATATCCAAGTGTTGTGGGGAGGGAAAGGAGGTAGAGCCGGGGGGATGGGGAGGGAGGAGAGGAAAAAGGAGGCTCAGTCTGGGAAGGCCTTCTGGAGGAGGTGAGCTCTCAGTAAGGCTTTGAAGGGAGGAATGGAACTAGCTTGGCTGATGTGTGGAGGGAGAGCATTCCAGGACAGGGGATGGATGTGGGTCGGGGGTCTATGGCAGGACAAGTGAGAACGAGGCACAGAGAGGAGGTTAGCAGCAGAGGAGCAGAGGGTGCAGGCTAGGGCTTGCAGAAGGAGAGAGAAGGGGAGGTGAGGTAGGAGGGGTCGAGGAGATGAAGAGCCTTGAAACCAAGAATGAGGAGTTTTTGCTTGATTCATAGGTTGACAGGCAGTCACTGGAGATTTTTGAGGAAAGGAGTAACACACCCAGAGCGTTTATGTACAAAGATAATCCATGCAGAAGAGTGAAATTATAGACTGCAGCAGGGAGAGACATGAGGATGGGAGATCAGAGAGGAGGCTGATGCAGTACTCCAGTCGGGATAGGATGAGAGATTGAACCAGCAAGGTAGCGGTTTGGATGGAGAGGAAAGGGCGGGACCTTGGCAATGTTGCGGAGGTGAGAGCGGCAGGTTTTGATTGTTGATGGATTGGATGTGAGGGGTGAACGAGCGAGCAGAATCAAAGAGATGACATCAAGGGTTGCGGGGCTTGTGAGATGGGATGGATTGTACGCGCATCTTCAGTGATGGGAAAGTTAGGGAGAGGCAGGGTTTGGGAGGCAAGATAAGGAGTTCAGTCTTGGACATATTGAGTTTTAGATTGGCGGGGGCAGACATCCAGATGGAGATGTCCTGAGGCAGCAGGAAGAGATATGAGGCCTGGAGGGAGGGAGACAGAGCAGGGGCAGAGATATAGATTTGGGTGTCATCAGCATAGAGATGATAGTTGAAGCCGTGGGAGCAAATGAGTTCACCCAAGGGAGTGAGTGTCGATAGAGAACACAAGGGGATCAAGGACTGACCCTTGAGGAACCCCAACAGTAAGGGGATGGGAAGGGGAGTAGGAGCATGAAAAGGAGAATGGGTTTTAGTAGGAGAGTAGTTCCATGAGGTAGGAGGGGGCAACGTGATTGAGCCAACGCTGAGGAGTTTTTGTTTTATGTGGGAGGTGATTGGGCAACTGCCGGAGTTTCTTGAGGAGTGGGGAAACATGTCCTGAATATTTTTGAAGAACAATGATCTGGGCAGCAAAGTGAAGTATGGACTGGAGTTGGGGAAGAGACAGGAGTCTGGGAGGTCAGCAAGGAGGCTGATACAGTAGTGAAGGAGGAATAAGATAAGTGATGTCTTAAGATGTTAGCAGTTTGGATGGAGACAAAACGGCAGATTTTAGTGATGTTGTGAAGGTTGGGAGCTACTGGATTTAATGATGGATTGAATATGTGGGTTGACTGAGAGAGAGGAGTCAAGGCTAATGCCAAGGTTATAGGCCTCTGGATACAGGAAGGGATGGTGGCACTGTCTTCAGTGATGGAAGGTCACGGGGAGGACAGAGTTTTGGAGGGAAGATAAGGAGATTTATTTTGGACATGGAAAGCTTGAGGTGGCAAGAGGACATCCAAGTAGACATATCTTGCAGGCAGGAGGAACTGTGAGACTACAGAGAGAGAGAGAGAGAGAGAGAGAGGAGGAGAGAGAGAGAGAGAGAGAGAGAGAGAGAGAGAGAGAGAGAGAGAGCGCAATCAGGACTGGAGGATAAAGATTTGAGTGTCATCCATATAGGGTTTGGTAGTTGAAGCCATGGGATTGAATGAGTTTTCCAAGGTATTAGACACGGATTGGGGGAATAGAGGATTACCCAGCACTGAACCTTGAGGGACTTGCACAGTTAGGGAGGTTTGGAGAGGGAGTAAGAGTGCACAAAGGAGACTGGGAATGAGAGGCCAGAGAGATAAGAGGAGAACCAGGAGAGGACAGTGTCAGTGAAGCCAAGTGAAGCCAGAGAAGCAGCCTGACATAGTGGATAGAGCCCAGGCCCGGGAGTCAGAAGGTCATGAGTTCTAATCCTGGATCCTCCACTTGTCTGCTGTGTGCAAATTACTTCACTTCTCTATGCCTCAGTTACCTCATCTGGAAAATGGGGGATTGAGACTAGGAGCCCTACGTGGGACAGGAACTATGTCCAACCCACTTTGCTTGTATCTATTCTAGTGCTTAGTACAGTTTCTGGCACATAGTAAATGCTTGACAAATGTCATAATTATTATTACTATTATCATTATTATTGCTAGATAACGTTTCCAGGAGAAGGGAGGTGGTATGACAGTGTCGAAGACAGCTGAGAGGTTGAATAAAATTAGGATGGAGTAGTGGCCATTGAATTAGCAAGAAGGAGATCATTAGTGACCTTTGAGTAGTCAGTTTCTGTGGAGTGAAGGGGGTTGGAAGCCAGATTGAAGGGTGTTTATGAAGAGAATAGGAAGAGAGGAATTTGAGACAGCAGGTGCAGACAAGTTGCTCAAAGAGTTTGTAGAGGAATGAATGGTAGGAGGGAGATGGGGTGATACTTGGAGAGAGCCATTGGGGTCAAGGGAGGGGTTTTTTTTAGGAAACAGGAGACATAGACATGTTTGAAAGCAGTGGGGAAGAAGCCACTGGAGGAGCAAAAGAGTTGAAGATGGCTGTTAGAGAGAGGAGAAAGGTGAAAGCACGTGGTTTGTTAAGGTGTGAAGAAATAGGGTCAGAATCCCAGAAGGAGGGGGTGGATTTTTAGAGAAGGGCTGGAGATGTCCTAAGAGATACTGCTGGGAAAGATGATAGAGGGCAGGGGGATTTTATGGAGATGATGCCTGATAATGTCAATTTTCTTAATAAAGTTGGGTGGCCAGGTCATTGGGGGACAAGAGATGGGAGAGGCTGTGGGGGAGAGGGCCTGAGGAGGGGAGTTACGTGTCTGGAACAACTGGTAAGTGCAATGGGCAATGGGTGTCAATATGGGTGGAGAAATAATTTTTCCAGGCCAAGGAGAGGGCAGAGTTAAAGCCTGCATGGATAAACTTGAAGTGGAAGAAGGCGGCCTGATATTTAGATTTTCACCATCATTGCTCTGTGGCTCATGCACAAGAGCGAAGGAGGGTAGTACTGTAGAGGTGATACAGGGCTGTGGGTTAGTGGTACGAGATCGATGAAGGGATAGGGGAATGAGTGAGTTGAATTCAGTAGAGAGGGTGGTGTTGAGATTGTCAATTTGGGTCATTAAGGGGAGGTAGTTTAGGGTATGGAGGCTAAGTGGGACATTATGAGTTGAGAAAATTGGATGAGGTCTAAAAATCACAGGTCTCTGTGGGGAAATAGTACAGATTTACAGGAAGGAGGTGTGTGGGGAGAGAGAAGGCAAGTGAGGGAGGTTGTGGTCAAATAGAGGGATTTCAGAGTTGGTGAGGGTAAAGACTGTGCAGTGCCTAGAGGTGATGAGATTGTGTGTATGTATAGACATACATACATAAGTGCTGTGGGGCTGGGAAGGGGGGATGAATTAAGGGAGCAAGTCAGGGCAATGCAGAAGATGCTAGAAGAAAAGGAAAAGAAGGCTTAATCAGAAAAAGCCTCTTGGAGGAGTTGTGCTTTAAAAAAGGCTTTGAAGGGGGGGTGGGAGGATAACTGACATTCAGATATGAGGGGCACTGCCCTTGATGCTGGAGAACGAGGCCTTGTCTGAAGGAATATGAGATAGGACCCTCTATTTAGAGCTAGAATAAAGGAGACCCTTTTCTTACAGATAAAAACCTAGCGTTGCTGCCCTTGGGATTGGAGAATGGGGGCCCTTTACTAGGAGATGAAGACCTGGGGGCCCTGTCTTTGGTGCTAGAGGCTAAGGAAAACTGCCCTTAGGGAAGCAGATGGAAGAGGCCTGTCCTTGAGGCTGGTGATGGGGGACTCTGTCCTTGACTCTGGTGAATGGGACTCTGTCTTTGCTGCTGGAGATCATAGGTCCTGATTGCTGAGGCTGGAGATGGGAGCACAGCATAGTTTTAGGGTCTGGAGACTGAGGTGTTGGGGGCAGGATGTCGGGGGCTCTATTTTTGGTGTTGGAGAGCAAGAGTCCCTGTTTAGGGAGATGAAGAGTGGAGGACCCTGCCTTTGAGGCTGGAGACTAGACCTGAGCTCAGGGGGTGGAGGAGAGATACCAGAGCAAGTTAATGCCAGGAGCACTTTCTCCTGTAATATCTCGAGGTGATAGTCTCTCTGGGAAGGAACAGAGTCAAGGGCACTGACTGAGGAACATCCTAATGAGGAGGACTGAGGGTTGGGTCTCAGGGCACAGAGCCAGCTCCCTTCATAAATCACTTTCTCCTCTCCTAAGCATTTTGCCATTTGGCACTTTGGTTATCGGGGATCTGAGGACGTGGTGCCTCCATCTCCAGTCTCCAAGAATTGACTCCCCCTGAACTTATCTCTGGGAGCACAGGGCCTGGGTCCTTTTCCATCCCAAAAGACAGCAGGAAGCAAAACAAGAGGATTGAAGTAGGCCACCTATGCTGGTTTTGACCAGCCAGATTGGTGCTGCAGAAAAAGAGACTGGAGAATCTCACACAGGGGACACCCAGCGTCGCTCCAGTCCAGCTGTCCTCTACCACAGGCTGAGGGTTACTACAGGAAGCAGAGCCAAGGAACTG
The DNA here is from genome assembly GCF_015852505.1 of Tachyglossus aculeatus. Lineage (NCBI taxonomy): Eukaryota > Metazoa > Chordata > Mammalia > Monotremata > Tachyglossidae > Tachyglossus > Tachyglossus aculeatus. Next base: position 4,466,757 of record NW_024044915.1, on the reverse strand, counting down.
AAATCAGCTGGACTGACTAGACAAATCTGTTGAGGACGGACATGGGGGAGTCTTACTCAGAGACACGTGTCATTGATCCTCCCCTAATTCGAACCATTCCCTATCCATCTCTCTCCCAGCCCAGCCCCAGACTCTGAAAGGAAGCATCTCTCAGGTCGTCCTTCCATAATCCCTCCTGCACAGCATCCAGTACCTAATGACCTCCTTCTTGCCAACGGCTCCTACTCTATCCTAATCCTCCAGAAGCTCTCAGGTGCCTTCAACAGTGTAGACCGCCCCCTTCTCCTCAACGCGCTATCCAACCTTAGCTTCACAGACTCTGTCCACTCCTGGTTCTCTTCTTATCTCTCTGGCCGTTCATTCTCGGTCTCCTTTGTGCTCTCCTCCTCCCCCTCCCATCCCCTTACTGTAGGGCTTCCTCCAGGGTCAGTTCTTGGTCCCCTTCTGTTCTCTATCTACACTCACTCCCCCGGTGAACTCATTCACTCCCACGGCTTCAGCTGTCTACGCTGATGACACCCAAATCTACATCTCTGCCCCTGCTCTCACTCCCTCCCTTCAGGCTCGGGTCTCCTCCTGCCTTCAGGACATCTCCATCTGGATGTCTGCCCACCATCTAAAAATCAATGTGGCCAAGAACGAACTCCTTATTTCCCTCCCAAACCCTGCCCTCTCCCTGACTTTCCCATCACTGTAGATGGCACTAATATGATAATAATGATGAATAATATTAAGCACTTACTATGTGCAAAGCACTGTTCTATGTGCTAGGGAGGATACAAGGTGATCAGGTTGTTCCGCACGGGGGCTCACAGTCTTAATCCCCATTTTACAGATGAGGGAACTGAGGCCCATGGAAGTGAAGTGACTTGCCCAAAGTCACACAGCTGACAATTGGTCGGGATTTGAACCCTTGACCTCTGACTCCAAAGCCCATGCTCTTTCCACTGAGCCATGCTGCTTCACTACCATCCTTCCCGTCTCACAAGCCCACAACCTTGGTGTCATCCTCGACTCTGCTCTCTCATTCACCCCTCACAGCCAATCCGTAACCAAAACCTGCGGGTCTCACCTCCGCAACATCGCCAAGATCCTCCCTTTCCTCTCCATCCAAACAACTACCTTGCTGGTTCAATCTCTCATCCTATCCCGACTGGATTACTGCATCAGCCTCCTCTCTGATCTCCCATCCTCCTGTCTCTCCCCACTTCAATCTATACTTCACATTGCTGTCCGGATCATCTCTGTTCAGAAACGCTCTGGGCATGTTACTCCCCTCCTCAAAAATCTCCAGTGGCTGCCAGTCAACCTACGCATTAAGCAAAAACTCCTCACTCTTGGCTTCAAGGCTCTCCATCACCTCACCCCCTCCTACCTCACCTTCCTTGTCTCCTTCTACAGCCCAGCCTGCACCCTCCACTCCTCTGCTGCTAACCTCTTCACTGTACCTCATTCTTGCCTGTCCTGCTGTCGACCCCCGGCCCACATCCTCCCCCTGGCCTGGAATGCCCCTCCCTCCGCACATCCGCCACGCTAGCTCTCTTCCTCCCTTCAAAGCCTTTCTGAGAGCTCACCTCCTCCAAGAGGCGTTCCCAGACTGAGCCCACTTTTTCCTCTCCTCCTCCCCATCCCCCCAACCCTACCTCCTTCCCCTCCCCACAGCACCTGTATATATGTATGTACAGATTTATTACTCTATTTTACTTGTACATATTTACTATTCTATTTATTTTGTTAAGGATGTGCATCTAGCTTTATTTCTATTTATTCTGATGACTTGACACCTGTCCACATGTTTTGTTTTGTTTTGTTGTCTGTCTCCCCCTTCTAGACTGTGAGCCCATTGTTGTGTAGGGACCGTCTCTATATGTTGCAAATTTATACTTTCCAAGCGCTTAGTCCAGTGCTCTGCACACAGTAAGCACTCAGTAAATACGATTGAATGAATGAATGAATAATGGCCAACCCAAACATCAGAGGAGAAGATCACAGGGACTTCACATTTTCCAGGCTAGTGAAGATGCTGGAGGTCCTGTTTAAGGTCGGGGTCCATCTTCTTTGGCAACTTCCACTGCTGCTGCTACTTCTGAAGGTGGTAGAGGTGAGAAGGTCCTCAGCCCGTGGACAGGGCTGCCTAGAAACAGAAGGATTGATAAAATGGATGGCAGGGTCAAAGGGCAGTGGAGAAATGAAGAGATGGAGATCCCTCAATCACTGAATGATGGGTATATATGCATTTGTGAGTGTATCGATCAATTGTATTGAGAGCACTTACCACATAGAGAGCACAGTATTAATTGTTGGGGAGAGTATAATACCACAGAGTTGAAAATGATCTTTCCTGCCTTCAGGGAGCGTACAATCTAGAGGAGTAGGCAGGCAATGGCGTGGCAGGCCACAGGAGAAACGAGGTTATAAGGAAATGCACATAGGTGCTGTGGTGCTGAGGGTGGGATTAATATCAAGTGCTTGAAGTGTACGAATCCAAGTACATAGGTGACACAGAAAGGGAAGTGAGTAGAGGATATGAAGGTTTAGCCAGGGAAGGCCTATTGTAGGAGATGCGATTTTAGGAGGGCTTTGCATGTGGTGAGAGTAGTGGTCTGTCAAATATGAAAGAGGAGAGAGTTCCAGGCCAGAGGGACGACATAGACAAGAGACTGGTGTTGAGTACAGAGAGTCAGTGGGCATGAGAGGAATGAAGTGTGTAGACTTGGTAGTAGTAGGAAGTCTGTGAGGTAAGGTAGGAAGGGTATAGCTAATTGAGTGCCTTACAATTGGTGACAAGATGTTCATATTTTATGCAAAGGTGGGTGGGAAACAGTTGTGGGTACTTGGGGAATGTGAGACATTGGATGAATTTATTTGAAGAAAATTATCAGGGAAGCAGAGTGAAATAGAGACTGGAGTCGGGAGAGACAAGAGACAGGGAAATCAGGAAGGAGGCTAATGCAGTAGTCAAGGAGTGGTATGACACTTGTCAAGATTAGTGTAACAGCAGTTTTGGATGGAGAGGAAAGGGCAGATTCTAGAGATGTGATGGTAGAAATTGCGATGATTGACTATGTGGTTGAATGATAGAAATGAATCAAGGATAATGTTACAATTATGTGTTTGTGAAAAAGGGGATGGTGGTGGAGTGTTGAGTAGTGATGACATTGCCATGGGGAGGATAGGGATTGAGTAGGATGTTTAGGAGTTCTGTTTCAGACCTTTTAAGTTTGAAGTGTTGATGTGACATCCAAATACTGATGTTCTGAAGACAGAAGGAAATGCAAGACTGCAGAGAACACAATTCAGGGCTGGAGAAGTAGAGTTGGGAATCATCACTGTAGAGATGATTAGTTGAAACCGTGGGAGGGAATGAGTTCCCCAAAGCAGCAAATGTAGATACAGGAAAAAAGAAGATCCAGAACTAAGCCTTGAGGCACCTCCACAGTTAGACAACAGGGAGGGGAGAGGAGGGGTCTGTCAAACAGATTGAGAAGGAGCAGCCAAAGAGATAGAAGAAAAATCAGGAGAGGACAGTGTCAGTGAAGCAAAGTTTGGGGGTAATGTTTCTAGGAAAAATGGATGGCCTATAGGTTGAATGCAGCAGAAAGGTCAAGAAAGATCAGAATGGAGTAAAAGTCGTTGGATTTGGCAAGAAGGAGATCACAAGTGACTTTGAGGGGGAAGTTTCTAATAATAATAATAATAATGATGTCACTTGTTAAGCGCTTACTATGTGCAAAGCACTGTTCTAAGCACTCGAGAGGATATAAGGTTATCAGATTGTCCCAAGCGGGGGCTCACAGTCTTCATCCCCATTTTACAGATGAGGTAACTGAGGCACAGAGAAGTTAAGTGACTTGTCCAAAGTCACACAACTGACAATTGCCGGAGCCGGGATTTGAACCCATGACCTCTGACTCCCAAGCCCGTGCTCTTTCCACGAAGGGGGTGAAAGGCAGGTTGCAAGGGAGAAGGAGATAAATGAAGTAGAGGAAGTGGAGGTAGCAAGTTGCTCAATTAGTTTGGAAAGGAATGTCAAGAGAAAGATGGGGGTGAAAACTGATTCCAAGGGGTTAAGGGAAGGGTTTTTTCAGGTGGGGAGGGGCTTTTGGATAGGGGATGTATAGGCATGTTTGAAAGCAGTAAGAAAGGACTGTATGACTGTATGTGTGTGAGGTGAGTGTGTGTGTGTGTGTATGTGTGTAGATATGGAGAGGGACAAAGCAGGACCTACACAAATGGGGATGGGGATAAAGACAGAAATTTATCTCCTTGACCCCCTTATCGAGGAGTCCCACTCATTAGGAGACTCTTTCAGGGACAGAGCAGGTGAGGACTCAGTCTAGCTCCGTTAGATTTCACTCTACTCTCACTTTTCTCCTTTTACTCTAGAAGGTGGACAAATCAATGCAGGAAATAAGATCTGGGGTAGGAGACTGAGGCACGTCTCATTTCCCTCAGTTCCATTACAATAAGGGACTTTCTAATAAGGGCCTAGGCACTTCTTTTTGTGAGGCAATGGGTCAACCTGCTACCCTGGTCAGGACTCCTGGAGCATCCAGGAATCTTGTGGAATCTTATAGAGAGGCAGCGTGGCTCAGTGAAAAGAGCACGGGCTTGGGGAGTCAGAGTTCGTGGGTCCTAATCCCAGCTCCACCATTTGTCAGCTGTGTGACTTTGAGCCATTCACTTAACTTCAAATGTGCCTCAGTTATGTCATCTGCAAAATTGGGATTAAGACTGTAAGCCTCACCTGGGGACAACCTGATAATCTTGCATCTCCCCCAGCGCTTAGAACAGTACTTGGCACATAGCAAGGACTTAACAAATACTATTATTATTATTATTATTATTGTTATTATTGTGGTGGGGTGCAGGGTTAGATCAGGGGAGATGTGGGGCTGAGAAGGGTAAAGAGATCAGGGGATTGAGGGGATAAGGGACTGAGGCAGGGTTGAAGCTGGAGTCCGATGCGATGATGTGAGGGACATGGACTGCATAGAAGAAGATGCCCTAGACAAGTGGTTAATTGAGTGCAACGTGCTGAGAAAACGGCCAGGATCAGTTGATGCACTGAACTTTGATGGGAAACACTTCCTCCACTGAAACTTTGAAACCTAAGGTCACATTAAAGAGCCCGGTGAGTTAAAATTTACTGCATCCTTCTTGCCTGTGAAGTATTTTCTCTCACCACTATCCACCAGATTAAGTTCTATCCTGGAAACACGGATGATTAACCAGCCGAGTGCTTCAGCGTTTGTCTTGCTGGGCCTGTCTACGGATCCAGGGAAACAGCAGCTCCTCTTCTTGATCTTCCTGGCTCTGTATCTGGTCACTGTTGGGGGGGAACCTTCTCATCATCCTGGTCATTGCGGCCGACTCGTATCTCCACTCCCCTATGTACTTTTCCTCACCAACCTGTCCCTTGTCGATGTCTGCTTCTCCTCCACCACCATCCCCAAGCTACAGCTACACCATCTCCTTCTCTGGCTTTCTGAGCCAGATGATTTTTTTTCCCATTCTATTTAGATATCTGGAGGACTTCAATCAATCAATCAATCATATTTATTGAGCGCTTACTGTGTGCAGAGCACTGTACTAAGCGCTTGGGAAGTACAAGCTGGCAACATATAGAGACAGTCCCTACCCAACAGTGGGCTCACAGACTAGAAGTGGGAGACAGAGAACAAAAGCAAACATACTAACAAAATAAAATAGAATAGATAGGTACAAGTAAAATAAATAAATAAATAGAGTAATAAATATGTACAAACATATATACATATATACAGGTGCTGAGGGGAAGGGAAGGAGCTAAGATGCGGGGGATGGAGAGGGGGATGTGGGGGAGAGGAAGGAAGGGGGCTCAGTCCGGGAAGGCCTCCTGGAGGAGATGAGCTCTCAGTAGGGCCTTGAAGGGAGGAAGAGAGCTAGCTTGGCGGATGGGCAGAGGGAGGGCATTCCAGGCCCGGGGGAGGACATGGGCCGGGGGTCGATGGCGGGACAGGAAGGCTGAGTAGGTGCGAATGAGGTTGTCGTTAATGTAACTTGGTGATAACAAGGGCCTTTTCCCGGGGGGGGGGAGGGGGGGGTGGAGTCTATGGCGTCTACGGCGGACCGGACCGGGAAGGGGGGGTTGGGGGGAACTATAAGGAAGGTCGCTTAATTGGTGGGGGGTGGTGGAAGCAGGGGGCGTCTATGGCGGCGCTCGGAGGAGAGGAGCCTTCCGGAAGCAGCGGGGGCCACTTGGTGTGATGGCGGGCGGGCGGGCGGGCCTCTCGGGAACGGAGTCCCGGGCGTCTATGGGGGCCCTCTGAGGAGAGGATCATTCCTGGAGCAGCGGGGGGCCACGCGGTGTGATGGCGGGCGGGCGGGCGGGCCTCTCGGGAACAGAGTCCCGGGCGTCTATGGCGGCGCGCTCTGAGGAGAGGATCCTTCCCGGAGCAGCAAGACCGCGCGGTGTGATGGGCGGGCGGGTGGGCCTCTCGGGAACGGAGTCCCGGGCGTCCTCCCGGCTGTGGTGGCATTTGACTGCGGGCTCTCTTCTTCACTTATCCAGATGGCCTCGTCCCTGTCCCCCCATTAACATTGGTACGGGAGACCTCAGAAAAGCAGTTGCTCCGTGGAGATAGGAGCGATGGGGGCAGCCGTCCTTGGGCCAGGTTCTCCGTCCAAATTGGAATTCCAGCGGCCAGTTCCTTGCGGCACAGAGCCCGTGGGAGGGCCGGGGCCACCAGTCCTCTGGGGGCACTTTAGCCAGAAGCGTAGAGGGGATGGGACAGGACAGGCGAATAATAGTCCGTGTCCAAGGAGAGCAAGTCAAAAGGGACAATACGAATCACTCAAGGTCCCGCAAGCCCGAGGACTGTCCGAAACCGGGGGTGGAGAGGGGGCTGCGAGGGTAGGTAGAGAGGCCTGGAGGGAAGCCGGGAAGGCTATGCCAACTCAGAGATGCTATTCCTTGGCGTTGTGTGACACCTGTTCCTCCTCCACCCTGGCCCAGCCCTGACCACCAGGCAGCTCGCTTCCTGCACTCGGCCCCACCTCAGCCCACCCGATGTGCCGCCCCAGGGGAACCCCGGAGGAGGAGGCGACAGACGGAAGGGAAGATCTGCCACAGGGGGAATGGATCCTTTGAGTAGCAGCTTGGCTCGGTGGAAAGAGCCCGGGCTTGAGAGCCAGAGGTTGTGGGGTTCTGGTCCCGCCTCCCCCACGTGTCTGCTGTGTCACCTTGGGCATCTCACTTCTCTGAGCCTCAGTGACCTGTCTGTATGTATATATGTTTGTACATATTTATTACTCTATTTATTTATTTATTTTACTTACACATATTTATTCTATTTATTTTATTTTGTTAATATGTTTTGTTTTGCTGTCTGTCACCTGTGTAAGTGTATATATGTTTGTATGTATTTATTACTCTATTTATTTATTTATTTTATTTGTACATATTTATTTTATTTTGTTAATATGTTTTGTTTTGTTGTCTGTCTCCCCCTTCTAGACTGTGAGCCCGCTGTTGGGTAGGGACCGTATCTATGTGTTGCCGACTTGTACTTCCCAAGCGCTTAGTACAGTGCTCTGCACACAGTAAGCGCTCAATAAATACGATTGAATGAATGAATGAATGAATGAATGCTTTATGGCCATCTGTCGGCCCCCCGTCCTATGCCATGGCCATGAGCCCCCGGCACTGAATCCTGCTGGTGCTCAATTCCTTGTTACACAAAATCAGGTTGGTTCAGCTAACCTTCTGTGCTGACCTCACCATCCCCCACTTCTCCTGTGACCTGGCCCTGCTGCTGCCGCTGTCCTGTTCTGATACCTCCATCAATGAGCTTGTGCTATTGTCCGTGAGTGGGGTGGGAATTTTAATTCCTCTGATGTGCATCTTGGGCTCTTATGCCCACATAATCTCTGCCATCCTGAGAATGCCTTCAGTGGGAAGCAAATGCAAAGCCTTTTCCACCTGCGGTTCCCACCTGGCTGTAGTCTCGCTGTTCTATGGTACAGTTATCAGCGAGTACCTGTGCCCCTCACCCCCTGGTTCCTCTGACGAAAGAAGCCTAGCCACAGTGTGGTATGTGGTAGTGACCACCTTGTTGAACTCCTTCATTCATAGCCAGCGCAACTGTGACCTACACCAAACCTTGTGCAAATTCTTCTGCAGAAAAAACTCATTTTATCCTGCTACAGACATTCCAGGCCCCAAAATACAATAATCGTAGTATTTAACATTTCCTATATTCCAAGCAGTGTGCTAAATGCTGAGATGAGTACAATACAATCATATAAGACAGAATTCCTGTTTAACATGAGGCTCACAATATAAGGGGAAGGGAGACCAGGCATTCAATCCCCATTTTACAGATAAGGAGAATAATTCATTCAACTGAAAAATGACAGAGCCAGGATTAGAACCCAGGCCTTGGTTCCATTGAGCTATGCTGTTTCTCCACGACTCTGGTTCCTCAAATGGGATCCGTATTCTGGGGCCATTTTCTAAACTCTCCAGAGCCTGGCCAACCTTTCGAGGATTTCATTACATTGCTAGGTTCCACATCTTCCCCTCCACATACAGGAAACCAAATGCAGCAGTGATGGTGGCTCCAGGTTCACAGGGGATGGTCTTGGGGGATAGGATTCAGTGAAGAATGAACTTGTGGGTTGAGGATCATATCTCCCAGAGGATGATGACAAGGTAAGGAGCAGCCAGAGATGGACACCATCTAGAGCAATCACGTGGTCATTTGGAAAGTGGCCTCAGTGCCCGGGCCTGAGCTCCCTGCTTCTCCACAGGGAGTGAGCACTGATGAGCCTTTCATGAACTTTCAAGACGACTTTGAAGTGCACATTTCCTGGGAATTGGTTAGGTATTCCTCCATCTCCTCAGCCTCCATTGGCTGCCTCATTCCGGGGCCATCCTCCTTGACCCACTCAGTTTCCCAGTTCTTCTGCTGATGCTCTCCCAACTCTCACACATCTCCCGACCCCCTTTGCCATCCCTCCATTCCTCTGATGGTCCAATGGTCCCGGATGAGTGCCTCCTATGTTCCCCTTGTAGACTCACTTCGGAGCAGGGCTCCCTACACCTGCCCTTTCCTCCTTTCATTCATTCAATCGTATTTATTGAGCAATTGCTCTGGGCAGATCACTGTACTAAGCGCTTTCCTCATTGTGTCCTCTACCCCCCACCTCCCTGGGCCCTTGTCCTTCCATTGTCCAACGGGACACTTCATGGCCTCGTTTGAACCCTTAATTGCTCCTTTTCCTTCCTGCCTGTGGCAGGTGCAGGAAGATATGCACTGGGATAGGGGCTGTGGGCCTGTTTTTTTCTGGCACCTGCTCTTGGCTCCCTTCTTCTAAGCCATCATCACACACGCCGTCCTCTGGTATCTGGGCAGCTAACTGCTTCTCCCTGGGTGGCTGGTCACCATGCCCCAGAATCTGGTGGCTAGGGCTCTATCCAGGGGCTGGAACTCGCCCAACCCCAGAGCCCCATTCCCTCCCTAGAGGCTCAGTAGTCCTTCCCAGTGAGCAGTGTTTCCTGGGAATAGACAGCTGCTGACTGGTAATCTGCAGACTTCTTGCTTATTTCTACTGCAGGAGTCTCACCAGCAAGTTCCTGCCCTTTGCTGGGGCCTTGGGTCCTTCAGAAAGGGAAGTTTGGGGACAGTAAGTATGGCTCCCCCTGAACCCATGCTGCAGTGACTGGGGACAGGAGGATCCACAGTGAGTCTGGAGGAGGGAATCCAGCCCAGGGAGCTGGGGCAAGGAGGGCACAGTTCAATCAGTCAACCAATCAACTAATAGTATTAACTGAGTGCTTACTGTGTACCAACCACTGTTCTAGGTGCTTCAGAGAGTGTAATATAATAGCCTTGGTAAACATGACCTCTCCTCACAAGGCTCTTACAGTTTACAGAGGAGGACAGACATTAAAATGAATCCCAATAAGGGAAATAGTAGAGTATAAGGATATTTACGTAAGTTGTACTTTAAATGAAGCCCCTACTATGGTGAAGAACTCTGTACTAATGGGAAATTATAATAAATAGACAAGGTTTTTTTTATAGAACAACTTTCAATTTCTTTAGTGCAGAGCAGTGAATTAAGCATTAGGAGAATGCAGTAGAGTTAGCAGACACAAACCCTGCCTTAAGGAGCTCACAATCTAGCAGCCAAAGAAATAAATTACAGGTAATGAGAAGAGGGAAATGGGAAGACAGAGACCCTATAGTAACTCCACTGCTTGGCCCCTGGGGCCCCAGATGTGAACCACTTTCACTAGACCCAAATATGAAAGGAGATTGCTTGAGTGGGGAACACCCCTGGATCAAAATCACCCTGAAGCAAAGGTCTCCCCAGAGAGGAGCAGAGCCCAGAGCACAAACTGAGGTTGAGCCCTAATGAGGCGCTTTGGGGATTAGATAGCCAGGTGCAGTGCCTGCCCCCTTTATAAACCACTTTCTCTTATATGCACCTCATCCCTCAGCTCCTTGGTTCTCTGGAATTAGAGGAAAGGCTCATCTATCTCTTGCCTCCCTCCTTAGACTCACACCGTGTCTGTAATTTTCCATCGCAAAAGGCATCAGGCAGCAGAGCCAGTGGTTTTAGACAGGTCTTGGATTGGTGGCTTTGACAAGCCAGATAGGAGCTGCAGGAACAGTGACTGAAGAATCTCACACAGAGACACACAGTTTCCCCACCCCAGCTGGCTGGTGCACAGGACAGGGGAGAATGGAGGCATCAGATCCAGGGCCCTCAGTGATAGTCTCTGAGCTCACCCAGACTAACTAGCCAGGTCAGAAATGATGGATGGGAAGGGAAATGGGGAAATCTCTCTCTCCCTCTCTCTCTCTCTCTCTCTCTCTCTCTCTCTCTCTCTCTCTCTCTCACACACACACACACACACACACGCACACACACACACACATGCCCCCCCACCACGGACCATCTCTTAACCCTGCCCTCTCTCCACCACCATCAACTGACTCACTCCCTGTGGTCAGCATCCCGCAGGCAATCATGCTCAAAATCCCACGGACAGCAGATAGGACACAGAAGCCATTCCAGAGAGCAGCTGAGCAGCAATCAGGGGCTCCAGGTTTGCCTGGAAAGTGCAGCCCCTGTCTTCGGATACCTCCCACCCTGCTGCTCCTTCCGAGGAAGTATGGGGTTGAAGGGCACTGGATCTGTTAACAGAGCTTCCAGGGAACAGGCCCATCAGAGTCCTGAGTGAGGGGTGCATTAGGGAGTGGCGAGAGCAGGATTTGGACTCCTGGACCATAGTAGAGCTTGACAGCACAAGGGCCAGGGGGCCAGGGCAGGGATGGAGGGAAGAGAATAGTGAAAGGAGATGGAAATGATCTGTGGGCCAGAGCAAAAATAGGAATTCCTTTGAGAGGTTTATATGTATGTATATTTGTATATTTTATGTTTGTACGATTGTGTGTGTGTGTGTTAGCCCGAAGAGTGTTTAGGTTAGACTTTGAGCTCGTTGTGGGCAGGGATTGTAACTGTCTATTGTATTGTTCTTTCCCAAGCGCTTAATACAGTGCTCTGCACACAGTAAGTTTTTAATAAATACAATCGATTGAATGAATGAATGAACTAACAAGGAGGGGGCAGTGTGGGTGGAGGAGTAGCAGGAATGTTGGGGGTGATAACAGCAGGGAAGGGGCAGGGCATGGAGGGTAGGGTGGAAGGGGTGGCATGGGTGTCTGGAAAAACTTTCAGTACTAGTCTTCATTTCAGAGGTGGTGAGAAAGAGGAGATGGAAGAGGGGTAGAACCTAACCAAGTACTGCCTATGTATGCCCATGGTTCCAGACTGGGTCTCTGCTGCCAAAACCCCTGCCTTTACCCACTCTGGCCCCAGAGGTTCAGTGGAGAGGGGCTGGGTCCATGGGATTTTAGTCCTGGCTGGCAATGGGGTTCCATTAGGCCCATTAGGGTTGGTCTGAGCCTGGGATCCAAATCGCCAGACACACTGTCCCTGGAAATGGGGAGAGGCAATGACGGGGTGCTGGGGTCCTGGCAGAACAGGGGCTGGAGTCGGGGCAGAGGAGGAGAGGGGTTGGTGGCCTAGATTTCCATGGGCAGATGAGCATCTTCCCAACCCTGGACCAGGAGATTGGTGTCTGAGAGAGGGAGCAGGAAGAGGGGTTTGGGGTGATGGTCAGTGACCCAGAGCAGGTGTCCTTCCACACGTAGTGGCTGCTTTGTAACATGGGGTCCTTCCCTCAGTGACCCTGATTTTGGACAGGAAGGATTGGGAAGTTCCCCTACCCGCACAGACAAACTTAGCCTCTTCCAATGCCTAACCCCCCACAATTCCAAGCACCCAACCTAGCAGAGATGGTATCCAAGGGGCTGCAGATAAGGGCTGGCTAGAGGTGGGCAGCAGGGGAGAGGGAGGAGAGGAAGGAGACACTCCAGCAGATCAGCAGATCAGTATAGATAGATAGATAGATAGATAGATAGATAGATAGATAGATAGATATAGATATAATATGCACCTACCAGTACAACGTATTCACATGCATATGCATGGACAAACTCACACTTTGTTATATATATATATTTATATTTATATCATATTATTATATATATTTAAAAGTGTGAATTTGTGCATGCATATACATGTGAATAAGTTGCACTGCTAGGTGCATATTTGGGCAGACATATGTTTGAGTATATATAAGCAGATGCATTTGTGTTTCTGTGTATATGTCCATGCACACTCATGTGTCTACATATGTGCATGCATATTTGTGTATATGAGCATGAATAGCATGTGTGAAAGCATATACATGCATATGTTCATTTACTTATATGTGTATATGTGAACATATGTGTGCATAAGCATGTGAACATGTCTGTGTATGAGTGGACAAATGCATTTTTGTGCATATGTATGTACATATTGCTGCTTTCAATCATGACTTTCTCATTGCAGAACCATCACAGCCATGGGTTCCGCAAACCAAACGGGTGACTCGGCATTTGTCCTGCTGGGTCTGTCCAGCGACAACGGGAAGCAGCAGCTCCTCTTCCTGATCTTCCTGACTCTGTACCTGGTCACCGTGGGGGGAAACCTGCTCATCGTCCTGGCCATCAGCGCCGACTCACACCTCCACTCCCCCATGTACTTTTTCCTCACCAACCTGTCCCTGGTCGACATCTGCTTCTCCTCCACCACCATCCCCAAGATGCTGGCCAACATGCAGACCGGAAACCCAGCCATCTCCTATGCCGGCTGTCTGAGCCAGGTGTATTTTTCATGTCTATTTGGAGGTCTGGATGAATTCCTCTTAGCCGTGATGGCTTTTGACTGCTTCATGGCCATCTGTCAGCCCTTGGGCTATGCCACAGCCATGAGTCCCTGGCGCTGTGTCCTGCTGGTGGCCACCTGCTGGATCATTGCTCAACTCAATTCCCTGCTACACACAATCCTGTTGGCTCAGCTAACCTTCTGTGCCGACCACACCATCCCACACTTCTTCTGTGACATGACCCTGTTGTTTGCTCTGTCCTGTTCCGACGCCACCATCAATGAGCTGATGCTAATGTCCGTGGGCGGGGGTGGTGATTTTAATCCCGCTAACATGCATTTTGGGCTCTTATGCCCACATAATCTCTGCTATCCTGAGAATGCCCTCAGCAGGAAGCAAGCACAAAGCCTTCTCCACATGTGGTTCTCACCTGGCTGTGGTCTTGCTTTTCTACGGTGCAGTCATTGGTGTGTACCTTTGCCCCTCACACCCTGGCTCTGCAGATGAGAGCAGCCAAGATGCCGTGGTGTATGCAGTAGTGACCCCACTCTTCAATCCCTTCATCTACAACCTGCGCAACCGTGACCTGCACCGGGCCCTCAACAAGCTCTTCTTCCAGAGAATGCCCTTTATCCTGCTAGAGATATTCCAGGCCCCTAAATAGAACGTATTTGTTAAGCACTTACTCTATGTCAAGCACCATACTAAGCACTGGGGTAAATAAAATAGCCTGCAGTGTAAAGGGGTAAGGGATACCAGCTATTTCATCTACACTACACAGATGAAGAGACTGATGCATAAGGAGTGAAGTGACTTGTCCAAGGTCACACATCTGCTAAGTGGTTCAGCAAAAATTTGAACCCAGGCCTGCTGATTCACAGTCCTGTGCTCGTTTCATTGCGTTCATTCAATTGAAATCACATCTCCAAGAGGCATTCCCCCACCAAACCCTCATTACCTCTTCCCCCACTCCCTTCTGCTTCACCCCTGCACTTGGATTTTCGCCTTTATTCTCCCCACCCTCAGCCCCACACCACTTATGTACACATCTGTAATTAATTTATTTATATTAATTTAGCCTTTCCTGTTAGTCCATACGCTCCTTGTGGTAAGGGAATATGTTTACCAACTCTGTTATAGTATACTCTCCAAGTGCATAGTATAGTCCCTTGCACACAGTAAATGCTCAAAAATACAACTGAATGATTGATCGTTTGGGTGACTGATTGATCCGTGGAGCTGTGCTCCTTCTCTGGAGCTGGAGTTAGATCTCTGCTGCTTTGATCTCAGATTTTCCAAAGTCTCTGGAGTTTGGATCACTTTCCAGGATCACATTTCCCTTTGGGGTCTCACCCTTTCCCCTCCATATTCAGGAGGGGTGAGGCTTCAAAGTCTTCAGGCCTACAGAGATGGGGAGGTAGATGGGGTTGGGCAAAGGTTGAATTTGAGGGTGAAGAATTTTATCCTCTGGATGGTGATGATGAGGTAAGGGGAAGAAAGAGAAGGACCATCTGAAGCAATCATGAGTTCACGGGAGAACTGGCCACAGTGCCTTGACCTGAGCTCTCTGCTTCTCTGTAGGGAGTGAGCACTGATGAAGCCAGGGGACTTTCACAAAGACTCCAAAGTGCACAGTTCCCTGGAATTTCATTGGGCATTCCACCATATCCTCCTGGGCAACTCTTCCTCGACTCATCTGGCCTCTCTGATCTTCCGCTGCCCCCCACCCTAGTCTCACACCCATCTCCCAACCCAGATGGCCATCTTCCCATATCTCTGATAGTCAAGTGGCCCTCTCTGCTTTCCATGCAGACTCCTGCCTCAGGGTGGAGCTTTACCCACTCGCCTCTTCTCCTGTCTTTCACTGTATCCTCTTCTGCCCCATTGGACACCCTAACTGTTCCACTCTGGGTGGCCAGTCATTGTGCACCACACTCTTACACACTGGGCTCCATCCATGGACCAGGGCTCCACCGTGCTCAAAACCCCACTTCCCTCCATATGCTCATTGATCCCTATCTCGATGAACAGCGTTTCCTGGGGGTGGACAACTGCCTGATGATCCTCACTTTCCAGCTAATTTGGGAAATGGTGCTCAGAGCTTTCCGTGGTTTCTACTGCAGGGTTCTCACTAGCTAGTTTCCGACCCTTCCCTGGACCTCGGTCCCTTCCGTAGAGAGTTTTGGGGACAGCCAGCAAGGTGGGGCCCTGATGCAAGTTGACTTAGTGTCTAGGGACAGG
Source organism: Tachyglossus aculeatus (assembly GCF_015852505.1). NCBI lineage: Eukaryota > Metazoa > Chordata > Mammalia > Monotremata > Tachyglossidae > Tachyglossus > Tachyglossus aculeatus. The sequence continues at coordinate 4,451,246 of NW_024044915.1, read as the reverse complement.
AGGATCCTCAGTGAATCTGGAGGAGGGTATCCAGCCTAGGGAACAGGCGCAAGGAGAAGGGTACAGCTCAATCAATCACGTATGAGAAGTAGCGTGTCGTAGTGGATAGAACACAGCCCTAGGAGTCAGAAGGTCATGGGTTCTAAACCCGGCTCCACCATTTGTCTGCTGTGTGACATTGGGCAAGTCGCTTTATCTCCCTGTGCCTCGATTACCTCATCTGTGAAACGGAGATTGAGGCTGTGAGTCCCACATGGAACAAGGACTCTTTCCAGCCCGATTTGCTTCTATCTACCTCAGTGCTTAGTACAATAGAAGGTTGTGGGTTCTAATCCTGACTCCACCACTTGTCTCCTGTGTGACCTCGGAGAAGTCACTTAACTTCTCTGAGCCTCAGTTACCTCATCTGTAAAATGGGGATTACGACTGTGACCCCATGTGGGACATGGACTGTTTACAACCTGATTCGCTTGTGTCCACCCGAGCACTTAGTACAGTGACTGGCACATAGTAAGTGCTTAACTAATACCATTATCGTTATTATTATTATTATTATTATTAATCCATCAATAGTATTCACTGAGCTCTTACCGTGTCCCAAACATTATACTCGGTGCTTTTGGACTGTGAGCCCACTTGGGTAGGGACTGTCTCTATATGTTGCCAACTTGTTCTTCCCAAGCGCTTAGTACAGTGCTCTGCACACAGTAAGTGCTCAATAAATACGATTGATTGATTGACTGATTGATTGAAAGAGTACCATGTAATAGAGTGGCTAGACAAGATTTGTCCTTACAAGAAGCATACGTTTACCTCTGTAAACGGGGAAGACAATAAACAAAATTATTTATAGGGGAAATAGTAGAGTGTAAGGATATTTACATAAGTGGTGTACTTTTCATTTGCACTTACTAAGGTGCAGAATACTGTGCTGCCTTGTTTGGAAGATTACAATAGAGTAAATAGACAAGATTTCTCTTATCGACCAATTTAGAATCTAATGCAGAGCAGTGTGCTAAGCACTTGGGGGAGTACACGAGACATAGGAAATACTATCCCTACTGTCAGAGAGCTAACAATTTAGGAGGAGAAACTAATGGGGCAATAATAACAATGGCATTTGTTAAGTGCTTACTATGTACATAGCACTGTTCTAAGCACTGAGTATACAAGGTGATCAGGTTGTCCCACGTGGGGCTCACAGTCTTAAACCCCATTTTACAGATGAGGGAACTGAGGCACAGAGAAGTGAAGTGACTTGCCCAAAGTCACACAGCTGACAATTGGTGGAGCCGGGATTTGAACTCATGACCTCTGACTACCAAGCCCGTGATCTTTCCATTGAGTCATGCTGCTTCTCATAAAGATGGCAATTGTTAAGTGCTTACTATGTGCAAAGCACTGTTCTAAGGGCTGGAGAGGTTATAAGGTGATCAGGTGGTCCCACATGGTATGTGGAGCTCACAGTCTTATTCCCCATTTTACAGATGAGGTAACTAAGGCACAGAGAAATTAAGTGACTTGCCCAAAGTCACACAGCTGACAAGTGGCAGAGTCAGGATTTGAACCCATGACCTCTGAGTCCCAAGCCCCAGCTCTTTCTACTGAGCCACGTTGCTTTTTAGCATAGTGAAAAGAGTGACAGAGACCCTAGAATTAATACACTGCTCAGTGTCTGGGTTCTAACACTTGAACTAGTTTTGCTAGACTCAGGGGTTAAGGGAGATAGCTCGAGTCAGAACGCCCCTGGGACAAGGTCCCCATGAAGTGATGGTATCCCCAGGGGGCAGCAGAGCCGGGGCACGAACCAAAGAATGACTATAATGAGGAGCATGGGGATTGGATAGCCGGGTGGAATGCCTGCCCACTTTATAAACCACTTTCTTCTCTCTTAAGCACCTTTGGCCTCGGCCCTTTGGTTCTCTGGAATTAGAGGAAATGTCCTCTATCTCCCATCTCCATCCTTAGGCCCACACCCTTGTGGTATTTTCCAACCCAAAAGACATCATGTGGCAGAGCCAGCAGTTTTAGACAAGTCTCTGATGGTGGCCTTGACCAGCCAGATTGGAGTTGCAGGAAGCGAAACTGAAGAATCTCACTGAGGAACTCATAGCTTCCCCCAGAACCAGCCGGCTCTACTGCAGAACAGGGGAGAGTGGAGCCAGCAGAGCCAGGGATCTCGGTGACAGTGTCTGTGGTCACCTGGACTGACTGGTCAGGTCAGAAATGTTGGAAAGGGAGATGGGGGACTCTCTCTCTCTCTCTCTCTCTCTCTCACACACACACACACACATGCACACGCACGTGCGCGCGTGCACGCGCACACACACACACACACACACACACACACACACACACACACACACACACACACACACACACACCTTCCCTTACCCTTAATCCAAACCTCTCCCCACCACCACCAACTCCCTCCCTCCCTTTGGGCAGCATTTCTCGGACAGTCATGCTCAAAATCCCCTGGACAACAAACAGGACAGAGTGGCCATTCCAGATAGCAGTGGAGCAGAGGCCAGGGGCTCCAAGTTTGCCTGGCAACTGAAGCCCTTCCCCTATCACAACCCATCCAGCTGCTCCTTCCGAGGGAGTTTTATGTTGAAGGATCCTGGATCTATTGTCAGCACTGCCTGGGGACAGGTCTTTTGGGGCCCTGAGTGAGGCGTGGGCTAGGGAGAGGCAAAAGCAGGATTTGGGCTCCAGGATTAGAATGGAACATTTACAGGACAAAGGGCAGGGTGTGGTGGGGGGAAATAGAGAAGGGGGTGGGAAGGGTCCTTGGTCCAGAGGAAAGATGGCAATTCCCTTGAGAAGTTCATGTTATTGTTGTAGGACTGTGTGTGTGTGTGTGTGTGTGTGTGTGTGTGTGTGTGTGTTTGTGTGTGTCCGTGCCCCTGAACAGTGTGTAGACTAACACAGATGGGGCAAAGTGGGTGGAGAAATAATGGAGAGGGTGGTGTTGATGACAGCAGGCAGGGGCAGGGTGTGGAGGGTAAGGGACAGAGGGCAGCATGGTGTCAGGAAAAGCTTTTAATCATAGCCCATGGTTCAGAGGTGGCGAGAAAGAGGAGATGGAAGAAGGGTAGACTCCATGGAGCATTGTCTATGGTTGTCTGCGGTGTCAGGCTGGCTCTCTGCTGCCCATGCCCCAGCCTTTACCCACTCTGGCCCCAAAGAATCAGCAGAGAAAGGTTGGATCCCTGGGGTGGTAGTCCTGTCTGGTGATGGTGTTTTTGTTTGTTTGTTTGTTTTTCTTTAATTGTATTTGTTAAGCACTTAATATGTGACAGGCAATGTAGTAAGCACTGGGGTAGATTCAAGCTAATCAGGTTGGACACAGTCCATGGCCCACTTGGGACTCACACTCTCAATCCCCATTTTTCAGATAAGAGAAGTTAGGTAATGTACCTAATGTCACCCAGCAGGTGCGTAGTCCAGCTGAAATTAGAATCCAAGTCCTTCTGATTCCCAAGCCTGTGATCTATCTTCTAGGCCACACTACTTTTCCTGGGCCTTGTGTTCTCCTGGGCCCATGGGTTGTGAGTCTGTGCCTGGGCTCCAATCACCAGACTTGCTGTCCCTGGAAATGGGGAGAGGGGATGGCTCGTGTTCTGGCAGGGCAGGATCAGGGGTCAGAAGCAGCAGAGGCGAAATACCTGTGGCCTAGACTTCCATGGCCAGCTGAGCATCTTCACAGCTCTGGTCTGGGAGATTGTTTCATGGGAGAGGGAGCAGAGAGAAGGGATTGGAAGGATGGTCAATGACCCAGCGACTGACTCTCCCTGCATAGTGGTTGCTGTGTAACAGAAAGTCCTTCCATCACTGACCCTGGTGTTGAAGAAGGAGGTATATGGCCATTGACCCTGGTATTAACAAAAGAGGCAGAGGGCAGAATCCCTACCCCCGCAGACACACTCAACACCTCTGCCCTCCACCCCTGTACAAGGGTAACACTAAGCAAAGACAGTATCGAAATTGGGCTGCAGGTAAGGGCAGGCTGGGGATGTGCAGCAAGAGCGAAGGAAGAGAAGATGAAGGCATTCACAGCAGATCAGCCAGAATAAGGGGAAGACAATGTTCAGGCAAGTGAAGGCAGGTTTAGTGCCAGCAAATGGCTCCCATAACTGACCAACCACTGGCTAGGGATGGCCTGTATATATCTCAGAGGGTTTTCAATCTGCCCAGAGCCCCCCTCATGCAAATTAATGTGTATATGTCCGCAATTGCATGCATATGAGTATGTATGTGTATACACCTGGCTCAGTGGAAAGAGCACGGGCTTTGGAGTCAGAGGCCATGGGTTCAAATCCTGGCTCTGCCAATTGTCAGCTGTGTGAGTTTGGACAAGACACTTAACTTCTCTGTGCTTCAGTTACCTCATGTGTAAAATGGGGATTAAGACTGTGAGCCCCCTGTGGGACAACATGATCCCCTTGTAACCTCCCCAGCGCTTAGAACAGTGCTTTGCACATAGTAAGCGCTTAATAAATTTCATCATTATTATATGCAAAAATAAGCATGGCAAAATATGTGTGTGTGTTTGTGTCCGTGTGTGCATGCATACGTATGCATATATATACACACACACATAAGCATATTTACACATATATGCATGTTTAAATGTAAATGTATATGCATATTTACACATACATGCATATACACATATGTGTTAACATGCGGAATATTCATATGTATGCATTTGTGTTTATGTGCATGCATATGTATGTCTGCAAGCATTTAAGCTCATCATGGGCAGGGAATGTGTCCATTAATTGTGTTGAATAGCTTAGTGGTTAGAGCATGGCCTGGGGGGTCAAAAGATCAGGGATTCTAATCCCGGCTCTGCCACTTGTCTGCTGTGTGACCTTGGGCAAGTCACTTAACTTCTCTGGGCCTCAGTTACCTCATCTATAAAATGGGGATTGAGACTGGGAACCTCATAAGGGACAGGAACTACGTCCAAACCTATTTGCTTGTATCCACCCCAGCACTTAGTACAGTGCCTGGCACATAGTAAGTGCTTGCCAAATGCCATTATTATTATTATTATTATTATTATTAATCTTCCAATCGTGTAATACAGTGCTCTGCACTCAACCAAGATTCAACAAATACCACTAATTGACTTATTGACTGGTGATATCTTGGCAAATGTCTGTGCATTTTTGTATGTACATGTGTACACATGTGGGTGAGTAGATATATGTGTGAGTGTGTGTGTGTGTGTGTGTGTATTTGTGCCTATGTATATGCATGTTCTTACTTTCAATCATGACTTTCTCATTGCAGAACCATCCCAGCCATGGGTTCCCCAAACCAGACAGGCAACTCAGTGTTCATCCTGCTGGGCCTTTCCAGTGAACCTGGGCAGCAGCGGATCCTCTGTGCTCTTCCTGGCTCTATACCTGGTCACTGTCGGGGGGAACCTACTCATTGTCCTGGCCATCAGCACTGACTCACACCTCCACGTGCCCATGGACTTTTTTTTCCTCGCCAATCTGTCCCTGGCCGACATCAGCTTTTCCTCCAGCACCGTTCCCAAGAGATTGGCCAACATACATACCGGCAGCCCAGCCATCTCCTATGCCAGCTGTCTGAGCCAGGTGTATTTTTCATTTGTATTTGGAGATCTGGATGAATCTGTCCTGGCCGTGATGGCATATGACCGCTTCATGGCCATCTGCCGGCCTCTGGGCTACATCACAGCCATGAGCCTCCGGCACTGTGTCATGCTGGTGGCCGCCTGCTAGGTCGGGTCACGGCTCAACTCAATTCCCTATTACATACCATTCTGTTGGCTCGGTTAACCTTCCGTGCTGACCACACTGTGCGCCACTTTTTCTGCAATCTGGCCCCACTGCTGCTACTGTCCTGCTCCAGCACCTCCATCAATGAGCTGGTGCTAATGTCTGTGGGTGGGGCCGTGATTGTACTACCCCTGATGTGCATCCTGGGCTCTTACACCTGCGTTATCTCTGCCATCCTGAGAATGTCCTCAGCAGGAAGCATGTGCAAAGCCTTCTCCACCTGTGGTTCCCACCTGGCTGTGGTTTCACTGTTCTCAGGAGGGTCATTGGCGAGTACCTGTGCCCCTTGCCCCCTGGCTCCACTGATGAGAGCAGCCTAGCTGCAGTGTCATAGGCAGATGTGACACCCCTGCTCAACCCCTTCATCTACAGCCTGTGAAACCACGCCCTGAAACGGGCTCTGCATAGTTTTCCCTGCAGGAAGAAATCCTCCAATCTATAACAATGATTTCAGACCCCTAATTGCAATAATTTTCATACTTGTTAAGCATCTACTCTATGCCAAGCTCCATATTAAGTACTGGGGTAGATACAATTGGACCTGACACAGACTTTGTCCCACAGTTTAAGGGGAAAGGTCACCAGCTACTTAATTCCAAATTTACAGATGAAGAGACTGAGGCATAAAGAAGTTTCATGACTTGTCCAAGGTCACACATCAGGCTAGTGTTGCAGCAAGAATTGGAACCCAGGCCTCATGACTCAATACTGACACGCTTGTTACAAAGAGCCCATTCAAGTAAAATCACATACCCCAGAGGCCTTCTCCAACCAAGCTCTCATTTCCTCTTCTCCCAATCCCTTCTGTGTCATAGATGTATTTAGAATTACACCTTTATTAACCTTACCTTCAATCCCATGGCACTTATGTACATGCCTCCTACTTCATTAATAAAATTAAATCCATCAGGCCCGACCTCCCCAAAGTCACTCTACCCCCCTTCTCCAACCCCCCGGCTCTCAACATTCTCTGCTACTCTCCCATCCTTCCCAGCAGTATCCTCAGAGGAGCTCTCCTCCATCCTCTCAAGTGCTACTCTGGCCACCTGTGCTTCTGACCCCATTCCCTCTCATCTCATGAAATCTCTCCCTCTGTCCCTTCTCCCCTCCTTAACTTCCATCTTCAACCGCTCACTCTCAACTGGTTCCTTCCCCTCTGCCTTCAAACATGCCCATGTCTCTCCCATCCTAAAAAAAAATCTCTTGACCCCACCTCGCCTTCTAGTTATCACCCCATCTCCCTCCTACCATTCCTTTCCAAACACCTTGAACGAGTCGTCTACATGTGCTGCCTCGAATTCCTCAACACCAACTCTCTCCTCGACCCCCTCCAGTCTGAATTCTGTCCCCTACATTCCACGGAAACTGCCCTCTCAAAGGTCACCAATGACCTCCTGCTTGCCAAATTCGACGGCTCATACTCTATCCTAATCCTCCTCGACCTCTCAGCTGCCTTCGACACTGTGGACCACCCCTGTCTCCTCAACACACTATCCAACCTTGGCTTCACAGACTCTGTCCTCTCCTGGTTCTCCTCTTATCTCTCCGGTCGTTCGTTCTCAGTCTCCTTTGCAGGCTCCTCCTCCCCATCCCATCCCCTTACTTTGTGGGTACCCCAAGGTTCAGTTCTTGGTCCCCTGCTGTTCTCGATCTACACTCACTCCCTTGGTGACCTCATTTGCTCCCACGGCTTCAACTATCATCTCTACGCTGATGTCACCCAGATCTACATCTCTATCCCTACTCCCCTTCCCTCCAGGCTCGCATCTCATCGTGCCTTCAGGACATCTCTATCTGGATGTCTGCCCGCCACCTAAAACTCAACATGTCCAAGACTGAACTCCTTGTATTCCCTCCCAAACCCTTCCCTCCCCCTGACTTTCCCATCACTGCTGATGGGACTACCATCCTTCCCGTCTCACAAGCCCGCAAACGTGGTGTCATACTCGACTCTGCTCTCTCATTCACCCCTCACATCCAAGCCGTCACCAAAACCTGCCAATCTCAGCTCCGCAACATTGCCAAGATCCGCCCTTTCCTCTCCATCCAAACTGCTACCCTGCTCGTTCAAGCTCTCATCCTATCCCATCTGGACTACTGCATCAGCCTCCTCTCTGATCTCCCATCCTTGTGTCTCTCCCCACTTCAATCCATACTTCATGCTGCTGCCCGGATTGTCTTTTTCCAGAAACGCTCTGGGTATGTTACTCCCCTCCTCAAAATCTCCAGTGACTACCAATCAACCTAAGCATCAGGCAGAAGCTTCTCACCCTAAGCTTCAAGGCTCTCCATCACCTTGCCCCCTCCTACCTCACCTCCCTTCTCTCCTTCTACAGCCCAGCCTACACCCTCCACTCCTCTGCCGCTAATCTCCTCACTGTGCCTCATTCTCGTCTGTCCCGCCATCGACCCCCGGCCCACGTCATCCCCCTGGCCTGGAATGCCCTCCCTCCCAACATCCGCCAAGCTAGCTCTCTTCCTCCCTTCAAGGCCCTACTGAGAGCTCACCTTTTCCAGAATGCCTTCCCAGACTGAGCCCCCTCCTTCCTCTCCCACCTCGTCCTCCTCTCCATCCCCCCGTCTTACCTCCTTCCCTTCCCCACAGCACCTGTATATATGTATATATATTTGTACATCTTTATTACTCGATTTATTTATTTATTTTACTTGTCCATATCTATTCTATTTATTTTATTTTGTTAATATGTTTAGTTTTGTTCTCTGTCTCCCCCTTCTAGACTGTGAGCCCACTGTTGGGTAGGGACTGTCTCTATATGTTGCCAACTTGTATTTCCCAAGTGCTTAGTACAGTGCTCTGCACACAGTAAGCGCTCAATAAATACGATTGATTGATTGATTGATTGATTGATAGCTGTTATTTATTTATGTTTAAGTCTGTCTTCCCTTCTAGATTGTAAGCACCTTGTGGGAAGGGAATTTTCCTCCCAACTTTATTATATTATACTCTCAAAAGTAAGTAGTACAGTTCTTTGCACAAAGTGCTCAGTAAATGCTATTGATTGACTGATTGATTGATTAAGCTATGCTGCTTCTCTGGTCCCCTGGAGTTGGAACCAGACCTCTTGGGCTACAGCCCAGATTTCCCAAACTCACTGAATCATGGACCACCTTCCATGGATCACATTTCCCTGTCAGATCTCATCTTTTCCCCTCCACATTCAGGAACCCTATTGATTGTGGCTCCAGGCCTGCCAGAGATGGTAGGGTGCCAAGGGTGGTAGGGGTTCGAGGATTATGTGTACTGTAAGAGGATGTTAAGGTAAGGGGCAGCAAGGGACAGATCATCTGAAGCCACAGTTCCTGGGCCTGAGTTCCCTGATTCTCCTCAGGGATTGAGTACAGATGAGGCTAGTGTACAAAGACTCCAAAGTACACAATTTCCTGGGAGTTGGTTGGGCATTCCTCCACTCTGCATTGAATGCTGCCCTCCTGGGCACCCCCTCCTAGACACATCCGGGCCTCTCTTGTGCTCTGTTACCTCTCACCCCAGTCTCTCATTCATGTCCTGACCCCCCCCCCCCCGACCATCCCCCCATGCTTCTCATGGACCAGTGGCCCCCTCTGCGTTCCAGGTTGACTCATGCCTCAGGACAGGGCCCCATACACTTGCCTCTTCCTCTTTCTCTCATTGTGTCCTTTTATTTCCCATCACCCATCCTCTTCCTGATACCTGGACATCTTACTGAGCAGCGTGGCTTAGTGGAAAAGGCATGGACTTGGAAGTCAGAAGTCGTGGGTTCTAATCCCGGTTCTGCCACTAATCAGCTGTTTGCTTTGTGTATGTCACTTAAATACTTGGTGCTTCAGTTACCTCATCTGTAAAATAGGGATTAAGACTGTGGCCCAATGTGGGACAACCAGATTACCTTGTATCTACCCCAGCACTTAGAACAGTGCTTGGAACATAGTAAGTGCTTCACACATACCATTATTATTCTTACTATTATTATTACTGCTTTCCCTTGGGCAGCCAGTCAGTATGCCCCCTGCTCCCTCAGCTATGGCTCTATCCAGTAGCTGGTATTAGCCCACTCCCAGACCCCCACTGCCCCCCAGAGACTCTGTGGTCCTTCCCGATTAACAGGGCTCTTGGAAGTGGGCATTTGTTGACCCCGTTGTCACTTTCCAAGTACTTCAGGGAAATCGTGCTTAGAGTTTTCCTGGTTTCTTCTGCAGGGGTCATGTTGGTCAGTTCCTGATTTTGGCCCAGGTTTTGGGCCCTTCCATAGTGACTCGGGACAGGAGTGACCCACAGTGAGTATGGAGGAGAGGTCTCAGTCCAGGGAGAAAGGCCAAAGAGAAGAGCGCATTTCAAAGAATTAATTAATCAGTGGTTACTCACTGAGCACTTACTGTGTCAATGTATTAAGAGGCATAGAAGATGTACAATATAATAAATTTCGTTGACATGACTACCTGCCATAAAGAGCTTAGTGTGTACAGAACTAGCTCTTGTTCTAATCAAAGACCAATAGATGTAATAAACACCCATCCCTGCCCTCGAGGAGCTCACAACTAGCGGGGAGAGTGACAGACGGATGAGATACATTACAGGTAGCCAGAAGATAGGAATGGAAGACAGGAGACCCTAAGAGTAAACTCCACTGCTTGGTTACTAGGGCCCAAGAATTGAGCCAGTTTCATTAGCCGTCAGGGGTAAAGAGAGATAGCCAGATTGGGGAAGCTCCCAGGACAAAGTTTTCCCAAAGTGATGGTCTCCCCAGCGATGTGTAGAGCCCAGGTGCACGTACTCAGGACTGGCCCTAATGAGGAGCATTGGGGATTGGATTGCCAGATCTGCATTTTACCAGATCTTCCATCTGGCTGCATCTTGGCCAGCCTCCTTCATACACCACTTATTCCTCTCATAAGCACCTTATCCCTCGGCCCCCTTGATCCTCTGGAGATAGAGGAGAGGCTTCTCTACTCCCATCTCCATCCCTAGACCCATGCCTTCTCTGGAACCTTCAATTCCTAAAAAGCATGAAGCAGCAGAGGGCAGCAGTTTTAAACAGGTCATTCTCTCTCTCTCTCTCTCTCTCTTCTTTCTCTCTCTCTCTCTCTCTCTCTCTCTCTCTCTTGCTCACTCATGGCACACACACACACACACTCACCACTTACACAGGGCACAACACATCCCTTCCCCTAACCAACCTTCTCCTCATCACCACTAACTGCCTCCCTCCCTGTGGGCAGCATCTCTCTGGCAGTCATGCTTAAATCTGCCCAGACAAGCAGACAGAACATTGTGGTCAATTCCAGAGAGCAGCAGAGCAGAAAGCCAGGGGTTCCAGGTTTGCCTGGCAAGGGCAGCCCCTTTCCTCTGGCAGCTCCCACCCTACTGCTCCCCCGAGGTTGTTTGGGGGTTGAAGGGACACTGGGTCTGTTAACAGACCTGGCAGGGAACAGGTTCATCAGAGACCTGAGGTGAGTGACACTTTAGGGAGAGGCAAGAGCAGGATTTTTACTCCGGGACAGAATACAGCATTGTCAGGACATGAGAAGGCAGGTATGAAGTGTCTGTGGACCAGAGCAAAGAAGGGAATATATTTTTGAGCTGTATGTTTTTGTCTGTGTGATTGTATGTATGTGGGTGGGCGTCTGTTTGTGTGTGCATGTGCCTGAATAGGTGTAGACTAAAAGAAGGAGGCAGTGTTGATAGAAAAATGGAAGGGAGGGTTAGGGGAGATGGTCATAGAGAAGTGTCAGGAAAGGATGGGGCAGGGCATGGAGGGTACGGTCGGAGAGGGCGATGTGGATGACAGGGTAAAAGTTTTCAATCCTATCCTCAGTTTGGAAAGTTGTGGGGAAGAGAAGGAAATGTGGGGCAGAACCCACCAGAGCAATGTCTAAGGATGGCTATGATTCCAAGCTGGATCTCTGAACTTAAGCAGCAGCACTAACCTTACTTTGGTGGAAAGGGGCCAGGTGGCTGGAGTGGTTAGTCCTGTGGGGCAACGGTGTTCTGTTAGTACCCATTCAGTTTGTGGATCTGAGATTGGGATCCATTCGCTGGACAGCTGTGTCCCTGTAAATGGGGGAGGGGGTGGCTGGGGGTTGGGGTGCTGGCAGAGCAGAGACTGAGGTAGGGACAGCCTGAAGAGAAGTGTCGGTGGGCCTAGATTGTCTTCCCAGACCTGGTTAAAGAGATTGGTGTCTGGAGATGGAGTAGAGAGAGTGGATTTGAGGGATTTTTAACAAGAAGTCATTCTCTCATTGACCGTGGTGTTGGAGAGGAGGAATTTGGCAGGCCCACTTCTTTGCAGACACACTCAGCATCTCCTCCCCTACTCCACCCCGCAAAACAAGGGTAATACTAAGTAAAGATGGCCTTTAACGGGGCTGGCAAATAAGGCTGGCTAAGGCGGGCAGCAGGAAAAAGGTGGGGAGGAGGGAGGAAGCATTACCAGGAGATCAGCAGTGTAGAGGCTGGAGGGAAGGGGGTAAGGTGTTGGGCAGGCAAGTGAGGGCAAGCTTACTGCCAGCAAATGGGTCCCATGACTCCGACCCACCACTGGCTAGGGACAGCCTGTGAGCCAGTCAAGGGGATTTTCTATCTGCTGAGATCCTCCCTCATGCAGGTATATGTGTATATGTATGTATTTGCATGCATATAAGTGAATGTATATATTCAAAAATTTGTATTTGTTCATGCATATGAATATATGGCATGCATTGCTGTGTGTGTATATGTCCATGCATATATTCATTCATTCATTCAATCGTATTTATTGAGCACTTACTGTGTGCAGAGCACTGTACTAAGCGCTTGGGGAAGTACAAGTGTGGCAACATATAGAGAGAGGTCCCTACCCAACAGCGGGCTCACAGTCTAGAAGGGGGAGACAGACAACAAAACAGAACATATTAACAAAATAAAATAAATAGAATAACTATGCACAAGTAAAATAAATAAATAATAGAGTAATAAATCTGTAGAAACATATATACAGGTGCTGTGGGGAGGGGAAGGAGGTAGGGCAGGGGGGATGGGAAGGGGGAGGAGGGGGAGAGGAAGGAGGGAGCTCAGTCTGGGCAGGCCTACTGGAGGAGGTGAGCTCTCAGTAGGGCTTTGAAGGGAGGAAGAGAGCTAGCTTGGCAGGTGTGTGGAGGGAGGGCATTCCAGGCCAGGGGGAGGACGTGGGCCGGGGGTCGATGGCGGGACAGGCAAGAATGAGGCACAGTGAGGAGGTGTTAGGTTAACGAAATATTTCTTCAGTTAACCAACGAATAAGGTTCAGATCCGCGACTGCAAGTCCCCTTTTTTACAGAGAAAGAAGCGCAGACACATAGCAATATAGGTGTATCGTTACACCTTTAATAGAAGGACAATTTTAATAGAAGGAAGGGAATATGAAAGAAGAAAACAAATACAAAAAAGGGGTTAAAACAAACACAAAAAAAGGGGTTACATCACCAATTCGGGGGAACACCAACTCCTGAAGTTTCATGCTGGGGAATCGCGGATTCAGCTTTCAGGGTCCCGAATGGGAGGGTCCCAGGCAGAGCGTCCTCTCCGTGGGTGAGATTCCGAGTTAGCTCTAACGTACGAGCCTTAATAAACCCTTTGCAAACCAAGAAGGCATTTTGCCAATTGCACAAGTTCCCGGGTGACTGGCCAGGTCACCCTGGGAAGATGTCTTTA